>NC_090447.1:141162493-141851187 GCF_031143425.1 Pleurodeles waltl
TCCAATGTTAACCAATGCAGCATTGCGCCGTGGTCTACGACCGCCTACCGCGACGGTGTGCAACGCCAGTGCAGTTACCCCACAATCCCATTGTCCCACTTTAGAGGTCAGGCAGCCGCCATTTCAGGGGCCCACATGGCTTCATTTCCTACTGCGTCACACATAGCTAGGCCTACACTCAACACACATACAGGAAGGGTTTTGTGACTGGTGTAGTCTTGTGTGTGACTGTGGGTACATACCTGGAGGAATAATGACTGGTTCTTCGCTGTTGTCCTTTGTAGGCACTGTCTGCTGGGACAAGAAGATGGCGGAATCCTGCTGTGTACCGACCGCTGGTGGACCTGTTGACAATGGAAGAGCGACATGTCATCGTAAACTACCGGTTTGACAGTGCCACAATCTAGGAACTATGTACCCAGTTGGAGCCAAACCTGATGTCACCAATCCGCCATCCGCCTGGAATCCCCCCTGACGTGCAGGTGCTGTCAGTTCTCCATTTCCTTGCAAGTGGGTCTTTTCAGACAACTGTGGCCATGGCATCAGGGATGTCCCAGCCTATGTTTTCCAACGTGTTGCCCAGAGTGTTGTCTGCCCTGCTGAAACACTTAAGGAGATACATCATTTTCCCTGAGGTGGAGGATTTGCCTACAGTGAAAGGTGACTTCTATGCCCTTGGACATATCCCCAACGTCATAGGTGCTATTGATGGGACCCATGTAGCTCTGGTCCCCCCCACAGGAGTGAACAGGTGTACAGAAACAGGAAGAGTTATCATTCCATGAATGTTCAGATGGTCTGTTTGGCAGACCAGTACATCTCCCAGGTAAATGCTATGTTCCCTGGCTCAGTGCATGACGCCTACATCCTGCGGAATAGCAGCATCCCTGATATGATGGGTCAACTCCAGAGGCACCGTGTATGGCTATTGGGGGACTCTGGTTACCCCAACCTGTCCTGGCTATTGACCCCAGTGAGGAATCCCAGGACCAGGGCAGAGGAACGGTACAATGAGGCCCATGGGCGAACTAGGAGGGTGATCGAATGCACCTTCGGCCTCCTGAATGCCAGATTCAGGTGCCTCTATATGACAGGTGGATCCCTATTCAACACACCGAAGAAGGTGTGCGACATCATCATCGCCTGCTTCATGCTCCATAATTTGGCTTTGCGACGCCAGGTGCCTTTTCTGCAGGAGGATGATCCCGATGACGGTGTTGTAGCAGCTGTGGTGCCTGTGGAGCCTGTGGACAGTGATGAGGATGAAGCTGATGAGGAAGACAAAGACAACAGGGAGTCAGTCATGCAGCAATATTTCCAGTGAGACACAGGTGAGAACATTTTCATTTTTAGCATTACATTAACTTTCACACGTCTACCTCTATCCTGTTTTTCGATTAAAATCACTATTTGGTAACTGAGTTGTACCCTCCCATTACGGTTTCACAGGTGTGGTGTGTGACATAGGTATGTTAGCTTTACAATGGTACAACCATTATGACACTGTCATTGATAATACATTTTTACTAAATCACAGACTGACTCCAGATTGTTTTGTGTTTCAAGGGTGTTTATTGAAGTGATCAGAAATGGGAGGGGGTTGTAAAATGAGGATGGGTGATGGCGGAGGAATGTCCACGGCAGAGTCCAGTCTATTAGTCTCACAGGTGCACTGCCCATCTGGGCATAGGAAGTGGAGCTGGGGCAGTTTAAGTATGGACAGGATAACAAAGTGGGACAGTGGGGTGACAATCAGGGTGGTCTCATTTCCTGGCGGGGGTCTTGCCATCTTGCTCTGTCCTGTTCCTGGATCTCAGGGACCGCTTGCGTGGTGGTTGTCCATCTGCAGGGGGCGGGGTGCTGGTGTGTTGGTCCTGTGGCGGGGCGTCCTGTCCACTAGCGCCGGTGGAGGTGGTGGGCAGTTCATCATCCTGGCTAGTGTCAGGGGCCCCTTGGAGTGCCACGGTGTCCCTCAAGGTCTGCTGTATGTCCTTCAGCACCCCTAAGATGGTGCCCAGGGCGGAGCTGATGGTCCTGAGCTCCTCCCTGAACCCCAAATACAGTTGGTCCTGCAGGCGCAGGGTCTCCTGCAACTTGTCCAGGACCGTCGCCATCGTCTCCTGGGAGTGGTGGTATGCTCCCATGATGGAGGAGAGGGCCTCGTGGAGAGTGGGTTCCCTTGGCCTATCCGCTCCCTGTCGCACAGCAGCCCTCCCAGTTCCCCTGTGTTCCTGTGCCTCCGTCCCCTGGACCGTGTGCCCAATACTACCATTGCCCCCAGGTCCCTTTTGTTGTTGGGGTGGTTTGTTACCCTAGGTGCCCTGTAGTGGTGGACACACCGCTGATTGACCTGTCCTGGGTAGGGAGGTTTGGGCCCGCTGGGTGGGTGCTGTGCTGGTGTTACCAGAGGGTGGAAGGTCGGTGTTGGGCTGTGCCTGTGCAAGGGGAACCGACTGTCCCGAGGCCCACAATGGTCCGGGCTGGTCATCAGGATCCAATAGGGCAGCGCTGCTATCGTCACTGTGGGCCTCTTCTGGGGGTGGAGTGGTGTTGTCTGGACCCTCTGGTGTGGTGATGGTCCTTCGGGTTCCTGCAGGGGCATAAGAGCATGATTATTGCATGTGTGTGTGTGTAATGGTGTGCAATGGGTGGGTTTTTGTGTACCCCAGTGCAAGCATTCCTGTGTGTGGGTTTGTGTGGTGATGGTTGGGGGGGTGTACTGGGTATGTGCAGTGGGCATGCTTTACTGAGGGTTGACCATGCTTAGCTGTGTCATGCAGGGCTTGGTGTTGGGATGGGTGGTTGGTGTCATGGGTAGATTAGTGAGGAGTTGTAGTGATAGGGGAGGGGAGGGGGTGAGGGATGGGGTGTGTGATAGCATGCAGGTAGGGTGGGGGATATGATAGTTAAGATTTGACTTACAAGTGTCCCATCCTCCACCGACTCCTGCGAGGCCCTCAGGATGCAAGATGGTCAAGACTTGCTCCTCCCATGTTGTTAGTTGTGGGGGAGGAGGTGGGGGTCCGCCGCCAGTCCGCTGTACCACGATGTTGTGCCTGGAGGCCGTTGAACGCACTTTCCCCCGTAGGTCGTTCCACCTCTTCCTGATGTCCTCCCTATTTCTTGGGTGCTGTCCCACGGCGTTCACCCTGTCCACTATTCTGTGCCATAACTCCATCTTCCTGGCTATTGATGTGTGCTGTACCTGTGAGCCAAATAGCTGTGGTTCTACCCATACAATTTCCTCCACCATGACCCTGAGCTCCTCCTCGGAGAAGCGGGGGTGTCTTTGGCATGCCATGGGGTGGTGTGGGTGATGTGTGGGGTGGTGTATGTGGTGATGGTTGTGGTGAGTGTAGTGGTGTGTGGTGTTTTGTGCGTGGATGTTGTGTGGGTGATGGTGTTGTGTGCCTCTGTGTAGTGGGGTTGTCTATTCTGTGCTCTCTCTCTGTCGCCTTTGTCTCTAATTTTTGGTAGTAGGGGTTTGTGGGTGATGTGGGTGTTTGTTGTATATTGTATTGGGTGTGTGGGAGTGTTGTTTGTATGTGTGTCAGGTGTGTGTATTTGGAATTGTCCAATGTGGCGGTGTTTTGGAGATGTGTGTGTATTTTGAGCGCGGCGGTGTGTACTGCCAATGGAATACCGTGGTTGAAAGACCACAGCGTGGATTCGTGGGTCGTAATAGCATGGGCGTGTTTCTGTTGGCGTGGAGGTGTAGGATTTGTTTCCGCCAGTTTATCACTGACCTTTGGTGTGGCGGTGTTGTGTGGGTGTCTGAATTTCGGCGGATTCCAAGATGTGTGTCATAATAGCTGTGGCAGAATTCCGTGGCCGCGGCGGTGTATTGGTGGTCTTCTACACGGCGGTAAGCGCCTTTTACCGCCAATGTTGTAATGACCCCAATGTTATTTAAGGTGTATATCCGGTTGGACAGGGTATTAATCCAATTATGTACAACAGCTAATGCCTTCTGTAAGTTTTCTTGGTCTATTTGCCTTAACTGGGCAGCAGCTTCTTGTTGGGAAATCTTCCAAATCTTATTATATACTTCATGTAAGAAGCATTTTCTGCATTATTTTCTGGGGCCTAACAGGAAGTCCTGTAAATCAGTATTATTAGACAGGAGACTGAGGTGTTCTCTAATTGCATCTAGTGTGGAACTCTTTAACCATTTCTGGCATAGTTTCCCTACACTATGGGGGTCATTCTGACCCTGGCGGTAAATACCGCCAGGGCGGAGGTTGGCGGTAGCACCGCCAACAGGCTGGCGGTGCTCCGCCGGGCATTCTGACCACAGCGGTACAGCCGCGGCCAGAAGCGGAAAGCCGGCGGTGTACCGCCGACTTTCCGCTGCCCATGGGAATCCGCCATGGCGGCGCAGCTTGCTGCGCCGCCATGGGGATTCTGACACCCCATACCGCCATCCTGTTCCTGGCGGTTCGCCCACCAGGAACAGGATGGCGGTATGGGGTGTCGTGGGGCCCCTGGTGGCCCCTGCAGTGCCCATGCCAATGGCATGGGCACTGCAGGGGCCCCCGTAAGAGGGCCCCACAAAGAATTTCAGTGTCTGCTTTGCAGACACTGAAATTCGCGACGGGTGCAACTGCACCCGTCGCACCTTCCCACTCCGCCGGCTCCATTCTGAGCCGGCTTCCTCGTGGGAAGGGTGTTTCCCGCTGGGCTGGCGGGCTGGCGGGCGGACTTTCGGCGGTCGCCCGCCAGCCCAGTGGGAAACCCAGAATGACCGCCCGCGGTACGGTCTTCTGGCGGTTCCCGCTTGGCAGGCGGCTACCGCCACCCGCCAAGCTTAGAATCAGGGCCTATATGTTGTTACTATATCCTCATGTTTGGATGATATATAGCGAGGGCCTGACCTACTAGTTCTAAAACCCCCTGTGGAGTTTATAAAATGTTTATGACACCCATTGGTATCTATTATCCACAATAACCACAAACCATGACCTGACAGTGAAGCGTGACATTCTGGACCCTTTCATCGAGCTGATCTTCAGTTGCATTTATATGTTTTTGCCATTTACGAAATTTTGCAGGTGCAGGAATACTGGGCGTGTTCGATTCCTTAATCTTTGCTAAGCCTAAACAACTTGTTTGTTGTACAGTTTCATTTAAAGTATCATTTGAACAGGTATCAGGCATGCCCTAAATAAAGCTTCCTTCCCCCGTATTTGCCAATGTCTAGTTCCCCATACACTTTTTAAGTAAATCAACTTCAGCCAATATTCATAGCCTTCTATAGTCAACCTGGAAACAAAGGAATCCGAATAAATACATTTTGTATTTGTCAGTAATATCCGTACATTTTCTGTTGGTGGTAATTTAAAATAATATGACTGAGCATTTCTAACATCGTGCCCAGAAAAATATGTAAACTTTTCAGAATATGTTTTAGAACTCTGTTGAGGTGTAGTTAGACAATGTTCCCATTGTTTGTAATTAAAAAGAGTTTTTGGGGTACTTGCTCTTTGGATAAAATGGTGCCCATAGTAATTATAGCAAAACATACCACCATAATTCTCTTTAGACTGATAAACATCTTCATTTTCAAATACAGTATAATACTGCAATTTAGTCATCATAGAATCAACTGTTTTCGCATCCCAATCATCAGAAACAACTCTGGGTATTATTATATCGTTCATTGAAAGTTTAAACACATATGGTATTTGAATGACCTCTGGGGGGCCATATATCAAATGTTAATTTATCTCAAACAATCCCATCAGGAATTTGTATGGCAGAAATGTTCACAAAAGACAAGTATCTGCGGACCTTGTGAGAGGAATAGTGAGGTTTGAGGACCTCATCCACCAGTTCAACAGTTGATCTTTCAGGAAGAAAATGACCATGTATTAATAAAAAGAATGTTATAATAAATCCAATCAAAAGCAGGAAAGTCAGTACAGTCAAGGAAACCCACAGATAGTTCCATGGAAGAATAAAGTAAGTTGTTTTAAGCCAAGTTATCAGCTTACGTGTTTTTGACAGTTCAGGTGTCAAAGAGGTGAATCAGTCTGAAACGTTCTCGTTGATGTCAGCAAAGTATCCAGAAGCAGTACGTGCATACACTGGATCCCTGTTCGTTGGTATTAGAGGGTGTTTTCCGCGGTGGCTCAAAATAAATGACGCCATCCAACTGTGTTGAAGTTTTGTCAAATCGATCAGATATTTCTGTATTGTTTGATGTCAGTGAAACCAATGCAAGATCATTTTCCACCCTCCCCAAGCTCGGAGAGGTATCAGTGTTGCTGCTTACAACTTGTAGAGGAACTTCATGACCAGTAGCGAGATGGATTTGGGAACTACTGGCTGTTCCTTTTGGTTGGCTGTGCAGGATCGGTCACATGGTGTAATTTGACATTGTCGATAGATACAAAGCAGTTTTCTATCACACCTGCCAACGGTGGTAGACTGAAATTTCTCATACCGTGTATTCCCAAGACTGTGACTGGTGCACGATCAGAAGGACCAAGCTCCTTTTTTACAGCAACCTTTTCACATACTAGATCCCCAACTTTAGGACTCCAGCCTGTAGGCGTTCCAGGTACATCCTTAATTCCTGTGGAGGCAGCACTGCCTGAAGCGTTGTCGTCAAGGAACTGGTCTTATTCCTGTAAGACAGTGACACGTTCATTTATGTCAAAGGGTGTCTCTGCCACCTCCATGCCAGGACCATCAAGATCTGGAACATAAATTTGAGCTCCGAACAGGCACTCATACGAAATATGACCTCCCAGGGACCTTCTAGACAGATTTGTAAGGGCTCTCTGGACTCCATACAGGTGATTAAGCCAACTACGACCTGTACCTTAGACTCCCCAAGCTCGGAGAGGTATCAGTGTTGCTGCTTACAACTTGTAGAGGAACTTCATGACCAGTAGCGAGATGGATTTGGGAACTACTGGCTGTTCCTTTTGGTTGGCTGTGCAGGATCGGTCACATGGTGTAATTTGACATTGTCGATAGATACAAAGCAGTTTTCTATCACACCTGCCAACGGTGGTAGACTGAAATTTCTCATACCGTGTATTCCCAAGACTGTGACTGGTGCACGATCAGAAGGACCAAGCTCCTTTTTTACAGCAACCTTTTCACATACTAGATCCCCAACTTTAGGACTCCAGCCTGTAGGCGTTCCAGGTACATCCTTAATTCCTGTGGAGGCAGCACTGGCTGAAGCGTTGTCGTCAAGGAACTGGTCTTATTCCTGTAAGACAGTGACACGTTCATTTATGTCAAAGGGTGTCTCTGCCACCTCCATGCCAGGACCATCAAGATCTGGAACATAAATTTGAGCTCCGAACAGGCACTCATACGAAATATGACCTCCCAGGGACCTTCTAGACAGATTTGTAAGGGCTCTCTGGACTCCATACAGGTAATTAAGCCAACTACGACCTGTACCTTAGACTCCCCAAGCTCGGAGAGGTATCAGTGTTGCTGCTTACAACTTGTAGAGGAACTTCATGACCAGTAGCGAGATGGATTTGGGAACTACTGGCTGTTCCTTTTGGTTGGCTGTGCAGGATCGGTCACATGGTGTAATTTGACATTGTTGATAGATACAAAGCAGTTTTCTATCACACCTGCCAACGGTGGTAGACTGAAATTTCTCATACCGTGTATTCCCAAGACTGTGACTGGTGCACGATCAGAAGGACCAAACTCCTTTTTTACAGCAACCTTTTCACATACTAGATCCCCAACTTTAGGACTCCAGCCTGTAGGCGTTCCAGGTACATCCTTAATTCCTGTGGAGGCAGCACTGGCTGAAGCGTTGTCGTCAAGGAACTGGTCTAATTCCTGTAAGACAGTGACACGTTCATTTATGTCAAAGGGTGTCTCTGCCACCTCCATGCCAGGACCATCAAGATCTGGAACATAAATTTGAGCTCCGAACCGGCACTCATATGAAGTATGACCTCCCAGGGACCTTCTAGACAGATTTGTAAGGGCTCTCTGGACTCCATACAGGTGATTAAGCCAACTACGACCTGTACCTTAGACTCTGGTTGCTAAGGCTTGCTTTAAATCACGGTTTAATCACTCCACAACACTATTTCCCTCGGGATGAAATGGAGATGAATACTGGAGTTGGAGCCCCAATGAAGCCATGGCGTCCCTGAATGCCCTTGAGGTGAAAGCGGGGCCCTGGTCCGAGTGGAAAGCCGCAACTGCATATGTAGCGATAAAGACTCGCAAATCTTTAATAACAGTCCGAGCATCAGCCGAGCGTTGTGGCCACACCCATAGAAATCTGGAGCTGGAGCCAACAGCGACTAAGATGTATTTGTATGCACTCTACGGTGTTAGGGGACAGCAATGGTCCAAGTACACACATTGTAAGGATTTTTTGGAAATTAGGAGGGGTGTCTGCGGTGGGCGCTGAGCAGTGGAAACTTTAATTTCTTGGCAAATGTCACAACAAAGGACATACTGCTTGGCCTCTTTGTATAGACATGGCCACCAATAAAGGGCTTGTAACAATGATATTGTAGCCACCACACCCACATGGGCAAATGCTACCCCTTCATGCGCTGCTTTAATCAACTCTGGTCTTATATTTTTGTTGGGAATATCTTGAACCCCTATGCCTGTTATCTTAACCTCAGCATTTAGGCAGCCTCCCATTCGGTAGGAATATTTAGGGAATGCTTTTGGATAGGGCATGCCATCAGCCGTAGCTTTCACTGCAGCCCATATGTCATTGTCTGGTTTCGCACCTGAGCGGGTTACTGCAGCAACAGTGGCCGTAGCTACTGCTGACTTTGTGGCTTCATCAGCCAGTGTATTCCTAGCAACGTGTATGCCAAAGCGCTGGTGTCCAAGTGGATGTACAACATGGACATTTGGTAGTGTTTCCTTCAGATCCACTACTTTCCCTTACAGAAGTCCGTGTTTATTGGTGTTGCCCTTAGAATCTCTGAACCCATTCTGGCGCCAGTAATGCAGGTATTCATTGAAGGACTGGACAAAATAGTACGAATCGGAAAAAAATCTGTGTTAGCTGTGCAGGAACCGTATTTTCCAGTGCAAGCACCAAAGCCTTTAGCTCTGCTAGTTGTGCTATGCTATCCCCTAGGGTTTCCGTGTATGTATGTTGGGGTCAAAATGTATTATCCTCCATGTAGCCACTTATGACTGCGCAAGCAGCGGAGTATTGATGCGTTGTGCCAATTGCAGGTTGTGCTGAGCCATCAGTGTACATGACTCTTTGATAATGATCAATAGGCAGTGTGTTTGAGGGAACTGGGTATTCTAGTTCATATTGCAAAATTCTTGAGTTTGTAATTTTGGGTCAAAAATGTAGTCTGCCTCAGTGGCTGTCAAAGACTTGGCCCATTGTATCCAATGTGGATGTAATGCTTTAGCATTTGGAACGCTGGCTTTGGTGACAGCCTCAAGGGCTGAAATTGGAGAAACAACAATAATGCGTTTGCCCTTGGCTAGAGATCTTTCTTTAATGACAGCCTTCTGTACAGCAATGAGAATTTTCTCAGTTGGAGCAAAGCATTGTTCTGCTGCTGAGTACAAATGTGATTTGTAAGTAATCTAGACGGTCTGACCCTCATTAAAGGTTATTAAAGGTTACATAGGTGAAACCAGTGGCACCAGCAATTACTCTGATGACCAAGTGTCTTTTGTTGTATTTTGTGTGTAAATGTTGTGCTGCAAGCATGTCTTTTTGCAGGTCTTTGAGAATGCATGTATTCGACTGTCCAAAATTTACTTGAAAAGTCAGGACGTATTAAGTCATATAAAGGTTTTGTGCATGTTGCATAGTCTGGAATGTAAGTTCTGCCAAAATGTAGGAAACCCAATAGAGATTGGAGTTTTTAAATGGTATTTGGAGGTTGTAATTGTGCACATTTTTCTTAGAATTGTGGCGCTAGGTTCTTGCCTTCACTCAATAGCTCATATCCTAGAAACAGGACGCCAAGGAAAGCTATTTTAGTTTTTCATAAATTAAATTTGTAGCTAAACTCGGCAAATCATACAACAATGCGGGCTAATCATCTTAAATGTTGTATCAATTCATCATCCGTTAGATTGATGTCAGCTACATAGGACAAAGTTTCAGGATCAATGTCGTGAAATATTGTGAAATCACACAAGCAGCGAACAGTCCTAGACTGTTCTTGTAATCCTGGGGTAAAGAACAGCATTTTTTCTGGGAGCCTAGTGCACTGAAACTTGTAAAGTCTTTACTCTCAGGGGCTATATTTTTGCAGAAAAACCCATTGGAACTGTCCAGTGTTGTTTTGTATTTTTTGCGCACTATGTTGTTCATCAGTGGTTTAGCTACTGGAAATAAAGGATTATTCATAGGTGAGACACAGGGTTCAATTACGCCCTGGTAAACCAGTTGTGTGAGGATTTCCCTCACTGGTGCTATAGCATCATGTTTTATTGGATATTGGGGGTTGAGGTTGGGGTTGATTTTTTATAGGCATTACGTGGTAGGGGGAATCTTTGTCCCATCCTACCTGATTGCGATATAACGCGGGTGCCTGCACCAATGCCCAATCAATGGTGTAGGATTCTGTGAGCTCTTCGGGAACAAGAGGCGAGAAAGAAGGTTTGATAACATCTTCCCCATATGGGCAGGTACGGACAAATTCAGATGGCCAGTCTTGTTCGGCCAACAAAATGTCATATATATTTCCAAATTGATCCCAAAAGATTGCATCTATTGTGCGTTCATTGTCTCCTTCTAACTGTAGCGTTACTTTGTACACCCTATCAGGCGTGGAGACACACATGTCCGCAGTTTCTACTTGTAGAAAATCATCAGTTGCTTTTGCCTCGAGATGCTCTAGAAGATTCCCGGCGAACTATTGTAACCTCTGCTGCCCTGTCTAATAGCGGGAGTGCACACTTCTTGTTCTTCAGGAGAGCCCTCTTCTTGAGTAGCATGTCGAACAGCAACTGCTGCCAATTTTTTTCTTTTTAAATTGGGGTTTTTGTTGGGGAGGTTTCTCTTTTTAACGGAAACCTCTATTTAGTGTTGTGATTCCTGTCGCGGTTTCACGCACTCGGTTCTTTGCTCTGACTGCCCACCTCTCTCACTGCGTTTTTCCAAGGAGTCCTGAAAGGAACGAGATTGGCGTGTATCAGTATATTGATATCTGTCAGGTGTTTTTATATTATCTCTATTTCTGAGATTATATCTATTCTGTGGGGTCTCTGTGTGTGGAGATTCTCCCCTTTCTTTTTTAGGAATTTGTTGTTTTTTATCTCAGCATTTCTTATTACCCTCAGGAGCTTGCTTGGTAAAATCTTTGTTATATTTACCCTGAAGTTGTGGTTTTGTTGGTCTGGCCCACAGACTATCTCGACCAATACTAGAGTGGGTCTCTGTGATAATCTTTGGTAGCTCACATTCTTGATCCTGTTGAGGAACATCCAGGAGCTGCATGCACACCTCTAATGCATCCGCTTCTCCTTTAAGATTACTTAAAATGATTGAGGACACTGTGGCAAAGTTGCCCATTATTTACATCCCCAAAACTGGCCTGGGGCAGCCCCGTATTCATCTTGAATCTGTTTCAACACTTCTGAGTCCAGTCTTTGTCCCCTTGCACAGACAGAAGCGGCGACTGCAGGAGAGCTCCACAAAGCACAGTCACAGGCAGGGCAGCACTTCTCCTCAGCTCTTATCCAGGCAGAGGTTCCTCTTGATGTCTGGAAGTGATCTAAAGTCTGTGATTTTTGGTGCCCTTCTTATACCCAATTTCTCCTTTAAAGTAGGCCTACTTCAAAGTAATGTCTCTTTTTAATGTGTAATCCTGCCTTGCCAAGCCACGCCTCAGACACTCACCAGGGGGTCAGAGACTGCATTGTGTGAGGACAGGTACAGCCCTTTCAGGTGTAAGTGACCATTCCTCCCCTCCATCCTAGCACAGATGGCTCATCAGGAAATGCAGACTACACCCCAGCTCCCTTTGTGTCACTGTCTAGGGTGAGGTGCAACAAGCCCAACTGTCAAACCGAAGGTGTTCGTTTGGTGACTTTGGGTGAAGGTGCATGCGCTGGACGATGTCTTGAGGTGGATGGCTGTTGGGTGGGTGTGTGCCTGCGTTTGCGTATCTTTGGAGGGGGCGTCACAGACACACTGGGAGATGACACAGGGGAAGTGTGAATGGTAGTGGGGGTGGTGACAGCATGTGAGCGGGGTGTGGTGGTGGGTGTGCTGGAGAGGGACGTAGTGGCTGTAGAGGTAGTGCATGCAGGTGTGAGTGTAGACGAGACTGGGAGGGAGGAGGGAGACAAGTAGGAGGGGGACACAGTGGAGGCAGTGGATGTTGGTATGTCTGCATGTGTGTGATGCTTGCGTGAGTGCCTGTGGGATGTGTGGTGCTTATGTTTGCCTGAGCTTCCCTTGTGTGTTGAGATGTGTGCATGCTGGTCTGTAGGTGTGCTTGGGATAGGCTGAGCTACAGGGGATTGGGTCGGGCTGGAGGAAGTTGGAGGGGGGGGGCTAGACACAGGGTTAAAGGCTGCCATCAGTGCTGAGGCCAGAGTCTGAAAAGCTCGCTGAAGGGCCGCTTGACCAGAATGAATGCCCTCCAGGAATGCATTTGTTTGTTGCAACTGCCTTTCTACACCCTGGATGGCATTCAAAATGGTAGACTGCCCAACAGTGAGGGACATGAGGAGGTCAATGGCCTCCTCACTGAGGGCAGCAGGGGTGACTGGGGCAGGGCCTGAGGTGCCTGGGGTGAAGGTGATGCCCACCCTGCCAGGTGAGTGGGCACGGGCGAAGGCTGAGGGGCTGCTGGCAGGGCGGTGCTGGAAGGGGGGGTGGCGGCTGTACCTGTAGATGGGGGTGGCACAGATGTTGCCGCCACCACAAGGGAGCTCCCATCAGAGGACGAGTCAGTGTCACTGGTCTCAGCTCCTGTCCCCGCCGTGGAGCTCCCCTCGCCCTCCGTCCCACTGGTGAAGTCTGATTCCGTAGTGTGGCCCTCCATGGCCATGTGGGATGCAGCCCCCTGGTGCTCCGGTGCCACTGCTCCTCCGCCTGATGATGCTAATGCACAGGAGAACAGGGAGGCCACAAAAAGGGGGGGGACGACAGAAGAAAGACATGTTGATTGCATGCATTACCGCTACCGTTGGCGGACACAACAGACACAGAAGCCCCCTGCACTACGCCGCACTCTTGGGCTCCACTGTTCAATTCCTGGGAAATGGCCTACTCCGTCTGTGGTAGACCCCCAGGGTCCGGACGTCCTTGGCGATGGCACGCCAAATATATTTTTTCTGGTGGGCGCTGACCTACATGATTTGTACAGGGGAAAGAGAAAGTTATTACCAACTTGCACTGTCAAAGTGATTGGCCCCCATCCCTACCCTTGCCATGTGGCACATGCACTCACCATTGTTTCATGCACGCCGCACTCTCCCCCCTTCCTTCTTACATCCACCCCTCTCCACAAAGGCATAGCCCATACATCATGCTCCCAGTCCACTTACCTGTTTGTCTGGAGGACCGTAGAGTAGCGTGTACTGGGGGGGGGGACCCCGTCCACGAGTTTCTCCAACTCCTCCGATGTGAAGGCAGGGGCCCTTTCCCCAGACACTCGAGCCACTGTCTCTTCCAGACTGAGATCACAGCAGCACTTGCAGTGTAGGTCCTCTCCTGTCAAAGATGAGGTATTGAGTGATTGAACAGATAGAAAATGGCGGTCACGTCCGCGGCGGTGTGTACCGTCACCGCCGGCGTACATCGTCATTTTCTCCTGGGACCCATAGGGTCCAATGTTAACCAATGCAGCATTGTGCCACGGTCTTCGACCGCCTACCGCGACAATGTACAACGCCAGCGCAGTTACCTCACATCCCATTGTCCCACTTTAGAGGTCAGGCAGCCGCCATTTCAGGGGCCCACATGGCTTCATTTTCAAATGCGTCACACATACCTAGGCCTAGACTCAACACACATCCAGGTCACTTTTTGAGGATAAATAGTGTTCTGTGTAAGCTGTGGGTACGTACCTCTGAGTTGTTTGACTCTGTGGTCATTGTTGTCCTTCATAGGCACCGTCCGCTGGGACATGTGAGGAGATGGCGGCATCCTCCGGTGTACTGACTGTTGGCGGACCTGTTAACAATGGAGGAAAGACATGTGATAATCACATACAGGCTTGACCGTGCCACAATCCAGGAACTGTGTACCCAGTTGGAGCCAGACCTGATGTCAGCTATCCGCCATCCCACAGGAATCCCCCTCAAGTGCAGGGGCTGTCAGTGCTCCATTTCCTTGCAAGTGGGTCATTTCAAACAAAAGTGGCCATAGCATCAGGGATGTCCCAGCCCATGTTTTCCAACGTGTTGTCCAGAGTGTTGTCTGCCCGGCTGAAACACATGCGGAGCTACATCGTTTTCCCTCAGGTGGAGGATTTGCATACAGTGAAAGGTGATTTCTATGCCCTGGGACATATCCCCAGCATCATAGGTGCCATTGATGGGACCCATGTGGCTTTGGTCCCCCCCCAACAGGAGTGAACAGGTGTACAGAAACCGGAAGAGTTATCATTCAATGAATGTATAGATGGTATGTTTGGCAGACCAGTACATCTCCCATGTGAATGCCATGTTCCCTGGCTCAGTGCATGACGCTTACATCCTGCAGAATAGCAGCATCCCTTATGTGATGGGGCAACTCCAGAGGCACCGTGTGTGGCTATTAAGTGAGCACCTGGAAGCAAGTCAGTGGGAATGGTTGTCTGAGTCTGGGGATATCCGTCCAGGTTAGTGTGTGTCTAACAGGTGTCCCTCACCATTTGCAGGTGACTCTGGTTACCCCAACATGTCATGGCTACTGTCCCCAGTGAGGAATCCCAGGACAAGGGCAGAGGAACGCTACAATGAGGCCCATGGGCGAACTAGGAGGGTGATCGAGCGGACCTTCGGCCTCCTGAAGGCCAGGTTCCGGTGCCTCCATATGACAGGTGGATCCCTATTCTACTCACCAAAGAAGGTGTGCCAGATCATCGTGGCCTGCTGTATGCTTCATAACTTGGCTTTGCGACAACAGGTGCCCTTTCTGCAGGGGGATGGTCCAGATGGCGGTGTTGTTGCAGCTGTGGAGCATGTGGACAGTGAAGACGAGGAAGCAGAGGAAGAAGACATGGACAACAGGGACTCAGTGATCCAGCAATATTTCCAGTGAAACACAGGTAAGGATACAAACCTGCCTACTACATGTACTTAAACACTACTGCCTCTCCACTGTCTGTCTTTTTCACCCAGTGTATGGTCACTGAATTGTCACTTTCCATTATGATTTCACAGATCTGGGTCCCACAGTGTGACATCTGCTTTGATTCCTCATGGACTAGAGCTGTGTGACATAGGTATGTTGACATTACAAATGAAAGAGCTTTTTGCCACAGTGATTGCTAATACAGTATTCCGAAATCACAGACAGACTCCAGATTGTTTTGTGCTTTAAGGGTGTTTATTTTAGTGCTCAAAATTGGAGGGGGTAGCAAAATGGTGAGGGGTGATGGCGGAGGAATGTCCATGGCAGAGTCCAGTCTATTAGTCTCACAGGTGCATTGCCCAAATGGGCATAGAAGGTGGAGCTGGGGCAGTTTAAGGATGGACAGGGTGACAAAGTGGGACAGTAGGATGACAATCGGGGTGGTCTCATTTCTTGGCGGGGGTCTTGGCATCATTCTCTGTCTTGTTCCTAGATCTCAGGGACCGTTTGCGAAGTGGGTCTCCCTCTGCAGGGGGTGGGGTGCTGGTGTGGTGGTCCTGTGGTGGTGCCTCCTGTCCGCTAGCACAGGCGGAGGTGGTGGGCAGTTCATCGTCCATGATAGTATCAGGGGCCCCTTGTAGTGCCACAGTGTCCCTCCTGGTGTTAAGTACTTCATTCAGCATCCCTACGATGGTGCCCAGGGTGGAATTGATGGCTCTGAGTTCCTCCCTGAAGCCCATATACTGTTCCTCCTGAAACTTGGCCAGTACCGTTGCCATCGTCTCCTGGAAGTGGTGGTAGGCTCCCATGATGGAGGAGAGGGCCTCGTGGAGAGTGGGTTCCCTGGGCCTGTCCGCCCCTTGTCGCACAGCAGCCCTCCCAGTTCCCCTGTGTTCCTGGGCCTCGGTTCCCTGGACCGTGTGCCCACTACCACTGCCCCCAGGTCCCTGTTGTTGTTGGGGTGGTGGGTTAGCCTGGGTTCCCTGTAGTGGTGGACACACTGTTATTGACGTGTCCTGGGGACGGAGGTATGGGCCCGCTGGGTGGGTGCTGTGCTGGTGTTTCCAGAGGGGGAAGCTCTGTAGGGGCCTATGACTGGGTGTGGGAAACCGACTGTCCCGAGGTCCCCGATGGGCCGGGCTGGTCATCTAGATCCAGTTGGACAGAGGTGCTGTCATAACCGTGGACCTCTTCTGTTGGTGGGGTGAACATGTGTGGACCCTCCTGTCCGATGACGTTGGGTAGGGGTCCTGCACGGGTATAAAGGCATGATTATTGCATCTGTGAGTGTCAAGGTGTGCAATGGGTGGGTGACCGTGTACCCCAGTGCTAGCATTCCTGTGTGGGACCTTGTGTGATGATGGTTTAGGGGGGTGTATGGTTATGTGCAGTGGGCATGCTTTAGTGATGAGTGTTCATAATTTGGTGTTGCATGCAGGGCTTGGTGTTGGGATGTGTGGTTTGTGATGTTGGGACATTTGTGAGGAGTAGGAGTGATGGGGGTGAGGGCGAGGGTGGGGGTATGTGATAGCATGCAGGTAGGGTGGGGGATGTAATAGTAAAGCTTTGACTTACCAGAGTCCATTCCTCCACCTACTCCTGCGAGGCCCTCAGGATGCAGAATCGCCAAGACCTGCTCCTCCCATGTTGTTAGTTGTGGGGGAGGAGGTGGGGGTCCGCCTCCAGTCCGCTGAACCGCCAGGTGGTGTCTGGAGACCACGGAACGCACCTTCCCCCGTAGGTCATTCCACCTCTTCCTGATGTCATCCCGATTTCTTGGGTGTTGTCCCACTGTGTTGACCCTGTTCACTATTCTTCGCCATAGCTCCATCTTCCTTCCAATGGAGGTGTGCTGCACCTGTGATCCGAATAGCTGTGGCTCTACCCGGACGATTTCCTCCACCATGACCCTGAGCTCTTCCACCGAGAACCTGGGGTGTCTTTGCCGTGCCATGGGGTGGTGTAGGTGATGTGTGGGGTGGTGTGTGGGGTGATAAATGTGCTGATATGTAGTGGGGTGTTGTGTGAGGTGCGTGGAAGTTATGTGGGTGATGGTGTTGTGTGCCTGTGGATGCTAGTGTTGTTGCTGGTGGTGTCTCTCTCTGGCTTTGTTCGTGATTTGTGGTCGTAAGGGTTTGTGGGTGATGTGGGTGTGTGTTTTATATTGTATTGAGTGTGTGGGAGTGGTGTGTGTATGTGTATCAAGTGTGTGTATTTCGAATTGTTCAATGTGGCTGTGTTTTGTATATGTGTGTGTATTTTGAGCGTGGCGGTGTGTACCGCCAATGGAATACCACGGTTGAAAGACCGCCGCGTGGATTCGTGGGTAGTGATAGTGTGGGCGTATTTTTGATGGCGTGACGGTGGAGGTTTTGTTATCGCCAGTTTATCACTGACCTTTGGTGTGGCGGACTTGTGTGGGTGTCTAGATTTTGGCGGATTCCAAACTGTGGGTCATAATAGCTGTGGCGGAATTCCGCGGCAGTGTGGTGGCGGTCTTCTGCATGGCGGCAAGTGGCTTTTACCGCCAATGTCATAATGAGGGCCTACATGTCCTACCTTATCCATACACTGCACCCTGCCCTTCGGACTACCTAGGGCCTACCTTAGGGGTGTCTGACATGTAAGAAAAGGGAAGGTTTAGGCCTGGAAAGTGGGTTCACTTGTCAAGTCTAATTTACAGTAAAAAACTGCGGCCCATATTTATACTTTTTGACGCAAAACTGCGCTAACGCAGTTTTGCGTCAAAAAAATTTGCGCCGTCTAACGCCATTTGGATGCGCCGTGCGGGCGTCAAATTTATACTTTGACGTACGGCGGCGCAACCAACAGGTGGGCGTCAGGATATTGTGACGCACACAGCGGCGTCAAGTCGTAAGGAAAAACCACGTAAAGGCGACGCACATCACCGTGGGCCGATTTACGACAGCGCAATCGTGAAAGCGCTGGTTTTTCTCACGCAATTGCGTCAAATTCTAGCGCGAAAACTGCAGTGTTACCAGAGAGCCAACATGGATCCCAGTGGACACAACAGAGCCCAGGATGATGACAGCAGACCAGGAACCAGCCAAGAGGTCCCACAAACAAACCAGGATAACCAAAAAAAGAAAAGAAAGTGTCGCTTCAGTGAAGAGGAGCAGGAAATCCTGGTGAGAGAGGTGACGGAACACCAGCACCAACTTTTCATAACATCCAAATTGCCACTCAGTAGGAGAGAGGCCATATGGAAGCAAATAGTGGACAAGATCAACAGTGTGGCTGAAGAACGCCGCACAGTCACTGAGTGTAAGAAACGCTGGCATGACTGTAAACGCAGGACCAAAGAGAAAATGGCCAGGAACAGGAAGGCAGCAATGCAGACTGGAGGTGGGAGTCCAGCACAACAGGAGGCCCTGGACCACATGGAGGAGATGGTTGCAGCCGTCATCCCCGAGGAGATCGTCACAGGGATTCAAGGGCAGGACAGTGCAGACTACCAAGACACAATGCACATGCAGGGTAAGTCGCATGGGGAATTATAATGCACTAATGTTAACTGCAACCAGGGGGGGAATACCTACTACACAATGCATGTAAGTCAGCATATACATAGAGTGGCATGGGTAAAGGAGCACAGTAGGGGGGCATGCCTAGCACACACTGAAGCTGGGGCACCACCAAACACAGCAACAAGTACAGCCCCATGGGGACATCCTGTAAGTACAACAATAGAGCCAAGGGAAAGCAGCGACAGGTAGGAAGGCCACTACAGCAAACTCACATCCAGGCACTTGTTTTGTAAAATCTATCCTACAGCAACTAGGTCCCTATCAGTAACCCAGTAGGCAAAGCAACAACTGCAATGTAACTGCCACAACACCTTACAATAACGCCTCTCATCTCTGTGCAGCTACAGTACCAAATGGCAGCAACCTCCCCATGGAATATACATACACAAATTAGGGGGTGACATTGACATCCGCAACAAGTCAGTGTAAAAATACAAACGCTCCAGTACACTCAAATGCCCAATGTCCATACCTGACACATACATAAGCCAAAGTAAACAGCAATAGGACCCACACAGCACCAACCACACACACATGCTGCATACGTCAGGGTCCCTCACATGCCTGGATAACAAGGCTACATCACTAATGTCATACTGCTCAGACAACACCTGAGGAGGAGACATAGGCAACTGGTCACTCCAACACACCTGCAAAGTCTGACAAACAAATCGGACCTTCATACGATAAACAGGCTTATACAATCAAACACACATGACCCACCTTCATCTTCAAACATCAACAATGTTTACATCCACACCACATCCAAACATGAACATGCATAGGAAATGGCACGGAACATGTACACTGCATGCAATGTGAATCAAAAGTGAATGGGGCAGGTCCTGAGAGGCAAGTGTGTTGGCAGGGCACTCACAACACCCACAGTCAGTCAATGTGTATTCTGGCAAGTGTAATGTATACTTTGCGCATTAGCCTCAGGCTGTAGGCCTTTCTGCACCTTACCCTGAATGTACTCTTACGCATATGCTCACATCTAAGAGCCTCTGAGCACTTTGCACTACATGCTTCTCATTGGCCTTCCTATCAGGAAATATACCAAATACCCAGTCCTAGAGTGTTGTTAATAAGTCCAATCACACTGTTTTGCCTACATCTGCACTGGAGTGTGCCAGAACAGATACACTCTGTGCCCCAGTCAAGGATACAGTCTGGTACTTTGCGGATAGATGGGGTAGGGGTTCTGATTTGCCATTCCTGCGTAGGGAAACTGTCTCATCACCATGACTTATGACTTATAAAATCACTTCCTTGTCCCAAGACACACAAGAGGGAGTCTCCAAACAGAGAAACACCAGACGCTGCCTGCCTTGCTGCAGATGCAAAACCAGATCACAGGCCATTGCTCAGATATGACGGATGAAGTCTCCCCAGTGATTCAGACAGGCAGGCTAGAAGCTTAACATGCTGTGCTATAAATAGAACAAGCAGAGGGAGAGTACAAACTGTTAGGCACCATGATAGCTTTCGACCAATGTCTTACTCTCCTGCTGACTATTTCAAGTCTACCATGTTGAAGTATTTGGGTTATTGTGGCTCACACCTAAATATAGACAAGTCAGTTGTTCAAAGAGATCATCATATGAAACAAATACTGTCTTTGACTTTTGTGTATGAGTTCATACTGGAAAAGAGTGAAGATGTTGGGATCTGAGTGACCACAACTTCCCTGAAAAGTTCCAAAGATGTCATGCGCTCGGATGTATAATCATTCCTTTGCTGTGGGAGACATGAGCCAATGCTAGTTAGCTAGAGCAAAATGAAAGAATCAGGGTGACAGAGTCAATTAAAAGTGGGTCAGACTCAGTCCATCACACCATTAGCTATCCTGCTGCCTCGTAAGCAAGTCAGCTCAGGTCGGATAATGAGAACACACCCTCGAAAATGTCTCTACATAAGAATAGTTAATCACGGAGGGACTAGTAGGACACAAAGATGCCTATTCACAAAATGTTACAAAGCAACACCTAGCGGCAATTAGGCAGACAAGTCTGGTAGCTCCACATCACACATGTGACACACAGGTGGGCCATAGGCCTACAACAATGCCCATATGAAGGACAGCAGATACCCAGAAAAAAACAGACACCAAAGATAAGGCATCCAAACGCCTGTAACTGTTTGCAAACTTGTTACAACACAGACACACTAATTGTACCCTGTTTCATTGCAGAGGAACATGGATCTCCTGCCGATATGCCTGACCCTGATTTCCCTGATGACATCGATGACGACCCCATCAACCTCTCCCCACAAACCCTCAACATGGTCTTAGGAAGCCTCCAAACCCCACCTTCAGTCCCAAGGAGGAGCCCAGAAGAAGCAGCCACCCCAGTAGACCCACCTGCCACCCCAAATGTAATACCTGCCAGCTCCAACACAGCTGAGGACTCCGACGACACTGGAACCAGCTTTGAAAGAACCGTCGTTGGGGTCCAGCGGGAGCTGGCCAAGGAGGTGCGGGTGGGGATGCAAACTATGGCAGCCAGCCTTGAGAGGGTGCGTTCGTGCATGATCCCTCCTGCTGATCAGACAGCTGTGATGCAAGCACTAACATCGCACATGCAGGAACTTGTAGAAACTCAAAAGCAAATCGCCACAGCTGTCATCCAGTTGACGGAACAACTAAGAATGCAAGCCAGTCAACGGGTGCACGAATGCAACATCGAACCCCTCAGGGCTGACCTGGCTGCCTACCATCGGGATGTGGCTGCCATTCTGAGAAACCAGCAGGCCCTCCTTGCTGCAGTATTGCCCTTCCTAAGTCCACAGGGACTAGCCCCCGGGATGTCTGCGTCCATGTCTTCTAACACTGAGGTGTGTGTTGCCCCTTCACAACCAACAACAACAAGGACAGAGGAGGCAACACACACATCAGAAGAAGAAGACGTGGAACAGATAACCTTCACACGGAGGAGTACCCGGAAGCCCTAGTCCCTGCACCATGGCCTACTCTGACCAAGGTCCTGCGTTTAGTCAAAGCCCAGTTTCTGAACACCTACACTCAATGACTGTTTGGCAATCCACTGTTTGACTTGTCCACATTGCCAGTGAATGTCTCTCTCCTACAATTTGGTAATCCTGTCCCTCTGCACTGACACCTTCTATAGGCTCACCAAGAAATGATGCCCCAGAACGGACTCTGCCAAAATGTTGAATGGACAATTTGCACTACAACACCTGTAAATAAATCGCACTTGCTCACCTATTGTGTCTCTGTGTCATTTCACACTTCAACTGTGCAGTACCTAACTCCAAAGTGGCTGTGTGGCAACCCTGTTGAATCTCTATACTACTGTCCTGATGTCATATATTCAGATCCATCTGTGCATTGGCCAGGATTGCATCATAGCCCTACCATACTGAGGGAAATAACTGAGGAAGGAACTAAGCACACACAATCATGCTGTGTTGGTCAGAATGATGCACCATCTATCGCTATTCCAGAGAGCAAATGGTGTCTGGGAAATGTAGGCTCCATGCAAGACTTAAATAAGAATGGATGCCGCTTAATGTAATGAATCGTGTACAAATCACACTGCATTAACTTCCCTTACAGAGTAGGCTTCCATGAAGGAAATTCATGCTGCTTCAGTACACACATGATGTAGCTCAGCAATGAAAGCAGCAATACATGAGTGTGAACAACTCCTCATCTACAAAGATCTCCCTGAGCTTCACACTGCTGTCCGACCTAACAATTAACCCACATTGACATGTAATGAAGCACTCTTTGTGAAGTTGGACACATATCATAACAAAAGCTTGGTGTACAATGCACACTACCAATGGGGAGTCTCCCAATTTGAGGATACTTAACAAGTGAGCACACGGGTAGATGGGATGTTAAACATCCATTCCCAGGGGATGCTGAGCATAGGACACAAATGTCACACTAAATCATTCTGCAACATGGATGTCAAGGCCATGATAAAGTAGCACCTAACGCATCAAGTAAAGGGTTAACAAAATATTTATTTATATCTAGTACTACAAGAGGCAACTAAGGGAAAGGTACACCTACACTAATCTAACCTGACTACTAATAACCCACAACTGTCCCTATCTAACCTAAGCTAAACTTACTCTACACATGTAACGAAACGATCTAAACATCAACCCCCCACCCACCATTATGAGACAGGACACATGCAGGACAAAACATACTAACCTACACACATACTACACTATCCTAAACAAGCAGATAATTTTTTTTTTTTTTTTGTTTTACATTTTTTTGTTTTTTTTTTTTATTAAACATGAATCCCAACATTGCCCCCCACCCACCCACCCACACACAAATATTTGAGAAAAATAACAAGGACCCCCCACCCTCTTCCCTAACACTAACTAAGCTACATACCTATCCTAATCCTAATACTAATCCCCAAAGCCCAACTAACAGGAGAAAAAAAGGAAAGAGGTGAGAGGGGAGGGATAAAAGTTTAAGAGGGCAAACGAACTAGACGTTTGCACTCCTTAGTGTGCGCCTGATGTCGCGGACCCGGGTCTTTACATAGTTCATGTCATCAGTCAGGTTGTCCACCTTCCTCAAAAGTTTGTCCACTTTCTGGGACAATGCCTGGAAGGCTGCAGGGTCCACGGGAGGGTCTGTGGGGAGGGTTTGTGTGCCAGCAGAGGTCGAGCTAGTGGCAGCTGTTGGTGGGACATGTGACTGTCCTGCTGCCAGCACACGGCTGGGTCCAGGTCGTGCTGCATGCGGCGGGTCCATGGCAGCCGAAGTAGATGGGACCACTGGGCCAGACCTGGTGGCTGTGTCGTTGGTGGCTGTAGGTGGCACACTTGTTGGAGGCTGTGGTGTGGCCCACCACGCCCCGGAGGCCCTTTCGGAGTGATACCTGCGGCCCATCCGCCGATACCCAGACTGCACCTGCAGGATGTGCCTGTAACGGATGGCACGCCGCTCAAAATGGATGCGATCGGCCGCCCTCATGTTAGCAGCTGTGAAGAGAAAAGGCAGATATTTACCTTTGGCTTTGCATTGGGTGGGATAGCACAATGGGTTATTTGTACATTACTAGAAATGTATAGGTTGCAGCAATTGTCACAACATAGTTCACAGAAGGGCTCAGAGGAAGTACATGTGAAGCATGCATACATAAGGGCATATCACACCTAGAATATCCAGGTCTCTACATGATGGATGACATCACCCTACACTACTCATCCTAATCATCCCTACGGTTTTGTACATCATGGCTGCACCTCTTCCGCATACTTACTTCACTACATATGTCACTATATGTGATAACTATCACACTCCTCACTCTAAGCCATCTGGAATTGGTTGTGTGCTAAGATTGAACCAATGGGCTATAACCCAATGTCTACACTAGGGACCAGATGTAGGAAGATGGGAAATGGGACGAACAATCTGCAATGCAGAATGGGGTATCTGACACCGTCTGTGAGTTGCTATGGGGTTGCTAAGAGCCACCTCATTTACATCAATGATGTGGGTTGCAAGTTGCTCCACCTTTGCAACTATGGGCACTCACGGGGATGGAGGCCTGCTGGGAACAGCAGACCTCCATGTCCGTGACCGCTTGGAAATAACGCAGAACATGTTCCCCAAGTGTAGGCCGTTTACCTCAACGGGAAATGAGCAGCACTTAGAAATAAATTACGACAATTTCAATATTGAATAATTTAAGGCACTTAGGCCCGTATTTATATTTGTTGTTGCGCCGCATTTGCGTCACTTGTTGACGCAAAAGCCGCGCAAAATTGCAAATTCCAATTGTAATTTGTAAGTTAGCGCCGTTTTGGCGTCAAAAAGCTGGGCAAATGTGGTGCAAAAAAATTATAAATACGGGCCGCAGTGGTCCCAAGGACCACTGCCTGTTTTGTACAGGATTATTTTGGTACACTCGGAAAGGTGATGGGTTACAATGGGGACCCCTTACTGCTAGCAAGTGGGTTACCATCCACTTAAAGTGGATGATAACTGCGACTCACTTAGCAACCACAAACTCCATTGCAAATGGACTTGCATACCACTGTCAGTTGCAAATAGGACTGGAAAAAGCCTTCATATTTAGGATTAGGAATAAAATCTCCCATATATTTTCATGATCACCTAATACATTTCGGAATAGGAAACAGATGTTTGCAACTCACACACAATAATTATGAGTTTATCAACTTGTACACAGTTTGGCACATCTGGCCCTAGGTTCTGACTCACGACACAAAAGGTGTCAAGTAAGTGTGAGATACTGGTTGCTACAGTCCAAGGTAGCCTGTTTCACATTAACATCCCAGTCGTTGAGGGTGGTGTGGGAAGAACAACCACCAATCCCATGTGAAATGCACACCCAGGAGTGTATTGAACGTTCACCAAGTATGTGCCTTCACACACAAGACCTATGAATGGCTAGCAACACGTTGGACTTAGGCAAACATTGTGACATCCATGGACCACACATGTCACAATGATATGACTTTTGCCAACATGACATACTATCAGTGAGGCATGTTTTACTACACACACAGAGGAGGTGGAACACCCATTCTCATGATTCAACAGAACACATAGGCCATTGCACTCAAGTCACACACACTCCTAGTTCAGCTTGTGTAAGTACATGCCCCCGGAAGATCCAACCTACAGTGTGCACAGTCCATCCTCAACTAGGAAGATGCACTTTTCATCACAGCCATGTGCCTAAGCTATATGGGAGACTGTCAGTCTGATATGCAGACTCAGTTCATGTCAAGTCCCCGACCAAGTCTTACTTTGACCAGTGTATTCTAAGTAACTCATCCCATTCCCCATTGCGGCCCAACTGGAATGTCCTACAGCCCCTCAATCTCAGAGATGGCTAGGTGTTGCTTAACAGAAACATAAGTCCAATTTGATATCACACTAACACGACAATGGCAATGAACGGCCAGCGCATCACATCATGATTTCTCTTGAACACACAGTAGTCCATTTTGCGTCATTGCCAAATAAATATATCAAATAGCACTCAGGCAACACTCACTGTAGGTATCGGGGTCGTCGAAGTGTGCCACCTCTCCCACGGTGTAAGGCTCTGGTCCACCTGTAAAGCATGACAGGAAGAATGTACTCAGACTGGGTGGACTGACAAAATAATTCTGTTACAATGACACTGTGAGAATATGACATGGTAATGATACACTTTCACACATGCTCATACTGCATGGATGAGTTTGTATTCAACATTAACATTGGATGATTCTCCTGCTACAGTTACACACCCTACTACACACATGCAGTGGCCAGGACAGTCAGGTGTCGTCCAAGTTTACTCACAATAATTATGCCCCGCCAATATTGTTATCCAAACATCTCAGCATGTGCATTCCAGAGAGACATCCAGACACTTGTTCCATGAGGACTGCATGACCACTCACAGTCAAACAGCCTATGTGGACATGTTCAACACACAGCAACCACACACACATGTGACATATCTGTGGAAAACATATCTGACTTCATGTGACGTGTATAAAACACACATGTATATCATCATCATGGGATTCAAATCAGATTTCGAGCGATGGGGTCTACATATGTAGGTATGTTGTTTCGACATGACTTACTCATTGCCCATTATGACATGTAGAGTACAAATAGAGCCATTAACGTGTTGCTTGTCTGACACAAATGCTACACTACATTACATACAGCTACAGCCATCTGGTATGTGTAGAACAACTGAGCCATCTGACTGCTAGCATAGGTCTTCATACACATTGTGCAACACGTACACATTAGGGCACATATGTAAACATTAGTAAGGCAGCATTTGCATCATTGCATCACGCAGAGATGGGCCACACCTGCCAAATACAGATATATGTATTAAGTTTCTGCTGTTTGAGGGAGAAAAAGTGTAGCCAATTTGGGGATATCAATATATATTGACAAGGGCCTAGGTTTCCCTAGCATTACACATAGGCAGCTCCTTATCTAGCAGATTGGGTAACATTCATCACATGTTCACACACAGATTACTATCATGTCCATGTAATTGATTGCTACTCACCAACAGGGCCACCAATCCTGACTCCCAGGTGGTCCAGCAGGTCCTGTTCCCTCGTGATCAGATCGGCCCAGCGGTGTTTCAACTGATGGACATTCCGCATGGTCCCATGGACCCGGACCATGTGATGGTGCACCTTCTCCCAGCGAATTTTCCGGGCCTCCGTGTGATACCCCTGTATCACACGGCCCCCAGCCTCCAGCATCAGCGGGAGGAAATGGCACACTAGCCAGATAAATCCCCCCAATTCATCTTCGCCCATCCTGGACAGGCGAGGCCTCCCTGACATTATGACTGATGACTAACAGAAAAAATAAAGTAGGAAATGGGGAAAGGTAGAGGTGTGAAGTTAAGAAAAGGAGAAAATAGCCCAACTAACCCCAATAACTACCCTAGCCACAACAGACTCCCACAGACAATACAAACAAATACAGGAATGGACAAAACTAGACTTAACAGACTGAGACAATGATACACAACAATATTAGACTGAACAAAGTACAAAAGACAAGCTACACAGGACAACAAAGCAGTAATTCACAGGACAACACTCTTCACTGAACCACACAGTCTAGAAAAATCTGAGACTGAAAAGTGAAAGTGAAAGTCAACTTCCAATACAGATTTGGCAAACAGGATATCCTATTACATCACTTCCTGCATAAAATGGCCGCCGTTTTTTAATCGTGGTTTGCGTCGTATTTTCACGCATACATAATTTTGCGTCATTTTTTATGACGCATAATATTGCACATGCTGCTGAGTGTAAAAATATGATATGAATATTACTATTTATTTACTGTACGAGATGTCCAAAAATATGTGCATGTAGCGTCATTTTTTCCGACGCATACATGATGGGCGTCATATTTTATCCACCTACAGGAGTGCTAATGCTGCTGAGTGAAAAAATATGATATGAATATTAATATTCATTTACTGTACGAGATGTCCGAAAATATGTGCATGTTGCGTCATTTTTTCCGACGCATACATGATGGGCGTCATATTTTATCCACCTACAGGAGTGCTAATGCTGCTGAGTGAAAAAATATGATATGAATATTAATATTCATTTACTGTACGAGATGTCCGAAAATATGTGCATGTTGCGTCATTTTTTCCGACGCATACATGATGGGCGTCATATTTTATCCACCTACAGGAGTGCTAATGCTGCTGAGTGAAAAAATATGATATGAATATTGTGAGAAGGTAGCCTCTTTCTAGCCTTGTTACCCCCACTTTTGGCCTGTTTGTGAGTGTATGTCAGGGTGTTTGTCACTGTTTTCACTGTCTCACTGGGATCCTGATAGCCAGGCCTCAGTGCTTATAGTGAAAACACCATGTTTTCAGTATGGTTGTTATGTGTCACTGGGATCCTGCTAGTCAGGACCCCAGTGCTCATAGGTTTGTGGCCTATATGTATGTGTCACTGGGACCCTGTCACACAGGGCCCCAGTGCTCATAGGTGTGCATGTATATGTTCCCTGTGTGGTGCCTAACTGTCTCACTGAGGCTCTGCTAACCAGAACCTCAGTGGTTATGCTCTCTCATTACTTTTAAATTGTCACTAACAGGCTAGTGACCATTTTTACCAATTTACATTGGCTTACTGGAACACCCTTATAATTCCCTAGTATATGGTACTGAGGTACCCAGGGTATTGGGGTTCCAGGAGATCCCTATGGGCTGCAGCATTTCTTTTGCCACCCATAGGGAGCTCTGACAATTCTTACACAGGCCTGCCACTGCAGCCTGAGTGAAATAACGTCCACGTTATTTCACAGCCATTTTACACTGCACTTAAGTAACTTATAAGTCACCTATATGTCTAACCTTTACCTGGTAAAGGTTAGGTGCCAAGTTACTTAGTGTGAGGGCACCCTGGCACTAGCCAAGGTGCCCCCACATTGTTCAGAGCCAATTCACTGAACTTTGTGAGTGCGGGGACACCATTACACGCGTGCACTACATATAGGTCACTACCTATATGTAGCTTCACCATGGTAACTCCGAATATGGCCATGTAACATGTCTATGATCATGGAATTGCCCCCTCTATACCATCCTGGCATAGTTGGCACAATCCCATGATCCCTGTGGTCTGTAGCACAGACCCTGGTACTGCCAAACTGCCCTTCCTGGGGTTTCACTGCAGCTGCTGCTGCTGCCAACCCCTCAGACAGGCAGCTGCCCTCCTGGGGTCCAGCCAGGCCTGGCCCAGGATGGCAGAACAAAGAACTTCCTCTGAGAGAGGGTGTGATACCCTCTCCCTTTGGAAAATGGTGTGAAGGCAGGGGAGGAGTAGCCTCCCCCAGCCTCTGGAAATGCTTTGTTGGGCACAGATGTCCCCAATTCTGCATAAGCCAGTCTACACCGGTTCAGGGACCCCTTAGCCCCTGCTCTGGCGCGAAACTGGACAAATGAAAGGGGAGTGACCACTCCCCTGACCTGCACCTCCCCTGGGAGGTGTCCAGAGCTCCTCCAGTGTGCTCCAGGCCTCTGCCATCTTGGAAACAGAGGTGCTGCTGGCACACTGGACTGCTCTGAGTGGCCAGTGCCACCAGGTGACGTCAGAGACTCCTTGTGATAGGCTCCTTCAGGTGTTAGTAGCCTTTCCTCTCTCCTAGGTAGCCAAACCCTCTTTTCTGGCTATTTAGGGTCTCTGTCTCTGGGGAAACTTTAGATAACGAATGCATGAGCTCAGCCGAGTTCCTCTGCATCTCCCTCTTCACCTTCTGATAAGGAATCGACCGCTGACCGCGCTGGAAGCCTGCAAACCTGCAACATAGTAGCAAAGACGACTACTGCAACTCTGTAACGCTGATCCTGCCGCCTTCTCGACTGTTTTCCTGCTTGTGCATGCTGTGGGGGTAGTCTGCCTCCTCTCTGCACCAGAAGCTCCGAAGAAATCTCCCGTGGGTCGACGGAATCTTCCCCCTGCAACCGCAGGCACCAAAAAGCTGCATCTCCGGTCCCTTGGGTCTCCTCTCAGCACGACGAGCGAGGTCCCTCGAATCCAGCGACACCGTCCAAGTGACCCCCACAGTCCAGTGACTCTTCAGCCCAAGTTTGGTGGAGGTAAGTCCTTGCCTCACCTCGCTGGGCTGCATTGCTGGGAACCGCGACTTTGCAAGCTTCTCCGGCCCCTGTGCACTTCCGGCGGAAATCCTGTGTGCACAGCCAAGCCTGGGTCCACGGCACTCTAACCTGCATTGCACGACTTTCTAAGTTGGTCTCCGGCGACGTGGGACTCCTTTGTGCAACTTCGGCGAGCACCGTTTCACGCATCCTCGTAGTGCCTGTTTCTGGCACTTCTCCGGGTGCTACCTGCTTCAGTGAGGGCTCTTTGTCTTGCTCGACGTCCCCTCTCTCTGCAGGTCCAATTTGCGACCTCCTGGTCCCTCCTGGGCCCCAGCAGCGTCCAAAAACGCCAAACGCACGATTTGCGTGTAGCAAGGCTTGTTGGCGTCCATCCGGCGGGAAAACACTTCTGCACGACTCTCCAAGGCGTGGGGGATCCATCCTCCAAAGGGGAAGTCTCTAGCCCTTGTCGTTCCTGCAGTATTCACAGTTCTTCAGCCTAGTAAGAGCTTCTTTGCACCAACCGCTGGCATTTCTTGGGCATCTGCCCATCTCCGAGCTGCTTGTGACTTTTGGACTTGGTCCCCTTGCTCCACAGGTACCTTCAGACAGGAATCCATTGTTGTTGCATTGCTGATTTGTGTTTTCCTTGCATTCTCCCTCTAACACGACTATTTTGTCCTTAGGGGAACTTTGGTGCACTTTGCACTCACTTTTCAGGGTCTTGGGGAGGGTTATTTTTCTAACTCTCACTATTTTCTAATAGTCCCAGCGACCCTCTACAAGGTCACATAGGTTTGGGGTCCATTCGTGGTTCGCATTCCACTTCTGGAGTATATGGTTTGTGTTGCCCCTATTCCTATGTTTCCCCATTGCATCCTATTGTAACTATACATTGTTTGCACTGTTTTCTAAGACGATACTGCATATTTTTGCTATTGTGTATATATATCTTGTGTATATTTCCTATCCTCTCACTGAGGGTACACTCTAAGATACTTTGGCATATTGTCATAAAAATAAAGTACCTTTATTTTTAGTATAACTGTGTATGGTGTTTTCTTATGATATTGTGCATATGACACTAAGTGGTACTGTAGTAGCTTCACACGTCTCCTAGTTCAGCCTAAGCTGCTCTGCTAAGCTACCATTATCTATCAGCCTAAGCTGCTAGACACCCTATACACTAATAAGGGATAACTGGGCCTGGTGCAAGGTGCAAGTACCCCTTGGTACTCACTACAAGCCAGTCCAGCCTCCTACAAATATTAATATTCATTTACTGTACGAGATGTACGAAAATATGTGCATGTTGCGTCATTTTTTCCGACGCATACATGATGGGCGTCATATTTTTGAAACGTACAGGAATGCACATGCTGCTGAGTCAAATCTGAAATATGATGTAACTTATATTTTGCTGTCTAAATCTGTGAAATTTTTGTATACATTCAGATTTGACTCTGCATTCTGTGCACTCATGTACGTGACCAAAATATGACACCCATGCTGTATGCGTAGAATTATGATCAAATCTTTTTGTTACGTCTTCATGTTTTTAACTTGGGGAAGGTGATTTGTCAGGGTCAAACGGGGCAATGTGATACACATTTGTGTTTGGATATGCCACATGTCCATTGTTGTATGTATGGCAGGCATTCACACAGTAATGGTGTGGATACGTTACATAATGTCTTTTCCATATTTGTCAACATATTTGTGGCAATTGCTGATGGCTGTTTGGAAATGATGGATGGGATACCATGATGTATTCCTTCTCCAAATTTGGTCCACACTTATGATGGTGATGCTTTTATCTGGAGTCCTAACAGGGAGTGCAATGGTCACTTACAGTTATTATGGGGCTAACCATGTCCTAGCCTCATTTTGTGTTTGTGCTTTGTGTTCTACTCTTGACATGTAGGCCACACATGTACCTTATGCATGTGTTTGGCTCACAAGTACAGGATTTGTGTATGTTTGTGTGACCGTAGAAGTGGACTTAGGCCCCCAGCACCCTAGGATTTGACCATCCTGATTAGTTACAGTATCCATGGCTTGGCTTAATATTTTATGGGAAACCTGCAGCAGCAGGCTAATGTAAGGCCATATGGTATGTATGACTGTTGACCATTCATTCATCTCATTAGCCCATTAGAAGTTTGCAGTAATGATGATTTTGAGCTGACATGCCTACCATTTCCCAATGACTATGTTTGGAAGACTCTGAGCGTTCCTGATGTTCTGGGGAATATTCTTTAGTGGGTGTCTGTGTCCCTTTCTGCATTAACTGGTTAAGTGGCATGTCACATTCTTCCTGCTAGGTTCAAACTGGGACCCGACTGTGATGGTCTACTTTCAATAATTTGGTTGATTGTATGACATATGTGTACATGTGTGTTGGTATGTGGATCCACTATCACCTGTCTGGGTGTATGTTGTCACTGTGACATCCAGGTCTCCTCCTGAGTTAGTGGCAGCTAATGTTGTCCCAATTGTGTTTTGCTCATATCACCCACTGGAGAGAAGCCATTGATGACATGGTGACGTACACATGGATGGTCCCACCCTGTCTCTGACCACATGTGATGTGACTTTCACATGATCTACTTTTTTTGTCTGGGTGCAAGACTGTCTCAGGTGTTTTGATGTAGCATGTGGATTTGCCACATTTGTACTCATGTGGGCCTCTGTGTATGGCAATGTATCATGTCACATCCTACCCTCTGTGCATACAATTGAAATGTTCTTTTTTGTTGTGATGATTGTTATGGCATTGTTGGTCAAGGAGACCACATTCTTCGTCAGCATTTTATAAGTAAAGGTGCTCAGTAATGCATGGACCAAAGCATGATGTGGTGTTTGATATCTGTGTTTATTTACAATAGTGTAATACAGGTGATTATTATACATTAAGCAAAAAAATTATTTACAAGCTGCTGGCGCCTACGCTGTCCTGCTGCCGTGTTGGGTTGTCCCCCCTCCTGTTGCGGCCCAGCATCCTCCTCTTCGTCATCCTCAGGCATGCCTGGGTCCAGTTCAAGGAGGGGAATGTTCCTCTGGACACATATATTGTGCAATATGGCACAAGTGAGGATGATTTTGCACACCATCTCTGGGGAATAGAGTAGGCTCCCGCCAGTGATGTCAAGGCAGCGGAACCTAGACTTTAGGATCCCAAAGGTCCTCTCCACAATGCTGCGGGTCCTCTTGTGGGCGTCATTGTATGCCCGCTCTGCAGCAGTGATTGGGTTCCCGAATGGTGTCATCACCCAAGGCTGGATGCCATACCCCTGATCAGCTGAAAGAGAAAGAGAATGGATTGAATTAGATGTAGGAGGCAGTGTTGTACGGATCTTTGATGGCTGTAGTTGTCTTGTGTTGTCTGTGACTCTTTTGTGTACTAATGTTCCAACCTATGGTTGTTATTGAAAACTTTGCTTTGATATATTTTCCCTTGGCTGAGCAAGTGTTTGTTGGCTAACCGTTTGTCAGAAGGACTGTTTTTGTTGTTGCAGTAGAGTGTTCCCTCCCTAGCATTGTGACTAGTGATACAGTTGTCTGTGTGTCCTCACTGGGGGTGTGATGTTAGTTCCATGCCGAGTTAAAACGTGAAAGTGTATTTGACACCTTCATGTGTATGAGCCCAGGCCATCCCATACCTTTTGACTTATGCATTGTATTAGTGTACAGGTTATTTTGAGACTTCCAATCTGTAAAGTGACATTTGGCCAACCACACTCATTGATGTCTTCACATTAGGCTGTGGATTAAATTCCAATGTGTGACAGGTTAAATGTTGACTTCTGACACATGGCTAGTGATGTGAGTACCTCAGTGTGTTCCTGGCTAGGTGTTGCTATTGTGGTGTATGTGTTGTTTGTCCTAGAGGGTTTGTGTGCGGTGTGTGTATGGGTTTGTTTTTTGTCCTTACCAACAAGTAGTCCATTGCCATAGCGTCCATCCTGGAAGTGTTGGTTGATGGTGGAGTGACGGAAGATGAATGCGTCATGTACACTCCCAGGATATTTGGCCACGATGTTGGTGATCAGTCCTTGGTGATCGACTATGGCCTGCACGTTGATTGAATGTGTGTGCTTCCTGTTGCGGTAGAGGTGTTCTGAATCAGCAGGTGGCACAAGGCGTACGTGTGTGCAGTCGATTGCACCAAGGACGTGCGGAAAGCCACTGATGGCGTAGAACCCCTGTTTAATTTCCTGCTGCTTCTGCAGTGTGTTAGGGAAGCAGATATGGCGGGGTGTCAGGCGAATGATGGCATCCAGGACTTTAGGCAGGAATGCAGAGAATGATGGTTGGGATATTCCACCAACCAGGGCACCAGTTGTCTGAAAGGAGCCACTTGCCAGCAGGTGTAGTACGGCAAGCAGCTTTGTTTCAGTTGGGATAGTGCGGGGTGTCACTAAAGTGGGGGCCAACTGTTGTTCGATATTTGCCAGCAGCTGCTGAATGGCCTGCCAGTTCAACCGGTACCTCTGGATGATGTCCCGTTCCCTGAGGCCATGCAGGGTTGTTCTTGGGCGGAATATCCTGTCCTGCCTTCTGCGCTGTCTTTGGGGTCCCTGCTGTTGTTGTTGTAGCTGCTGTTGTTGCTGCAGGGCTCTGCGTCTACGTGCACGTTGAAGAAAAAGCACCTCCATAGCTCCCTGTTGCTGCTCTGCTGCTCTGTTGTTTGTTCTGTGTGTTCTGCTTAAGTACAGGTGTGTTTGCCCCATTTTAACGCCTGCCCTGACCCAGGCGTTAAAATTTAACGCTATTCGTGCTTTGCGTCATTTTTTTGCGCCGCCTACGGCCCGGGAGACATTTTTGCCCGGAAGCATAAATACGACGCACCGCTGTATGCGTGGGTTTTTGGACGGGAACGCCTACCCTGCATGTCATTAACGCAGGGCGGGGTGCCGCTTCCAAAAACTCACGCACATAGCGCCATTCCCCTTGTGCGCCGCATCGGGCGTCAGGGTATAAATATGGGGCATCGTTTGCGCTGAATGTGCGTCAAAATTTTTGACGCACATTCGGCGCAACCGGAGTATAAATATGGCCCTGCACATACAGACACTGCAGTGGCAGGTCTGAGACATGATTGCAGAGCTACTTATGTGGGTGGCACCACCAGTGCTGCAGGCCCACTAGTAGCATTTGATTTACAGGCCCTGGGTACCTCTAATGCTCAGAGTCAAAAGCCAACAGCAACAGGGCAAAAAAAATAGGAGACAGAAGGCAACCTTGGGGATGACCTGGCATAAGCAAAAAAGTCCAACACCTATGAATGTCAGAGACAAAACTTGTACCACGTTCACAGGCAACCTATCTTACTGCAGCCTTGAAACAAGCACAGAGTGAGCAAGAATGTCTTGTTTGAGAACGTAGTGCTGGTTTAGGCAACAACAGCTAGATAGTGAGAAATAAAACAAGACCACAAAAGTGGCTATTGTAAGAATGATAGAACAAAGCTGAATAAAACATATCTGGGTTAAAGTGCACAGCGGCAGGCCTCGTATGCTAAAATAACGTGCATGATGCTATAACTAAAATGGCTGCACAACAGTCTCCTTTGAAGAAGTCACCTCTACCCTTGTACCCATTCCAACAACACAGAGACTGAAGAGGCACTTGGAATATTAAGGAGCCTGCCTGTTGAGCAGCCTGCAGCATTTCATGCCATCTAATGTTGGTCACCAACGTACTCAAGTAATCACCATCCTGGCTGCCATACATTCTGCATTGTCTGCCTTCAGAGATGAGTTTGTACAGCAAGTGTCTCTTTTGATACCTCTGCCTCTCCAACACATCTTACCATTCCTGACCCCAATCTTATCACTAAATGGACATCATACAAGTGAGTCATTATCCTTTTACAATGTATGAGACCTAAATTGCATAGCCAAGGAAATCCATGTACATGATAGCAAAGTTATATGTACTATATGGCCCCTGGTAGGAATACAGTTGTCAATGCTCAAGAGTTCTGAGTGTGACACCACAGACACAAGATTCCCACCAGAATGTTTCAATATCATGTAGAGTATGAACATACGTAATTACAAGATAATTACTTTTTTAATTTATAGGTTCTGTGTCAAACGTAGGCCATGATGATAATTTGACATGAGATGAAGGTATATTAGCTCATACAATACATTAGGGGCCAGATTTACGACCCCGAGCTTTGCAACTCACAATTTGCGACTCGTTTATGAGTCGCAAATTGCGAGCCGCAAAACCTTAGGTTCAACAGTGTACTTTACACTGTTTGTGATTCACAATGGGGATGCAAATGACTCACCTCATGAATATTCATGAGGTATGTCACAATTTGTGACCCCATTGGGAAAGGCCACCCTCACAGGGATGGTGGCCTGCTGGAGACAGCAGACCACCATGTCTGTGACTGCTTTTTAATAAAGCAGTTTTTTTTTTTTTTTAAATGCAGCACGTTTTCCTTAAAGGAAAACTAGATGCATTTCAAAATAAAAAGTTTTCTTTGCATTTTTTCAGAGCAGGCAGTGGTCCTACGGACCACTGCCTGCCCTGAAAAAATATTTTTGCTGCCATTCACAAAGGGGAAGGGGTCCTGTGGGGGTTTGCAAATTGGTTAGCACCAGTTTGAAACTGGTGCTAACCGTGATTGTATTGTGACCGCATTCACGGTCACAAAACAATGCTACATTGTGCTGCGACACGCAATTAGGAAGGTGAATGCCCCTTCCTGATTGCGACTCGCAAACCTACTTTGCGATTCGATAAATAGATTGCTGAATCACAAAATAGGGTCTGCAAATATCAAAATGTTTTTTTCCTGTCACAACCGGTCTGATTCTGCGAATCGGGCCATTTGCGACAGGAAAAATGGTACGTTCATCGTTAAGGATGTAGCTGTTACTGCACCAAAGAATGTCTCTATAATTTTTATAAATCTTACCAAAATGGTACATTGAGAGTCCACCTAAAGACTGCTAGAGCTGGGCCAAAACATGTTTAGACTGATACTGAAGTGTTTGTCAAAGATAGTGCTGCTGGCACATTAATAGCTTTCTATGCCAAGGTGCAGGAAAGTGTTCTCTTTTTATGGTCACCCCCACACTTTTGCCCCAATGCTGATGGTTATGACCCTGAAGGTGCACTGTAGCATGATAATCAGGACACAGTGGCAGTGCTGTCTTTGAGAAAGTAGCCTCTTTCTAGCATGGGTACCCCCACTTTTGGCCTGTTTGTGAGTGTGTTTTTACTGTATCACTGGGATCCTGCTAGCCAGGTCCCCAGTTCTCATAGATAAAAACCTATATGTCAGTATGTTTTGCCTGTCTCACTGAGATCCTGCTAGCCAGGACCCCAGTGCTCATAGTTTATAGCCTAATGTGTATGCCTGTGTAGTGCCTAACTGTGTCACGGAGGCTCTGCTAATCAGAACCTCACTACTTATGCTCTCTCTGCTTTTAAATTTGTCACTGTAGGCCTGTACCTTCATTTACCAATTTCTATTGGCACACTGGACCCCCCCTTATAAGACCCTAGTATATGGTACCTAGGTACCCAGGGCATTGGGGTTCCAGGAGATCCATGGGCTGCAGCATTTCTTTTGCCACCCATAGGGAGCTCAGACAAGCCCTTACACAGGACTGCCATTGCAGCCTGTGTGAAATAGTGCAGCCACTATTTCACAGCCATTTTCACTGCACTTAAGTAACTTATAAGTCACCTAGATGTCTAACCTTCCCTTGCTGAAGGTTAGGTGGAAAGTTACTAAGTGTGAGGGCACCCTTGCACTAGCAAAGGTGCCCCCACATAGTTCAGGGCCATTTCCCTGGACTTTGTGAGTGCGGGGACACCAATACACGTGTGCACTACATATAGGTCAATACCTATATGTAGCTTCACAGTGATACCTCTGAATATGGCCATGTAACATGTCTAAGATCATGGAATTGTCCCCCCCACTCCAAATCTGGTATTGGGGAACCAATTCCATGCATCCTGGGGGCTCCACCATGGACCCTGAGTACTGTCAAACGAGCTCTCTGAGGCTTGCACTGCAGCTACCTCTGCTGCCACCTTACAGACAGGGTTCTGCCCTCCTGGGGTCTGGCCAGCCCAGTACCAGAGAGGCAGAACAAAGCATTTCCTCTGAGAGCAGGGTGTTACACCCTCTCCCTTTGGAAATGTCCTAAGGAAGCTTGTAGTACTTTACTCCTATTTTCTGTACTCTGGGGTGGGGGAATTTAATTACCTTTACTGTATTCTTCCTCTCCCAGCAATTCTGCACACACTACGCTTGTCTGGAGGGAATTTGTGATTCACATTTCACTTTTTTAGTATATGGTTTGTGTTGACCCTAGACCTATTTTCTCAAATTGCATTCTATAGGATTTCCTACGGTTTGCATTTTTCTATGACTATTTACTTGTCTAATTTTGGTGTCTATTGTATATATTGTGTATAATACTTCCCTCCAGAAGGAGTATTGTCTCTAAGATATTTTTGGTACTACGTCACCCAAATAAATACCTTTATTTTTTGTAACACTGAGTATTGTCTTGACTTGTGTATAAGTACTGTGTAACTAGAAGTGGTATTGCATGAGCTTTGCATGTCTCCTAGTTCAGTCTAAGCTGCTCTGCTATAGCTACCTCTAGCAGCCTAAGCTGCTAGAACACTACTACCTCCCTAATAGGGGATAACTGGACCTGGTATAAAGTGTAAGTACCCTAGTTACCCACTACAAACCAGGCCAGCCTCCTACACTCTCTCTCTGAAAATGATGACTGTGATGACTGTGAATTAGTATCCCCAGTTGGCAGGAGCATTAATCCCCTTATAAATGCCTAATAAATGGTACCAGTGGTTCCCAGGGCATTGGAGCTATGTGGGGCACCTGGGCCTGAAGCATTGTTGTGCCACCCTGAGTGACCCAAGTAAACCTATGACCACAGGCCTTCCATTGCAGACAGCAGGAACAGTGGAAACTGCTCCAAATTGACTTTGCCCTCAACATGTGTTGCAAGGTCAAGGCACTGCATTTAATATATGTGGGCCACCCCTAAAATAGGCCTCCTAAGCCAAGGAGTAAGGGTGCATTATATTAAAAGTGTGGACATAGAAGTACAAGCTTATATATCCCTATGGTGGCCTTTTTCGTTAAAGGCGACAATAAGTGGTCACAGGCCATAGGTTCAAATGGGCTAGCACCTAGGCATCCTGAGGTCACTAACTCCATTATGGCCCAGTGGAACTATGCCATGTTTGGTATCAAACAACTTGTCTCATTAACCCTCACTTGAATACGAAGTCAGATTTAATGTGACATGCACCCAGGTGGCTGCCTTAGAGGTTCCCCACCTAGTTGCCCCAGCATTTCCTATGCCCCGGCTCACAGCCTGCAGCTGCTGCTGCCAAGACATGATTCTGACCCCCTGCAAGGAAGTGTGAACGCTCCCAGGAGTCAGAAACAAAGGCCTGCCTGGGTGGGAGGTGTCACCTCCCTCCCCGGCAGGATGGCTAGTGAAGTGGCAAAGGTCATACCACCTCTGATATCAAAGTAAGCTGTCTCCCTGAGGACAATGCTGTCCCCCTGCCCCAGGCACATCTGCACCTGGGCAGGCACCTGGGCAGGCAGGAAAATTAAGTAGTCAGGTGGCTAGCCACGCCTCGAGGGTTCGCTGCCCAGTCTGTACAGCCAAGGAAAGGTTCTGCCAGTTTACAAAGTAGCAAAATAGAGAGTTCTGGGTAGAAAAGTGACACACACCCTTGGATGTGGTCACCTTAGGATTAGACACTGGGGCTCATACCCATAATGCCCCCACATCTAGAATTCAAATGCTCCCCTAGCACTAGAACTTCTGATCTGATTCAACTTGCACCCAAGGAAGAAGAAAACACCTGAGTCTTTGACTTCAGGACTGGCATAATAAAAAGGCACAAAACTCTGTACCTGTGGTAACCACCCCACAACTGCACGACTATGACTCGTCCATGACCAGAGGCAACTCCAGAAATCCCTTGGACTAGAGGTTCCAGTCCTCTGCAGTCCAGCAGGCCCAATGAGGGATTGCCCCAAAGTAAATGATCAACAGCATTGTGAGATATGGAGTCCACAACTCTAGCAAGTTTCAGGTGCTACTGTTTGCCCCCAGTAACCACATGCTGTGTTTGCTGCTGCAATGGCTTGTTGGTATCCAGCAGTGTTATCTCTACCTTTGCTTTATATTGCACCTCACGGAAACACCACAACACCTTTAACCACCCATTTCAGTGATTGTCGAGCTTTTGCATCCATTTCCTCTTAAGCACCATCAAAGTGGTAAATCCAGCATCCGCAGCTCCCACCTTCAGCACCAACAACAGTCAGAACCACTCTGCACCAGGGCCATATGAGCAAGGTAAGTTGTACTATCTAGTGAACCTTTGTCCAGGAACCCACAGCAGCTTAGCATTTAGTGGGTTTCCCTGCACTGGACCTGCAAGTGAGCGAGTTTCAGAAGTTTGTTTTTCCATCAACCACGGCTCCCATTTTCAACACCAATGACATCCAGGACAACTCTGCACCCAGGTCCCATGAGCAAGGTAAAATTGTACTGACTGATGAACCCTGATCTTATGACTCGCATCAGCTTAACACTCAGTGGTTTCCACTGGACTCGACCTGCAAGCGACTGTTAGAAATAGGGTCTTTGGTTGGCAGTCAGGTTACCCCCTATCCAAGCAAAGCCCCTCCCTCCAGTCAGGGTAAGTCACACACAATCCAAATTATCCTGTGCCCACCCTCTGGTAGCTTGGCACTGAGTAGTCAGGCTTAACTTAGAAGGCAATGTGTAAAGTATTTGTGTGATAAATCATACAATAACACAATATAGCACCACAACAATACACCACACACTGTTTAGAAAAAAATATCAAATGTATCTAATAAGACGCAGATCAAAATGATGAAAATGCAATAAGTATATGCTGAGATATCACTGTAAAAGTGACATAAAGGGGGTCATTACAACATTGGCGGTAAAAGCCGCTTACCGCCTGTACAGAATTTCGCCAACACACAGCCCCGGACGCGGAATACCAACACTGCCATTATGACCCACAGCTCTGAATCTGCCAAAATCTAGACACCCACACAAGTCTGCCACACCAAAGGTCAGTGATAAACTGGCGATAACAAAACCGACACCGTCACGCCAACAGGAATATGCCCACACTATCACGACCCACGAATCCACGCGGCGGTCTTTCAAAGGCGGTATTCCATTGGCGGTACACACCGCAGCGCTCAAAATACACACTCACTTACAAAACACCATCACATTGGACAATTCGAAATACATACACCTGATACACATACACACACCACTCCCACACACTCAGTACAATATAAAACACACATCCACATCACCCACAAACCCTTACGACAACAATTGCGACAGAAGGCCAGAGAGAGACACCACCAGAAAGAACAATAGCATCCACAGGCACTGAACACCATCACTCCCACAACATCCACCCACCTCACACAACACACCTCTAAATATCACCCCACACATCACAACACACACCACCCCACACATCACCCACACCACCCCATGGCACCGCAAAGACACCCTAGGTTTTCTGAGGAGGAGCTCAAGGTCATGGTGGAGGAAATCATCCAGGTAGAGCCACAGCTATTCGGATCACAGGTGCAACACACCACCATAGCTAGGAAGATGGAGCTATGGCGAAGAATCGTGTACAGGGTCAACACAGTGGGACAGTGTGAGAAAACAGGGCTGATTGCAGAGGACCCCTAACTTTTTGCCCCCATTTTCCACTTTTTGCTGGTGTTTTCCTGACTCTGATGGTGCCCTGGGTACTGCTAACCAGTCCCAGGGCCTGTGCTCTGTGTAAAATCAATATGCAAATTAGGCTAATTATAATTGGCTAAGTTAACCTACCTATAAGTCCCTAGTATATGGTAGGGCATGTAGGTTTAGGGACCACAGCATAGGTAGTGCACCCATAGGTGCACTGCTGAGGTGCCCAGTGTCATTTTAAAGGCAGGCCTGCCTTGCTGGCTGCTTTTAAATTAAAGTTATATGCAAATTCGACTTTGGAATTAAAAGTAGTTCCAAAGTCTTAAACTACCTTATTTTTACATATAAGTCACCCCTAAGGTGTGCCCTATGTGCCCCTAGGGCTGGGTGCCATGTAACTATAAGCAGGGACTTTATAAAAATAGATTTATAAACCCTGGTGAGGAAAAAACAGCCAAATTCGTTTTTCCCTCATTGAAGTAAATGGCCTTCATAGGCTAGAATGGGGAGACTTTATTTTAAATTTTAAAGTCTCCTTAAATGTTGCATACCAAGAATTTGGTATCAAATTAATTGTTGTAATAAATCCCACAACTTCCAGTTGTGGGATTTAATATAACTTGTTCAGGTAAAACGTTTTAGACTTTACCTAAAAAGTTGCCAATTTCAGCCCTGCATTGTTTTTGCTGCTGTGCTCTGATTGGCCAGCCTGCAGCAGCTTAGCCAAGCTGCCTTGATGAGATGTGAAGTGGCCTGGCTTCACACAAAGGAATGTGCCTGTGGGAGACAATCTCCCCTCAGCAGATGGTGAGGCAGGAAGGGGGAGGGCTGCCAAACTGGTCTTCAAAGGCAGAGAAGGACATTTGGAGCAACCAGCAACACCCCCACATCCTGTAACCCCAGACAACTAGGTGCCCCCTTGATTAGATTAGGAGAGGGCAGGAGAGGGGTGTGCTTATGATTTTTAGCCACACCAGTGGGTGGGCTCAGCCAGATGTAACCTCCAAAAATCAGATTCAGCCATGATGGATTTTTAGAGAATGTTGCCTCCTGGGATTGATTTTGCCACACTTCCCAGGAAGTGGTCATCACAGGGGGAAGGACCCTGCACCTGATTGGAGAACCAGGACCCCCCTGCTTTTCACCCTGGAGCAAGGATAAAACTGGCAGACCTGCACCCACACCTCAGTTCCCTACCACATCCAACAAGGAAGAACAACAGAAGAAGAAAGACTGCCCTGCTGGACCCCTGGCCTGCACCTGGAACCTGCACTCAGAAGGACTGCACCAGCTACACACTTGGGCTTCACCACAAGAAGGACTTTGCCTGGCTTCAACTGGTTCAAGGAGGGACTCCCTGTTTGCTACAGGTGAAAAATTGCTATCCAGAGTCCCCTGCACCAACTCCTGAAGAAAGCGACCAGCTGACCACTGCCCAGTGGCCAAAAAGGAGTTTGCGCCAGGTGCATTCTGGGAGTTGTAGTCCGCACCCCCCAAGGACCATCTCAGAACTTCTGGACCCTTGGGGTGAGCTGTGGACCCCAAAAGAACCTTAAAAGGACATCTGGGTGAAGCCCCAGAAGTTTGGAGAAGATTTGATAATTTTTGTAAAAAAGCTCCATAGAGGGACCGACCCGCAGCGGAAATTCTAGCCGGCTTGCCTCAACCGTGACCCGGCCTGACTTGGTGGTTCGTCCCGGTAAAGAAAAATCTCTGAAAAAGGGACTAAGTCCGAAGGTAAAAAGTTGACCGGGACGTCCCAGCCATCGTATCCGAGAAGGGCTCCAGGGACGTCGGATCAAGATCCAGGTTTACCCCGGTCGAAGGATTTTCACCTCGAAAAAACGACTAAGTCCAAAGGTAAAAATCTCCACCGAGGATTCCAACATCGCGTATCCGGAGAAGGGCTCCAGGAGGTCGGATAGGACCGGCAGGTTCGTCCCGCTGAAGAAAATCTTCAAAATAAAGACTAAGGGGGTGATTCTAAGCTTGGCGGGTGGCTGGAGCCGCCCGCCAAGCGGGAACCGCCAGAAGACCGTACCGCGGTCAAAAGACCGCAGCAGTCATTCCGGGTTTCCCACTGGGCTGGCGGGCGACCGCCAAAAGGCCGCCCGCCAGCCCAGCGGGAAACACCCTTCCACGAGGAAGCCGGCTCCGAATGGAGCCGGCGGAGTGGAAGGGGTGCGACGGGTGCAGTAGCACCCGTCGCGAATTTCAGTGTCTGCTAAGCAGACACTGAAATTCTAAGTGGGGCCCCCAGGGGCTCCACGACACCCGTTCCCGCCAGACTGGTTCTGGCGGTCAAAACCGCCAGAACCAGGCTGGCGGGAAGGGGGTCAGAATCCCCATGGCGGCGCTGCTTGCAGCACCGCCATGGAGGATTCTGCAGCCCAGGGGAAAACCGGCGGGAAACCGCCGGTTTCCCTTTTCTGACCGCGGCTTTACCGCTGCGGTCAGATTGGGCCTGGATGCACCGCCAGCCTGTTGGCGGTGCATCCGCGGTCCCCTACCCTGGCGGTCTCGGACCGCCAGGGTAGGAATGACCCCCTAAGTCAGAAGGTAACTTTTTAACCGAGGCCTCCCGCGACCTGTAGCCGAGCAGGGCTCCATCGCGGTCGGCCTGAAACTTTGACTTTGCCCCGGTCGAGGTGCAACCAGATGACCCGATTGGCGCTTTTTGTTTCTAAGCGCTAGAAAAATAATAATTCTTTAAAAATTCATATCTCCGGTTCCCTTTATCCGATTTTATTCGTTTTTGTGTCATTTTAAAGATAAAAATATAAACTATTTTTATAAATTGGTTTTGGATTTTTAAACTGTTTCCTGTGTTTTATTCAATTACTGTTTTGTGATATTTGAATGCTTTACACACTGTCTCCTAAGTTAAGCCTTGACGCTCGTTGCCAAGCTAACAAGGGTTGAGCTGGGGTTAATTTACTGAGACCTAACTGGACCTAAGTGGAGGTTAGTGGCTTGTTGCTAGGTGTAGGTACCTACCTGCCCTTACCAATAACCCATTTTCCAACAGACAGCACCCAAGAACTAGGGATGACATCAGGAAGAGGTGGAACGACCTATGGGGGAAGGTGCGTTTCGTGGTCTCAAGACACCACATTGCGGTTCAGAGGACTGGCGGCGGACCCCCACCTCCTCCCCCAGAACTCACTACATGGAAGGAGCAGGTCTTGGCTATACTGCATCCTGAGGGCCTCACAGGAGTAGGTGGAGGAATGGACTCTGGTAAGTCAAACCTTTAACTACTTCATCCCCCACCCACCTGCATGCTATCACATACCCTCACCCTTGCCCCCATCACTCCAACTCCTCACATATGTCCCAATATCACAAACCACACATTCCAAACCCAAGCTCTGCATGTAACATCAAAGCATGGACACCCATCACCAAAGCATGTCCACTCCACATACCCATACACCCCCTAAACCAGTATCAGACAAGGTCCCACACAAGAATGCAAGCACTGGCCTACAGGGTCACCCACCCATTGCACACCATGGCACACACAGATGCAATAATCATGCTTTTACACCCCTGCAGGACCCCTACCCAATGTCACCGGACTGGAGGGTCCAGACATGTCCCCTCCACCCACAGAAGAGGCCCACAGTGATGACAGCAGCGCTGTCCAACTGGATCTAGATGACCAGCCCGGCCCATCTGGGACCTCGGGACAGTCAGTTCCCCTCACACTGGCACAAGCCATGACAGAGCCTCCCCCTTATGGAAACACCAGCACAGCAACCATCCAGTGGGCCCATACCTCTGTCCCCAGGACACATCAATCAGCAGTGTGTCCACCACTACAGGGAACCCAGGCTAACCCACCACCCCAACAACACCAGGGACCTGGGGCAGTGGTAGTGAGCACACGGTTCAGGGGACAGAGGCCCAGGGAAACAGAGGAACTGGGAGGGCTGCTGTGCGACAGGGGGTGGACAGACTCAGGGAACCCACTCTCCACGAGGGCCTCTCCAACATCATGCGAGCCTACCACCATTCCCAGGAGACGATGTCAACGGTACTGGCCAAGTTTCAGGAGACCCAGCGGCTGCAGGAGGAACAGTATTTGGGGTTCACGGAGGAACTCAAATCCATCAATTCTACCCTGGCCACAATTGTAGGGGTGCTGAAGCCACTCGTCATCACCAGGAGGGACACTGTGGCACAACAAGGGGCCCCTGACACTAGCCTGGACGATGAACTGCCCACCACTTCCGCTAGTGGACAGGAGGCATCGCCACATGACCACAACACCAGCACCCCACCCCTTGCAGATGGAGAACCACCCGCAAGCGGTCCCTGAAATCCAGAACAAAGACAGCGAACAATGCCAAGACCCCCACCAAGAAATGAGACCACCCTAATTGTCATCCTTCTGTCCCACTTTGTCACTGTCCATCCATCAACTGCCCCATCTCCACTTCCTTTGCCCCGTTGGACAATGCACCTGTGAGACTAATAGACTGGAATCTGCCATGGACATTCCTCCACCATCACTCCTGACCATTTTACAACCCCCTCCACTATTTTGCACTTAAATAAACACCCTTAAATCACAAAACAATCTGGAGTCAGTCTGTGCTTTCGAAAATGTGTATTAGCAATAACTGTGGAAAAATGCTGTATCCAATGTAATGTCAACATACCTATGTCACACAGGTCTAGTCCCTGCGGAAACAAAGCAGAGGTCACACAGTGGGACCCACATCTGTGAAATCAAAAGGGAAAGTGACAACTCAGTGTCCATACACTGGGTGAAAATTACAGACAGATGAGAGGTAGAAGAATTAAATCAGATGTAGCAGGCATTGTTGTCTTCTTACCTGTGTCTCACTGGAAGTATTCCTGGATCACCGTGTTCCTGTTGTCTATGTCCTCTTCTTCTGCTTCCTCGTCTTCATTGTCCACAGGCTCCACAGCTGCCACAACACCTCCATCTGGACCATCCTCCTGCAGAAAAGGCACCTGTTGTCGCAAAGCCAAGTTGTGAAGCATACAGCAGGCCACAATGATCTGGCACACCTTCTTTGGTGAGTAGAATAGGGAACCACCTGTCATATGGAGGCACCGGAACCTGGCATCCAGGAGGCCGAAGGTCCTCTCTATAATCCTCCTAGTCCGCCCATGGGCCTCATTGTAGCGTTCCTCTGCCCTTGTCCTGGGATTCCTCACTGGGGTCAGTAGCCATGACAGGTTGGGGTAACCAGAGTCACCTGCAAATGTCGAGGGACAACTGTTAGACACACACTAACTCTTAGGGACATCCCCAGACCCAGACACCTAGTCACATTGTATTGGGTCCATTACCTCACCTAATAGCCACACACGGTGCCTCTGGAGTTGCCCCATCACATAAGGGATGCTGCTATTCCACAGAATGTAAGCGCCATGCAGTGAGCCAGGAAATTTGGCATTCACATGGTAGGTGTACTGGTCTGCCAAACACACCATCTGCACATTCATAGAATGGTAACTCTTTCGGTTTCGGTACACCTGTTCACTCCTGCGGGGGGGTACCAAGGCCACATGTGTCCCATCGATGGCACCATTGATGGTGGGGATATGTCACAGGGCATAGAAGTCACCTTTCACTCTAGGCAAATCCTCCACCTGAGGGAAAACGATGTAGCTGCGCATGTGTTTCAGCAGGGCAGACAACATTCTGGACAACACGTTGGAGAACATAGGCTGGGACATCCCTGATGCTATGGCCACTGTCATCTGAAAAGACCCACTTGCCAGGAAATGGAGTACTGACAGCACCTGTACTAGAGGGGGATTCCTGTCGGATGGCGGATAGCTGACATCAGGTCTGTCTCCAACTGGGCACACAGTTCCAGGATTGTGATACGATCAAGTCTGTAGGTGATAATTACATGTCGCTCCTCCGTTGTCGACAGGTCGACCAGCGGTCTGTACACCGGAGGATGCCGCCATTTTCTGTCTGTTCAATCACTTGATACCTGATCTTCGACAGGAGAGGACCTACACTACAAGTGCTGCTGTGACCTCAGTCTGGAAGAGACAATGGCTCGTGTGTCTGGGGAAAGGGCCACTGCCTTCAGCACGGAGGAGTAGGAGAAACTAGTGGATGGGGTCCTCCCCCAGTACACGCTACTCTACGGTCCTCCAAACAAACAGGTGAGTGCACCGTGAGCATGCTGTATGGGCAATGCCTGTTTGGAGTGGTGTGGATGAAAGATAGGGGGGAGAATGAGGCATGAATGAAACGACGGTAAGTGCATGTGCGTCATGGAAAGGGAAGGGATGCAGGCCAATGACTGTGACGGTGCGGACGGTTATATCTTCTCCTTTTCCCCCTGTACAATTCCTGTAGGTCAGCGCCGACCAGAAGAAGGATATTTGGCATGCCATCGCCAAGGAAGTCCGGACCCTGGGGGTCTACCACAGATGGAGCACCCACTGCCCGAAAAGATGGGAGGACATTCGCCGCTGGAGCAAGAAGACGGCGGAGGCCCAGCTGGGGATGGCCTCCAAACGTGGGAGGGGTGCCTGTCGCACCATGACCCCCCTGATGTTCCGGATCCTGGCGGTGGCATACCCGGAGTTCGATGGGCACTTGAGGGCATCACAGCAGCCATAAGGGGGTGAATACACTCTCATTCAGCTGATTCAGCGCGCATTGTAGGTGTCTGGGTGGGGGAGGTGGGCTGTGGGTTCCCCTAGGCCAGTGCGAGCTTAGCAGGCAAAGTCCCTTCTTAAGGCAGACCCTGTGGCATCCCCCTCCACCTGTGTACAGGGCCAACTACACCTAGTCAGGCTCCTGTGACTTCCATGTGTGCAGCAATCGGGCATAGCCTTGTAACCCATGTCCCTATGATTGATTAGGGAACTCCAAGTGCACGGCGTAGTGCAGGGGGCTTCTGTGTCTGTAGTGTACGCCAACGGTAGCGGTATTGCATGCACTCAACATGTCTTTCTTCAGTCTCCCCCCCTTTTTGTGTTCTCCCTGTGCTTGTGTGCAATAGCATCATCAGGCGGAGGAGGAGTGGCACCGCAGCAGGAGTGAGCTGCATCCCACATGGCCCGGGAGGGTGACACAACAGAGTCAAAATTCACCAGTGGGACGGAGGGCGAGGGGAGCTCCACGACGGGGACAGGAGCTGAGACCAGCGACACAGACTCGTCCTCTGATGGGAGCTCCCTTGCGGTGGCGGGCCCCTCTATGCCCCCAGCATCTACAGGTACAGCTGCCACCCCCCCTACCAGCACCGCCCTGCCAGCAGCCCCTCAGCGTTTGCCCCGTGCCCGCTCACCCAGGTGGGTGGGCATCTCCTTCGCCCCAGCCACCTCAGGCCCTGCCCCAGTCAGCCCTGCTGCCCTCAGTGAGGAGGCCATTGACCTCCTCAGGTCCCTCACTGTTGGGCAGTCTACCATTTTGAATGCCATCCAGGGTGTAGAGAGGCAGTTGCAACAGACCAATGCATGCCTGGAGGGCATTCATTCTGGTCAGGCAGCCCATCAGCGAGCTTTTCAGAATCTGGCCTCAGCACTGATGGCAGCCATTGTCCCTGTCTCTAGCCTCCCCCCTCCAACTTCCTCCACCGAGACCCAAACCCCTGTACCTCAGCCTATCCCAAGCACACCATCAGACCAGCATGCACACACGTCAACACACAAGGGAAGCTCAGGCAAACATAAGCACCACACATCCCACAGGCACTCACGCAAGCATCATACACATGCAGACATACCAACAGCCACTGCCTCCATTGTGTCCCCCTCCTCCTCGTCTCCCTCCTCCCTCCCAGTCTGGTCTCCACTCACACCTGCATGCACTACATCGTCAGCCACTACCTCCATCACCAGCACACCCACCACCACACCCCGCTCACGTGCAGTCACCACCCCCACTACCATTCACACATCCCCTGTGTCCTCTCCCAATGTGTCTGTGAGCCCACCTCCCAAGGTACACAAACGCAGCCACACACCCACCCAACAGCCATCCACCTCATGGCAGCCTCCAGCACATGCACCTTCACCCAAAGTCACCAAACATACACCTTCTACAACCACTACCTGTTCCTCCACTCCCAAACCCCCTCCATCTACCCGTCCCATTGTGTCCAAAATACTTTTCCTGTCCAACCTTGACCTCTTCCCCTCACCTTCCCCACCCCTTCAGTCTCCTAGGGCCCGCCTCTCCAGGTCCCAACCCAGCGCCTCAGCCACAACATCAGCGGGAACAGTGGTGCCAGTAGTAACCGGCTTCTGGAGTGCGCCAGGCAGCAGAGCAGCCCGTGTGCCAAGGAGCCAGAGCACGGACAGTCCCCCACCTCAAAAGCACAAAAAGTTGGCCAGTGCCCGCGGGAGAGAGGAAAATAATCTTCCACCAAAGCCTCTCCCAAGAGTACAGTTGGGAGTGTGGAGACAGCTGCACCACCATCCAATGTGGGGAAGGGGCACAGTAAAACAGGCAAGTCTGGGAAAACGTGCACAGCGGACAAGACTGCCATAAGCACCGCTGCCAAGGACACCGGCGCCACAAGCACTGCTGCCAAGGACACCGCCGCCACAAGCACCGCTGCCAAGGACACTGCTGCCACAAGCACCACTGCCAAGGTCACCGCCGCCACCAGCACTACTGAACAGGACACCGCCGCAACAAGCACCGCTGAACAGGACACCGCCGCCACCAGCACCGCTGAACAGGACACCACTGCAACAAGCACCGCTGCAACAAGCACCGCTGAACAGGACACCGCCGCCACCAGCACCGCTGAATAGGACACCACCGCCACCAGCACCGTTGAACATGACACCGCTGCAACAAGCACCGCAGGCAAGTGAGCTCCAAAGATTCCGACGGTACTGAGGCCGCCACGAGCAGGATGAAGCACTCTGGGCACAAAGCCCCCTCCAGAACCAGTGGATAATCACATCCACTACCTCAGTCCTTGGTAGGATGAAGCACTCGGGGCACAAAGCCCCCTCCAGAACCAGTGGAGAAAGGCATCCACTACCTGAGTCCTTGGCAGAATGAAGCACTCTGGGCACCAAGCCCCCTCCAGAACCAGTGGAGATTGACATCCACTACCTCAGTCCTTGGCAGGATGAAGCACTCTGGGCACAAAGCTCCCTCCAGAACCAGTGGAGAAAGGCATCCACTAACTCGGTCCTTGGCAGGATGAAGCACTCTGGGCATAAAGCCCCCTCCAGAACCAGTGGAGATTCACATCCACTACCTCAGTCCTTGGCAGGATGAAGCACTCTGGGCACAAAGCCCCCTCCAGAACCAGTAGAGATTCACATCCACTACCTCAGTCCTTGGCAGGATGAAGCATTCTGGGCACAAAGCCCCCTCCAGAACCAGTGGAGATTCACATCCACTACCTCAGTCCTTGGCAGGATGAAGCACTCTGGGCACAAAGCCCCCTCCAGAACCAGTAGAGATTCACATCCACTTCCTCAGTCCTTGGCAGGATGAAGCACTCTGGGCACAAAGCCCCCTCCAGAACCAGTGGAGAAAGGCATCAAATACCTCAGTCCTTGGCAGGATGAAGCACTCTGGGTACAAAGCCCCCTCCAGAACCCATGGAGATTGACATCCACTACCACAGCCCTTGGCAGGATGAAGCACTCTGGGCACAAAGCCCCCTCCAGAACCAGTGGAGAAAGGCATGCACTACCTCAGTCCTTGGCAGGATGAAGGACTCTGGGCACAAAGCCCCCTCCAGAACCAGTGGAGAAAGGCATCCACTACCTCAGTCCTTGGCAGGATGAAGCACTCTGGCACAAAGCCCCCTCCAGAACCAGTGGAGATTGACATCCACTACCTCAGTCCTTGGCAGGATGAAGCACTCTGGGCACAAAGCCCCCTCCAGAACCAGTGGAGAAAGGCATCCACTACCTCAGTCCTTGGTAGGATGAAGCACTCTGGGCACAAAGCCCCCTCCAGAACCAGTGGAGAAAGGCATCCACTTGAGAGACTGTGGCTTTGCACTCCCCAGGATAAAGCAGTGGGCATACCACCCACTGATAATACTTGAGAGACTGTGGCTTTGCACTCCCCAGGATGCAGCAGTGGGCAAACCACCCACTTGAGAGACTTGATAGACTGTGGCTTTGCACTCTCCCAGGATGCAGCAGTTGGCAAACCACCCACTTGAGAGACTTGAGAGACTGTGGCTTTGCACTCCCCAGGATGCAGCAGTGGGCAAACCACCCACTTGAGAGACTTGAGAGTCTGTGGCTTTGCACTCCCCAGGATACATCAATGGGCATGGAGCCCCCTCGTGGATCTGGCATTGTGCACTCATCCGGCTGAAGTGCCCCCCCTTCGCTTCCCCCTGAGGTGCCTGTTGTATTTCTATCTGATGCCCCAGCAGTGTTCTCTCCAATTTGATTGAGTATTGAGTGTGGGCCTCCCCCATGCATTTTGGGCCCAGTGGTCCACGGACTATGATGGTTGAATACCTTGGACTTGTATTCTTGGTGTATATATTTGTCTCTAGTGTAAATATATGTATATGAATGTATACATTTTTGATTACTGTTTTTGAATAGATTACGAACGTTTGACTCATTTCCTTTTGTCTTTGCATTCTTCCAGGGGGAGTTGGGGGTTGTTAATGTAATGCATCTACATGTACTTGTGTGTGTGTTGTAGTGGGTGAGGGTGGGGGTGGGAGTGTTGCGTGTTGCGTTTGTGTGTCACTTTTTTTTCCCTACCCTGTGTGATAGGTGAAGTACTCACTGTGGTCTTCGCCGCCGTCTTTGTTGTTCCTGGTAGAGAAGCAGGAAGATAAAGGCTGGCAGTATCTGGAGCTCGGGTTCCATGGCGTCCTGATTCCTCGTGGGGTGTGTAGAGGTGAGTGTTTCCCCTTCCAAGTCCTGTTTCTGCCATGTTTTTGTTCGCGGTGAATCCGCCCCGGAAAAGGTGGCGGATTGGACTGTTGTAATACAGTGGGCGGAACCTTGTCTTCCACCTGTCTCTTGGTGGTTACCGTTGTGGTGTTTGTTTGTACCGCCGTGGCGGTCGGAGTGTTAACATGGCTGTCTATGTTGGCGGTTTCCACCACGGTCGTGATTCAATTTTTTTTACAGCAGGCCTGTTGGCGGTTTTACCTCCGCTTTAACGCCGACGACCAGGGTTGTAATGACCACCAAAGTGTCTTAAGTCTTTTAAAAGCAAGCAATGTCACTTTCAAGCTCAAAGTACCAGGTTTGTGTGCAAAATCTCTGTGAAGAAGCGCAAAGTAGGAGATGCATGGAAACAAAGGGGTGTGCATCAATTTCTCAGGCCGCACAGGAAGATTCATCATTTAGTTTCACACAGGGACGGCTGTGTGTCAATTTCCGGTGCTCGGTCATGGATCCTCTTCAGGTTGCAGGTTTTTTGGACGCTCTGGGGACGATGCATGGATTCCTGCGCTGGCAGGACGAAGTCACAGGAGCTGCATCAATTCGGTGGGCGTTGCATCAAAATGTCTACTGCACGGAAGGCGCTGTGTCGATTCCTCTCTGGAAGTCAGGCTGCCTCGTTCCGGCTCTGCTTTGCATCGATCCGGTGGGCAGTGCAACGCGTTTCCGGTCGCTACGCTGGCACTGCGTCGATCTTCTTGAGGAGAAGATGGGCTGCGTCATTCCGGTTCGGTGTGCAGTGAATTTTTCACCGCAGTGCAGGCTGTGCGTCGTTTCTTGCAGGCTATGCGTCGACTTTCGCCACACAAAGACTCCTTATTGTAGAGATGAAATCTTTTTGGTCCCAAGACTTCAGGGAACAAGAGTCAAGCTCTATCCAAGCCCTTGGAGAGCACTTCTTCACCACAGCCAGAAAGCAGCAAGGCAGCAGGGCAACAGCAAGGCAGCAGTCCTTCACAGAAAGCAGACATGCGAGTCCTTTGGGCAGCCAGGCAGGTCTTCTTGGCAGGATGCAGGTTCTGGTTCAGGTTCTCTTCTCCAGGAAGTGTCTGAGTTGGTAGGGGCAGAGGCCTTGTTGAAATACCTAAATGTGCCTTTGAAGTGGGGTAGACTTCAAAGAGTGGCTTAGAAGTACACAAGGTCCCCTTTCAGTCCAATCCTGTCTGCCAGCGTCCCAGTAGGGGGTGTAGCAGTCCTTTGTGTGAGGGCAGGCTACTGTTCTTTGACATGCAAGTGTCAGGCCCTCCACCCTCCAAGCCCAGGAAGACTCATTCAAAATGCAGATGTATGCAAGTGAAGCTGAGTATCCTGTGTTTGGGGTGTGTCTGAGTGAATGAACAAGGGAGCTGTCAACTAAACCCAGCCAGACATGGATTGTAAGGCACAGAAGGATTTGAGTGCACATAAATGCTCACTCTCTAAAAGTAGCATTTCTAAAATAGTAATACTAAATCCATCTTCACCAGTCAGCAGAATTTTTTATCACCATTCTGGCTATACTAAATATGACCTTCCTACTCCTTTCAGATCAGCAGCTACCACTCAAACAATGTATGAGGGCAGCCCCAATGTTAGCCTATAAAGGGAGCAGGCCTCACAGCAGTGTAAACACAAATTTAGGAGTTTTACACTGCCAGGACATGTAAACTACACAGGTACATGTCCTGCCTTTTGCCTAAACAGCGCCTGTTAAAAGGGGAGTTTTAGGCTTGGCAAGTACTTTTAAATGCCAAGTTGAATTGGCAGTGAAACTGCACACACAGGCCTTGTAAAGGCACGCCTGAGACAAGGTTAAGGAGCTACTTAAGTGGGTGGCACAAATAGTGCTGCAGGCCCACTAGTAGCATTTAATCTACAGGCCCTGGTCACCTATTGTGCACTCAACTAGGGGCTTATAAGTCAATTTAATAGTCCAATTCGGTATGATCCAATGATACTGTGTTTAAAGGGGGAGATCAAATGCACTTTAGCACTGGTTAGCAGTGGTAAAGTGCACGGAGTCTTAAAAACAGCAAAAACAGTATCTACAAAGTGGAGGGAGGCAGGCAAAAAGTTAGGGGTGACCACCCTAAGGCTGTCAGGTCTAACAGCGACCAATTGTCACAAGCTGTTCTCTTCATTGATCTCATTGTTAAAGTTTGACAGTTGTGAACTGCACTGATTCATTTGTCATTCCATAATCCATAACTCCGGTTATACGTATCTGATTATGTACATTTTGGTCTTTAAATTTATATAAAAATTAACTCTATTTTCATAAATTGGTGCAGAATTTCTTCTAAGTTGTGTCTTTTACTTATCGTCCTGGTTGGGACTCTGAAATGCTTAACATACGTTCCTTTAGGAAAGACTGACTGCTTTGCACCACACAACCAGGACTGAACTAGGGTTTTATTACTATGATAATATTTGGGACATTGAAAGAGTATTGCATAGTACAATACTTCTACATAATACTCCACTTCCCTACATTGGTGTTACAGTGGTGGTATCCTGAACTTGTGTTTCACAGTATCACTTTGTCATAAGTGATTTTTTTCAATTGACGTTAGACCCTAATTATTTTTAAAGTATTTTTTTCAAACAATTTTTTAATTGGAATTGTTAGGGCCCTCTGTAGATCCCCATTGTAAAAGTAATACAAAAGTTTTAGAAAGCTAGGTAAACAGTTTTAAATCTAAGACTGACAGCAATAGACTGCGGGCCAAGAGTCCCTTTTGTGAGGAAGAAGTTTGCCGCAAGCAACAAAAGTGTTGCTGGCGGTTGTCCATGGGCGCGGAGTCGACTGGGTATTGCAAATGGGCAGGCTGGAGCCTTGCAGTTGGGTGCGGCAATACTCGGGCAAACAGACCAACTCGTGGTGGCTCATGCTGATTCTTTGTGCAAGTGGGCGGTTCCAGTGCAAACAAGCCCATTCTCAGTCACTAAGGGCCAGATGTAGGAAATGCATGAATTGCGACTCGCAAATTGCGAGTCAGAGAGACTCGCAATTTGCAAGTTGCAACTCAGGATGCAGAACGGTGTCTCAGACACCTTCTGCGACTCGCTATGGGGTCGCAAAGACCCACCTCATCAATATTCATGAGGTGGGTCGCATTTTGCGACCCCATAGCGAGTCCCTGCACTCACAGGGATGGTGGCCTGCTGTAGTCAGCAGACCTCCATGTCTTTGACTGCTTTTTCAATAAAGCAGTTTTTTTTTCATTTTGCAGCCCGTTTTCCTTAAAGGAAAACGAGTTGCAAAATGAAAATAAAACCGAAACCATTTGGTTTTGTTTTTTTCAGAGTAGGCAGTGGTCCATAGGACCACTGCCTGCTCTGAAAAAATATTTATGTCGACATTCACAAACCTTCCCTTTTGCGCATGTGTTACCACCAGTGTGACACTGGTGGTAACTGCGAGTTGGTTTGCGACCACATTCGCGGTCACAAAGCAACTCTGAATTGTGATGCGAGTCGCAAATAGGAAGGGAACACCCCTTCCTATTTGCGAGTCGCATTCCCAAATTGCGAGTCGGTACCGACTCGCAATTTGGGTATGTGCATCGCGTGAGGCCGTTTGCATGGCGCAAACTGCGTTTTTCGCAGTTTGCGCCATGCAAACGGCGTGCTACATCTGGCCCTATGAGCCCAAAAGCTTGATTTCAGGAGCCCACAAACTACTTCCATGGGCCCAGGACCTGAGAGGTGCCTCTTAAGGGTCAGAAGCTCATTGAAGACGGGTCCAAGAGTTGCAGGGAGTCTATTATATCCCTGAGATTCAGATTAAGTGCCAGCAGACTAATCTTTGCAGTCACTCTAGTACCTTTGGTTCAAGATGGAGGTTGCAGATCCAGTTCTCCTTTCACAGGCAAGAGGGCAGCAGGAAGCATGTCAGCATAACAGGTCAGCAATTCTTTATAGAGCAGCAGTTCACAAGAGTAGCAGTCCTTTTAGCAGCAGAGCAGTTCTTCTTCCTGGCAGAGTATCCATAGGTCAAGACATGTACTGAGTTAGTGGTGTCAGAGGCCAAGTACTTATACCCAGTTGTGCCTTTGAAGTGTGAAGTGAGAGGGACTGCAAAGAAACGTATTTGAAGTACACATAGGTCCTCCCCTCCTGCCTTGGTACCAGACTCACTACAGGGCTGTGTAATTCATTTTGAAGTATTTATTTACATGGATGAATAAAACCTTAACATTAATAAAACCGTGAGTCTATACCAACATATAAAATCATTCCGTAGAGCAATATTCATAAAATAAAGTTTGGAAATGCCACTGCAAATAATTTAAAGTAAAACTCTTATAAACACTATAGTGGTAAATCCTCCATGCAGGTATTCAAACCCATATTGAGTATCATTAGCACTGCTGGTTAGCTTAAAAAACAAAACAAAAATATTAAAAAGTATTTACGTGCAAAGCGAGTAGGCGCAGCACTTAAAATGACTTTTTGAACTTAATTATTGGATCAGAGACAAGTATTCACAGTGTTTTCTGTTTCCAGGCTTAAGTATTCAAGTGTACAACTGTTCCTTCCATGTCTTTATCTGGCTCTGCTTTGCAGTGCCATTAATTTATTTTCAACCTTCATTAAATATCTCATGAAGCATCAGTTTAGTTGAATGTTTGTAGGAGAGAAGCAGGACAGAACCACCCACCTGCATGATCTAATTCCTCTTTGGTTATAGAGTGATCGTAGCATTGCTTTTCTCTCTGCCAGTAATTCCTTGCAAGTACCTATCAGGTGCATTATGTTTTCTTTGCTTTTTCCACATGGCCGATAAGTCTGTTGTGCACAAATAGCATTTCCATGAAGGTAGGTGAAGGAGTGAGGAGAGAATGCCCATTCAGTACCTCAGGAACTTTTCTTTTAGTGAGTTAAAAAAGCCTGTGTAAAAGTAGGATTGTGGTTCGGCGTTGTTTTATCAAAATTAATTCATTATACACTACAGGGTAGTATGCAGTCTTTCGTGGAGGACAGGATACTGCCTTTTCAGATGTGTCAGCCCCTCCCTCCCATTCTGCCTAGGATGACCCATCAGGCTGTGGATTGGCAATCAGTCACACCTAAGCTCCCTTTGTGTGTGGCTATCTAGAAGGAATGCACAAGCTCAGCTGTCACCCACCCCCCAGATGTGTATTGGAGACAGGCAGTAGGCACCAATGGCTAAAGTAAGAAAATGCTAACTTTCTAAAAGTAGCATTTCCAGGACCTCAATTTAAAATTCGACTTCACCATAAATTGAGATTTTAAACTATGATTACAGAGACACCAACCGTGACAAACTTATCTCTTCCAGATTGTGAATTTCACATATAAGAAGTAATAAGTTAAACCCAATGTTATCCTATGGGAGACATAGGTCTTGGTAAAGTGAAAAGCGACTTTGGTAGTTTTACACTATGAAGACATGTGAAACATAAGAGTACATATCCTTCCTTTTAAATACATTGCAGCCTGCCCTCTGAGTTAGCCAGGGCCCACCTTAGGAGTGACCAATATGAAGCAAAGGGGAAGGTTTAGGCCTGACAAGAGGGTTATTTTGTCAGGTCAACATGGCAGTGTAAAACTGTACACACAGGCTCTTAAATGGCAGGCATGAGACATAGTTAGAGGGCTGCTTAAGTGGGTGGCACAATCTGTGCTGCAGGCCCACAAGTAGCATTAAATGTACATGCCCTAGACACAATAGTGCACTTTACTATGGGCTTATAAGTAAATTAAATATACCAATTGGGGTTAAGTCAAGTTGTCATGATTTGGGGGAGGAAAAGCAAGCACTTCAGCACTGGTAAGCACTGGTAAAGTATACAGAGTCCTAAAGCCAGCAAAGAGGAGGTCCGAAAAGAGGAGTTAGGCAAAAATGTTGGGAGGAAGACCAACTTAATGCTGTCAGGCCCAAAGAAGGTGGATGTATACCCTGCCATTCCAGTTGAGTGTCTGTTGATAAATTATCTGGAAACTTCTGCTTGGGCAGAAGTGGAAAGGAAGGCTCATGCAGAAATGCTGGGTCTTCTTGGGTGTGTGCCAATGAGAGCACAGGCCGCATGACAGGAAGTCAAGGGAACTTGGAGCTTGAAATAATGGCCCATGATTCACAGCAGAAGAAAAAGGGAAAGAAGTTTGATGTCAGCTTCAAAGAGGTCACAGGAAAAGGGAGAGAGTTCTCCTGAGGGAGTTGTCCTGCTCCCTGAGGAGGAAACTCCAGCTGAGTGAGCCTGCCCTGACATGGCAGAGTTCCCTGGTGCAGGGGGACCCTTTGGAAAGTATCTATGCCAAGGGCAAAAGTCATGCCTTTCTTTTGAAGGCCTTCGTCAGCAAGCTGCAGGGCAAGAGGAGGGAGATGTCAGTGGTACCCACAGGGTCTGCTTGGAAGATGAACTCCTCTTCACTGAGGCCATAGAGCCCAAACCAGGGACAACCACAAGAGTGGTGGTCCCCCAAAAGTCCAGAGAGTTCATTCTGAGCTTAGCCCATGACATCCACCTAGCTAGAGATCTGGGGCAAGCCAAAATCTGGTACAGGTTAGTTGTCCATTTTTAATGGCGCCAGATATCTGAGAAAGTGAAGGAGGTTTGTTGCTCTTGTGTCACCTGTCAGGCCAGTGGCAAGACAGGGGGATAGATAAAGGCTTCCTTATTTCCAGTGGCTGGGAGTCTCTTTGAGAAGGTAGGGATCAACAATATTTATCCCTTTGAAACTCTATTGCTTTTGAGAACAGATTTATTCTAGTGGTAGTGGACCATGCCACTTGGTACCCAGAGGCAATTCCCCTCAGGACTGTCACTGCCCCTGCAGTGGCAAAAGTCCTACTTAGTATCTTCACTAGAACAGGGTTTCCTAAGGAGTTGGTCTCTCATAGAGGGATGAATTTCATTTCTGCATACGTAAACGCTATGTGGGATCAATGTGGTATGAGCTACAAGTTCACCACCCCCCTGTTACCTCTCAGACAAACGGTATCATTAAAAGGTTCAACAAACCCATAAAAGTAATGGTAATGGGCCACCTGAAAAACCCAAAAGGAGATGGAATGTCCTGTTATCTTGCCTCTAGTGTGCATTCAGAGAAGTGACTCAGAAGGGGGGTTGTTTTAGGTCTTTTAAACTTCTGTTTGGCCATCCTGTAAGAGTTCCACTAAGCTGGGAAAGGGAAGGTTGGGAGAAGCCTCTCAAAGAACCTAACTGTAATATAGTAGACTATGTACTGGGCCTACGTCTACGCATGGCTGAGTATATGAAGAAAGCAAACAAAAATCTTGAGGCCATCCAAGAGCTTGTTAAGCTCTAGTATGAACAAAAGTCAGCTCTGGTTGAGCACAAACTAGGTCAGTTCATGTGAGTGTTGGTGCCTGTGGCTCCCAGGGCCCATCTTGGAAAAGAAAGGGGATGTCACCTACCTGTTTGAATTAGGCACCTCCAGGAATCCTCACAGAGTTCTCACTGTAAAAAGCATAAAATCACCAAGATATGGCTGTTGTGATCAAGCTCATGATTATTGATGGAGGCCAGGAGAAAAAAAGTGAACCCGTCTATGGCCTGTTATCAATCAACCCACAAGATGGTTCAGTGGAGGGTGTTGTTTTGTCAGACACTGCCACTGAATAACAGCAGACCGATTGCAGGGAAGTCCTCATCCAGTTTGCTGAACTCTTCTCTTTGACCCTCAGTCAGGCAACCCAATGTGCCATGATGTGGATGCCAGTGACAGCCTCCCTTTAAAAAATAATATGTATAGACTGACTGATCAAGTCAAAACATACATCAAAGCTGATTAAGCAAGATGCTAGAGTTTGGAGTGATTGCACCTTTGGACAGTCCTTGGGCTAGTCCCATGGTATGGTCCCCAAACCTCACTCAAAGAGTGGCAGACCAGATATGAGGTTTTGTATGGATTATAGGGGTTTAAATGAAGTCAGTAAAATGATGCACACCCCTTACCAATAGCAGATTAACAGATTGATAAATTGGGTGCAGCCAAATTCTTAAGTACCTTTGATTTAACATTAGCGTCATAGCAGTTTGGAGCAAAAGAAAGAGCTGCTTTTCCAACCCCAGAAGGACACTTTTAGTTTAGAGTGACGCCTTTTAGACTGAAAAACATATCCTTCACCTTTCAAAGGTTATGAAGAATCCTTTCAGGTCAGAACAACTTTAGTGCAGCATATGTGGATGGTATTGCTGCATTTAGTTCCACCTTGGAGGATCACCTGGTCCACCTGAGAGAAGTACTTCAGGCCCTGCAACATGACTCCTAAGTTTCAAAGTGAGCAAGTGCCATATAGGGCATAACTCAGTTGTCTACTTGGGCCACCTTGTGAGAAGAGGCCAAGTGAGACCTCTCCAACCCAAAATCTAAACCATCCTGAATTGGGAGGCTCCCAAGACCCAGACCTATGTCAGGGCTTTACTTAGCTTGACTGGCTATTACAAGAGGTTTGTGAAGAGGCATGGAACCATTGTGGCCCCTCTCACTGAACTTACCTCTAAGAAGCAGCCTAAGAATGTAATCTAGACCACAGGATGCCAAAAGACATTTGGCACCCTGAAGGAGCCTATGTGCTCAGCATCTGTCCTAAAAGCACTAGATTATGGAAAAAAGTTAATTGTTCAAACAGACACTTCTGAGTGTGGGACTGCGACAGTGTTGTCACAAACAAACGACGAAGGTCAGGATCAACAAGTTGCCTATATGAGCAGGCGACACCTCCCTAGAGAGCAGAGTTGGAATGCCATTGATAGGAAAGCCTTTGCTGTGGTTTGGTCCCTGAGGAAGCTTAGACCTTACCTGTTTGGGACTCACTTCAAGCTTCAAACTAAACACATGCCTCTCAGGTGGCTGATGCAGGTGAGAGGAGAGAGCCCCAAATTGTTGAGATGATCCATTTTCCTAGAGGGCATGGACTTTACTCTGAAACACATACCTTGGAGTGACCATGCAAATGCAGATGGATTTTTTAAGGTTCTTCCAATTAGATGATGATAATGACCAGGGTGGAGGTTAGTCGCTCATCACCTTTTATCTGGGGAGGTCATGTAGGAAAGTATCCTTTTTGTATGGTTACCCCCACACTCTTTGCCCCAATGCTGATGGTTATGACTCTGAAAGTGCACTTCAGCCTGCTAAGTACCACACAGTGCCAGTGTTCTCTCCCTAAATATGTTGACTGTGAATTGGTATCACCAGTTGGCAAGATCTTTAACCCCCTCATAAGTCCCTAGTAAATGGTACCATTGGTTCCCAGGGCATGGGTATTAAAGGGGGCACCAGGGCCTGAAGCGCCATTGGTGCCACCCTGAATGACCAAAGTAAACCTATGATGGCAGGCTTGTCATTGCAGACTACAGAAACAGTGCAGACTGCTCCAACTCAACTTTGCCCACACCATGTGTGGTAAGGTCAGGGCACTGCTTTTAATAAATGGCAGTCACCCATAGGGTAGGCCGCCTCAGCCAAGGAGTGCATTGTACTAAAAGTGTGGACATATAAGTGCAACCTTATATGTCCTTGTAGTGGCCTTTTCCATTAAAGGCTGCTATGAATAGTCAGCGGGCCATAGGTTAAAATGGGCTAGCACCTGGGCACCCAAAGGTCATCAACTACATTATGGCCTTACTGAAGTATGTCATGTTTGATATCAAACAGCTTGTTCCATTAACCCTGACTTGAATCTGAAGTCAGAATTATTGTTATATGGACCCACATGGCAACCTTAGAGGTTTCCCACCTGTTTGCCTCAGAATTTCCTGCGCTCCTACTGACAATCTACAGCTGCTGCTCCTAAGGAAGGATTCTGTCCCCTGCAATGAAGTGTGAACACTGCCAAGAGCCAGCAACAAAGGCCTGCCTCAGCAGGAGGTGTTACCTCCCTCCCTGGCAGAATGGCTAGTTAAGTGGCATATCCAGACATTGAGCTTCAAAGGGCACACCTCCCTGATATGCAAGTAGGATGTCCCCCAGGGGAGGACAAAGCCATTCCCATGCCTCCAGGCACATTTTCACCAGGGCAGACAGGAAAATGAAGTAGTCATGAGACGTACACCCTGAGAAACCTAGCGACACTGGTAGGGTACGGTACCTGGTCTGCACAGATGAGGATGGGTTCTGCTATTTTGAAAAGTGGCAAAATAGAGAGTTTAGTTTAGAAAAGGTGGCACACACCACTGGATGTTGTTACCTCAAGGGCAGATTAGCCGCTGGGGCTGGTAGCCCATTGGTCACCCCTTCCCATACCCATAATGTCCCTAAATCTAGGATTTAAGGGGCACCCTGCGCCAGAACCACAGATCTGATTTGACGTGCACCCAAGGACAAAGAAGATTTCTGAGTCTATGACTTCAGGACCTGTACAAAGACAAGGCTCAAAACTCTGCACCTGTGGCAACCACCCAGCAACTGTATGACTGCAACTCATCCTGGACCACAGACCAATTCCAAAGGTAAGAGGAACTTCTCTGAGCACCAAAGGCAGCTCCAGAACTCCCTTTGGCTAGAGGTACTAGTCCACTGCAGCCTGCAGGAGTCAGCATGCTCCTGGAACCGAAGAAACACTACAGATTAGGCCAGCTGAAGAATTGTCCAGTCAATGGTCTAGTGAACTGTGGGACATGTAGTCCTGACTGCTAAAAAGTTTCAGGTTGCTACTGTTTCCCCCCAGGCTCCAGAACAGTGAATTAACCAAAGGCTGAGTTTGCTGTTGCAACAGTTTGTTGGTGGCCAGCTACGCTGGCTATCATTACCTTTGTTTAATGTTGCACCTCTACGGAATACCACAATACCATTAACCTCAGTGACTCCATTGTCGAGTTTTTGCATCCAGTTCCTCTCGAGCACCACCTAAGTGGTAAATTCAGCACCTGTAGCTCTCGCATTCAGCACCAAGGATAGGCAAGACCACTATGCAATCGGGCCACACAAGCCAGGTAAAGTTTTGCTGCCTGGTGAACCTTTTTCCAAGGACTCACACCAGTTTAACTTCCAGTGGGTTCAACTAAACTCTACCTGCCAGTGACTGAGTTTCACAAGTTTGTTTTTCCAGTAACTGTGGCACCCACTTTCAGCACCAAGGACACACAGGACAACTCTGCTCCTGGCACCTACAATCCAGGTACAACTGTATTGACTGTGGAACCCTTGTCCTGAGACCAGCATCAGCTTACCCCCAGTGGTTTCCACTGGACTCAACCTGCAAGTGACAGATTGTCATTAGCTGTATTCTCCATTGACTGCAATGTTAAAGTTTGACAGTAGTGAACTGCACTGAGTTATTTGTCATTCTAAAATCTGTGACTTCGGTTATACATATCTGATCATGTACATTTTGTTTTCTAATTTTATATAAAAATCTGCTATGTTTTTATAAATTGCTTTTGGAATTCTTTTGAGTCTTGTCAATTACTTAGAGACCATGTTGGTTCTCTGAAATGCTTAACACATGTTCCTCTAGTAAAGCCTTACTGCCCTGTGACACATTATCTGGACTGAGCTAGGGATTTGTTATTGTGAAACAAAGAACCCTGTTTGGGGCATAGTGAGAGTATAGCATAATGCGAACAACCAGCCTCACTGCATAATACTCCACTTTCATACACCAGGCCATTGGTACATCCAATACACTTTTTTCTGAGTACATAACTGATGCTTGTTTTGTCAAATTGTGTCCTATGCACTTTCATCATAATAATAGACAAATACACAGGCCTTCTAGATGTGAGTAGCAAGTGTGTGGTTTACTTGGTCACAAGGGCCTATCCATACCAGGCTTGGTGGGCTCAATGAGAAAGGTAAAAAAAAGTGTGAGAGACTATTAATAAGGATTAGACTACAACAGTCATGTCATGATTTACAAATTTACTTTGACCAAGAAATGTAATAATCTTATTGACAGTTATAATGTGTGGAAGAAATGTACAAAGCAGTAGTTCAGCTTACAGTTGTTTATGTATCTTCATGTTATCTACCAGGCCATTCAATGGGTACTTGTCAGACAATTTTCTAAAACATTATAGATAAGGTACATAATCATGGCACTATGTACTCCATTAAAAAAAAAATAAAACTAAAATGTTAGATTAATTCTTGTAGCAACATTACAGTTTAAGTGAACTAGAGTGGACCTCACAGTTTACTAACATTAGTATATGTATATGATTTTTAGCAATTGCTGTGTTTAAATCAAAATTCTCATGCTACAAGACAAAATTTACATTGATTTCAAGGGGTTTGCAATTTACAAATTATTTGCTGTGTACTGTAGTGTGCTTTTATTTACCAGTCTCCACTCCACCTGGGATTTTGTTAAAGTTTTCAGTGTGTAGAATCCCAAACACTTTTTCCTCCTAGAACAAGAGGTGCATAGCCCTGTGAGAACCACCACCAATCTGGTGAGTGCTAGGTGGCCTTTGGAGGCCCAAATTCAGACACTCCCTCGCAGATCGTTCCAGCACTTCCGAGTTTCCTTTTGTGACCACCTTGTGTTTGATACAACATTAACTCTTGAGACAAATCTGTCCTGTGTTTGCCTTTTCTGAGTAATAGTTGTAGATTGGATGAGTGACCCAAATAAGGGGATCTTGCCACACCTACACCCATGGCATGTTATTTAACTGCAGAAGTTTACTGGCCATATGCGTGGTAGTCTCGCTAGGATGGCAGATCTCCCTCCCACACAACAGTAGTTTCACCACTATATATATCTAAATAGGGTGGAATTGAACCTCTCTTATGGACGCCAGTATCTAAATTGGCCTCTTAGTCATTTTTTGGGAAGTTGAAAATCTCCAGCGGGATAAAGTTGCAGGCTGTGGCCGACAAGGACACCACAAGACCGGATAACCCTTATGCGAGGAGCCACTGACCAGGCATTCCTGCTATGGAGAAGAATGTAGCGGGAGCTGCAGCAAAATCAGGCTGACTAGCAATGCATCTTGGGCAGATTGACAAGGAGGTATGTCTAGGTCTCCTCTCGGTTCTCAGACCACTTTTTGGCAGAAAATATTAAAGTCCCAAGTTTAGGATTTTGGCTATTGGGGCACTTTTAGCACTACTTCCAAAGGTCTAGGACTGGAAGGCACTACTTGGAGTATCAGGACTCACTCAGGCAGGGTCCCGGTGCAGGTTTAAGATGGTTGGGGCCCTGATGGGAAGGAGCAAGCCAGCTAGCCCTTGGAGTCACTCTGGAAGTCCTGGGTTAACGATGACGAGCAGTGCTCAAGTATCAGGGCAGACCTCTGGGGTTCAAGGCAGCAAAGAGGTCTTCTGAAGTGCACAACAGGCCACAGCAGCAGGCAGTCCTTGGAGAATCCTTCCACAGACTTGGAAATTGAACTAAACGGTGGGTGTGAGGTCCCCTTTTTATACCTGGTGCCAGCTTTGAAGTGGAAGAAACGTCTTGTGGCTTCCCCGCATGTAAGTGTCTGGAATTCCTTACCTCTTTGCCAGGCTACAGGCACTAAATGCCAGACTAAAATTCACTGTGTGAGAGCAGCTACACACCCCTAGTAACGTGACCCAGGAACAGGTTGCTGGCACCAAATTTTTAAGGCACATAAATGCCAACTTTCTACAAATGGCATTCTTAGAATTGTGACTTAAAACTGGAAATAATCATCAAAGAGGATTTTAAATTACAATTCCACAGATACCAAAAGGGATTTTCCTACCTGCTAAATTAAAAAGCTATCATGTCTTAAGTGTAATAAGATAACCCCATATTAAATTAGGGGAGAGGTAGACTTCACAGTAGTGGGCCAATATTTTTAATTGCAATGCATCCTGAACTATGACTACCTTAGTGGTGACATATGTATTCAAAAGAGAGCTTTAGGCTTCGCAGAGAGGTCATTTTGCCAAGTAACATTTTCAGTTTAAAACTGCTAGCAAGCTACAATGGCAGGCCTGAAGTATGTTTTAAAAGGCTATCTAAATGGGTGGCATAATAAGTGCTGAAGGCCCACTTGTAGCATTTAATGCACATGCCCTGGGCATATGGTATACATCTTCAATAGGTATTTATACATACATTAAATATGACAATCAGTTGGAAGCCAATTTTCCCATGTAAAGGAATTGAGAACAATCAATTTGGCTTTGGTTAGCAGTGGTAGAGCGCACGGAGTCCAAAGGCCATCCAAAACTAACTCAGTAAAATAGGAAAGGTGAAGTCAAAAAGTTTGGGTGAAGACCATCCTAAGGCTAACACATTGATACTGCATTGTGGGAAGTACATATGGGAAAAATGTGTCCTCTGCTCGAGAAAGAATCATATCCAAAAATGTGAATGGCCCTAGGGGAACAGCAATGTTGCGACTCCTGTACAATGCGTTCACTACTATAGGTCATGTTCCATACTTTGGATCATCAAGCTACTCCTGCCAGAGGACATGCCCTGGAGGACCACTCCAAGTGGGATACAGCTGCTCGGCTGCTCCTTCAGAAAATGAAGGCAATTTGTGTTGGAGTAGGAGCTCAAGGGGGAGAAGAAGGCAGCCACTGAAGCCTCTGGTCATTAGCCAGAGTAACACAGGCAACAACATTGCCCGAATCGCAGACAGCTGAGGTCCCTAGCCGCCACCCCAACCATCACTCCCACCACCATTGACTCTGTTATCCTCAACATAATCATTCAGACCTTAGATGACTTATAGCATGGACAGCAGGAACAGTTGTGCCTGGTAGACGCTAGGGAGGCTTCTTTTTCATAAGGTATGAGACTTGTGGGAGGGGAGGGCAGGTAGGACAGTTGGGTTCAGGGTGTTTGTTGGGTATGTTGGGTGAGGGGTGGGCGTGTTGTGGGAGGAAACAGTGACACTTTTATACATTTTATGTTTATTTAATTAGGTCAATGGGTTTTGATTATCATTAGTATATGCCTTTGCATCAATTAGACTAGCCTCACACACAGTTAAAGGGGAAGCACTATTATCACATTGTTGACAGAGACAGTCCTTCTACAAGCCTGTCCCATTGTAAACCAATTGTTCCACTGTACCCATCACCTTCCTCTTTTAAGCTTTTAATATTTCCCTGCCCAATTTCTCTTTTCATGTATTGTTAACTACTCTACTTATCTTACCTCACACAGTCCAGACCCCCTGCAAACAGTGTTGTAAAACAAAATATGAATAACCTGACCATACACAACCTTCCCACCCTTTATTGATGAGAGTGAGCAGAACCCACCCACCCAGTTTCAGTAATAAATACAACTGCCCTTGCTCTGTCTTCTATAATTTGTGGCAGCTAGTATGGTCAATGAACATAAATCAAAAACAGCAATCCCTCTTTCCCAAGAGCATCTTTTCTTATCTGGGTAGATAATGCGATCTCTGCTACCATTCCTATAATCTCTTCATATCTTAATGTAGAATTTTCCAAAGAGCATTCTTAATGCAAGTGGCGGCAGACCAACAGCACTAACAGAGATGGCATCACACGTATTGCATGCTAAAACAGGACATCGTTAATGAACCTAGTGAGGTGAACTAGTGCATCACAGCCATCAACTAGAATGAAAGAAAACAGAATGAATGTAAAATCCAAGACTGAGACAAGCATAAAACAACATTTACCGGCATACTTCTGAATTACTTACTAAATTAAGCATTATTTATGAGCTCCTCAAGTCGCACAAGTCAGGAGGACTCAGTTGAAGGATACTTCAGTAGAATAACAATACAAGGGGTGTAGATTGTGGAAATGTGCACACTGCCTATCCTTGGGCATAAACTGCTTTAATTAACTCACTGCACTATGATGTCCCTTTTATGCCTGAGTAGGAGGGGAGAGTGTTGGCAAATGGTAATTTTGGTACTGCCACTTCCTGTAACAGTTGTTTCTGTGCTCACCACATATGCCCCACTAACTGTGAGATCTGTTTATGGTAGAGAATATCACACAACTCAAATGAACACACAACCTGGGGAAAGAGGGTTAGGGTTTTTTTACAAATGGATGGGTAGGGCAAGTTAGGGAAAGGTGAGCTATACAAACACAACATTCATCAAGTCGACGAACCCATCACATCTGTTGTGGAAGTAAGAATGTAGTTCAATTATCAAAAACAAAGGAGTCCTGCGACGCCCACACTCCCAAATTATCTAATCAATTTGTTACTCATGGTTTGAAAAGTGCAAAATAGAGAAGATCCACATATTTTATAACATAGTTTTAGTTAGTTATGAAAAGAAACATTATGCTATATACAAATAGATGGTACATCTTTATTCTTCCAGCATTGTCTTTCTTGGGTGCAGGGATGAACTAAAAGCTGGAATACTATGGGGCAATCTTCTTATGGATGGGATGGCATGCTGAGTGTTATGTTATATTGATTGTATAGTGCATCACCTGAGAGAGTATCCAGTGGCTGGGCAGGTTGTGTGTTTGTGGTCCCAAAGATGCTTATACAAAGAGCCATGTCTTTGGCGTCTTGTGCAAATCAAGAAGTGAGGGGAGGCTCTGATGTGTTGGAGGAGGTCATTTCATGTCTTGGATGTGATGAAGGAAAATGGGTTTTGCTTTTGTGGATGTGGAGAGTGTGTGCATGTTAAAGTGTAGTTGTCTAGTGAGTTGATGAAAGTGTATGCAGCGGTTCAGGTTTTTTCTGGTCCTGTGTTATGTGGGACTTTGTATGTGTGTGTGAGAAGTTTGAATTGGCTGCACATGTGAATGGGGAGCCAGTGAAGCTTCCTGAGGTGCAATGTGATGTGAGTATGGCATGGTAGGTCAAGTATGAGTCTTGGGGTGGTGGTCTGGTTGTTCTGGAGTGTGTGTAGGAGTTATTTGGAGATTCCGGGTTAGAGAGTTTTGCTGTAGTACAGACTGCTGGTGATGAGTGCTTACGTGACCATTTGCCTGGTGTTGTGAGGCAAACATTTGAAGATCTGTCACAGCATGCATAGGATGTGGAAGCATAAGGTTCACATTGCGATGACTTGAGTCGCCATGTTAAGCTTGTTATCTAAGGTGATACCTAGATTTTTTTGCCTGATCAGTGGGTGATGGTACGAGCTTTGACACCCACCAGGTGGAGTCCCATGGGGAGCTCTTGTTTCAGAAGACCAATATTTCTGTCTTGTTGGAGTTGAGCTTCAGGCAGTTGACTTGCATCCAGTCTGCTGCCCTGGTCATGAAGTTTGTACTGGTAGTGGTTGTCTTGTCTATCAGGGAGAGGACAAGTTGGATGTCATCAGAATAGGATATAATGGTGATCTATTGTGATCAGATGATGTTGGCGAGCTGTGCCATGTATATGTTCAAAAGGGTGAGGCTGAGAGACAATCTCTGTGGGACTCCACAAACCCGTTTCTTGGTCTCTATTATGAAGGTTAGCAGCCTGACCCTTTAGATTCTTTCTGTGAAGAAGGAACATATCTATTTGAAAATGGATCCTTGTTTGGGGTAAGCAGTAAACTCCACTTCTCCAGCAGAGTTTGCAGAGTTTGCCCACTCTGCAAACCACATGGAGCACGTAGTTCTATAAAAACTCCAGCAACTGTCATGTGGTGGAGTTTTTCTTGTGCGAGGCTCGCCTACATTAAGTTGGTGAGTGAGAGTGAGAAAATTGAGCACTAGACCACCTCCCAGTGAGATTTCTCAATGTGGGCTGTTGTGGTGGATCCTTTCCACACGCATTGATGAAACTGCTGCTCGTGCTGAGAGAGCTGCTGCTTGAGTAGCAAATGGTGCCATTTGCACTTATTGTACAACGTGGGACAAGCTCCTGGCACTAAAACTCATTGTGAGCAGCACAACGTACCAAATTCCACCACTCGCAGAACTCTGCAGAATCCCGTGACATTCTTAGGTAACTCAGCAGAATTCCACAGAGTGAAACTCCACAAGTTCCACCCACACCTAATCCTTGTATGCCAAACTCGTGGAGTCTTCTGAGAGTGGTGTTATGGAAGACAGTGTTTAAGGCCATGGAAAGTACGAGCAAGCTGAGGACTGTTCTTTCTCCTCTGTCCAGGCTGATTCAAAGTTGTCTGTGGCCACGATGAGTGGTGTTTTGGTGCTGTGGTCTTTCTGAATTCTGATTGAGTGTTGTCTAGAAGATGGTGAATTCCAATGTGGGTTGTTAGTTGCTTATTGATGGCCTTCTTGATCACTTTGGCAGGTTAGGGGAGCAGGGAGATGGGTTTAAATTGCTCAGATGATGAGGTGGTTGGCTGTTGTCTTCTTGAGGAGAGTGTTGATTCCTGCACGTTTCCATTCACCTGGGAAAGTGGCAGCCATTTTGGAGGTGTTGATGATGTGGGACGGGGATGCTGGTTGGTGATGGTCCTAGGTTGTAAATATGGTAGGTGCATGGGTCCATTTGGGTCATTGAGTGAATGGTCTGTATCATTGCTGCTGTGTTATTTCTCTTGCTGATTTGCCGATTGCGCGAGACAGTGAGGTCGCAGAGAGGTCACGTCATCCAGGAAGGCGATGCCTCAGAGTTGCCGCGTGGCTGCCAGAGCCGCCGGACGCCAGGACGCTGCTGTCGCAGCTGGTGTCGGAGCCATTGCCTATCGAGAGGTGGAGTCTCTGAGCTCGCAGCCACTGGGGTGATGCTTCGGAGACGCCTGGTGGCTGAAAACAGGAGCCGGTGCCAGAGCTGGGGTTCAACCACGAGGGCCGTGGAGGACTGAGGAGGATTGCAGTAAGCCTACATCCGCACCCTAACGAGAGAGAAGCTACATGAGAGAGAGCCTATCTCTCGGGGGTAATTGCAGCAGCTATTGTGCTTGGGGAGTGCTGTTCAGCGGCCCAGCAGTAGCAGGTTGGCCTCCGGTTGTCTCCCCCTACCACCATCTGCCCGTCCTTGACTTTCTGGGCTGTTGTTGCTAGTCCCCGGCTCCCAGACCCGGGCCCGCCTGTACAGGGAGCTTGGGCCCGGAGGGGGGTTTGCGTTAGGCTAGCCACTGCCTTCCCTTTTGCTCTCCATCTTGTGACGGGCTGCCCCAGGGTGCTTGGCGGCTGTACAAGAGAACTTTGGGCCAATACCAATATTGATCTCCCTGGAACCAATAGGACTGTAAGATCTGCTGGGTGGGAGCCGCATAGAAGTTATTCAGGAGCCTCATTGGAGCAACATAAGTGCAACATAGGAGCATTGCAGAAGATGGCGGCCTCAGGGAAGTGTTTGACATCCTATAAGTTGCCCCTAGTTGGGCAGTGTACAAACTATAACTTAGGATGCAGGCATCTGGCTCTGACGGAAGTGGCTGGCGCCACACTAGTGCGGCTTGTCCGGACAGTGTTGTCCGTGCCTTGTCTCCTGCCTTCCCTTTCCTCACAATTCAATTGGGACTCCCTCATCTCTTCACTTCTAGTCTGTTAGTTTTCAATTGGTGCGATGACCTTTGAAACGGGCGCTGTGAAAGCGCCTCTTCAAAGTTTAGCCTCCTACGCTGAGCATCACTCCTCCCCCTTGGAGTTGTCCTCGCCTTAAGGGAAAGTCCAGGATTCTGCTATACCATGAGGTCTGGTAAAATAAGGAAGGAGAATCCAAACCCTCAAAATTCTGTTGCACCGTCGATGTGGGCAATGCCTCCCCGCCTCCACCACCAGCTTCACCGTCAGCCTCTGTAATCCCAGCGGCTCTCTTTTTACCAGCTGCTGATCCGCCCCGCTCAGAGATTTTGAAGCCTCAACTTTCTGCTGTTCTTACGCCATATCCACGTCCTTCGAAGCTTTGCAAGTCCTCTCTACTGTCATACTTTAAGAAAAATCCTAAACTGGAACTCTTGGTGGGGAGATTAAGTTGGAGCTAGACCAGAGTGTTCTTATGAAGCCTGCAATTACTGATCCTTTACCTATTGCTTGTGGACACTCCATAACAGTGGCACAAGTTTACCGTCCAGCTTCACCCATTTCACCTGTTTTCCCCCAGTTAGCATCTCAGAGCGAAGTGAGCCATTCACCACCCCATGAGGACCAGCGGGCTGTACTTTTGCCAAAACACTATCCCCGATCATTATCTCTAGTGACAACTCCTGGAATGCAGGGGAGGGGGTGCCTTCTTCAGCGGCTTCCCCTTCAGTTCTCTATCGGTTGGCCGGGCTGGATGGGCTGACTGAAGGCTGCCACGACTCCTTGCAGGACAATGGCACCTTTCTACCACCCAGTCCCCCGGCAGCCCAATGGATCCGGAGATCAACAGGCAGCATCCATCCAATGTTGCCACTAAGGTCTTCTAGTGGAGCCGCTTATAGCTCTCAAACAGAGTTCTTTAAAGGCAGGCTCAACGACCAATCACTCCTTGACCTCTCCTGTCTTCAATCTGATTCTCGGGGTGGTGCTGCCAAGGAACCTAACCCTGTGCCCCCTCTTACGCCCACGGAAGCCAGCTCGGCCTGGCCTCAGCTTCTGCAAACTCTTCAATCCACTGTGCTGGCTCTGAATTATCACTCTGACAAGCTGGACGTTCAAGTTGATCTGCTGAACACACTGGCTTCTTATGTAGCTGGCATCGATCAAAAAATTGAGAATCTCAATCAGCTCAATACAAGAGCACAGACAAGCTCCAATTGTGTTCAACTGACATGTTGCTGTTCTCCAATCATCGAAAGTCTGTCATCCTTACCTACCTTTTTAAGTTCAGTTGTATGTGAAATTAAGAGGCTATCTTCAGTGCCCATGTCCTCTGCACTTCCGCCGAATCCAAGTGTTCCCTCGGATTTGGTTTGGGAGCTCACCCAACCAAAAACATCAGAAAAATTCTGTCCTCTCAAGAGTGTAACTTTGATCAATCCTCCTCGGTCAGCTGCTTCGGGCAGTCCGGACATGGTCACCGAGGTTAGGGGTGCCTCTACGTCTCCCTTTTCTCCCGAACTTGAGCCGGCGGTGCTTGCCTCTTCTTACCCTCCTTGCACCCCCTGCACAACCTGCCTTAGTTCAATCAACGTCCTCACAAGTTGATTCTGTGGCTCAACCTTTGTTGAGCAAGAGGGAAAAAAAAAGACTCAGCAAACAACGGAACAGCAGGCGGAGCCAACCCCTTCAAGGATCTTTGACAAATGTCGGACCATCGGTTCACCTGACCATCGGTGCAGCTGCCCTTGCAGTCCCAAGATGCACCTAGGGTGACTTCACCTCCCAATCCCCTCCAGCTTGTGCCTGTCAATGTCCCCTAGGTGGGAACAACTTTGCAGGAAAACAATTCTCCCCTTAAGGACTACCTGCTTCCAGGTGAGAAATGCAACTCTGGTAGTGTGTTGGGTTCGGCAGCCCCGTACCGGGGTTGTGGAGGTTCTGCTCGCCTTGTCACCACACGGCCTGTATCCACAAATGTCCATGAGAATACGAATGGCGATGCTTTGGATCCTGGTTCCCCCAATTCCTCTAAATTGTCGTCTATCAACAGAAGCAGTTCTCCTTCAATCCTGCCACCAAGCCTTCGGACCGTCCCCGTCGAAAATCTGGTCCTGGGGGTCCTGCAGGTCTACCGAATGTAGAGGAACAGCCACAACTTCCAGTTCCCACGCATTCTCTAATGACTCTAGTGGAACACTCAGGCCCGTATTTATACTTTTTTAGCACCGCATTTGCGTCGTTTTTTGACGCAAAAACGGCGCAAACTTGCAAAATACCATTGTATTTTGTAGGTTTGCGCCGTTTTGCGTAAAAAAGCGGCGCAAATGCGGCGCTAAAAAAAGTGTAAATACGGGCCTCAGTTTTAAAACTTGTGTTTACCCCAGAATACTGCTCCAGGAGCCGCCACGACATAGTGAGCAGGGGGAATATTTTAAGACTCCTTAACGCTATCTCGGATCTCAACTACATTGGTTCTAAGGACATTGGCCCTCATTACAACCCTGGTGGTCAAAGACCGCCAGGGCTGTTTTTGAGGTTGCACTGCCAACAGGCTGGCGGTGCAAACTCGGGTATTACGACCGTGGCGGAAGCGCCGTGGTCGCACCGCCGGGACTGGCGGTTTTCCGCCACGGTGGTCCCAGCGGATTTAATCCGCCAGGGCATCGCTGCTTGCAGAGCTGCCCAGGGGATTACGAGTTCCCTTCCTGCCAGCCTTTTCATGGCGGTAGGAACCGCCATAGAAAGGCTGGCGGAAATGGGAGTCGCAGTTGCGGATGAAAACATTGATCATGTGGTTTGCCTGTGTCAGGCTTTATTAAAGAAGCGTAGACTTTTGCTCCGGAGTAAATGGAATGAATTGGGAATCCGCTTCTGTCGACAGGCAATTATCCAGTCATATGTTGATGTTTAGTGCAATTATAATTTTATGCACCATGCATTTTAGGGCTGTGCTTATGTATATTGCCTTGTGTTTTATGAGGGGCTCCGGGTTGGGTGGTTTGTCTTTTAATATGTTGCATGCGCAATTTATGGTGTGCTTTTAGCTTGAACTAAGTTTTTGAGGGTACTTATTTTCAATTGTTATCAATTGTTTTTTGCTTTGCTTATTTGTATTGGATTTCATTATCTGTACAATAAATTATTATACATATACATACATACATTTCTGTTATAGGTTGTCTATTTAGCTAGGTAGCCATCTTGGTTGGTGGAGGATAGGTTAGCAATGAGTTCTCTGGGGTTGAACTGGTGTGCAAAGTTGCTGTAGATGTTTGTTATTTTAATGTGAAGGAAGTTGGAAAGGTTGTCAAAGAGGTGTTAGGAGGCAACAATGTAGTTGACAGGGGCTGTGGGTGAAGTTAGATCATTGACAATCAAGAAGATCTCTTTGCAGATGTTTGAGCTTGCTTCAGTGTGGTTCACTAGTGTTTTTTATCTTGGTGTCTCCTATTTGCTGGTGATAATGTCTGCGTGCAGCCATGTACGCAGTTCTGTTGGTGCTGTAGTGGCTGTCTCTCAATTTCCGTTCTAGCTGTTTACAGTGTTGTTTAATATCTCAGAGATCTTCTATGCACTAGCTGGCCTGCTTGTTTGATCTAATATGCTTGTTGGGTTTAATGGGTGTGAGGGAATCTGAAGGTAAACTATGCCAGCAATGGTTGAAGGGTTCCTCCCTGGATGCTGTCAAAGAACATCTAAGTCTCCTGTCCAATAACACAGATTTACAGGATTTCCTATTAGGCCCCAGAAGACAACACAGAAAATGCTTCTTCTATGCTGCATATAATGAAATATGGAAGCTTTCCCAACAAGAAGCGGCCACCCGGTAAAGCCAAATAGATCAGGAAAATTTACAGAAAGCAATAGCCGGTATAGATAATGGGATTAATATCTTGTCCGACCGAATATACACCTTGAATAATATTGTATCCTCTGCAATAGATATAGTAGAGAGTGATATATCATTTTTGCAACATGGACAAGGCTAAAATCCATTATGCAGTTATGTTGGACACTACAAATATTGAAAGCAGGTTGCGTTCCCTGGCAAAACGTGAGCCCAAGGGAGTTTTTTTCCACATTTAATTTAATGCGACAACAACAAATAATGACTAAGAAAGAAGCAACATATGTCATTGTGACAGGCTATGGCGGTACAAACAAGGCTGAGACTGCGCAATGAGGTAAGTAACGTGATATTTTAATCTTCTTTTACTCTGGGTGACTACAGTCTAGTATAATGTCTATTTCTGCTTGGATTCTTGTTCAGCTCTTCATTAGCGGTGGCGCGTTCTTATTTTCTTTATTTTCCTCTCTCCTAGGTTGGTGGGTTCTGGAGGCTCCAGTATTGGGTACCGGGAAAAGAAACAGAAAACTCGTGAAGGTAAGTGGTGGGCTAGTTCTGGGGTTTTGGTGTAGGGTATTGGAGGGGAAGGGTGGTATAGGGGACTAGAGAGTGAGGGTACGCCACAGTGCCTATGTGGAAAAGTCATTTATTAGCGGTGCCTAAATTAGAGCATCGTGCTCCCCGTGAGTGGTGAACAAATACGTTTCCTTACTTGGGTCGTGCCGCCCTCCCTTCCCCCTCTCCCACCTCCCCTAGTCCCTTCCCCGGTGCCCCTTTTACTGAAAGCTCCCGTGTCCCCAGGAGGGACCGTACCTTTGCTAGCCACGACCCTCCTGGATCGTGGCAGGATCCTCGGCTTCTGTGTTCCAGAGCCTCGCTGGTATTGGTCTCCGTCTTCTCTCCTCCTGGAACGGCTCGTCTCTCGTCCTTTTTCTCCGGACTCCTCTCTACTTCGACTTCTCTTTGCTCCGTGGCGTTCTCCTCCTCCTTCTGGTAGTCCGTCGTCGATTTTGACTCCTGGTCCCGGAAGTCCGTGTCTGTTGCGTCCCGTGGCGTTCCCTTGTTACCATGGGAACGCGGAAATGACGTGACGGGTTTGTCCGAGGTGTTCCGGTGCTGTGTAGGCGGGGACGTGGTCTCGGAGACCCATTCACACACACCATCCCATGAACGGTCCTGATCGAGGACCGCAGAGGAGTAAGGGAATCGGGACAGGTAATCTGCAGGCCATGTTGAGACCCCGGGACATGGCATACCTGGAAGGTAAAAGGTTGAAGTTCAAGGAACCACCTTAACACTCGAGAATTAGAGTCCTTGTGGGAAGCAAGCCAAGTAAGAGGAGCGTGATCTGTATACAGTACAAAAGGTCTGCCAAGAAGGTAATATTGTAAGTTTTCCACTGCCCACTTAATAGCCAAACACTCCTTCTCAATGGTAGGGTAGTGACATTCACGTGGGAGAAGTTTCCTACTGATAAAGACAACTGGGTGGTCACGTCCCTCGTCATCAGGTTGCATGAGTACCGCCCCAAGACCGATGTTAGAAGCGTCAGTGTACAGATGGAACGGTCTAGAGAACTCCGGACATTGTAACACTGGGTCTGTGGTAAGGGATGTCCTTAATTGTTCAAAGCTAGCCTTTTGAGAATCTGCGAATGGGGCTAACGTGTTGGGGCGGTGTTTGGTCAGTAGATCAGTAAGAGGGGCCGCGATAGTGGAGTATCTCGGTATGAATCTACGGTAATAGCCCACTAGTCCTAAAAACGAACGCAATTCTTTCTTGGTTTTTGCGGTTTGTGCTTGCTTTATGGCGTCAATTTTATTTGCTTGTGGTTGAAGGGTCCCATTGCCTATCATATAACCTAGATAGGAGATTTTTGTATTCCCTAAAACGCATTTCTTTGGGTTAGCTGTCAGACCGGCTTCCGCAAGGGCAGTGAAGACCTGTCTAAGATGTTGGAGGTGATTTAACCAGGTATCGCTGTAAATGACAATATCATCTAAATAGGCTGCTGAGAAGGAGTGAAAGGGTTTTAAGAGCCTGTCCATTAACCGTTGGAAGGTAGCAGGGGCTCCGTGAAGACCAAAGGGTAGAACTGTGAACTGATAAAGGCCGGATTGGGTGGAGAATGCTGTTTTCTCTTTGTCTTCTGGAGAAAGGGGAATTTGCCAGTAGCCCTTAGTGAGATCCAACGTGGATAAATACTTGGCTCTCCCTAATTTCTCTAAGACATCATCTACACGAGGGATTGGATATGTGTCAAATAGTGATATGTCATTGAGTTTGCGGAAATCGATACAAAACCGGACGGATCTGTCGGGTTTTGGAACCAAAACTACTGGAGAACTCCAAGGGCTGCTGGAGGGTTCAATTACTCCTAGGGTTATCATTTTCTCTATCTCCTCCTCAATGACATGTTTTCTAGCCTCCGGAATACGATAAGGTCATAGTCGGATAGTTTGTCCTGGCGGGGTTTTTATTTTGTGATAGATTAAGGAGGTTCTTCCCGGTATGTCAGAAAATAAATGTGAGTGTTGTTTTAACAGGGCATACAATTGATCTTTCTCGGTTGTGGTTAGAGAAGGGTTAATACAGGGAAGTCTCTCCCTATGTTGTGTTTCCAAGGGAAAAAGTTCTAGGTCTAACTCCTTACATGGAGATACAAAACACCCCGATTCTGCTTGAGTATCTCCCTTCTACGTCTTCCCATTTCTTTAGGAGGTTTAAATGGTAGATTTGTTTTTTTTTGGATTGACACTTAACTCTATAAGGAACGTGACGGGGGAGACTGCTCTAATAACCCTATAGGGTCCCTGCCATCGAGCTAATAATTTCTGTTCAGACGTGGGCCGCATTATAAGGACTTGATCATTCGGAAGAAATGTACGTAATTTACTTCCCTTGTCGTAATAGGTTTTTTGAGTATCTTGGGCCTTTTCTAGGTGTCGCCGTACATCTTCCCATAAATTTTGTAAGTGTGACTTGAGCTTATGGACATATTCTAGCACTGGTCTCCCCTCCTCTTCTTCCTCCTCCCAGGTTTCGACTACCATATCCAGAAGACAACGAGGTTGTCTTCCGAAGACCAGTTCGAACGGGCTATGCCCAGTGGAGGACTGTTCGTGGGTTCTAATGGCGTAAAGAACTAAGGGTAACTTCTGATCCCAATCCTTCCCAGAGTTGTCTACTACTTTCCTCAACAGGGTTTTAATGGTACGGTTATAGAGTTCCACTAAACCGTCCGTCTGAGGATGATCAACTGACGTTTTTATTTGGGTAATTCCCAATAACTTACATATCTGTTTCATAAGGTTCGACATGAACGGTGTGCCTTGATCAGTGAGGATCTCTTGGGGAAAACCTGTCCGAGTGAAGACCGTTATCATGGCTTGCGCCACTGATTTGGTTGTCATACTCGACAAGGGAAGGGCTTCCGGGTATCTCGTCGCATAGTCTACGATAACCAGAATATATGTGTGTCCCTTTAACGAGGGAAGTAGGGGTCCGATTAAATCCATACCAACCCTGTTAAAAGGAATGTCAATGATGGGTAATGGGTATAAAGGTGCTTTCCTGGGCATCCCTGGTTCTGTGAGCTGACATCTAGGACATTGTAAGCAATATCTTCTAACATGGGCAAAAAAAACCAGCCAATAAAACTTCCGTAGGAGATATTCCTCTGTCTTTTCTCTACCGAAATGGCCCCCTCCGGGTTGATTGTGTGCTAGGAAGAGTACTTGATTCCTGTACACTTCTGGAACTACTAATTGTTGCTTGCGCTCTCCTGTGCTAGTTGTGGTAATCCTATAAAGAAGGTTTTTCTGTACTAGAAAATAGGGACCCACCTCATCCGTGCCTTCAGTTTTAGCTGTTCTCCACGCATGAGAGAGGGTAGGGTCTTCTTTCTGGCAGGTGCGGAAGCTTACTGGAGCGCCACTAATCTCGGCTACCACCCTTGTGGGTTTTGTATCCTCTCGGGTTTCATGGAATTTCATTTTTTCGTGTCTTTTCTCACTTCGGGTGAGTTTCCTGCGGCTGGGTGGGCACTCAATGAAGCTATTGGAGAAGGGAGCCTCAGTCCACCACTCCGGGTTCTCTTTCTGGGTTTGGGTTCGGTCCAGGAGTTGTTGGAACCGGATATAATCAGTGCCAATAATACAGTCTTCAATCAGATGGTCCATAACCCCTACGGGAAGGAAGTCGTGATATTCGCCCCATTCTAGTTCCACTATTGTCAGGGGATACTGTTCTTTATCACCATGTATACAACAAATAGTAACCCATTGACTTGAGGTTACGTTTATGGGGTCGATTAGACTTTTCCGTATTACGGATTGACTACAACCCGAGTCAATGAGGGCAGAGAGGAAGCGCCCCTTTATTTTTTTGATGTGTTTAAATTTCGTTTTCCCGACCCCTGTACATAATACCCTGCGTCGTGTAACCCCTATCTCCATAGGTTCCGCTCCTTCTGTTTTCCTGGGACATAATCTTGCTATATGGCCCCATTCCCCACCACTAAAACATTGTGGTAGATGCATCGGGTGGTTCTCCCCTTGTTTATGTGTCCCAGAGTCTTCCAGGGGATACCGCGGGAGGAGTTTTGGTGGCGGTGCGAGGGGTTTTACAGGGGGTCTGGGCTGTAGAGGTTGCACATCTGTGGACCGGTGGTAGGCACAAGCCAGATCTATAGCAAGCTCTGTACCCACCTTTGGATGTTGCCTTATCCAATTCTTAGTACTGGAGGGTAAGGAATCCAAATACTGTTCAAGGATAATTATTTTTAAACATCTTCCCTGCTGGTTCCTACAGAACCCAACCATTTGAGTGCTAAATCCTTAACCCAGAAGTAAAAGGTACGCGGGTCCTCATTCTGTCCCCATTTCACTTTCCGGAATTTTACTCTATAATACTCCACATCGTGACCAACCCTTTCCAAGATACTCCTTTTTATGTCCTTGTATGGTGTGGTACCACCAGGATTAGCCGCTTGGTATGCTGTCTGTAATATCCCCGTGAGTAAAGGTGCGATCCCCATCGATCCTCAGGCCATTGGGCGGAGGAAGCTACGCGTTCAAAGTTGGTAAAGAAGGAGTCCGGATCTTCCCCCTCCTGGAATTTTTGTAAAACGGAACTAGGGACATTGGGGTGCACTTTACAGGCGGCTATTGTATCTGTTAACTTCTGCAGCGCAGTTTCATGTACAAGTTGGTTGTTTGCCAAGATAGTAGCTTGGCTTTTTAGGGCTGATTGTAAGGCCTCCCTGTCCTCCTTAGCCTCCCGTTGATGTGCTTCCCATACTAGTTGTAAATGGCGCTGGCCTTCCGCCAGCTGTTTAATCATGTCCTCGAGGGTGGGTTTGTCACTCATTGTCTACACCGCCAATCAGCCTTTGGGGGGGGGGGAAGGATCCTACTTCTGACACCACTGTGACAGGCTATGGCGGTACAAACAAGGCTGAGACTGCGCAATGAGGTAAGTAACGTGATATTTTAATCTTCTTTTACTCTGGGTGACTACAGTCTAGTATAATGTCTATTTCTGCTTGGATTCTTGTTCAGCTGTTCATTAGCGGTGGCGCGTTCTTATTTTCTTTATTTTCCTCTCTCCTAGGTTGATGGGTTCTGGAGGCTCCAGTATTGGGTACCGGGAAAAGAAACAGAAACCACGCAAAGGTAAGTGGTGGGCTAGTTCTGGGGTTTTGGTGTAGGGTATTGGAGGGGAAGGGTGGTATAGGGGACTAGAGAGTGAGGGTACACCACAGTGCCTATGTGGAAAAGTAATTTATTAGCGGTGCCTAAATTAGAGCATCGTGCTCCCCGTGAGTGGTGAACAAATACTTTTCCTTACTTGGGTCGTGCCGCCCTCCCTTCCCCATCTCCCACCTCCCCTAGTCCCTTCCCCGGTGCCCCTTTTACTGAAAACTCCCGTGTCCCCAAAAGGGACCGTACCTTTGCTAGCCACGACCCTCCAGGGTCGTGGCAGGATCCTCGGCTTCTGTGTTCCAGAGCCTCGCTGGGATTGGTCTCCGTCTTCGCTCCGTCGACTTCTCTTTGCTCCGTGGCATTCTCCTCCTCCTTCTGGTAGTCCGTCGTCGATTTTAACTCCTGGTCCCGGAAGTCCGTGTCTGTTGCGTCCCGTAGCGTTCCCATGTTACCATGGGGACGCGGAAATGATGTGACGGATTCGTCCGAGGTGTTCCAGTGCTGTGTAGGCGGGGACGTGGTCTCGGAGACCCGTTCACAGTCATGTTGAATATTGAAAAGTTAGAAAAGTTGCTTTTTACTGTGGCTGAAATACCATCTGATGAATGGCTAATACATGGGGTAATAAATCTGCCCATTTCAACATTTCAATTTACGTCCTGTTTGAAACTCATTCCAGTGGGCAGATATGAAAGGCTGGGAGATAGTTGCATACACCAGGTGTGGGAGCTTCCTTTCTTGTACAAATGTTTCAGTGGTATGAAAGAGGTCTTTCTTGGTGGTGGTGAATGTGAGACTTCTGTGAGCCATTCAATGGCTTGTAAACAGCTATCCTACCACAGGGCATGTAAAGCCTCCACCGGAAATCTGGCTTGTTATCTGAAGGGAGTCCCAGTCCCCTTGATTAGGCCTGCATTCCAGGTGCTCTCACATGGCACCTATATGCTCCTTAACAGTGAGAGCTGTTGTGGAATATGAGCCGGAATAGCTTATGTCGTTTTGGTCTCCAAAATTGTTACGTGTTGCAGGAATGTCCTTTTTCCCCCCACGCAGTTTTAAGGAATAGCTGACGTTTGGCCTCATATTGCTACTTCTGATGTGAATGTTGACAAGTTGAGCAGCCTAATGCTTTATCATTTCAAAAACACGTGGCGTTTGCATCTGCATGCAAGACCTATGTGCTTCCAGTTGCGAGGTCATCAGCGGAGATTCAGTCCCTTCTAAGTACAAACCTTCTGAGACATTTTGGTGAACTTGTGTGACGAATATTTAGTGCATCAGTACTACTGGAATCGCCCACTTTTTTATGACTGTTGGATCTGGTTTTGTTCACACCTTCTCCTCTATATTTGGTTTAATACCATTGGCTTCAATATTTCAAGCATTTTCGGGTGATTTCCAATTACTTTGGCTATAATAGGTGGCATTTTGCTGTTGCTACTTTTGTTGTGTAATGGCTGTCCTGTCACAGCAAGGAGTACTGAAAGCGCTACCACCAGCACAACTGTGTCATGAATGCATGATTCAGTATTTCTGAGCACTACTCCTGGAACAACTGGAGTGTGACTGCTCTTTGTCATTCTGACCAGTTTTGGATTTTGTGCAGCCCATGTTTCGATGCCTCTGGTGCCTCTCTAAATGTGCACTAAAAATGTGTCTTTCTATGCAGCTCTTACTTTCATTGGATGCTGATCTGTTGAGGTTCTGGATGAGGGTTCAGTATCAGACATGTGCGTTGAGGGTGCATTTGCTATGGGAAGCCATTTGTAAGTTGCCTTTTGTCGATTCCACGACTGTTAAGTCTGTGAGGGCATGACACAGAATGCTGCTGCCTCAGCTGGAGCTCAGGCTTTGGAACACAAGTGCTCTGTGGCATTCCTTGGAGATGATCTGGATATTTTACCACCTGCTGAAGTAGAACATCTCCTGGCTTCAATTGTCCCGGATGTAATTGGCGATTTCCAAAGTGACACTGATTATTGTTTTTTTATTTTTATTATCACTTGTTCAAATTGTCCTTTTCCTGTCCCGGTGTCTCTTAACTTGTCACTATTGACATATATGTTCTTTTATTAGCATAAGAGCTTCTTAGATTTCTTTTACCTTGAGCTTTTAAACCACATTTGACCAGCAAGGGGAGGATGTTGTATACCTACTGTGGCCATATTTCAGACACAACGTTTTATCTTACTGGGCCTGCCGCTATGCACTTTAATCGAGTTACATTTTATTCAGCAATGCTTTATTTTTCTAGCAGTAGCCACATTTGTGGTGCTGTTTTATTTTCTTTATCTCATTGTACTTTCACCTAGGAAAGCATCACGTTCTTAGTAGGACATTTATTTCACTCTGTGCTTTCTCCAAGGCTACAGTCCAATAGGGTTGCTGACAAATGTGGTATGCTGTGTGGTATGCTGTGTCTCTAACATTCACAGTAAACACACACTCATATGTGGGGACCATTTCTTAGAATGGCGGTTGTTTTATTATAAAAACACCCCTTTGTCCTAGACATGTTAGAGGGAGATTCCAGCCAAATCCCCACGACTCTATGCTGATAGCTTCGCTGCAGCTACCTGCGTAGACGGCCAAACTCATGATCCACCTGGGGACGGTGTCTCTCCAGGGGGGAAACCCGAAGGGCAGATTAGGCTTATTACGCTGTACTCAAATATAGTGTAGGTAGGTGAAATATATATACATTACTCTTAGTGACTGTATGGTAGGACTGTTCTTGTGTTTTACTCCGTTAGTCACATGCTTTTATTGTGTTTTATCATCATAGTTATTGCAATGCATGCCTTTTTATCTAAGAAGCAGTTACTTCAACAAATCCTTATTGAACTCTATTCTGCCTCAGTTGTCTTTGCCTGTATGAGATTTATGGTAACTGCGAGAAAGGGACGGGTTCTGATCGACCACAGTCTTTCTTTTCATGTGCCCGGTTACCACAATCATCTCAGCCAGAGATGAGGTGCTGCTAGTTAGCCGGAGAACCCAGATTAGGCCGACAAGTGTCACGTGGTGTGGAATCATACTTAGTAACCAACAATCCATGTGATCCTGTCTCCCAAATCCAGTAGCCTCATTAGCATAATGAGAACGTACACAACACTGCTTCCACAAGCAACCTCAGCACTAACAGCAGGTAGGCTGCCTGGGCACGTTGGGGTGAGGTTGCTGTATCACACAGTGCCTTGTGCCATACAGAGGTTGCTGCAGGTGAGGATTGTTTACTATGGGGGTGGCTTAGAGAGCTACATTGCGTGATGATGCTGCTGACATCCTTTTATTTGTTCTCCTCCCGACTACCTTCTTCCATCACTTCAGCTGCTTGTACTTGCTTACCACCACCAGCTAAACTTTTAAACTGCTCTTCCCACACGATTGTGTGTTGCTTTGTCAAATGGGACAGTTGGCCTCTGGTAGCGTAGTGTCTACCTGACTTACCTGACTTAGCAAACAAACTGTTTTGTGGCAAACAGAGCATATTGCAATGTTATTGTCTTATGGGCTAAACATAAAGGCGGTCATTCCTACCTTGGCGGGCGGCAGTCGCCGCCCGCCTGGCGGGAACCGCCAGAAGACCGTACCGCGGTCAAAAGAAGACCGCGGCGGTCATTCTGTCTTTCCCGCTGGGCTGGCGGGCGACCGCCAAAAGGCCGCCCGCCCGCCCAGCGGGAAAGCACCAGCAACGAGGAAGCCGGCTCCGAATGGAGCCGGCGGAGTTGCTGGTGTGCGACGGGTGCAGTTGCCCCCGTCGCGATTTTCAGTGTCTGCCAAGCAGACACTGAAAATCAATGTGGGGCCCTGTTAGGGGGTCCCTGCAGTGCCCATGCCAGTGGCATGGGCACTGCAGGGGCCCCCAGGGGCCCCACGACACCCGTTCCCGCCAGCCAGGTTCTGGCGGTGAAAACCACCAGAACCAAGCTGGCGGGAAGGGGGTCGGAATCCCCATGGCGGCGCTGCTTGCAGTGCCGCCGTGGAGGATTCACAGGGGCAGCGGGAAGCCGGCGGGAAACCGCTGGCTTCCCTTTTCTGACCGTGGCTTTACTGCCGCGGTCAGAATAGCCCCAGAAGCACCGCCAGCCTGTTGGCGGTGCTTCCTCCGTCCCGCCAGAAGACCGTACCGCGGTCAAAAGACCGTACCGCGGTCAAAAGACCGCGGCGGTCATTCTGTCTTTCCCGCTGGGCTGGCGGGCGACTGCCAAAAGGCCGCCCGCCCGCCCAGCGGGAAAGCACCAGCAACAAGGAAGCCGGCTCCGAATGGAGCCGGCGGAGTTGCTGGTGTGCGACGGGTGCAGTTGCACCCATCTCGATTTTCAGTGTCTGCCAAGAAGACACTGAAAATCAATGTGGGGCCCTGTTAGGGGGCCCCTGCATTGCCCATGCCAGTGGCATGGGCACTGCAGGGGCCCCCAGGGGCCCCACAACACCCGTTCCCGCCAGCCAGGTTCTGGCGGTGAAAACCGCCAGAACCAAGCTGGCGGGAAGGGGGTCGGAATCCCCATGGCGGCGCTGCTTGCAGCGCCGCCGTGGAGGATTCACAGGGGCAGCGGGAAGCCGGCGGGAAACCGCTGGCTTCCCTTTTCTGACCGCAGCAAGCACCGCCAGCCTGTTGGCGGTGCTTCCTCCGTCCCGATGGAAGAGGTGGCACTGGTAACTTGCTTTTTCTCCTCTCCACGACCACTGTCTGGGCAGGAACCCGCTTTCTTGGGTCCGTATTCTTGGCACTAGCAGTTAGCACTTAGCACCCAGTGAAGAAGTACTTAGCATTGGAGAACTAGGGTGCCACAGACAGCTACTTCCTTCAGAAACTTTAGTACTGTGTGTGATGTTGGCTGCAGCACCTGGAAGCAAAGCAACAAAAGAAATCTGTGAAACATGGGCAGTAAGACAAATCAAGCCAATGTGATACAAGTGAAGTTGTCATCAACATCATCCCAAATGCATAACAGTAGTGTACCCCAAATCATGCCTAAACTATTTTATACCACACAGAAAATGAGAGCTTGTGTCCCTTTAGAGCCAGAGTGGGAAGTGGGACTTCGTGGGAGGCAACAAAATGAAAAATTTACTGGTGATCCACCTGGTCTTAGGGCCTATATGGACTCCATGGAAGGTAGGGAGAGACATCGAAAAATGAAACAAAAAACACATGAAATAATTGCTGGTGATCTATTAGGCCCTATGTCCAATGGGTTCTCTATGGGGGGGGGGCAAGCAAAAAAAATGAAAAATGATTAAAAGACTAAAAACACACTATACTACAATCAGCCACGAACACAAATCAATATATCAGGAAAAAGAAAAAAAAATGAGCAAACATGTTATAGGCCTTCTAGGGATTGAAGGACATACTGGCTTCACAAAATGGTGGTACCTGCCTCATCTGCCACTGAATGCGGCATGGAGGAATAACACAAAACGGCCACCAAATGCACACCCTAACCAGCTGCACAAAATGGTGGCCACCACATTGTTAACAAATAAGGCAGCATAGAGAAGAAAGACAAAATGTCCCCCATGACCACATTTACTGGCTACACAAAATGACCACCAATACATTGCCAGCAAAGAAAAGGCATGGAGAACAAAGAACACATGGTAGCCTATAGCGATCACACACACACACTGGCTATGCAAAATTGCGAACGTTTCGTGATCAGAATAGAAAGGGCACTGGTAACAAAGGACACATGGAAGCCTATGGCAAACACACGTAGGTGGTCATTACAACCCTGGCCGTCGGTGTTAAAGCGGCGGTAAGACCGCCAACAGGCCGGCGGTAAAAAAATTGCAATTACGACCGTGGCGGAAACCGCCAACAAAGACAGACACTTTAACACTCCGACCACCACGGCGGTACAAACAAACAGCACGGCGGTCACAGCCAACAGACAGGCGGGAGACAATGTACCACCCACACTATTATGACAGGCCAATCCGCCACCTTTTCCGGGGCAGATTCACCGCAGATAAAAACACGGCGGAAACAGGAATCCCGAAGGGAAAACACTCACCTCTACACACCCCACGAGGAATGAGGACGCCATGAACCCGGAACTCCAAATTCTACCTGCAATAGTCTTCCTGCTCCTCTACCAGGAGCACCAACGCCGGCGGCGAAGACCACAGTGAGTACTGCACCTACGACACAGGGAAGGGGGGAGGCAAAAAACAGGGACACACACACGCAACACCCCCACCCTCACCCACTTCAACACACACACTAATGCATATCAATGCATTACAGTTACACCCCCCAAACCCCCCGGAAGAATGCAAAGACAATAGAAAATGATTGTAACCATTGTAATATATTAAAAGCAAGTAGGCAGAAATATATATATATACACCATGTACAAAATATATACCAAGCATAGTAGTCCAGGCAGTGCACTAAGAAAGTCCATGGAACACTGGGACCACACGGTATGGGCGAGGCCCACACAAGATCCCCGACCATGACGGAGAGAACACTGCAGGGGCATCAGAGAGCAACTAAACAGGCACCTCAGGGGGAGGGAAAGGGGGGGCACCTCAGCCGCTTGAGTGCACAACACCAAATCCACGAGGGGGCCACATGCCCACTGTTCCATCCTGGTGAGTTCAAAGCCACAGTCTCTCAAGTCTCTACAGTGGGTGGGTTGCCCACTGTTCCATCCTGGGGAGTGCAAAGCCACAGTCTCACAAGTCTCTACAGTGGGTGGGTTGCCCACTGCTATATCCTGGGGAGTGCAAAGCCACAGTCTCTCAAGTCTCTACAGTGGGTGGGTTGCCCACTGTTCAATCCTGGGGAGTACGAAGCCACAGTCTCTCAAGTCTCTACAGTGGGTGGGTTGCCCACTGTTCAATCCTGGGGAGCGCAAAGCCACAGTTTCACAAGTGGATGACAGTCTCCACTGGTTCTGGAGGGGGCATGGTGCCCAGAGTGCTTCATCCTGCTAAGGACAGAGGTAGTGGATGGATCTCTCCACTGGTTCTGGAGGGGGCATGGTGCCCAGAGTGCTTCATCCTGCTAAGGACAGAGGTAGTGGATGACAGTCTCCACTAGTTCTGGAGTGGGCATGGTGCCCAGAGTGCCTCATCCTGCTAAGGACAGAGGTAGTGGATGACAGTCTCCACTGGTTCTGGAGGGGGCATGGTACCCAGAGTGCTTCATCCTGCTAAGGACAGAGGTAGTGAATGACAGTCTCCACTGGTTCTGGAGGGGGCTTGTTGCCCAGAGTGCTTCATCCTGCTGAGGACAGAGGTAGTGGATGCATCTCTCCACTGGGTCTGGAGGGGGCATGGTGCCCAGAGTGCTTCATCCTGCTAAGGACAGAGGTAGTGGATGACAGTCTTCACTGATTCTAGAGGGGGCATGGTGCCCAGAGTGCATCATTCACCCCGTAACGGACTCAGTTGCGTCAGTGCCCCTGCCGCTCATGGGCTAGCGGTGCTTGAGACGGCGGTGCCCTGTTCAGCGGTGCTTGAGATGGCGGTGCCCTGTTCAGCGGTGCTTGAGACGGCGGTGCCCTGTGCAGCGGTGCTTGAGACGGCGGTGCCCTGTTTAGCGGTGCTTGAGACGGCGGTGCCCTGTGCAGCGGTGCTTGAGACAGCGGTGCCCTGTTCAGCGGTGCTTGAGACGGCGGTGCCCTGTGCAGCGGTGCTTGCGACGGCGGTCTCCATTGCAGGGTCTCAGCTGCTGGCAGTCCTTCATGGCCCAGCGGGGCTTTTGCTGGCGGTCCTTCATGGCCCAGCGGGGCTTTTGCTGGTGGTCCTTCATGGCCCAGTGGGGCTGGTGCTGGCGGTGGCCTCCTGGCCAGGTGGGCTGGTGCTGGCAGTGGCCTCCTGGCCAGGTGGGCTGGGGCTTGCGGTGGCCTCCTGGCCAGGTGGGCTGATGCTGGCAGTGGCCTCGTGGGCAGCTGGGCTGATGCTGGCGGTGGCCTCCTGGCCAGGTGGGCTGGTGCTGGTGGTGGCCTTGTGCTGGTGGTGGCCTCCTGGCCAGGTGGGCTGGTGCTGGCGGTGGCCTCCTGGGCAGGTAGGCTGATGCTGGCGGTGGCCTCCTGGGCAGCTGGGCTGGTAATGGCGGTGGCCTCCTGGGCAGCTGGGCTGATGCTGGCGGTGGCCTCCTGGGCAGCTGGCCTGACGCTGGCGGTGGCCTCCTGGGCAGCTGGAATGATCGCGGTCTTCTCCGCTGTGCTGCTCTTCCCAGACTTGCCGGGTTTCTTGTGGCCCTTCCCCACCTTGGAAGGTGTCACAGCTGACTCCACACTCCCACCGGGACCCCTGGGAGCAGCTTTGGTGGTTGGAGTCTTCCCCCTCTCCCGCCGGGCACTGGCCAACTTCTGATGCTTCACAGGTGGGGGACTGTCTGTGCTGTGGCTCCGTGCCACACTGGCTGCCCTGGTGGCCGGTGCACTCCAGATTCCGGTGACTACAGGCACCACTGGTCCTGGAGATATTGTGGCTGAGGTGCTAGTTCGGGACCTATGGGGTGGGGGAGGTGTGGGAAAGAGGTCAAGGTTGGGCAGGAAACTATTTTTTTGGACACACTGGGACGGGTGGCTGGAGGGGGTTTGGGAGTGGAGGAAGAGGTGGTGTTTGTAGGAGGTGTACGTTTGGTGACTTTGGGTGAAGGTGCATGCGCTAGAGGCTGTCATGAGGTGGATGACTGTTGGGTGGGTGTGTGCCTGTGTTTGTGTATCTTGGGAGGGGGTGTCACAGACACACTGGGAGAGGACACAGGGGACATCTGAATGGTAGTGGGGGTGGTGACTGCACGTGAGTGAGGTGTGGGGGTGGGTGTGCTGGAGAGGGACGTAGTAGCTGTAGAGGTAGTGCATGCAGGTGTGAGTGTAGACGAGACTGGGAGGGAGGAGGGAGATGAGGAGGAGGGGGACACAGTGGAGGCAGTGGATGTTGGTATGTCTGCATGTGTGTGATGCTTGCGTGAGTGCCTGTGGGATGTGTGGTGCTTATGTTTGCCTGAGCTTCCCTTGGATGTTGAGGTGTGTGCATGTTGGTCTGTAGGTGTGCTTGGGACGGGCTGAGGTACAGGAGATTGGGTCGGGTGGAGGAAGTTGGAGGGGGGAGGCTAGAGACGGGGACAATGGCTGCCATCAGTGCTGAGGCCAGAGTCTGAAAAGCTCGCTGAAGGGCCACCTTACCAGAATGAATGCCCTCCAGGAATGCATTGGTTTGTTGCAACTGCCTCTCTACACCCTGGATGGCATTCAAAATGGTAGACTGCCCAACAGTGAGTGACCTGAGGAGGTCAATGGCCTCCTCACTGAGGGCAGCAGGGGTGACTGGGGCAGGGCCTGAGGTGCCTGGGGCAAAGGTGATGCCCACCCTCCTGGGTGAGCAGGCACGGGGCAAAGGCTGAGGGGCTGCTGGGAGGGCGGTGCTGGTAGGGGGGGTGGCAGCTGTACCTGTAGATGCGGGGGCTCAGATGTTGCCGCCACCACAAGGGAGCTCCCATCAGAGGACGAGTCTGTGTCGCTGGTGTCAGCTCCTGTCCCCGCCGTGGAACTCCGTAGTCTGGCCCTCCATGGCCATGTGGGATGCAGCCCCCTGATGCTCCGGTGCCACTGCTCCTCTGCCTGATGATGCTAATACACACAAGAACAGGGAGACCACAAAAAGGGGGGGGGGACAGAAGAAAGACATGTTGAGTGCATGCATTACCGCTACCATTGGCGGACACGACAGACACAGAAGCCCCCTGCACTACGCCGTGCTCGTGGGCTCAACTGTTCAATTCCTGGGAAATGGCCTACAAGGCTATGGACGACATCTGCACACATAGATGACACAGGGGCATGACTAGGCGTACTTGGCACTCTACAGAGGTGGGCTGGGGTGCCACATGGCCTGCCTTACGGAGGGGCCTTGCCTATGGAACTCGCCCTGGCCTAGGGAAACCCACAGCCCACCTCCCCTGCCCAGACACCTCCACTACGCGCAAAGTCAGAAGAATGAGAGTGTACTCACCCCCTTGTGGCTGCTGTGATGCCCTCAAACGCCCATCCAACTCCGGGTAGGCCACCGCCAGGATCCTGAACATCAGGGGGGTCATGGTGCGACGGGCACCCCTCCCACGTTGGGAGGCCATCCCCAGCCAGCGGCGAATGTCCTCCCCTTTTCCGGCAGTGGGTGCTCCGTCTGTGGTAGACCCCCAGGGTCCGGACGTCCTTGGCGATGGCACGCCAAATATCTTTTTTCTGGTGGGCGCTGACCTACATGAAATGTACAGGGGAAAAAGAGAAGTTATTACCAACTGCACCATCAAAGTGATTGTCCCCCATCCCTACCCTTGCCATGTGGCACATGCATTCACCGTCTTTCATGCACGCAGCACTCTCCCCCCTTCATTCTTACATCCAGCCCTCTCCACACGGGCATAGCCCATACAACATGCTCCCTGTGTACTTACCTGTTTGTCTGGAGGACAGTAGAGTAGCGTGTACTGGGGGAGGACCTCATCCACGAGCTTCACCAACTCCTCCGATGTAAAGGCAGGGGCCCTTTCCCCAGACACTCGAGCCATTGTCTCTTCCAGACCGAGGTCAGAGCAGCACTTGCAGTGTAGGTCCTCTCCTGTCGAAGATCAGGTATTGAGTGATTGAACAGATAGAAAATGGCGGTCATGTCCACGGCGGTGCGTACTGTCACTGCAGGCGTGCATCGTCATTGGCTCCTGGGACCCATAGGGTCCAATGTTAACCAATGCAGCATAGCGCCGCTGTCTTCGACCGCCTACCGTGACGGTGTACAACGCCAGCGCAGTTACCTCACATCCCATTGTCCCACTTCACAGATCAGGCAGCCGCCATTTCAGGGGCCCACATGGCTTCAATTCCAACTGGGTCACACATACCTAGGCCTAGACTCAGCACACATACAGGCCACATTTTGTGTATGTTTGGTGTTCTGGGTAAACTGTGGCTACATACCTCTGAGTTGTTTGACTCTGTGCTCGCTGTTGTCCTTCATAGGCACCTTCCGCTGGGACATGTGAGGAGATGGCGGCATCCTCCGGTATACCGACCGTTGGTGGACCTGTCGACAATGGAGGAGCGACATTTGATTATCACATACAGGCTTGACCGTGCCACAATCCAGGAACTGTGTACTCAGTTGGAGCCAGACCTGATGTCAGCAATCCGCCATCCCATAGGAATCCCCCCTCCAGTGCAGGTGCTGTCAGTGCTCCATTTCCTTGCAAGTGGGTCTTTTCAAACAACAATGGCCATAGCATCAGTGATGTCCCAGCCTATGTTTTCCAACGTATTGTCCAGAGTGTTGTCTGCCCTTCTGAAACACATGCGGAGCTACATCGTTTTCCCTCAGGTAGAGGATTTTCCTACAGTGAAAGGTGATTTCTATGCCCTGGGACACATCCCCAACATCATAGGTGCCATTGATGGGACCCATGTGGCTTTGGTCCCTCCCACAGGAGTGAACAGGTGTACAGAAACCGGAAGAGTTATCATTCTATGACTGTACAGATGGTATGTTTGGCAGACCAGTACATCTCCCATGTGAATGCCAAGTTCCCTGGCTCAGTGCATGACGCCTACATCATGCGGAATAGCATCATCCCTTATGTGATGGGGCAACTCCAGAGGCACCGTGTGTGGCTATTAGGTGAGCACCTGGAGGCAAGCCAGTGGGAATGGTTGTCTGGGTCTGGGGATATCCCTCCAGGTTAGTGCGTGTCTAACAGTTGTCCCTCACCATTTGCAGGTGACTCTGGTTACCCCAACCTGTCATGGCTACTGACCCAAGTGAGGAATCCCAGGACAAGGGCAGAGGAACGCTACAATGAGGCCCATGGGCAAACTAGGAGGGTGATCGAGCAGGCCTTCGGCCTCCTGAAGGCCAGGTTCAGGTGCCTCCATATGACAGGTGGATCCCTATTCTACTCACCAAAGAAGGTGGGCCAGATCATCGTTGCCTGCTGTATGCTTCATAACTTGGCTCTGCAATGACAGGTGCCTTTTCTGCAGGAGGATGGTCCAGATGGCGGTGTTGTTGTAGCTGTGGAGCCTGTGGACAGTGAAGAGGAGGAAGCAGAGGAAGAAGACATGAACAACAGGGACTCAGTGATCCAACAATATTTCCAGTGAGACACAGGTAAGAATACAAACCTGCCTACTACATGTACTTTAACACTACTACCTCTCTACTGTGTGTCGTTATCACCCAGTGTATGGTCACTGAGTTGTCACTTTCCCTTACGATTTCACAGATGTGGGTCCCACTGTGTGACATCTGCTTAGATTCCTCATGGACTAGAGCTGTGTGACATAGGTGTGTTGACATTACAATTGAAAGAGCATTTTGTCACTGTAATTGCTAACACACTATTTCGAAATCACAGACAGACTCCAGATTGTTTTGTGCTTTAAGTCTGTTTATTTAAGTGCTCAATATTGGAGGGGGTAGTGAAATGGTGAGGGGTGATGGCGGAGGTATATCCATGGCGGAGTCCAGTCTATTAGTCTCACAGATGCATTGCCCAAATGGGCATAGGAAGTGGAGCTGGGGCAGTTTAAGGATGGACAGGGTGACAAAGTGGCGGGGGTCTTGGCATCGTGCTCTGTCTTTGTGCTGGATCTCAGGGACCGTTTGCGGGGTGGTTTTCCCTCTGCAGGGGGTGGGGTGCTGGTGTGGTGGTCCTGTGGCAGGGCGTCCTGTCCACTAGCGCCGGTGGAGGTGGTGGGCAGTTCATCGTCCATGCTAGTGTCAGGGGCCCCTTGTAGTGCCACAGTGTCTCTCCTGGTGTACTTCCTGGTGTACTTCCTTCAGCACCCCTACGATGGTGCCCAGGGTGGAGCTGATGGTTCTGAGTTCCTCCCTGAAACCCATATACTGTTCCTCCTGCAGCCGCTGAGTCTCCTGAAACTTGGCCAGTGGTGTTGCCATCGTCTCCTGGGAGTGGTGGTATGCTCCCATGATGGAGGAGAGGGCCTCGTGGAGAGTGGGTTCCCTAGGCCTGTCCGCCCCCTGTCGCACAGCAGCCCTCCCAGTTCCCCTGTGTTCCTGGGCCTCCGTCCCCTGGACCGTGTGCCCACTACCACTGCCCCCAGGTCCCGATTGATGTTGGGGTGGTGGGTTATCCTGGGTTCCCTGTAGTGGTGGACACACTGCTGATTGACGTGTCCCGGGGGCGGAGGTATGGGCCCGCTGGGTGGGTGCTGTGCTGGTGTTTCCAGAGGGGGGAAGGTCAGTGGTGGCCTGTGACTGGGTGAGGGGAACCGACTGTCCAGAGGTCCCCGATGGGCTGGGCTGGTCATGTAGATCCAGTTGGACAGAGCTGCTGTCATCACTGTGAGCCTCTTCTGTTGGTGGTGTGGACATGTGTGAACCCTCCTGTCCGATGACGTTGGGTAGGGGTCCTGCAGGGGTATAAAAGGATGGTTATTACATCTGTGTGTGTCATAGTGTGCAATGGGTGGGTGACTGTGTACCACAGTGCTTGCATTCCTGTGTGGGACCTTGTGTGAGGATGGTTTAGGGGGTTGTATGGGTATGTGCAGTGGCCATGCTTTAGTGATGGGTGTCCATGTTTGTTGTTGCATGCAGGGCTTGGTGTTGGGATAGGTGGTTTGTGATGTTGGGAACATATGTGAGGAGTTGGGATGCTGGGGGTGAGGGTGGGGGTATGTGATGGCATGCAGGTAGGGTGGGGGATGTAATAATTAAGATTTGTCTTACCAGAGTCCATTCCTCCAGCTACTCCTGTGAGGCCCTCAGGATGCAGAATCGCCAAGACCTGCTCCTCCCATGTTGTTAGTTGTGGGGGAGGAGGTGGGGGTCCTCCGCCAGTCCTCTGAACCGCCAGGTTGTATCTTGAGACCACGGAACGCACCTTCCCCCCGTAGGTCGTTCCACCTCTTCCTGATGTCCTCCCGATTTCTTGGGTGCTGTCCCACTGCGTTGACCCTGTCCACTATTCTTCGCCATAGCTCCATCTTCCTTGCAATTGAGGTGTGCTGCACCTGTGCTCCGAATAGCTGTGGCTCTACCCGGACGATTTCCTCCACCATGACCCTGAGCTCCTCCTCTGAGAACCTGGGGTGTCTTTGCCGTGCCATGGGGTGGTGTAGGTGATGTGTGGGGTGGAGTGTGTGGTGATAAGTGTGCTGATATGTAGTGGTGTGTTGTGTGAGGTGCGTGGAAGTTCTGTGGGTGATGGTGTTGTGTGCCTGTGGATGCTGTTGTTCTTGCTGGTGCTCTCTCTCTGGCCTTCTTTCTGAATTTTTTGTTGTGGGGGTTTGTGGGTGATGTGAGTGTGTGTTTTATATTGTAATGGGTGTGTGGGAGTGGTGTGTGTATGTGTATCAGGTGAGTGTATTTGGAATTGTGTTTTGTAAGAGTGTGTGTATTTTTTGAGGGCGGCGGTGTGTACCGCCAATGGAGTACCGCAGTTGAAAGACTGCCGCGTGGATTCGTGTGTCGTGATAGTGTGGGCGTATTTCTGTTGGCGTGACGGTGGAGGTTTTGTTTTCGCCAGTTTATCACTGACCTTTGGTGTGGCAGACTTGTGTGCGTGTCTGAATTTTGGCAGATTCCGACATGTGGGTCATAATAGCTGTGGCGGAACTCCGCAGCCGCGGCGGTTTGTTGGCGGTCTTCTGCACGGCGGTAAGCGGCTTTTACCGCCAATGTTTTAATGACCGCCATACTGTCTACACAAAATGGCTACAGCAGCATGACCAGCAAAAAAGGGGCATGGAGAATAAAATTCCTATGCTTATCCCAAAGCAGATAGTTTCCCTGCCCTGCTTTGTGAACCTGTCTGCCCTGAGGAAAAAACATCTTGTAGCATTGCAGGGAAAGGATTGCAAATATACTATCAGGACCAGGCATATGGAAACAAAAATAAAATAACATACTTGTTGCATTTAATCCACAGCCATCCACAACCCCCTAAATTATTTTCAAAAGCAAATAGCACAGCAGAAGTGAGAATGTGAAACATAATGTACATCAAATATACAGCCAAGGCCTAGTAAAAGGCCAACTAGGCCCCAAACAGTAAAACTACATCACAGTCAAATGGTAAACAAATCGGTATAAACATTTAAATAAAATCCCACACAGAAAGCAGTGAAAAATATATTTGACTCAACCGTCACCATAAAAAAGTGTAAACATTTCTATTCCCACCTAAAAAATAGCTGATCCCACATGGGCCTCCGTAAACCAGTCCAAACCCCAGGCCCTCCACCAAGAAAGATACAAAAAAGGAACCGAAAAACTGGTGCAAGCCTTCCCTCAAACAGCAAACATTTTTTCAAACTACTGCAACAAATTTACTTGATTTTCTCCAAAAGTGTAAAAGTCCAGAGGTATGGATACAGCAGGTATTTTGGAAAAAAAGAGTGTGATGCTTTCCCTCCAAAAATACAAATCAAAAGTGAGCAAGGGCTGGACAAAGCAAAAGGAGGGGTCTTCAAGATAGGACTAGAAAGTTGTGTCATGAGGCCTCTGCATGGACTCAATATAGATAGGCCTCCTTTGTGTATTTGTTTTGACACATACTGCAATGTCACCTGCTGTACAGCCTCTTTCCTGGGCTCTGACTGCTCAGTGGGCACAACAAGTGCTAGGTGTTGTTTTAGGTACGTCCAGCAATCATTCCCAGGCTTTTATAGACATAACACAGTACCTTTTCACTGTCTCAAGCTAACATTATAAATTAGGTCCCATAGTTCTATTTTTAGAAGGAGGATTCCAGCTGAGCTGACAGATCTGGGGAACATATGCCCTCTCGGCATGCAGCCTGTGTAAACTGGGTTTCCACTTCCCTGTGAGAACCACTTGAACATACAAACATACAAACCACTTGAACATACAAACAGAGATATGGGGTTCTCCACTCCCAAAGGTCATCAATAATAATAAGCCTTCCTGGGCATACAGTTACAGGGTAGGCTCAGTCCACTAGATTTGTATTATGGTGGCACTGTTTGTGTTATACAGTTTTCTAACTGCTATCCAGATTTTAATAATTATTTCCAGTATTGCAATTGCATCTAATTTGCTTCATAATAGACTATGTTAGTTGCAGTAAATATATTGTGTACTTTAATTACATTTGTTTTACTGTTGCTATGGATATGAATGATCAAGATAATTTCTGAAAAAGACTGACCTGTTTTCCACTGTTCCCGGAGAGAGGGGGCTAGAGTGTTATTCCTTTTGGGTTGCCACAATTATTTGTCACTCTCTAAGGTTAGGAGGTCAAGTAAGACACCGTAAGCTAGTCAGGTATTTTGGTGTAACAGTACTGATTGGGCAGAGGTGGTACAGGTCCTGCATTCTGACATCCGGTTGTACCAAGGTGCAGTTCTCCAAAAGCAGACTCCCTGCAACAGTTGCTACTGTGGATACACTTCCTTCCTGTTTACAAAAAAGCAAAAATTTACATTCTGCGCTGAAATAATGCCCAACCCACATGATCCGTTTAGGTAAAATTTCAACAGAAAAATGCATATTCAAAAATGACTTGCCACTATAAAGAAATAACATAATGACTGCATTAATCAATTTGTCTTAGCTTTTCAATTTTATAAAAAAGAACAACCCTCAATCCCCAATAAAACACCACCAAAATTTTATATTTTAAAAAAAAACCTTTACACATCAATTTATAGTTTTCAAAAATTTCAATGTAAATCAATTAACATAAATTAATATATAATTTAGGATATAACTACTAACCCAATGCTCTAGTGAACCCTGCAACCTAACATTAAGATTAATTTATACATAATGTATAATGAAAATTAAAACATCAAATAACAATTAAAATCTAACGTAATCAACATATTAATCGATTAACATTAAACAGTAGGTAATTTGTTTTTAAAACTTGATCCACCCAATCTCCAATAAACCCAGCAACAAAATAATAAATTACATTAGAACTTATATATAAACATTGTTAAAACTTGGATTTAATAACAAAACGGTTAAAAATCATACACTTACCTTTGATTTTTTTTTTGTCATAGTATGGTATTGCAATCAGGTGTTATTTTCGAGTTTGCATTTAAGTGGAATATCAATGACTGTGTCTTGACCTTATGGTTGAAAGAAACTAAACCAAATATACCAATGGTTGAAGGGGGCTGACCTAAATCCCGCTATAGGTGCTCTTCAACTAATAACTTGTGAAAGCAGCTGGCCTTTTGACCCAGGCATAAAAAAACCTGGTGCTGCTTTCACAACTGACTGAGGTGGTCATTATGACATTGGCGGTGAGTGATAAAGTGGTGGTAATACCGCCAACAGGCTGGAGGTGAATACCACCAAATTATGACCATGTCAGTGATACCTCCCATTGACAGCCACTGTACCACACCAACCTCCAGGGTGTTAACACCACTGACCACGGCGGTAGCCTTCAACAGCCGGGCGGAAGCCAAGGTACCGCCCACCGTATTATCACATAGCAAACTGCCACGATTTCCGGGGCGGTACCAACGCGATGAAAAGCCTGGCGGAAACAGAACACAGAAAACTAAAGACTCACCAACAGGTATACAGAAGACTCCACCGCCGCCATGGAACCGGAACTTCAAGTCCTTCCGATGATATTCTATGCCATGGTCCTCTTGGAATACCAACGCCGATGAAGATGATGACAGTGAGTATAGCCAACTAGCACACAAGAGAGGTAGGGAGGAAAAGGAAGTCACACACACACACAACACACACCATTCACACACACACCATACACAGAACCAGCTGCAGAGTTAAACCAATGTCACAGCACACACGTTAAAATAAAATAAGGGCAACTATGAGAATCAATAAACACTGTCATTTGATGCCAACAGTCACCATAATGTCCATTCGATTCCAAATGCAGGCGACAATGTTCAGAATGGCCAGTCCAAAGTACAAAAGGGCCATATGGCCACAGGACACAGTCCAAGGCCCAACTTGGCTCCTGACAACATCCGGAATCCACTGTTCAGGGGCATCATGTTAAAAATGGGCTGACACCTCAGGAGGAAGAGGGAGAGGTAGGGGGCCACCTCAGTTAAAGTGGGGAACTTGCCCACTGGTTCTGGTTTATCACTCACCGCCAATATCATAATGACCACCTAAATATGGTAACCACATTAAACCATCGAAACCAAAACAAAATAGATAACACTGGATTTTCCACTTCACTACTGCATTTGAAATGTGCAATCACTCGTTTGAGACTGTACCCAACGCGACATCTAAGGTTCTATCCAACGGTCAATAACACAACAGATGTTGCACCTACTGGGAGCTAAAGGACCAAGAATAGACGAACACTCTGCACTCCCTGGCATACATTGACCCATAGACCCAGCTTAACCACTCACAGAAACTCAACAAAGATAAAAAATGTTAGTGATGGCTACAATGAGCGTTCTTAAAGGTTGAGAGAATCCCGTTCCTTCTGGGAGCCGAGTGATACTGAACCTAAGGGCCAAATACCAACTAGTCAGAGATGTAAGAATGAACATAACAAATACTAACACAACAGAACGGTTGCATAAAAACACTATAGTCAATAATGAATGCAGAACAGGAGTATGTATGTTTATAGCACAGTGCTAGCACACCGATAACATCACAAAACAGTAATCATTCACAATGCAGTGAATTTGAAGCAGCATAACAATTTTATAGATAAGAATAAAGCATGAGAATCTGGCCCTTCTCTCCTGGACCTTAACTCTGGAAAGCCCATTCCGATTGCTTTGCTTTCTCTCTCATCCTCGGAAACATTGACAGGGTGTGGCTTGCAGGGCGACGGCAGTTGTGAAAGACTCCATCTGCAAGCTTTGCCAACCAGTGACACCTGTGCCTTTTTATACAATAAATGCTGACTTTAAGCGATATTCCATTCACTTCTCTCAGGTTCTGGCATTGTTATCAGTGTATACAACTTTCTTCCTTCTGGTACTCATCAATCATGTTCCCACGTTCTCTTGATTTCAGCACAACCTCAATGGTATGCTGTAAATAAGATAGCAATGTTCTAAGAATGCTGAAAACAAGCATCATATCCTCAGTGCAGCTTGGTACAATAAACAGAATATTTAACTAATGGTTACACCTGTGAGATGTCGGAAACACTGCAGAATGTTGAAAACAAGCTTCATAAATTCCACACTGTGCACAGGGTTTCTGCATGCATTTCTACTCATCAAGACTGCCTAAACACTTTTGCGTCACAATTTCTTCTGCAAACTTTTCCCTATTTATGGAACCGTCGCAAATGGTATAACATAGCACATGCGGACTGGACCCACATCCTCAGATCCAACTAGCCTAGCCTCACAGGTGACCCACAGAATGACATAAAATCTTACAACAACTGGATTTCAGACTGTGTCAACACCTTGTCTACCCCTGAACAAAATCAGGCAAATAAGAACTCACGCTTCAACATTTTGGTACAATGAAGACCTAAGATGCTCCAAGTGCTATTACAAACAACTAGAAAGAAGATGGAGGGTTAGCCAGGATAACACCTTTAAAGATGCCTACAAATCTGCACTCAGAACATACCACACTCTGGGAAATAACTTTTCAACAAAACCAGAGATTTCCCCAATCCAACACCATCCAACAACACCATTATCCCCACTCATGACCTTTGCAATGCCCTCCCTAATTTCTTGCACAAAATACTCAAAATCTATACCAACGTTGCACCGGAATTGACAGTGGAAAACATCATCACGTAACGTCCCACCACAAGGCACACCCACTATCTAATAAACTGGAGTTCATTCACCAAAAAGACACCGCCGGAATTATGCAGAACATCCATTCAGGACCCTCCAAAGACCCCTGCCCTCATCACATGTACAACCTGGGAAGAACTCTGACCAGTGCGAACCTCACCATCATCATCAACTCCTCCATCTAGTGAAAGCATCCAGAATAGCTGGAAACACAAAAAAGTCACATCTCTCCTGAAGAAACCCTTGGCAAACACACAAGTACTCAGCCACTATAGACCTATCTCACACTTTCCTTGCCCATCCGAAATCCTGCAGACAGTGATCAACAGGCAACTCTCATCTAGAACGGCACCACATCCTGGATTCCAACCAGTGATGGTTTCACAGCAACCACATAATGGAAACAGCTCTCCTGACAGAAACAGATGATATCTAGTCCATCATGGACAGAGGTGAAATTGACGCTCTCATCCTGCTCATCCTCTTTGTGACCTTCAACACACTCTTCCAAGACACCCTCATTACCAGACTCTGAAAATCAAAAAATCAAGGGCCAGTCCTGAGATGGATCACCTCCTTCCTCTCCAACAGAACTCAATAAATGAGAGTCCCCCTTACATCTCTGAACACAGAGAAGCTTGTCTGCAGAGGTTCCTTCCCAGCCCAACCCTGTCAATGTGTATGACAGCCCTCACCTGCATTGTAAGACCTATGGCATCAACATTGTCTCCTATGCTGACGACATTCAGCTCCTCTTCTCCTTCACTGATGCAAACAACACCACCAGAACTAACTTCACCTCCAGCATGAACAATCTGTCCAGCTGAGTGAAAGAGAATTGTCTGAAGCTCACCATGGACAAAACCAAGATCCTGATCGGACTCCTGCTGGTGGCCTCCTGAACTAGGCCCCAGGCACACCCCACAGACCACAACAGAAACCTCAGCATCATCCTAGAAGATGAATTAAGGATGCATAATCAGATAAATTCTGTAACCCCATCCTGCTGCCTCATTCACAGAATGCTTTGAAAGATTTTCAAATGGCTCCCCACACATAAAACATAACATAACATAAAACATAAAATGTAAAACAACATAACTTAAAACAACATAACATAAAACAACATAAACCAACGTAACACAAGATGAAACAACATTGAACATAAAACATGACACATGAAACATAAAACATGCAGCATAACATAAAAAATAACATAAAACAACATAAAACAACATAACATAGCACAACATAACACAACATAGAACAACATAACACAACAACAACCAACACAACATACAAAACCATAACAAGCAATATTGGACTATTCTCTCCTGGAAAAACATCTCGCATCTTGCTTGGGGTAGGTAGGGGACTTGCAAAATAAGAGCAAGGGGGACAATCTTCTTATATGGAACTGTCTGTGGGCAGCGGGACCCACTGTTGCAGTGGCCTGGAAAAAGAAAGATGTTTCAGACATTAGTGAATGGCATGGCCTACTTTGGATGCTTATAGCAATGGAACATATATGAGGATGCTTACGTTTGCGGATCAACTTAGGAGTCTCTGCTAAATCAGTTAGAGGGGAATCCAACATGGGCACTCCCTCCAAGGCTTAACCCCTTTGGTTCGGCCGTCGGCCACACTACCTCCCTGGTGCGGGTCACAATCGGTGGCCGACACCAGGGAGGGGGTTAAAAAATGCTCGGTGCGTTTTTTTTTTTTTTTTAACCCCCGGAAGACACAGAAGATCTTCTGTGCCCCCCCTTCCCCCCACACACCCCTTTGTGATGTTAGCGCACCGCAAGACGCGCTGACGTCCCAGTGTTGTTTTCCCCATTGGAGCAGGAAGCGGCCGATGGGGAAAACGGCCCCAAACGGTCTTTCCCCTTTCACACGAGGCCTTCCTGAACGTGGTTCCTGGCCCTCAATTGCCAGGAAACACCACTAGACACCAGGGATTTCACTTGGGGGGACCGGCCCCCTCGGAAAACGGGCCGCTCCCCCCCCGGGCATATTTTTTAACATAAAGGTAGGTGTCCCTATAGATATATCCATGTAGATAGATATATCTATCTACGTATATAGATATATCTATATAGACATAGAGCTATATATATATATATATATATATATATACATATATATATATATATATATATATATTTATTTAAATATATATATATAGATCACTTTTGTCAATGCATGTGTGGTTTCCCTGGTGGTTGCGATCGCCCCCCAGGAAAACCGGACTCACATATGAAAGTGATCTATATATGTCATATATATATATACTTGCCACCAGTTGTCTTGCAGTTGCAGCTTGCGTCTTCAAAGCAATGCACATACTTCAACTGACGCATTTCAACTGTAGCTTTTAGGCAGCAATAAAAAAGTCAAGTAAGTCTTGTGATTATGTTTCTGCTACAAAAGGATCAGACTTTTGTCTAGTGGCAGTTTTAGTGCCATAAAGAAGAGCAGAAGGTTTATATGCCTACTGCAAAGAGCAAATCTGTATTTTATGTAAATAGCTGAGTACATTAGTAAAGTCAGCAATTACCTGTACTATAATACAACTGAAATGTATGTGTGGGGTGGGGGGCGGCTATGGAGAGATGAAGGGCACTTTTGCTGGGTGGTTATGAGGGAATCCGAGGGGGAGGACAAGGGAGTGGGAGCACCAATAATGTTTGTTGGACTGGGTGCAGGAGGTGCTAAAGACTGTGACGGATGGTATGTGACAAGGTGTTCTTTGAGTGTCTTGAAAGAACGTGCTGATTGAGGGAAGAAGCGCAGGTAAGGTGATCTCTACTGTTGCATGTATCACACACACACAAACAATTTTGTGACTGTCTACGTAGGCTAGTGTTTTAGAGCAACAGTTTAGCCAGTAGCAGAGATGGCATCTTGATGAATGACTGCTGCTGACGCCGTCACTCGGGTTATAGAGGAGAGCTCTGACATAGGATCAGAGACTGAGACAGCAGATACTGAAACAGCATCTGAGAGATAGGACAATAGCGCAGACTCCTGGAGTGATTTTTCAGTCGGAGGAGTCCCATTCGATTACTCCTCTTCCAGTAATTATCAGGGAGGTGATGAGGACAGTCCTGCTGTCCCTGCGCAAGCACAGTCTGTGCAACGGGGCAATAGTGGGTTAGCCCAACCCAGAGAGCAGGTGAATGCAGCGGCAAGCACACAGAGAGAGTGCTCTCTTGGGAGCTCCCCAATTGGCCTGTAATTCACATGCTAATATGGGCACCCCGGAATTCAGAGATGTGCAAATAACCACTGCTTTTCAACACCTTATCTTATGCTCATTTTGGAAGTACAAAGGTTTTCTTAATACCTATTTTCACTCTTTATATTTCAGCAAATGAATTTCTGTATACCCGGTATAGAATGAAAACCCATTGTAAGGTGCAGCTCATATATTGGCTCTGGGTACCTAGGGATCTTGACGTATCTACAAGCTCTACATATCCCTGCAACCAGAAGAGTCCAGCACACGTAACAATACATTGCTTTAAAAAATCTGACATTGCAGGAAAAAGTTACAGAGTAAAACATGGAGAAAAATGGCTGTTTTTTGCAGCTCAATTTCAACATTGTTTTATTTCAGTTATTATTTTCTGTAGGAAAATCTTGTAGGATCTACACAAATGACCCCTTGCTGAATTTAGAATTTTGTCTACTTTTCAGAAATGCTTAGCTTTCTGGGATCCAGTATTGGTTTCACACACATTCCTGTCACTAACTGGAAGGAGGCTGAAATCACCAAAAATAGTAAAAATTAAGTATGTTCCAGTAAAATGACAGAATTGTGATGAAAAATGTGGTTTTCTGATTCAAGTCTGCCTGTTCCTGAAAGCTGGGAAGATAGTGATTTTAGCACCGCAAACCCTTTGTTGGTGCCATTTTCAGGGAAAAAACCACGAGCCTTCTTCGGCAGCCCTTTTTCCCATTTATTTTAAAAAAACAAAATTTTTGCTGTGGAGTTTGCCTAATTTCTTGGCCTCCTCCAGGGGAACTCACAAACTTTGGGTACCTTTAGAGTCCCAAGGATGTTGGTAAAAAAGGACGCAAATTTGGCAAGGATAGCTTATGTGGACAAAAAGTTCTGAAGGCCAAAGCGTGAACTACCCCAAATAGCCAAAAAAAGTGCTCAGCACAGGGAAGGGGAAAGGTCCAGAAGCTAAGAGGTTTAAGCACTAAACTGGTTTTACATTTTAAATATTTATGTTGAATAGATGAACCTTCCAAATTTAAATATGGACATAAGTGACACAACATAAATGATAGGACTATATGCATGTTTTGAGCCATATTAAGTGTTTTCTTAAGGCAACTGTGAGAATACATTGCTTTTGTACAGTTTGCGGGAAGAGGGAGAGGTGAAAACAAACTGTGGTCATGTTAGGGCCTGCTTACAATCTCCTTTTCAAAATGCACATTTTAATGTAGCATTCCTTTTCTTTTGGTAACCTTTTACATGACTTTTCATTTATTTGATAACGTTCTGAGAAATCACTATACAAGTTGCTTGTTACTAGTAAGCATTGATGCCATCAAGTCTGTACACACCGTCCAAGGCTGAGCACATAGTTTGTGATGCCCTTATATTCTGATTGTGAGTGGAGACAGCTAAGTGCTTGCAGACATATCATAGTGCTGAGGCTGCACCTATGACATAGTGTGTCATTTATAACTAGTCTATAAAAAATCATTAAAGTTTCCCAAAAAAGGGCAAGACAGTAAATTCAGACTGCAGGGAAATTGATCAAGGAAATGAACTTTAAAACAAATTAACAAATACATTTAATTTAAAAAAAGGGTTTTAAACAAAATCAAGAAATTGCTTCTGAACATTGCAAGTAAGTGACTCTAAGTGATACCTGACACAACAGAAGAAAAGGCCACATTCAAAGACAAGGAGCAGCTTTTCTCAAAATAAAGTAAAATAAATCAATCATAGTGACATTACAAGAGTTCTAACTTTTCGTTAACAAAGTAATTAAGAATAACCTTTATTTTCATGTTTCATAAATATAGATAATAAAAATGGGCCTAAACTAACAATTACGAATCATAAATATAAATAATAAAATAACAATTAAAAAAATGAGAAAGTAAAAAACAAATCAGTCCTAAATACTAAGTGCCAGATTTAACTGAAAATGATGGTGTGCTGTGTCAAATTTGGAAGTGTCATGCACCGTCACTTTCAAAACACAGTGATACTCCATATTTACTAGAATACAGCGTATCCCTGTGTTTCCCCCTGTGCAGGTGCAAAATGTTCTGCCGTGCGCCAATGCAGCAACGCTTGCACCATTGTGCAAGGATGGCTGCGTTGAGGGGGAGATTGTTTTTGTGCAGGAAGAAACACTTTCCTGCACAAAAACAATGTTAAATTTGCGATTTGCGCTTTCTCTACAGCACACATAGAAAGAGCAAAAAATTAGGAGAAATTAAAGCATTTCTCCTCATTGCGCCATGCTAACACCAGCCTAGGGTGGCGTTAGATGTTGGCGCTACCTCAGGTTTACGAAAACTCGTAAATCTGAGGTAGCGTCAAAATGCAATGAGTGTTGCTATGGCATGCCCACAGCAACACCCATTGCATGCCCCTTCCTCACAAAGTTCTGTGTGTGAAGAGGCTGTATTTACAAGATGGCATTAAGCTTAACACCACCTTGTAAATACAGAGCAGGGCATTGCATCACCGGAGCGTCATGAAAAGGGACGCTCCGGTGGTGCAGACGCTCCACTGGCGCTTGGGGCTCTTAAATCTGTCCCTAAGTTCAACAATAGCAAATTAAAAATTAAATTAAATATAGCAAAAAGAGCAAAAACTAAATTGTAATCAAGTTATAGGCTAACAACTTAAAAAATATATTTAATTAGTAAATCTGTAACACTACTAGTGTTCATTTTTTTCAACAGAAACACCCATACCAAAAGTTTTCTCCACAAACGAAAGGCTCAACAAACATCCGAGAACAAAATACCATAACATCTAAACCATAATCATAAAGGTGCAAAAAATCGGAGATATATGTTTATGTATTATGCTATTAGAAAGAAATTCCATGATCTTAACTTAATAATTATTTTATTATTCTAAATCCTACAGATACATGTTGGCTAGACCCTCATAAATAAAATCTCAGAAAGGAAAATTGTTACTAAGGGCCAGATGTAGGAAAGGGTTAGTGCCTCGCAAACGGCAAAAAATGCCGTTTGCGAGGCGCAAAAGACTCTCCGCTATGCAGAAATGCATTTTGCGAGTTGGATCCGACTCGCAAAATGCATTTCCGACTCGCAAATAGGAAGGGGTGTTCCCTTCCTATTTGTGACTCGCAATGCTATGCAATTTCATGAAATCGCAGTTACCATCCACTTGAAGTGGATGGTAACCCAGTCGCAAACGGGAAGGGGTCCCCATGGGACCCCTTCCCCTTTGTGAATGGAAACAAAAATAATTTTTCAGAGCAGGTAGTGGTCCTATAGACCACTGCCTGCTCTGAAAAATACCGAAACAAAAGGTTTCGTTTTTTTTTCTAAGTGCACCTCGTTTTCCTTTAAGGAAAACGGGCTGCAGATAGAAAAAAAAAAACTGCTTTATTAAAAAGCAGTAATGGACATGGTGGTCTGCTGTCTCCAGCAGGCCACCATCCCCGTGAGTGCCCAAACTCGCAATGGGGTCGCAAACTGTGACCCACCTCATTAATATTAATGAGGTGGGTCTTTGCGACCCCATTGCGAGTTGCAGAAGGTGTCTGAGACACCTTTCTGCATAGCAAATTTGCTTTTTTGCTACATCTGGCCCTTAATGATATGGGATATACTTGAAGGAAAGAAAGTACAAGCAATGGGAAAACACACTGGAAATGTACAAAATAAATACAATCTGTACTGAATTACCTCAGGAAGGCTAGTAGAGAAGTGTACAGGAACAATTAAAAAAAATATGTGATACCCAAAATTCCTGGGTATGATACAGGCCAACTTCCTGAAATATCGAATTTTTAAATAACTGGTAGCTAGAACTAGAAGAAGAATCAGAGAAACCTCGGTTGTTCCAAGACAATTTGAGCATAAATATCGCTGAAAAATGAATGTAACCAGTGTCCAATTTATAAAAGAATAAGGCCCATATTTATACTTTTTTAGCGTTTGCGTCGTTTTTTTATGCAAAATTGGCGCAAACTTACAAAATACATTGTATTTTGGAAGTTTGCACTGCTTTTGCATAACAAAATGGCACAAATGCGGTGCTAAAAAAGTATAAATATGGGCCTAAGTGTTGTAGCTAGATGTGTTGTTCAGAAACCCACAGCTGGCACTTCTGAATGTCCGCATTCCGAATACCAAAGCTTCATAATAGGGATTCAACCTCATGCCTCTTTAATACACCACTAGACATTACCTTCCACTCCCTTTGTCACAATTTTCTGTTTCTCATTCTCCTTCTTTCCCCTTTGTGTGTTTTCACTTTCTTGCATTGGATCAAATTTTGATTAGAAAAAAATCATTGCTGGTACCCCAAAAAGTTCCTGGGTCCCCACCTAAAAACACCAGCTCAAATTAAGCACTTACTAAAACACACACCAATGAAACTCTCCTTTTATGTCGCACACCAATAAAAAAAGAAGAATTATACATGAGACAAATAATAACCTACTAAGATTAGCTCAGAGCAACACATAGATGATGAGTGGCACCTTCAAATTGGACCTCAACTATTCACACAAATCTACACAATACATTGAGAATACACAGCACAAATATACCTTTAGTGCCATATTTCACAAATTACGGACTGAAATAACATCCAAAACTAACAATTACTCCCTACAAAAAATCATTGATTTTGAACAACCAATGATTTCAACTATTTTAAAGATATACCCACTTATAGCCATTTCGAGGTGTTATTACCATTTTATTAGAAAATATATAAAGATGCCTCCACAAATTTACACTAAGGGCCTGATTGTGAGTTTGGTAGTCCGGGGACTGCAATGGCAGCAGTCCGACCACCGCAGTGTTTGCAGTCCAACTGCAGTATTACAATACATGCTGTTGCATAGATGAAAGACAGCTGTAATACAGTCCACACCGCCAGAAAATCTAGACCGCAGTGTTGGCGAGATAGGCCAATGCATCTATCGGAAAGTGGACCACCAGTGCAACCGCCGTCCCAATCACAATGTTGCTTCCCGCTGACGTGACCGTGGTGGTCCAACTACCACATTTGAGCTAGCAGAAACAGACGAATATATGAATTAACGTGTAGGAAGCCCCACACATCCAGTGCCACCATGGAGCCACTCCTACATGTCATCCCATTGCACCCCCCTTGGCCAGGTCACTGACACTGCACGGCCACACTCTACTTAACTTGATGAATGTGCACATCCCAATTTCAGGGAAACGGATGTGTTCATAACAATGTATCACACAACAAATCCACATTAATCACACCTGCAAACTAAAGTGACACCATCACAATGTACACATGCCATGTCCTGTTGTGATAGAACACATACATCTGTATGGATCTGTCATTGAACCCAAACACACCTTCCCTACAAAATCCTTGTAATGGACTCACACTCATCACCTACATTTCAATGGAATGTAATGTAAATGGGATGCAGAATAATTTGTGCAACAAGCATCCTAAGCACACAATGTAAACAATCCCTGTAGAACAGGTATGGCGGGCTCAGGGGGACCCCATGAAGGCTGCTGCCCTGGGACACATTTTACTTTGCACATGCCTCAAAAAACACTATTTGTACAGGAACTGTAGCCTGATGAAGACCTGGACTAACCAATAGCATAACCAGGTGCAGTGCCCATGTGGCAAATGTGTAAGTGCAAGTCTAAAAAACAAATATACCAGTAACAGCATGGATCACACATTTAGATAAAGTAGGTGTAAGGTACACACATTAAAATGGACACATGTCCATTTAATTGTATGGGAAGTTAGTATAACTGAACACCCTCTATGTGTGGACAAACAAACCTCTACCTTGCACACATTAAATACATGTCCAGTCTACATCAGGAGGAGAAATGGAACCCAATAGATGTTGACAGAAGCCAAGCCAATAAGAAATTCTTACCAAATGAAACAACACACAATGCAATGCCATCCCAATTGGATCACATCCATCCCTAGAACATTTCTCCTTGTTCTGGTTGACTTGAGCACTTGTTCCAAAGTCCGATACCACTAACCTCAGCAAATGGATCATCAATCAGTTATCAATTATTAATGAACATAAAAAACGTAGAAAATTAATGGCAGGACCAATGTATAGCAAAGTAAATAACTGAACTTTATCTTTAAGCCTCCAAAAATGGAGAAGAGCCATTTAGGCCGGATCACAGGCACCTCAATGATCACACTTGGGTGGGGTCGGCTTTTAGATGGGTGGGTTTGGTTTTGGGAGGGGTGGGTTTCACTTTAGGAGGGGCCGTTTCCTTCTTGGGTTTGGGTGGGGTATGGCAGGGTCCAGGAACAGGTGTCATCGGGAGGACTTGGACATGGAAGGGGTGTGGTCAGGGTCCTTTTTGATTTGGGAGGGGATGGGCTCCACAGGTGTGAGGACAACGGCAAAAACAAAACTTTATTTGGGGAAAATGAGGAGGGTGTACAGGAGGGAGTAGGGTTTGGGAGTTTGATGAAGTGCTCATGTCAGGTGTGGCATTGGGTGTTGTTGGTGCTGGTGTGTCTGAAGTATGTTTGTGTTTAGTTGATGTCTGTTGCATGTGCGAGTGTGGGCATTTGTGTCTCTTGGTAGGCTGTGTCGGGTTAGGTGGGAGTAGCGTATGTGGTGGGGGAGGTGTCTGAAGGTATGGTTGACATGATGACTTTGTCTGTGGGTGTTGGGGTGGTATCTGGGGGTATGGTGAATGTGGTGGTTATGTTTGTGGGTGTTGAGGTGGATCCTGGGGGTATGGTGGGTATAGTGATTGTGTCTGTGGGTGTTGGGGTGATGTCTATGGGTATGGTGGATGTGGTGGCTGCCTCTGTGGGTGTTGGGGTGGTGTCTGGGGTATGGTGGCTGTCTCTGTGGGTATTGGGGTGGTGTCTGGGGGTATGGTAGATGTGGTGGTGGTTGTGAGTGCCGTGAATGACTGCTGAGTGCTTATATGGCTTGTGGTGTTTGTGTTTATGTGTGCTGCTTGTGGCTGTTGAGGTGTGTGCATACGTCTGTGTGTGTTCTTTGGAAAGAGGTGCGAATAGGGAAATTGAATGGGGGAGTGAAAGGTGGTAGGGGGGAGGATTGTGGTGGTGGAAGGTGGCCATGAGGGAGGAGGCCAGAGCCTGAAAAGCTCTCTGTAGGCCAGACATAGCACTGTGAATGCCTTCCAGGTATGCAACTATCTGTTGGAGCTGTGTGCTTTGCACCTGCATGTACAGTAGTCAAAAGAAGGTAACATGAAAACACCCCTGTCACACTGTAAAAAGTCACCAATGGCAATTTCACAATATGTACATGATCAAAATAGTGTAATGGAAGTTGTACTAATGGTGCTTTGCTAGAGAACACATCTTACACAGAAAAGTACACTGGAGACAATATGGTTAACATGTCTGGGAGATTTGTTGACAAATATCCACAGCACAATGAATCAGCTAGTCCTAGGGAAATCACCAGTTTCTATTGGTACTGCTGAGAATGCCCTTCTAAAATTGCATTACCAAAAGGCAATAGTCCATTGGATGTTGGTTAGGCTCAGGAAATCTCCAAAATCTGAAGGGAGGCTTTAACATGATCCTCAATGGTAAATATTAGTACCACAGCACAGATGACAGACAGTTCAGTTAACAATGGCAAACTCAGGATAAGTAAACCTTAGTCCTATTGTTCATAAGATCAAGATCCAAAGTTTATTGAATAGTGGTTCAGTCCTTAATGTGCTCCAGAATACTGTATAACATTAAGATGTGGTTTGTCACCTCAAGTGACTTTTTAAAGGCTATACACTAAATAGCGTATCTATATATATATATATATATATATACACACACACTTGGGTAATATTCTTTATATTTACATTAACAGAAAAGATAAAGAAGAGAACGACGTGCTATAGGACCCCTCATATGAGTGAAGAGAAGAAACATGTTCAAAGGAATGGTAATGAGAACCAAAGAACATGTGTGGAAAGGAAAGTAATACAATGAGTCAGAAGCAAGCCACCAGATAGTATGAAAATGTACATAAGAGAAAATATGTACATTAGGTGTTGAATGGCATTGCAATCAAAGTTATAAAAAAGATTGTCAGAAACACATCAGTGAACTGAGGAGAGGTAATGTAAATTATTAAGAATTTACTTGTATATCTTGAGCAAAAAGATGAGAATTAGTCTTTCCACTTTCTGACTCCAGTAATGCTATTAAAGGAGAAGATAGAAACACACCTTGTTGATTATCATGTATTGTTTTGGCACTGTTCATGTATATTGTAAGGTAATGTCGGCAATGGTTTCACTTACCTGTGCAGTTGGGAAAGAGGCATACTCAATATACTAGTGGCCCAAATTGCTGAGCAGTAGAAGTTTCCCAGTCCAGGTAAGTAGTGACTAATCATAAACCAAATAATGCTAATATAAGAGAGACTAATTAATGTGAACCCTTAATGAAAGCAGGGTGGCAGTACGTTCACAATGTGAGACCAGAAATGTGTGATTTCTCAAATATGGAAACATTTGTTCGTAGTTATTTATATCCCATGTAGCTAATACAAAAAAAATTGGTGCAGTGATAAAGTGTCTCAAGCCTCTCAAGCCTGTAGGAAAGTGGATGTCCATATTCAAATAATACTGGTATCATTAGTATCTCATTGCGTTTGTGTCCGCATTGTTAGAAAGCACAATCTTACACAAGGTTAAATATTGTAAATGCCCCAAAGTTAGTACTCTGTGTAAATCATAAACATGGCAAGAGTTATCCTTCTTAGGAAAACATTGGGTGCAGAAATCCAAATAAGAGATGAATATTGTGATAAGATAAAGAAATATTGGCAGTGTAGGTTATGTGATGACCAAGTTGTCTCGCTAGAAGAAGACGTTGGTAATTCAAAAAAATTCCCTTCAAATTGGTGGGCTAAAGTCTCCTTGTAAGTGATACAACCAGCCCTAGTAAGCTAATCATGTAAGTAGCCAAAGGTCACAATTAAACACTTACACAGGCAATGGTATGGCCAAATGGATAACTGTTTACTGTCCCAAAGATATATAAAGCTTACCTGAAGTATTAGTTGTCTATACCAGAAGTAAGTTGAAAAGAGCCCAGGAGTCTTGCATTAAGTACCCACTCCAACAGTAGAGATAGATAGCAGACTATAAGGAGGCCTTGGTGGCCATATTGGAATGGTGAAAGGGGATGTAAATATACATGGCCCAGAGTGAGCCTAGCCATCCATAATGGGAGACCTCAATGGAATCAAGCTATGGTCCTGACATTTAACGTAATTGTGACCAAATTCAATGGTTATCTTTACTCACAGAGGGTGTATATTCTATGGTTCATCATGTTAACCTAAACGATCACCTATATACGAGTATTACATAGAATGATGTCAAGATTTCAACGTGATAAGAGATTCCAGACCAGAAGGACATCCAGAGTGTAACCCAAAGGTATAGCAATTAGTATATACATAAAGAGATAGTGATAAGTAATATTATTGTTCACATATTTTTTACACTAAAAATTACAGGTTCTACAGTGCCAAATTCATTAATGTAAAACACACATAGGTTTTAGTCATATAGTACTAAAATCATCATCATGTAGCTTGTATCATTTACATATTTTCGCTGGTAGAAGTGAACATACAAATAATAATACTCTGTAATGTTATACCAGCCAACCAGTTTGAGATTAGAGAGATAGTGAAATCAACAAACATGTTTTTAGTGAAGAGCTGTATCGCACCACTATAAAAACAGAATAAATATAGTAATGGTTGTAGTTAACAAGAATACAAGTAATGCGTATATTATCTGCTGACTATCCACAAACCTGGTCATGCCCTACACTGACTAGGCAAGCCCACTGATATATTATAGCCCAGGGCCAAGCAACACGTACCGGTCAAGTGAGCCACTAGGAGCCACAACACACCATTGTCACGTTCTGAAGGGTAAACTACTTGTGCATGACTGTACAGGCACCTTTATATCCAAGAATACAAGCAACTACCATGGTACAGACTAACAGTATGACTTATGTGACAGTGAAAGGGCTGGCATGGGTGTCACTGACAGCTTCTTCTCTGTGGATGTGTGGAAATGTGGTCTCCATAATGGAATCTCATCCCAATTCTGAGTGAGTTTGTGTTCTAAGTACTGGTATCACAGGAAATACCTCTTACCATATGTGGCACTCCCAAATAGATGACATTCAACATACCAAGGTATGTTTGTCGTGATTGGTTGCATGTATCAAAGCTACTGATTCACATGTCATGATTTCCCCTGCATCAACCAACTATCTGCACTATGGGCCAGATGTATCAAGATTCCAGGTAGTGATTTCCAAATTGCGAATTTGAAGAAATCGCTATTTTAGAAATACAAACCATGATGTATCAAATCTGAAAATCACTAGTAGCGATTTCTTAAAATTCGCAAACGCCATTTGCGAGATGCAAATACCGAATCGCAAAATAAATTGTGATTCGGTAACTGAATTTCGCAAATAGCCAAAACGGCAAACCAGAGCAGCCTGATGACATCACAAGCAGGAAGTGAGTCAGCCCATGCTGTTTCCAGGAGCCACACCCATAGGAGCAGTGAGAGAGACACAGCCATAGCATCAGGGAGTCAGCATTGTGAGGAAGCCAGGATCAAACTGCAACATGGCCAATGCTGGCAATGGGAAGGAGACGGGAGACAGGAAGAGGAAGCTGAAATTCAGTGAGAAAGAATTGAAGGTGCTCATTGAGGAGGTTGTTGGGAAGCATGATAGACTCTTTGGTAAGACCTCACTCCAAGTACCTAAGAGTGAGAAGCGGAAACTCTGGTCTGACATACAGACAAAAATATGTGCAGTGGGTGTTGTGCAGCGCTCTGTGGAGGAGATACGCAAGCAATGGTACGACTTGTGGTCCCATGCCAAGGAGAGGGTGGCCAGCCGGCTAAGGGAGGCAAGGAGCACTGGAGGTGGACCATCCACCCACACACCGTCCACCCCTATGGAAGACCTGGTGGAGTTCACATTTCTGCCAGAAGCTGTCAGTGGTGTAACAGACATTGACACCGCAGGGATACTCAACACCAGCAAAGGTAAGGCCAGTAATTATGTGAATCCCCACATGTGCATGTACACATGCCCCTTAGGAAATAGAACATAGCTTGATGCACAATGAAAAGTAGTCCATGTCACATCTTACATACAACACAACAGTGCCTTATGGGAGTGGTAGTACACAACCCTAAGGTGAATACACAAGATAAATAGCAAGATAGTGGTCAGCCACATAAAGAAACACCACAAACGACTCAGGGTGACACAACTTAATTGTACATGTAAAGCAACACTGTGGAAATCTGTGACAAATGCTAGAACTGACATGCTGCACATTGTCCTTGCAGATGACTCGTCCCTGCTGTGCAGGATCTGAAAAAGTGGGGGAAGCAGAAACACAGCCACAATCAGACTCAAATACCAGTGAGTCCTACAGTATTGTACTGACTAGATGCAGGGCAAGGGTGTTACCACTCCCAGAATACAACCTTGCCTCAGATGAGATGCTGGAACACAAATCCACACCACCATCAGAGGCGAGTCCCACAGGAAGACAGCAGTCCCTGCACCAGCGCCAGCGCTAGCATCAGTCAACTCCCCTCAGGAGGTGCCACGATGCAGGCAGACAGGGCACAGAAAAAGGAGTGGGCCCATCAATCTTTGGCAGCCTGGAAGCTTCCATGCTGAAGGTGCAGCGCCTGCAATGGAAACATTTGAAGTCACTGCACAGACAGTTTGTGTTTCACAATAGCAATATGGAGTTACAAAACAAGCACTTGGAGACCCTGATTGAGGGACAGCAAAAAACTGCTGAAAACACCAAGGAGTTGACACAGGCCACCGGGGAACTATGCACTGAAATACGGCAGGAGCGCGTCAGCCAGCATAGGCGCCATCACCAATATTTGTCAAAGTTTGATACCTTTTGTAGATCAGTCAATCGGCTTGCAAGTTCAACAGCCCAGATTTCATGGCATGCCATTGCCACACAGGTGGAGATGGCACATTGCAGACGGGACATTGCACAGGGACTGGTGCAAATTACCAATGTAGTGGATGCCATGCAAACAGCATGCAGTGCCACAACCAGCAAACTGGGTGTTGGTGACAGTGAGGAGTCCTCTAGCCTCAGCAGTCTAACAGTCCCTGTGATTGATCCGAGGCGTCGCAGTGCCAGACACAGTACTGCAGGTGAACCTGCTACTAGAGGTGCCAGCGAGGGCACTGAGCACTCAAGTGGAGTGCCTGGACGTAAGAAGTGATGTTGAGGGCTACAGGGGACCACCTCAACATGTAGAAATAAAGTCATGCTGTGACGCTAATAGTGTGACACTGTTAATAGTTCATTTCTGCCCATTGTGAATAGGTATGTCCTAATGACACATTGTTTACCTGAAGTCAAGTTAATAAAGATGCTAACTACTGAAATACATATTATTGAAGTGGATTTGTCGTTACTTACATCAAAAATGGTTGCGCATGATGTCAGCACGTCTTTGCCTGCCTTCTGCTGCACTGGTCCTGTCTGCTGGTAGAAGGGGTGGTAATGGATCATCATCCTCATCTGAGTCTGGCTCTGTGAGTTCCATTGGTATGCCCCTGGTGGTTGCTATGTTGTGCAGGATGACACATGTGGACACAATTTTGCATGTTGTCTCAGGGCTGTACTGTAGTGCACCTCCACTCCTATGGATGCACCTGAAACGGCTCTTCAGCAGCCCAAAAGTGCGCTCCACCACATTGCGGGTAGCCCTATGTGCAGCATTGTACCTCCTCTCTGCTGGAGTGGCAGGGCTCAGGTAGGGCGTTAGCATGTAGGTGCACACTGCGTAGGCACTGTCTCCTGAATGCACAGAGAGTAAAATGAGTACATTTGCTGTCTGACATCATGCTTACATCAATGCATTATCCAGACCTATCAAATTACCTAGTGGATATCCTTCCCCAAACTCCCCAGCTAGCAGTTTTGTGTGTATCCCACTGTGTCGAAAGATGTAGGAGTCATGCGTGCTCCCAGGGTGTCTGGCCACGAGATTGGTAATGATGTTGGAAGCATTGCATATCCCCGGCATGTTCATAGAATGATGGTTTTCACGGTTGGGATACACATACTCGGTGGCCGATGGTGGACAGATTGCTACATGTGTCCCATTAATGACACCTAGGACATATGGGATCTGTGCTATCTGGTAAAAGTTAACTTTAGTTTGTTGTAATGCCTGTGGGGTGTTGGGCAATCTTATGTACAGTTGTATTCTGTTCAGCATGGCATTGAGAAATGTGTTGAAAAATCTGGAGAGGGCACTCTGTGATACCCCTCCAGCTGCTGCTATGACCCCTTGATAGCTCCCTGAGGCTAGTAGGTGAAGGGAGCATAATACCTGCACATGGGTGGGTATGCTATAGGTCCTGTGGGTTGTGCGCTGCAGCATGGGTTGTAGCTCAGCTATCAGGTCAAGTATCATGGCTGAGCTTAACCTATACTTATAATATATTTCCTCCTCAGTCTGGTCAAAAAGGGTAATGCGCACTCTGAAAATGCGCTCCTGTCTCCTCCTCTCTCTCCTCAAACCTGGTAAGATCCTCATTTTGCTCACCATGACGTAGAGTGCAGCCATTGTGGAAGAGGGGCTGAGGCATTCTGGGCCTCTTTATATAGGTTGCACCTGGTTACCACCTGGTTTCAATTTGTGGTAAATTGCATGTGCAAAGGGCCATTCTGTGAATATTCGCTATTTGCGATGTTTTGCTACATCGCATTGCGATTCTGTTTTTGCGTGTTGCGATCTGCATCTCACAAATAGAGGCACAATTTAGGTGATCGCTATCTGCGAATCGCTATTTTGTACCACAGTTAGCGTTTCGCAAAAAGCGATTCGGTAAATCATATCACTATTTATGATATGCTGTTTGCGACACACAAATTTGTGCCTCATCCACAAAAAATCACTAATTTTGCGATTTCTAATTTTCCCACTGCGAATGCCTTTCATACATCGTAAAACACATTTTTGCATTCACAAACGGGCATTCACAACATTTGCGAATGCAAAAAGGCTTGATACATCTGGCCCGATATGTTTTTCACTTGTGCAGATAGGCCTGTGCTGTACAAACATGACTTCTGGAAAGGTGACAACAGAGGTCTGTGGGATTAAGGGGTCTGTCATTAGGCAATGACACACATTAACATTGAGGGACAATGCAAATAAGTACCAGGCAAGGTGGTTACCTCAGTCCCCATTGCTAATGTAGTCAGTGTAAAAGCATGCAGGCCAAATCGTGCTTCAAGAGACTCATTTTGGAAACATCCAAGGATTAGAAGGTCTATAGGGAGTGGGCCCAGTGCCTCAGTTGCATAGTCACAGTTACTGTGCACCACTCTGGGCTATGTCCCATACTGTGAAAAGGCTTTGATCAGTCTTGCTCTCTGCAGCCTGTGCATACAGAATCTACATAAACAGCACGCTACCATCACTTCCATGCATGACAGTACATCCTGTGGCCATCCCATATGTGTGTTCAGGGTTGTGTGGCACTGTAAGTGGGTCAGTGAGTTTTACATGGGTCTCATACCACAGTTTGCCAAGGCTTGATCCGGGCTGAGTGATTTGTCAGACTTTACATTTTGCTACCAACATCCTCAACTGACTCAAACAGTGTACATACAAAGCTCATGCTCATGCTTGTGCTATTTACCATCATCAAATCATCAGACAAATCATTATTTGGCTGTAAAGTTTAATTGCATAGATGTTTAAATGCAACAGAGGGAGGATCTAGGTCTTATCACACATCATAATGGTAATTTGAAATATTCAGAGTACAGGTCTCCACAATCCATACCTCTACATCCTATTTATGGACCACAGATTGTGACAACAGGCACCCAAATGACTCACTGAGACTCAGAGTCACATTTTAGCCTGTGAGAAAAGAAAGGAAATATGTATGTGAGATAGTTACCTGTTCCTCTGGTGAGCTATAGAGCCTGCCTACCCCAAGATCCACAAGGGGAAGGTACCTCCACCGGGGAACCCAATGGTATCGGTTATCAGATCCATTTTGAAGCTCCTATCTAAATTTTGGGAGGCCCCGGAGCACTCCTTCTGCCAGCTTTTCCTTAGTGGGGGAACCCGCATGGGAAAGGCTGGATGAACAAGGGTTCCTGCGCTGCCCTGTCAAATACAATATTCCGCCATCATCAGGCTGCCTGTTGGTGGCAGCCTGGCGGTGGCGGAGGGCTGTCTGTGGTGGTCCTCCCTGTGTTCATAATATAGCGGTTCAGACCGCCATGCTGGTCGCGGTATTTTCCACCACCGCCGGCATGGTGGTCTGAACCGCCATGTTCGTAATGAGGGCATAAGGATGTGTTAATCCTCCTGGAACAAATCAACTCCCAAGGTCCCACGGATATGTTGATCTGTTTAGATGTCTAAGCTCTTTATGCCAACATACCTCAGGATGCCACATTGATTGTGGTTGAAGATGTGTTCTCTCTGGACCCATGGAACTACAATACCCCTACACATCTTGTATTGGATTGTGCCATATTAGCTTCGAAAGAGAACTTTTTTTCAATTTGAAGGTCAGTTATATCATCATATACATAGGACATTGATTGTCAGAACTTTTGCTCCTAGTCTTGCCTGGCTATATATGTTCAACTTTGAGAAACACCATATCTTGAACCCTCTAAATCCATTCATGTATTGATCGGGTTAACAATTTAGACTAACATCTACATTTTACGGCCACTGTGTCCAACAACTAAGTTTCCTTTTTAGACATCCGGATTATCCTACGGGAAGGATTTTTGCATTCATTGATTTTTCAGAAAACTACAGTCAAGAACAGTTTACTTCTGTTAAGGAGAGTGATAAACCCAGACTCTCTGGATGATCTTACCACACGGGCAGTTCCTGCAGCTCAGGCGAAATTGTAGAGAGATCACTGTCTTCAATACTCATGTTGATTCTTTGAACCAGAAATTGAGCAATCAGCTTTATCCACAGTGTGTGATCACCCTAGCCAGGAAAAGAGCATGTAATACTCAGAGAGAGATGTTGTTGATGACATTTCCCAAACCTGAACAAACAGGATGAACATGTGCCCCTTTCCAATCAGGTAAAGAAGATAACTAATAAGATATGGCATATTTTGACAAGTGTGGGAGAAACTCAGAACTGCTCCCTATTTGGTTTCAAAAGGACCAAGAATATCAAGGATCTACTAGTTTATAACAGACCTAGATGTAGAGGATCAAGCATGACCACACCTCTCACGGGTAGTAGGATCCTTCCTCCAATGCGGTGATACCACCAATGAAGCCTTTGCAATTAATTATTAATAACACTGTAGCATGATTAGATGCCACTGCATGTCCATAAAACTTAGTACCCACTTTTAGAATGGGCCACACCCCAAATGATTAGAAATGGGTATTTTTAAAGACCATCAAAGACTCCCGGAAATCTCACACACAAGTTATTTGAGAAGGAGCAGCGATGGGTCTTTAGACTACGGACCCACATTAAGGGGTGAAATGATTGCATCGATTGGGCAAAGTTCTCAACATGACATGTAATATTAACTATTACCTTTTGAAGTCTTCTCGCATATGATGATTATTACTCAGCAATGGTTCCCTTCATCGTATCAAATGTGCATTTTATTTTACTAGTGTGGAGACTACCGTTGGATTACCACACCCATTGTTCCAAAGTGACATTCACAATTTATTTACTCTCCTAAGTGTGGCCATCAGCTCAGTGTTTACATTGGTGCCGGGAATTTGGATACCCCATTTTTCATTTAGAAATTTTACTTTTTTGGTGTAGACCCAGAATCTGGGGTTTAATATGATCACACATGCCACACATTCCTTCTTTGACATTTGCCCCCTGAGTACCTGTGATGCTTGAGATAAGTTAATATTTAGGGGCCGTTTCCCTGTTTTCTACTCCATTCAAAGATGGCTGCCATATTTTGTACTCCTTCTTAGTCCTTCTTTGGTTCCCAGCAAGACCCCCTTCCCTGCAGGCACCAGGATTTAAGACCAACACTCTCCAGTTCCAGATCATTTCGGGGAGGATGGAGACAGGGTAAGTCATACGGATCGCTACGTTCCTGGACAAAGTGGGCACAGTGGGCCTGATTAGGACTTTGCCAGTCAGACTGAGCTGACCCCGAAAGCCATGGGGATGAGACTGCCGTCATACCAAAAGCCTCCCCCCAGACATATTACCATATTTCCCCTGGACTGATCAGTGGAAACGTTGTATTAAGATGTTTCTGCTGGTCAGACCGACGGAAACAGTGCCACGGCATTGGCACACCAGCACCCATGGAATGCTCACTAGATGCAATTCACATTCTGAGGGTGTTGGCAAGGGGGGCCCTGCACTGCCAATGCCATTGACATGGGCAGTGCAGGGGCCCCTCTGTGGCCTCCATCATTGGCCAGCCTTTTCATGGCGGGGACCCTGCCATGAAAAGGCTGATGGAAAGAAGGCTTGTGATCAGCACGGCAGCACTGAACTCAGCACTGCTGTAGCTGACCAAGACTGTGACCCCTACCACACAGTTTGGACCGCCAGGGTCATAATCTGGTGGTGGGACCTCCAGGTGTGTGGCAGTCTGACGTGAGGATGGATTTTGCACTATAATACAGTGTAAAATACCAGATTTGCATTTTGTATAATAATGTGTAGTTTTGTGTAATTTAGCCTTCATTCATGTGTTTATGCAAAAACAAATTCCCCAATTTTGCACAGCCCTAAGTAAAATATATACAATACAATGAGGTCTACAACTTGACTATCACAACTGAAATGACATCTTAAAAATAAACAAAACAAACTAAAAAATATTAACCCATAATAAGAAGATCTTTCCTAAAATTACCCCCCTCTCTCAATTGTTAAAACTGCAGTAACTAATTTGAAAATGATCTTACCTCTTACAGAGAAGAGAAACGGGAAACTACGCCCACCGAGAAGCTTGCACTGCTCAAAAAGAAGAAGATAAAGAAAGCAGTAAATCAAAATGACTGTTAAGTTAACATTAATCTAATACTACACTCCAAAGAAATTTATTATTTGTAACTTCTTTTGTATGAAACATTAAAAATGTGAACAAAAAATGTGTTTAACATTTATAAAAATGTATATTAAAAAAAATACAAAAAAAGGACGATAATAATCACATTTACTAACTATTAGTACTTTTTTATATATAAAAAATAAATATGCTACTTTTAAAATTATTACAATAATTGTTTGTTTTTGAAGGACATAATCTTGATCATTGTATAAAAATGCAGGCTTAAGAATTGTTTGAATATGTCAAAACCGAAAACATAAATTAGCAAATGGAGAAATAGATACTACAAGTAAAAATATAAATGTGTACCAAATTATATGAATAAAATATTTGCTTCTGATAAGTATTTTTAAAAAAATGAAATTATGTACTAATGGAACATACAAAATAAAACATTGCATTTGAAAAAAAGTACACAAAAATGTAAACTTCATGTGAAAAAATATGACTTTATATAAACAATTAAACCAACTTTACCAAATCAATGTGTCATTTTTTTAAATTTCAGTTCAGTTTCAAAATGCAATGTAAAATATATTAAAACAATATAATATTTTTAGTGATGTACATTTATTATTCTTACACAACCATAAATCACAAGAAGAAAAGAGTATTAATAGACAGAAAATATCAATCTATATACCAATATATATATAACATTGGCGAAAGTATTGAATTTTGAGGGGTGTGAATTTACTATCCCACTAAAATCTAAGCCATATTGAGGAAAGTGGTGTGCTTTACGGAGGTAGATTTACTATTCTCATTCTATTCTAAGCCACACTGAGAAAAGTGTTGGGCTTTGAAGGGTGTAGATTTACTATTCCCCATCCAATATAATCCACATTTGGAAAAATGTTGGACATAATGGGTTGTAGATTTGGGGCCTCATTATGAGTATTTTCGGTCCGACCGCCTTCAGGTTCCCTGTAACAGTCTTATCGCAATGGAAGACGTCTAGAATTAACTTAGTATTTCTGTGGTAGTCAATGATTATAGTTCCCCCTGAGGGCCAATTTTTTGCTATATATCTATGTACCCAGGTCCTGGGGTCGCTGGGTTTGCCTCATTTTATTAAATAAGCCCAGGGGTTGGCCATCAAGGAAACGGCCATTTAGAGCCCTGAACCCCAGGTGTTCGAGATCTATTAACAACCAGCCTTGCTTGCAATTTTGGTTCTATTTTACCCTTTCTTAACACTGTATTCCCCAGACTTGGTCTTGTACTCTTAGAACTTCATTGGGTATTTGTTCTTCTATCAGGCACACATTGAGTTCTCCAGAGATTATGATAGAGCTGTGTCCTCACTCAGTTTTTAAATTCATAAATTCACCTATCAAGGCTTCAGAAAGTTTTGTTCTTGCCCCTTTATTAGGATGGATGTATTTGTTCACTATGACTACAGTGAACACCCGGCCTTCAGATACTGTCACAGCCAGTTCTATGATCTGGAGCCCGTCATGTTTGACCTTGCACGATGCCTTCCATTTGAAATTATGTTGCTAGATAAATTGGGAGGTCCCATGTTTGGTGCCCACCCTTTAAAGCTTCTGTTGCCGGTATGTAAAAATTTAAGAAGCCTTCAAGTTGTACGGCTTGTTGTAGCCAAGTTTTTTGCAAAAGTGTCACTTGAAAACTGTGTAAATATTTCTGAGCATCGTCCAGTTTGCTGATCAGCCCGTTTATATTCTAGGACCAAATCCTTAAGGGATTTTCCCCCTTGATTCTAGTAAGTTTCTTGTTCATCCTAGTTTTCTGGTTGTGTTTAATGTTCAGGCTAACCAGCCCCATTGTGATTTAATGGTTTTGTGTTGAGGGGTTTGGGAGGGAGTACTTTAAAGTCTGCCGGAGATGAGAACTTTTCCAAGGATTTGCTCCTTGCATTTCTTAGCAATGAATATACATTTGGTATCCTCATATTTGCGCTCGGTGTTTCTTTGTGATGCTGTTCTAGTGGATATAGACATCCTGAGGCCTTAGGTACAGAGATCATCATGCCTCAGTTCCTAAATGTGCCTGCCTTCCTCATTACCTTTTGTGCTAAATCATTAGAGCACCAAGTGACTTTTGTATTTTTGCTATATTGCCCTAAACCAGGATTTATGAACTCTATAGTGAGGATATCCTTTGAAGTCACACCCCTCAGGGACAGGATCAGTTGAGCGAGCTTAAAGATGTTACTTCTATTAAAGAAATCAAATGGGTCTTTTGAGAAGTCACGAGGGAGCACAAAGAGGCCGGCGGGGCCTGTGTTTCGTCAGACACATTATGAGGTTACACACCACCAATGTGACCATGGAGGTTCAGCCACCACATCTCAGCAGGTAGGAACGGGGAATATAAAGGGAGACACTCAGCTGCAGGCAGCCTTACTTGTCTGGTGTTGCCATGGATCCTATCACACATGTCCTGCTGCTGCTTTTGATCATTGAAGGTGCACAAAAATCACACCACTGTGGATGCAAGCGACCGTTCGTACACACACCTATCTGTGCTGTTACATTCAACTACAGATCTGCGCGGAGGCAGCCACATTATATGGGGGTGACACTACAGGCACTAAGTACACATATTATTGTGTTCTGGGTCGGCATCATACACAAAGAAGGACACACTCACAGTCACCAAACGCCCCCTGTGGACAGGTCATTCACACTGCAGCACAGCACTATACAAAATCACACGTCTGCTAATCTCAGGCACAGGGACAGTGAAGTGTAGACAACATTGTGTTATACAACACCAATAACACAGCAGCATCACCTTTACAAATACAATTCACACACTCACAATGCACACATGCCATGGACTGTCATCACATTAAACACACAGATGTATGGATGTGGCATAGAACACAAACACTTCGCCCATTAAACACCCCTGGTATGAACCCACACATCACCTACAATGCAATACAAAGAAAGGACAATGGGATGCACAATAGACAGAAAGACAAATATAAAAAGCTCACTATGCAAACAATACCTGCACAATAAGGATGGGGGCATCAGGAGCACTCATGAATGGAGGCTGCAATGGGACACATTACACTTTGCACATGCCCCTTAAACATTTGCACAGGAACTGGCCCCTCAGGTATCGCTGAGACAAATAATACTAGACAAGTGACATGCCAGTCTGCACAACGTGGAAGTGCAAGTCAACCAAGCAACTACAACTACAACTGCATGGGAAATACATCTACATGAAGCTGTTGCAAGGTACACACAGCTAAATGGACACATGCACAGTCAAATGTAAAGGAAGCTAGCAGAACTGAACACCCTCAATGCCTGCACAAACAAACCTCAAGCTGCCACATATTAGACTTATCTATAATCCATATCAGGGGGACAAGTCTAACATAATATATGCTCACATTAAACAACACAAGATGAAATACATACCACACCAAACATAACACAATGCAATGACTCCACAATTGCATTGACCAACACATATCCATACAGTCAGCATACATCCTTGATGTGGGAGACACCAACACTGCCCACAAAGTCAGATACTGCAAACAGCAGCAAATGGATCAGCATGCAGGCTGAAAAACACACAATTGTAGGCAGACAACACAAGCTATTCAGGAACAACATAAAGGTCAAAAAGGAATTGCAGGACAAATGTGTACCCACAAAACATCTGTTTGGGTTTATTTTTAACCAAACTGGAAAAGCCCCAGGCCATTGACCGATCCATATGGAATTGTCCACGTACATCACTTTGCTTTCACTTGACTCCATTACTGCCAGGGAACCTCCACAGGAAGGAGCATCAAGTGGCAGGCAGGCACTTAAGGGATCATTCTGGAGGGGGTTGGATTTGGGATTGGTGGGTTTGGGTTTAGGAAGGATGAACTGCTTCTTAAGAAGGGTGGGCTTCTTCTTGGGGGGAGGAGTAGGGGTGCTTGCGGGGGGCAGGTGTGACAGGGGAGGACTTGGAGTTGGAAGGGATGGGTTGGGAGGTGGGTGGGACCTCTTGGGTTTGGGGCGGGGTGGAAGGAAGAGGGGAAAGGGCAAGCTCAAACCAAAAATCTGTTTTAGGACTGTCAACAAAGAGGAACGGGATTTGGAGGTTGAGGGAGTTGTTGCCTGCAGTGTCACTGTGTGTGTGTGTGTGTGTGTGTGTGTGTGTGTGTGTGTGTATGTGTGTGAGGTATGCTTATGTTTGGGTGGTGTCTTTTGTGTGTGTGAGTATGGGTATTTGTATGTCTTGGGGACTAGGAGGTAGAGGTGCTCGTGATGGAGTGGTATGTTTCTGTTGGGGTGGTGTCTGTGGGTATGCTGGATATGGTGGATGTCTGTTTGTCTGCTGGGGTAGTGTCTGCAGGTATGGTGAGTGGGGTTGGTGTGTCACTGAATGTTGTTGTAGTGCTCGTGGGTATGCTGGATGCAGTGTGTGGTCCGGTGGGAGTGGTTGGGGTGCCTGGGTAAGTGGTGGTTGATGTGTGTGTGGGCATCTGTTGAGTACATGCATGCCAGTGTGTTTTGTGGTGTTTGTTTTTATATGTGCTGCTCTTGTGTATTGAGGTGGGTGCATGTGGATCGGTCTGTGTGCTTTCGATAGATAGGGAAATTTGAGTTTTGGATTGAGAAGAGTGAGGCAGAGGGGGGATGGAAGGTGAGGGGTGACTGGCTTCTGTAAGTGGGGAGGCAAGAGCCTGAAAAAAATCTCTGTAGGACAGACACTGCACGAATGCCTTCCAGAAATACATTTGTCTGCAGCAGTTGGATGGACAACCCCTGGGTAGCATTCACAATGGCTGTCTGACCCACAGAGATATTCCTTAGGAGGTCAATTGCCTCCTCACTGAGGGCAGCAGACAGGGGCTGGGGCTGAGGTGCCTGCAGCAAAGGAGACGCTTGACCCTCTTGGGTGTGCATGCATGGCCAACCGGGTTGGGAGCAACAGGGAGGGTGGCGATAGAACTGGGGGTAGCAGACAAAGATAGTACAGGGGTACATCCCGATGGGTCTGGCACCACTAGGGAGTGGCTATTGTAGGAAGAATCCATTGATGATGAGGGTGAAGGTCCGGTCTCCCCTGTGGCATTCCCCTCACCCTCTGGGCCACTGGGTCCCTCTGTGTTGGTGTTATCTTGTCCTGAGGTTCCGGGGCCAGATGCTTTCTCACTCAGCTGTGCCCTGTCTCCTTTGTTTCCCTGGGCTAATGCTGCAAATACAAAGAGAAATAGGGTCATCACATGTTCATGATCACACATGAACAACAGTTGTGATTAGCAAGCATTAACATGATGCTAAATAGGTCCCAGCAACAAACTCCAGCTAAGTGGTCCATACATGTACCATACCACATGCATGCAGGCCATCCGAACTGTCAACAGTTGCCCACAGGAAAATCAGGATCTCACAAAACTACAATTGCATGGCTGAAGTTGTGCAATGACAGTAACCATTGAACAAGTAGGGAATTTCATCACCTTCAATGCTTTGACTTATGGAGCAAACATCACTTACCTGTTGTCATACAATAGTAGGCCAATGCCAGCTCCATCCCTACAGATCCCACACCAGGTCATGCACATATCTGTCACATGCACAGTGACACAACAATAATAAATGATGATCCCAAATCATGCCATGCTGCTGACAACAGTAAAATAGCCTGGAGAAGGTGATATGGAAATATTCACGTCAAACTGGAAACAGTTCCACAATGCACACTTCACCAAGTGATATTTGTCCAAATGAAGTCATGGAGGTAGTGCTAATGTTGCTCGGATATGCCACACATTTGGCATTGAAATGTACACTGCAGACAAAATATGCAAAATGTTACGGAGATATGTCTCTAAACTCCATAACACAATGAATCAGCAAGTCCCAGGGAAATCACCACTTATGTCTGGTACCCCTCACAATGACGATTGTCTGAGTGCATCAGTAAATGCCATTACTCCCTTGGATGTGGGAGAGGCCCCGAGATTTGTAACTACTTGCAGAAGGCCCTCAACATGTTGCCCAGTTGGAAGTGATATCAATGTATCCATTTTGGTCATGCAAACACATAAGTCTGTGGATGAATGCTTGTACCCAAACATGTGTTTCCAGCATAACTGCAAGTCACTTCATGATGCATGTCAGCAGTCTGGTTACACATTTCCCCCTTTCACATGTGCAAAGCACTTTGCTACATGATTCTACCTTAATTTTTCATGGAAATGTACATTGTGGGTAATAACTCGAGGCATAACTCGAGGCCTCATTGTTACTGCAGTTGTACATGCCAAATGACATGCTATGATAGGTGAGGTAATGTGTCAGCCAATAATCAATGGTGACATAATGCTGTCTGTGGCACAACATGAAATGTACCCCCATTGTACATGTCCTATTCCACACACAGGTAGGCATGCACATATATATGAGGAAATACAGAAATCATCCCCTCAGCAAAGGTAGACAATGCATGAAACTGCAGCTTGCAAATGTTTTTCTAAAGAGAAAGGGACAGATGCTGACATGTAGGCACAAGGAACGTTGGCAACAGTGATGACACATAAATCATGTCAATGGACATTTCCCACTTACCACAGGAATGTTTTCATCTATAGTTGCACCCCCAAAAAATGTATGCACTGTCACATGTATGATGCCATCTTTACATTACAGACAGTAGTGAGGCACCTGCACCTGCCATACGCTGAAGACAAGTAGCCTCTGGGTGGCACAGGCCAATATACTCATTTAATCAAACACATGGCTGAGGACAGTGATCCATCAGTACCTTTCATTTGGCCTGTAACACTGAGGAGTAGTAGTCTGTTGCATAGAAATCACACCAACTACAACAACAAACTACCAACCCAACTATCTTCTCCCCATCCCCGCAAAGGTCGCTGAGAAAATAGTTAATGCCCAACTATCTCACTTCTTAGAAGAAAACAACATACTCAACGCCTCCCAGTCTGGGTTCCGCAGGAACCACAGCACTGAGACCACCCTCATTGCCTGCACAGACGACATCAGCACCAGAGTGGACAAGGGTGAGACCGTTGCCCTCATCCTCATAGACCTCTCCGCAGCATTCAACATTGTATGCCACCATACCCTCTGCACACGCCTTTTTGACGCCTGAATTTGACACAAGGCCCTGGATTGGCTCACCTCCTTCCTCGCCGAAAGAACCCAAAGAGTTCACCTCCCTCCCTTCTGGTCTCCAGCCACCAAGATCATCTACGGGGTCACCCAAGGATCCTCCCTCAGCCCCACCCTCTTCAACATCTACAAGGCCCCTCTCGCCAACATCCTCCACCCCTACGGAATCACCATCATCTCTTACGCAGACGACACCCAGCTCATCATCTCTCTCACCAGGAACCCAGCCACCACCAAGATAAACCTGCACACTGGACTCCTCGACATCGCCAAATGGATGACAGCAAGCTACCTCAAATTTAACTCAAACAAAACAGAAATCATCATCTTCAGCCCCAACAAGACGGCATGGAACGACTCCTAGTGGCCCACCACTCTCGGACCAGCCCCAACACCCACCGCCCACGCACGCAACCTTGCCATCGTTCTAGACTCATCTCTCTCCATGGCCCAGCAAATCAACACCATATCATCCTACTGCTTCAACACCCTTCGCATGCTATGCAAGACTTTCAAATGGATTCCTTTAGAAACAAGAAGAACGATCACCCACGCCCTCATCAGCAGCACACTGGACTATGGCAACGCCCTCTACGCAGGGACCACAGCCAAGATTAAAAGAAAACGCCAGAGAATTCAAAATGCAGCCGCATGTTTCATCCTCAACCTCCCTCACCACGAACACATATCCACCCACCTCAGTTCCCTACACTGGTTGCCCATCAGCAAAAGGATAATTTTCAAAGTCCTTGTCCATGCTCACAAAGCCCTCCATGACACTCGACCGGCCTACCTCAACGAACAAGTAAACTTCCACATATCAACGCGACAGCTCCGCTCTGCCGACCTCGCCCTCGCTACAGTCCCCCGCATCCAACGCACCACCTCCGGCGGCAAATCCTTCTCCCACCTCGCCACCAAGACATGGAACTCCCTCCCCACCAACCTACGCAAGACCCAGGACCTCCTAACCTTCATAAAAAACCTCAAGACATGGCTTTTTGAGCAGTAACTGGCAACACCCCCCCCACAACGCATTGAGAACCTGACAGGTGAGTAGTGCACTTAAGAAATTATTTGATTGAATGATTGATTGAACAAACAGTACTTGATTGCTCACCGTACACAGCCATATGTTGTCCCAGGAGAACAAATTGTTTGTGGATTGTACATAGTTGTGTGCTAGGCAATAGGCAAGGCACATCAGTATGGAACATAACATATCTCCACAAATAATCACTCATCTATTGTGTTACACATGGCTCATCCCTTATCGTCCGGGGGAGCTGTCAGAACCTAGCACATTCACTTGGCAAAATGACAGACAGGAATATGCCCTGTACCCACCCCATTGTGGCTGCTGGGCTATCCTCAAACGCCCATCAAAGTCTGGGTAGGCCACTGCTAGAATGTTGGCCATTAGGTGGGTGATGGTCTGACGGGTACCCCGCCTATGTTGGGAGACATCCCCAGTTAGACCTCTGCGACCTTCCGGGCCCAGCATCACAGGTCCTCTCACCTCTTCTGACAGTGGGCGCGTCACCAGCTGTGGACGCACAGGGTCTGCACCTTTTTGGCGATGGCTCTCCGTAACTCCTTTTCTGATGGACGTTGACCTCCATGGATGCAAAATACAAATCAAGATATTACAATTGCACATTTTGTCACAATGGTTGAGTTACATACATGTCAGTAACACCAAGCTAAAACGTTTCATTTGTTAACAATCCACAAGTGTGAAACACACAAGCCCATAAGTAAAGGGACATAATTAAAGACATTTGTATTTGCATCTGCAGACTAACTCACTACAATGCTCATGGCCTACAATGACTAAGCAAGGTTACTGACATCAGGTAGCCCCTGCTCAAACAACCTTTGCTGTGATGTGAGTCACAATGAAAAACTACCCACCTATGTGGTTTCTGAAGGGTAAACTCCTTAGGCCTGACTGGACCAACACATTCACACTCTGTGAGATTGACTTACTGCATACAGTCTCTACAGGCAACTGCCATAGTACAAACTTCACCATTACACTTGAGTAACAATGAAGGGGCTGGCATGATGGGTATAGAAAGTGTCTTCCTTGTCCATGTGTGGACATGTGGAATAAAAAATGTAGACTCATGCCACTTCCGGGGGTGCGATCTGTGGTATCAACCTGTACCACATAATAGTCCTTTGGACATATGTGTCTATCCTAAAAACAGTGCACCCAACATACAAAGGCATGCATTGTACAGTTTCTGCTATGTAAAAAGTTACTGAGTCACATATCATGGCCTCCCAGGAATCAACACACTCTCTGCACTGTGGAACTATCATTTATGCAATAAGCCTGTACAGTACCTGTGTAAAGGTGACAACAGAGCTGTCATGAGTTTAAGATGCACATTTGCAATGATGCAACATGCATGTATGGACTTGATGTATGATTTACCTTTTTGCCCATTCCTAATCTAGTCAAATGAATGAGGCATTCATGATAGGTTTGCCACAAGCACATCATATTGGCCACATGCCAGGATCTTCTGGGATACAGGGAGAGCCAAAGATACATAGCTCTAGTGACACTCCTACAGCCTGGACTAGGTCTTATACTGGGAGATATATTTGACAGGCCTTAGTTTCTACAGGCTAAGTATATAGAACCTACATGACACTCCATTCCCATCACTTCTATTCATGACAGTCTATCATTGGCCATCAGCAATTTGGCAACTGGAAGGGCACAGTGAGTCATGATATGCCTTCCACAAAACAGTTTAGCAAGGCCAGATGTGGTTCTAAAGATCTGTGGCACTGTACACATTGCTCACATGATTCTCAAATGACTCATACAACTCGGATATACAGCTCATGCTGTCATGCATGTTGTCAAACATTTACAACAATCATGAGGAAAGAAATGTGATTGGGTGGCAGTAATGTCTCCTTACCTAGTTATGTGCAACAAACACAAGGATGATCTAGGATCCAACAATTACAAAACACAACATGACTGAACTTAACATATGGTATTGGCCACCAATATCTGCACATTGTACATCCCATTGATGCCACACAGACTGCAACAACAGGCACACAAGAAGTCTAACTGGCACACAGGGGCACATTGTAGCCTGTGAAGAGGAAACAGATGGTGAAGTACAGAGAAAACTGTGCACATTGGGTTATTACCTGCTACTCTGGTGAGCTATAGAGCTGTGCATAAAGGGGTAGGACCTCAGTAACAAGTCTCTCCAGCTCCTCTGGAGAGAAGGCAGAGGCCCTATCTCCTGCTAGGTGTTGCATGATTGATTCCAGAGGTGGCACACAGCAGCTCAGGTTGTAGAGCTGTTTTTGGCAGCAGTGTTAGGAGTCAAGTGAGTCAATCTGCAGACCTTGGCGGTCAGGTCTGCCATGTACACAGTCATCACGGTCTTCACAGTCGGCAGACACAGCTATTGGGCCACAATCCCCACTGGCAACATCATTAGCCTATGGCTGTGCCCGTCACGGTTGCAACCATCCACTTCCATGAAAACCTCTGTCGGTAGTCATAGGCGTTTCCTAATTTCTAGCGGAGTACATCAGGCATTCGCCATTTTGGAGGCCTGAAATGCTGTATTGGGCTATATAAACTGCATCATACCTACAAGACATGGTTTTTTTTACCTCAGAAACATCCTTATCCTGTCTTGTCATGTAGGTCCTACTACTCATCTACACTGTCAGATGTTGCAGGGCACAGATGGCACTTAACAGCGGAGCACAGTCTACCGCCGCCGACAGTCATTTGGCGGTCGGGATATACAGTTACATTTTGAGGGGCAATTGTGTTGCACATCTTTGAGTTTTATCCAAATTCATGCTGTGGACACCTGTTGAGAAGCATTAGGGTCACATGGGACCCTTGTGTAGTTGGCACTTGTGATGTGTACTGTGTGTCATTTCTATAGAGTCAGAAAAGCTTTGTCACATGATATCATTAACATGCATCATGTATGTTGCTGTGGACACACTGACCAATGTTAGCACAGCAGACAGTGAGCATTTCAAAGGTGCTGGGCAGGGGGCCCCTGCACTGCCCCTGCACTTGTTCTCCACCAGCCTTTTCATGGCCGTCAGACTGCCATGAAGAGGCTGATGGAGAACAAGGTTGCAATCAGAAGGGCGGCACTGACTTCAGCACCACCCTGGTTGATCACAACCAAGACTTCTGTCATCCTGTCGGGATCAGTGATCCTAGCAGAGATGGCGGTTCCCTGACAGTCAGACTGCCAGGGTCATAATATGGCAGTCAGACTGCCACAGATGCAGGGGTCCGACTGCCACTGCAAGTCTGGCGTTCTTGAGATGGCCTGACTCATAATCAGACCCATAGACAGCCTATGTGCTGTACACTGGAATAAAATATTTGGTGTGACAAGACACTTGCACTAATGTGTTTTACGGTGTAATGGTTGTAATCCAGAGTTGGACACTGTGTACCTTTAACATATCCCTGCTTGCACAAGTAGCTTGTATCTTCATCATATGGTTCACATGGTCTTACATTTCTACATAGCAAAATGTGGAAATTAAGCAACCAGACAATGAGTTTGTGATGGGTAAATTTATCACAATGCTGATGTCGAAAACAAAATTAGGACAGAAAGGTACAAAAAAGTAAAGTGAAGGTGTCAGTCATGGTGAATGAAATCATTGGAGTAGATGCCACACCATTGGGAGTCCAAAGTCTTCGCTTGCGTGGGGGGGATCTGCCCCTACAGAGGCAGCAGTGCCTGGGGCTGCCTTTTCCTTTGGCAGGGTCTTCCTTCCAGTGGCTGGTGCCTATGTTGATGTGCTTGTTGTTGATCAGCCAAAGGAAGGGGAAGATTGGTTTTGAAAAGCCATGCACGGGACTGTGTGTATATCCCTCATCACCCCTGTTAGGGAGGCAATGTTGGTATCCTGGACCTACATCTGTTCTCTCATGTCCCTATGCATGTCCCTCTGTAGCTGCTTGATTTCCTGGAGTTCAGTCAGGACCTGGCCCATCATGGATTGGGACTCCTGATAGACCCGCAAGATGTGGCTGATGATGTCCTGGCCAGGAGAAGCCCCAGTGGCCTCACCCCACTTGCCCATAGCATCCCTCCCATGGACCCTACCCCCATAGTCCTGTGCCCTTGACACAGGTGCTTTCTGCCATTGGGTCCTAGAACCTCATTGTCAAAAGTGTTGCACTACAACTCAAGATCCAGGAATGGGGAGAACAGGATGGTAGACATTGTGCTTGGTACACAGGGGGCAAATGGTTGTGTAATGTTGAGGCAACCGGGCTGGGAGGTGTTGATGTGGCCACAGTGAAACTCACTGTTGATGTATGACCAGAACTGTCCTCCACTTCCAGACATCCAGGAGTGTCACCTTCACTGAGGGCTTCATCCAGGCGGCAGTCCCTTCTGTGGCCTGTGTGTGCCCAGTAGCACCTCAACCTATAGATATGAACGATACAATGTTACTAGTTGTATTGTGACATCTACATCCAATAGTTTAGTGTTACATTATGCAGAGACCTTGTACAAAGTTAAGTTGCAGTTAATCCAGTTGTGGCAAGTACCCATGGTATTGGTTTTATTGACATGATAATTGTGGAGCGTGCCTCATGTTTTTGACTGAAACAGCTGGTCAGATGTGCAGATCACTAGCTCCTGGGAGGATAGCCTTAGAATAACATCTTGCCATCAGTGCAAGCAAAATAGTGGCTATACCAGATATGTCGTTGGCCATTTTGGGGCCTAGGTGATTTTGATATAGGCAGACCCAGGACTGGAGTCATCATCTGGTCAGTGCAGTGTGGATGTATTTGCTACCAATAACATCCTGGTTATGCATCTTGAGGCCTTAGGGATCATTGTTTTGCACACTTGTTAAGGTGGACTTCCAGTCCTCAATATTTTCATCTTGGGTTAGCAGGTCAAGATGGATCTAGGTAGCCAGACACATCCCAGAGCTGAGCATTGTTGGAAATTGCCTTTCTGCAGGGTCACCTCCAAACTTGTTACCTTCCTCCTTCTCTTTTTCTGACCTCACTTTTGCTGGCTTTAGGACTCTGAGCACTTTATCACTGCTGACCAGTGCTAAATTGCATATGCGTTGTCCTTAAAACATGGTGCATTGGCTCATACCCAATTGGCCTATTTAATTTACTTGTAAGTCCATAGTCAAGTGCACTACATGTGCCTAAGGCCTATAAATTAAATGCTACTAGTGGGCTGCAGCACTGGTTGTGCTACCCACATAAGTAGCACCCTAACCATGTCTCAGGCCTGCCTCTGCAGTGCCTGTGTGTACAGTTTCACCGCCACTTCGACTTGGCATTTAAAAGTACTTGCCAAGCCTTAAACTCCCCTTTTTCTACACATAAGTCATCCCTAAGGTAGGCCCTAGGTGGCCCATAGGGCAGGGTGCTATGTAGGTAAAAGGCAGGATATGAACATGTGTGTTCTATTTGTCCTGGTAGTGTAAAACCCCTAAATTCCTTTTTACACTGCTGTGAGGCCTGCTCCTTTCATAGGATAGCATTGGTGCTACCCTCATATACTGTTGTATGTGGTAGATCCTAATCTGAAAGGAATAGCCAGGCCATATTTAGTATGGCCAGAATGGTGACACAATCCTGCTTAATGGTGAAGTTGGATTTTAAATTACCATTTTAGAAATGTTACTTTTAGAAAGTGAGTATGTCTCTACAATTAAATCCTTCAGTGCCTTCCAATCCACGTCTGGCTAGGTTTAGTTGGCAGCTCCCTTGTGCATACACTCAGACACATCCCAAACACAGGATGCTCAGCCTCACTTACAAACATCTTCATTTTGAATGGGTCTTCCTGGGCTGGGAAGGTGGAGGGCTTGACACTTACATGTCAAATGACAGAAGCCTGCCCTCACACAAAGGACTTCCACACCCCCTACTGGGACCCTGGCAGACAGGATGGAACTGAAAGCAGACCATGTGCACTTCTAAGCCACTCTTTGAAGTCTCCCCCATTTCAAAGGCACATTTGGGTATTGAAGCAGTCTGTCTGAACCAGCCAACTTAGACACATTTGAGATAGACACTCTACCTGACAAGACACTTCCTGGAGAAGAGAACCTGAACCTGCATCCTGCCAAGAAGAACTGCCTGGCTGCGCAAAGGACTCACCTGACTGCTTTCTGTGAAGGACTGCTGCCTTGCTGTTGCCCTGCTGCCTTGCTGCTCTCTGGCTGTGGTGAGAAGTGCTCTCCAAGGGCTTGGATAGAGCTTGCCTCCTGTTCCCTGAAGTCCCAGGACCAAAACGACTTCCTCTCTACAAGAATGACTCCTTCTGCAGCCTGCCAGAAATGCCACACAGCCTGCAACATGGTGAAAAATTCACTGCACGCCGAACCGGAATGACGCAGCCCGACTTCACAATGAGAAGATCGACGCAGCACAAGCGCAGCGACCGGAAATTTGACGCACGGCCCACTGGATCAATGCACAGCTGAGTCGGAATGACGCAGCCCAACTTCCAGAGAGGAATCAACGCAGCGCCTGCCTTGTGGGAGAAATTTCCATGCAACGCCCACCGGATTGACATAGCCCCTCTGACTTCATTCTGTCAGCAGTGGAAATCCACGCATTGTCCCCGGGGTGTCCGAAGCCCCGCAACCCAAAAGAGAATCCAAGATTGAGCACCGGAAATCGATGCAAATCCTTTCCTGCATGAAAACTAAATGACGCATCACCATGTGCGGCCCGAGAAATCGGCGCACACATCCCTGTTTTCCACGAATCTCCTCCTCTGCGGTTCTCTGTGGAGATTTTGAACGAATACTAGGTACTTTGTGTTTGAAAGATACATTTATTGTTTTTAAAAGACTAAAGACACTTTATATAATTTTTACAGTGATATTTCGAAAGATACTTATTGCATTTTAATTGTTTTGACCTGCATCTTAACAGATAAATATTATATATTTTCTTAACACTGTGTGGTGTATTTTTGTGGTATTCTACTGTGCTATTGCATGATTTATTTCACAAATACTTTACACATTGCCTTCTGCTCGGTGCCAAGCTACCAGAGGGTGGGCACATGATAATTTTGATTGTGTGTGACTTACCCTGACTAGAGTGAGGGTCCTTGCTTGGACAGGGGTGACCTGACTGCCAACTAAAGACCCCATTTCCAGCAAGCATGATGTATATCTTGGTCACACCCAGGTAAGTATACATCAATTGAGAGTTAGCAAGCAAGGGTACCACTAGCCTGGTGTTTGGAATTATAGAAACAGTGTCTCCTGGGAGTTGCAGTCATGTCACTTTCCATACAACACACTTGACAAATGTTATCCTCCCAGGTGAGTCAACTTCATTTGAGAGTTCACAAATAGATGGATTTTGGCAAGTGAACACTGGTTTTGTGGTTGAAGTTAGAGAAACAGGGTCTATTGGACTTTGCATCCCGGTCACTCCCTCTACTTCCTACCGCTATACAAATGGTATCCTCCCAGGTGAGTACATTTCAATTGAGAGATAATGGACATGGGCATGTGAACACTGGGCTTGTGTTTGGAGTCTGAGAAACAGAGTCTCTTGGCCTTAGCAGTCATATCACTCCCTCTACTTCATATACTTGATAAATGTCATCCTCCCAGGTGAGTTCACTTCATTTTTGAGTTAACAAACAAGGGTATTTGGAGAGGAGAAGACTGAACTGGTGGTTGGAGTGATAGTAACAGTGCCTCCTGGGAGTTCCAGTCATGTCGATCCCTGTACTAAACACACTATACAAATATTATCCCCACAAGAGATTACACTTCATGTGTGAGTTACCAAACAGGAATCTTTAGAGAAGAGGACACTGTGCTTGTGAGTGAAGTAACAGTCATATCAGTCCCTCTACTCTATATAAATTGTATCCTCCCAGCTGAGTAAAACTACAATGAGAGTTGCCAAACAAGGGTCTTTCGATGAATGAACACTGTTATGGTATTTGAAGTCAGAGAAACAGTGCGTCCTGAGAGTTGCAGTCAGGTTATAGATCTATTTCACACACTTGACCAGTGTTATAACCCCAGATGAGTAAACTTCATTGGGGACACAGGGGTCTTTGGGCAATGGCACAGTGGGGTGGTGTTTTGGGTTATATAAACAGTGCCTCCCGGGAACTGCAATCATGTCACTCTCTCAACTTCACACACTGTACAAATGTTATCCCCCCAGGTGAGTACATGAGCAAATGATAATTGTGTAAAAGATGCATTGGAACATGTGATCACTGTGCTGGTGGTTGGAGGTAGTGGAACAGTGCCTCCTGTGAGTTGCAGTCAGGTCACTCTCTCTACTACACACACTTGACCAATGTTCTCCCCCCAGGTAAGTATGCTGCAATAGAGAGTTCACTAACAGATGTATTGTAGCAAGTAACCACTGTGCTAGTGTTTGTGGTTAATGGAATAGTGCCTGCTGTGAGTTGTAGTCATGTCAGTGCCTGTGGTACACACACTTGACAAATGTTATCTCCCCAGGTGTGTACCCTTAAATTGATAGATATCAAACAAGGGTCTTTGGACAAGTGACTACTGGCCTGGTGTTTGGAGTATAGAAACAGTGCCTGCGGGATATGGAGTCATGTCAGTCCCTGTGTTACACACACTATACAACTGTCATCTTCCCAGGTGAGTACACTTCGACTGTGAGTTGCTTAAAAGAGGTCTTTGGACAGGTGAACACTGGGCTGGTGAGTGGAGTAACAGTAAATGAGGCAAATGGTGAGCTATGAGCATGCATGACATTGTATTTTGGAGCTATACTTTTGTTTGGTGACTTACCAGATTCCATTCCCGCAGATATTCCTGTCAAGCCCTCAGGATGCAGGATGGCCAAAACCTTCTCTTCCCAGGGAAAGAGATGTATGTAATGAGGCACTGGGAGGGTCACCGACACTCTTGTTGGCCTGCAGCTGGTACCTGGAGACCATGGAATGGACCTTGCCCCTGATATCATTCCACTTCTTCCTGATGTCCTCCCTTGTGTGCAGGGTGGTGCCTACAGCATTTACTCTTTCAATGATCCTGTCCCACATTTACATTTTCCTACTGAGAGGAGTATTCTGAACTTGTGCTCCAAACAAGATGTGGCTCTACTCTTTTGATTTCATCCACCATGACTCATAACTCTCTCCAGAGAAATGGGGATTTTTGGAATGTGACATGGTGAAACAAAAAAAAAAACAGGTGGCAGTGACTTACTATATAGGGAAAGTGCAATAAGGTATGACTGGAAAAAGTGTGTGCAGGGTATTCAATGGGATGGTGAAAAAAGGGGTGCCTAATATATAGACTCTGTGGACAAAAAGTGTTCTGACTTCTATGTGTTGCAGTGTAAACGCAAAGTATTGTGGTTTGAGAAGGGGTGTATTTTATAGTGTCCTTTGCAGGTGTGTCCAGTGTGGCAAGGTGTGTCAGCTGGGTTGTTTTCAAATTCATGCAATTTGCAGTTGTGTATTACTTTGGTGACCGTGGACCAACTTGGTTCGGACGGCTATTGGCTGACCGTCATGGCAACTGTGTGCTTGTAAGCAGGTCAGTGGTTGGTGGCTGTGCTGTCAGTGCTGGAGGTCGGACCACCTATTTCGAGGCTGGAGCGCCGCTGGCAGTCTGCCCTTTTTGTTGGTTGGCTGTCAGCCGTCAGCATCTCTAAGTCATAATAGGACGGTCTGAAAGACCACCAACATGGTGGTCTTTTTAGGACCGCCAATATGGCAGTCTGGAGGTCTGACTGCCAAACTCATAATGAGACCCTTACTCTTTCCACTCCTATCTAAGCAGCACTAGGTTAAATGTTATACTTTGAGTTGAATAGATTTATTATCCCTTCTCCAATCTACACTACACTGGGGAAAGTATTGGACTTTGAGGGGTGTAAATTTACTATTCTCACTCCAACCCAAGCCACACTGGGCAAAGTGTTGGCCTATTGGTGGTGTAGATTTCCTACTTGCAATCCAAGGGATTCAGGGGACAGAGGCACAGGACAACAGGGAAGCTGGGAGAACTGGTGGGTGATAGGGGGAGGGCAGGCCCAGGGAACCGACTATCCATGAGGCCCTCACCAATATCCTGGGAGCATACCGCCATTCCCAGGAGACGATGGGCCAGATACTGGACAAGTTGCAGGAGACGCAGCAGCTGCAGGAGGGACAGTACCTGGGAATCAGGGAGGACTTGAAGGACATAAACATCACCGTGGTCACCTTTGCAGGGGTGCTGGCTGACATGGCCAACACCATGAGGGAGGCAGTGGCACACCACCAGGTCCCTGACACTAGCCAAACGGATGAACAGCCTTCCACCTCCACTGCCGCTAGTGGACAGGAGGCCCCGCCACAGGACCAACGGGCCACCAGCACCCCACCCCCTGCAAAAGGGGAACCACCCCGCAAATGGTCTCTGCAATCCAGGCAGAAGCCAGAAAACATTGCCAAGACCCTCACCAGGAAATAAGACTCTCCTGAATGTCACCCTTGTGTCCCACTGTGTCACCCTGTCCACCTTGAACTGCCATTGTTCCACCTCTCATGCCCCCCTTGGACAATTCACTGTGATATAAATAGACTGGACTACAACCTGGACTTTCCTCCATCATCATCCCAGCCCATTGCACATCCCCCTCTAATCATTAGCACTGAAATAAACACCACTTATGGACTAGAGAAGTTAGTATTTACAGTCATTGTCAATTAGTCAATTAGTAAATTCTAAGAAGAGAAGTAAAACCATGGAGTAGCTGTCCAGGGGGGGTAATCCCTCAATAAATTAAAAGTGAGGAGACAATTTATAATGAATCCGAGTGTGAACCTATAGGCCCTCATTGGGCACAGAACGCACAGAACGCCACGGTCAAGAGGCAGCACAAACAGGCTGGTAGAGCCTGTGTTTCCGTCTGACACATTATGAGGTTGCACACCGCCAATGTGACCATGACGGTCCAACTACCACATATCAACAGGCAGAAATGGAGAGTATGAAGGGAGCAACTCACCTGCAGGCAGCGTTACACGTCTGGTGCCCCCATAGAGCCCATCACACATGGTCTGCCGGTACCGCTGATCATCGAAGGAGCCCAAAATCCACGCCATTGGGGGTACAACCCGCAGTAAGTACACACACCTTCCTATGCAATTATGCTCAACAACAGATCGTCACGCCGTCATCCACATGAGATGCGGTCACTCTACAGGCATCAAGTACATGTTTCACTGTGTACACAGCTCATGACATTCACAAAGGACACATTCACAGCACAAAACACCCCCTTTGGGTAGGTCACTCACACTGCACCGCAGTACTACACAAAAACACATGTCTGACCATCTCAGGCACAGGGACAGTGAAGTGTATACAACATTGTGTCACAAGCAGCAAAAACACAGCAACATCACAGCTACAAATACAATTGACACCCACACATTCCTCACATGCCATGGACTGTCATCATATTCACCACACATATGTATGGATGTGTCATGGAACACAAACACCACTCCCATTAAACAGCCCTGTAATGGACCTACACATCACCCATAGTGCAACACAATGAAAGGACAATGGGATGCACAATAGACAGAGAGACAAATATGCAAAGCTCACTATTCAAACAATACCTGCACATTAGGGATGGAGGCATCAGGAGCACTCAAGGAAGGAGGCTGCCCTGGGACATATTACACTCTGCACATTCCCTTAAAGCATCATTTGCACAAGAACTGGTCTTTGAGGTATCTCAGGGTCAAACAATACTAGAACCAAGTGACATGCCTAGCTGCAAAATGTGGAAGTGCAAGTCAAGAAAGCACATACAACAACAACTTCATTGGACATACATCTAGATGAGGTAGCTGCAAGGTACACACAGCAAAATGGACACATGAGCAGTGAAATGCTAAGGAAGGTAGCCCAATTGAACACCCACCATGTCTGCACAAACAAAATAATTTGAGCTCCATACATGACATGAATGTACAACCAATATCAGGGGGACAGGTCTAACACCAATCATGCTGACATTGGACAACACAAGATGAAATGCTTGCCATGTCAAAAATAACACAATGAAACAACATGACACTTGCATTTATACCCACATATCCATACAGTCAACATCTACCTTTGTCTTGGGTGACACCAGCACTGCCCACAAAGTCAGACTTTGCAAACAGCAGTAAATGGATCAGCAAGCAGGTTGAAACACACACAACTGTAGGATATCATAAGTTACTCATGAACAACATAAAAGTAGAACAGGATTTACAGGACAAATGTGTACCCAAAATAACAACTGTTGGGTTTTTTAACAACCAAATGCCAAATGTCTAAGGCCATTGGCCAGTCTACTAGCCTTTCATTACACTGTACTGTGCCAACACTTGACTCCTATTACTGCCAGGGAACCTCCACAGGAAGGGGCATCAAGTGGACAGGCAGGCACCTCAGCGATCATCCTTGAGGGGGGTTGGATTTGGGTGGATGGGTTTGGGTTTGGGAGGAGTGGACTCTTTCTTAGGGGGTGGACTCCTTCTTGGGTGGGAAGGGTATGGGTGCTTGAGGGGGGCAGGTGTGACAGGGGAGGACTTGGAGTTGAAAGGGATGGGTTGGATTGCGGGTTGGGACCTCTTGGGTTTGGGACAGGATGCAGGGAACAGGGGAAAGGGCAAGTTAAAAAAAACTTTCCTTAGGAATATGGGAATGGTCATCAGAAGGGGTTAAGGATTTGGAGGTTTAGGGGGTGGTTGTATGGTGTATAGGTGTTGATATATTTGGTGTGTTTATGTGGAAAGCATGCGTCTGTTTGGGTGGTGTCTGTTGCATCTGTGAGTGTGGGTGTTTGCATATCTTGGGGGCTGGGAGGTAGAGGTGCTGGGTGATGGAGCCTGAAAAAATCTCTGTAGGCCAGACATGGCACTATGAATGCTTTCCAGGAAAGCATTGGTATACTGAGGTTGACAGGCCAATCCCTGAATGGCATTCACAATGGGAGTCTGACCCATAGAGATACCCCTCATGAGGTCAATAGTCTCCTCACTCCGGGCAGAAGGGGTAAGAGGGGCTGGGTAGGAGGTGCCTGTGGCAAAGGAGATGCCCACTGTCTTGGGTGAGCAGGCATGGCCAACTGGGTGGGGAGCAACAGGGAGGGTAGCAATAGAGCTTATGTGGTGGCCGATTAGTATGGTACTGTAGTATGTCCTGATGTTTGCTCTCCCACTAGCAAGTGACCACTGGAGTAAGAATCTGACGATGATGATGTAGATCTGGTCTCCTCAGTGGCACTTGCTCTCCAGGCCACTGGGTCCCTCTGTGCCAGTGGTGTCTTGACCTGAGGTCCAGTGGCCAGATGCTTACCCACTTGGCTGTGCCCTGTCTCCTTGCTTGCATGGGCTGATGCTGCAAATGGAAGAAGAAATAGGGTCACCACTGATCACACTTCAGCAACAGCTCTGATTAGCAAACATTACCATCATGTCAAGTATGCCCCTGCAACAAGCTCCCCCTACGTGGCCCCTACATGTATCATACCATATGCATACATGCCATCTGAACTGTCAACTAGGGGTGGGCGGTGAACTTTGCTCCGCTCACAGAGTTTGCAGAGTTTTTCCCACTCCATTCTCTGCTTAGAGCGCGGAGTTGCAAAAAACTCCGTGGAACAGAGCAGAGCTTTTTTCTAGTTCACACTCACCGGGAGTGAGGAAAATGTTACTCCAGACCACCGCCCAGTGAGATTTTCCAATGCAGGTGGTCACGTATGGTCACTACTGCTTGCACTGAGAAACCTTCAGTTCGAGTTGAGGAAGCTGCCGCTCGAACAGAAAATCTACTCGAGCTGCAGAAAAGAAGCACCGCTCCCCAGCACTGTCTCTATTTTGATCATCCAAACCCAGATGTCTGTGGATGAATGGTTGTACCCAAAACATGTGATTTCAACAGAACTGCAAGAGATTCCATGATGCATGCCAACAGTCAGATAAAAAAAAACTCCCGACTACACAGATGCAGAGCACTTTGCTACATGATGGCACATCAATGGCCTCGAAATGCACATCATGGCAAAATAATCTAGTCATACATATCTTATATCTTATATCTCATTGCTACTACAGTTGTACATGCTAAACGAAATGCAATGATGGTTGAGGGTATGTGTGAGCCAACAATCAATGGTGACACACTCCTGCCTGTGGCACCACATGAAATGTACTTCCATTGCAAATGCCCTATTCCAAACACAGGTTGGCGTGCACATATATGTGAGGGAATACAGGAATCATCCCATGCACACAGGTCAACCATGTTGGAAACAGCAGCATACACATTTTGTTAAAAGAGAAAGAGACAAATGGTATTATGTAGGCACAAGGAATGTCGGGAACAGTCATGGCACACAAATCATATCATGGACATTCCCCACTTACCAAGGGAATGTATTGATCCGTAGCTGCACCAAAAGATAAATGTATGCTCTGCCACATGTATGATGGCCATCTTCACATTACACACAGGAGTAGTGCATGCACTGAGGACAAGTAGTCTCTGGGTGGCAGATGCCAATGTTCTCATTTAACCAGACACATGGCTGAGGACAGTGAACCATCACTTCCTTTACTTTGACCTGTAATATTGAGGAGTAGTGGCCTGTTGCATAGAATTTACAACCAATACAACAACAAACAGTACTTGATTGATTAATGTACACACCCATATGTTGTCCCTGGAGAGCAAACTGTGGATTGTAAACAGTTGTGTCCTACGTCTCTGAGCCAATAGGCAAGGCATATCAGTATGCACTACAGTATATATCTACACGGTCACTCATCTACAGTTTTACACATGGAACATCCCTAATCATCATGGGGAGATGTCAGAACCTAACACATTAACATGGCAATGTGACAGGAAGAATTATGCCCTGTACTCACACCCTTGTGGCTGTTGTGACATTAGGGGGGTCATGGTCCGATGGGCACCCTGCCCACATTGGGAGGACAGCCCTAGCTGGACCTCAGCAATCTTCTGGGCCCAGCGTCTCAGGTACTCCCACCTCTTGCGAAAGTGGGTGCTCCGTTGACTGTGGACCCCCAGGGAACGCACCTTCTGGGTGATGGCTCTACATATCCCCTTCTTCTGATGTACATTGACCTGCATGGATGCAAGAGACAAATCACAAGATTACAGTCACATGTTTTGGCACAAATGGTTGAGTCACACACATGTCAGACAAACCAAGCTAGACATTTTAATTTGTTAAAACACCAGAAGTGTAAAGCACACATGACAATAAGTACAGGGACATGACTACACACTTTTGTATCCATCTTCAGACTAACCCACTACCCTGCTCATGGCCGACAATGACTAATCAACCCTACAGACATTAGGTAGCCCATGCTCCAGCAGCATGTACTGTGATGTGGGCCACAATGAAACACTACACACATATGTAGCTTCTGAAGGGTTAACTCCTGAGGCCTGACTAGACCAACACAGTCACACTCTCTGAGATTGACTCACTGTACACAGTCTCTACAGGCAACTGCAATGGTACAAACTTCACCCTCACACTTGAGTGACACTGAAGGGGCTGGCATGGTGGGTACAGAAAGTGTCTTCTGTGTGCATGTGGGGACATGTGGCCTAACAAATGCAGACCCATGCCACTTCAGGGGATGAGTTCTATGGTATGTACTTGTACCACAGAACACTCCTTTGGGCATATGTGTCTATCCCACAGAGGCGGTATCCAACATACAAAGGTATGCATTGTACAATTTCTGCAATGTGACCAGACTACTGATTCACATTTCATGGCCTTCCAGGAATCAATACACTGCACTGTGGGACTGTCATAGTGGAATGAGCCTGTACAGGACAATTATGACTTCTATGAAGGTGACAGCAGAGCTGTGTGAGTAAGGGACCTGTCATGAGTCAAAGACACACATTGACTGTGATGCAAAATGCACATATGGACTAGCTCATGGATTTATCTCAGTATCCATTCCCAATCTAGTCAATGGACTGAGGCATTCAGGGCAAGTGTTGCCACTAGAGCATCATATTTCCCCATGACATGATCTACTGGTATACAGGGAGTGGGGACAGTGCCACAGTTGCATTGCCACAATGGCTGTACCACATCCTGGGACAGGCCCTGGTATGTCACTCCATTTCCTTCACTTCCATACATGATAGTACATTATCTTGGCATCATGTGGGCATCAGCTATTTGGCATGTGGTGTGTGCGGCAACCTGAAATGCAGAGTGAATCAGAATATGCTTTCCAGACTACAGTTTGTCAAAGACAGATGTGGGGTGAAAGGTTTGTGGTGCTAAACACTGCTTAAAAGATCCTCAAATTACTCATACAAAATGCATACACAGCCCATGCTGCTAAGCACATACCTGTTGTCTAACATCGACAAACATCGTAAAGAAAAAGATGACAATGGATGGCAGTAAAATCTCCTTACCTAGTTAATTGCATCCAACTCAAGGTGGATTTAGGGCCCCAAAAACCTCACACAAAACATTGCGACTGAACTTATTATATGTTACTGCCCATCAATACCTGCAGCATGTACATCCCATTGATGCCACACAGACTGCAACAGGCACACAAGAAATCCAACTGGCACACAGGGGCACATTGTAGCCTCTGAGGAGGGAAAAGATGGTGTCAAACAGTATCAATTGTGTCTATGAAATTCTTACCTGCTCCTCTGGTGAGCCATAGAGCAGTCCATACAGATGTGGGATCTTATCAAATAGCCTCTCCAGCTCCTCTGAAGAGAAGGCAGGGGCTCTCTCACCTGCTGGATGTGGCATGATTGCTCCTAGAGGCGGCACACAGCAGCTCATGTCGTGTAGTTGTTGCTAATAGCAGTTTCAGGAGTCAAGTGAGTGAATCTGCAGTACATGGTGGCCACGTCCACCACGTACGCAGTTGTCACCATAGGCAGACACAGTCATTAGCTTGTGACCGCCACAGGCAACAACGTTAGCCTATGGCTGTGTCAGCTATGGTAGCAACCGCCTACCACCATGACGACTTCCCACAGCGGTTACGGGTGGTTCCTAATGTCCAGTGGAGTAGGTCAAGCATCTGTCATTTTGGTGGCCTGAAATGCAGTATTTGGCATTAATAACTGCATCACACCTGCAACATATGTTTAGTTTCACCACAAACAACCTTATTATGTCTAGTCATGTACTTCCTTCTACTCAACCATCATTGTAGTTTGTTGCAGGGCATAGATGGCATTTACCAGTGGTGTGTGGGCCAATACCACCAATGGTCTTTTTGGCAGTCAGAATATACAGCCACATTTCAAGGGGCAACTGTGTAGCTCAACTTTGAGTTTTGTCCAAATTCAAGGTTGTGGACACGTGTTTTGAAAACCATGGGGGTCACATGTGACCCATGTGTAGTTCCCAGCTGAGATATGTACTGGTTGTCAGGTCTATACCGTCAGGAATGCTTTGTCACATGATATTATTGGCATGCATAATGTATCTTGCTGTGGACACAAGTGCTAATGTTACAAATCATGTCTTGTCACGCAGAGGTAACCTGGGAGGAGGATGCAACAACCTCCTGTCTACTATCCGCTGTCAGACCTTCAGACCATGGAGCAACAGCATATAATTATGTTACTCCACCTGGATAGGCAAACAATAGTGGACATATGGCGTCAGTTCGACCCAGATCTGATGCTAGCTATTAATTATTGAACCAGCATACCACCCATTGTACAAGCCATGTCAGTATTGCACTTCCTGGCCACTGGGTCCTTCCAACATACATCTGCTGGTTTGTCCCAACCTAGGTTCAATCTGGTGTTGAGGGATTTCCTCTCAGGAATGTGGAAACACATTGACGGCTATATCAGGTTCTCCTGATGTGAGGATTTTAACTAATCTGAAGGATGACTGCAATAGATATGCCCGCCTCCCACATGTGCTGGAGGACATCGATGGCGCACATGCTGGCTTGGTGCCAAGGCAGACCACTGAACAAGTCTACTGCAACAGAAAGAACTTCCATTCCATCAATGTACACGTTGTCTGTGTGGCGGATCTCTACATATCACACATCTGTGCCCGTTATCCAGGTTCAGCCCATGATTCCTTCATAATGTGGAACAGCACCATACCTCAAGTGATGTCACAACTGCACCCAGAGAGGGCCTGGTTGATTGGTGAGTCATGTATGACCTGATTGTGTGTGTGCAATGTCAGGTGCTACCATCACGAAGTGAGGAAGTGATTGTTGCACTTATGTCCCATCCCTTGACAGGATACTCAGGATATCCAAACTGTCCTTGGTTGTTGATGCCGCTGAGGAGTCCAACTACGCATGGGGAAGTCCACTTCAATAAGGCCCACAGAAGAACACGATGGCCAGTGGAGTGGGCTTTTGGGCTCCTGAAGGCCAGATTCCACTGTCTGGGCTGGACTGGTGAAGCCATCCTCTACTCAACCTGGAAAATGTGTCAGATCATTATAGCATGCTCATGCTCCACAACATCTCCATGCAAAGGAATATCCCATACAACGCAAAGGAGGGGGAGCCTGCAGTGCCACCGGGTGAGACTCCTGAAATGCCAAGTGAGGATGACAGTGGTGAAGCAGCAGCTGACCTGCAGGGAGCTCTCATCATCAGCTACTTTTCATGAGTGTAAGTATGTCAGGTGATGTTATGACTGTGATAGTATGATAAACTGTAGTTGTGAGAATGTGTGGAGATGAGTGTTTTAGAAACAGCTGGAAGCTGGTACTCTGCAATATTCAGCAAAAGGCTGCTTGATAAGATAGCTTTTGACAGCTCCCCACCTTGATGATGTAACTTTGTTTGTGTCAGTTTCCTTCCAATGTACTTTATTTTCCATTTGCTTGCTATGTGACTTGTGTTATAGGTATGGTTTCAGTTCTATACGTCTTGCATTGGTCTTTCTACAGGTACCTTCACCGTGCATCTTCAAGTGAACATTACAGAGTTGTGACATTGGCAGGTATCTGATGCTCTTCTAACATACAAAGTGGGCATGGACTGTTCCAGGTAATGTAGGTTGCATCGTTTGGATATATGAGACCTGTAGCAAGACAGTTAGGACAGTGTTTGGGTGGATGTACAGAAGTGAACATTGCACTTGTTTTGTGTCTTGTGGTGAGCCCAATGCATTATTTGTGTCATCATGTGGTCTGAAAATATGAAGTCCTAGCTTTTGAACACATTGGCTAACAACTATTTTTGTGTGACCTGTATCTAGGTGTAGATGTGTTTCATCATTGTAGGCCAGGAGTGCCTGTGCCACAACACTGACATATGTTTGTGTCATACCATCAGATGCATGGCAATTGGATTATGATGGGCCTGTGATCAGGGACTATTACACTGCCATCTGTCTGTATCTTGGATTATGTGATGTTGGATTATGTTTGTGTGGTATGTGATAAGCCTCAAACTGCCGAAATCAAGCACTTTAATGTTTGCCTATTCTACAGAACAATGTCTGACAAAGCCCTTCCTACCATGGTCTTGGGGTCTGTCCCTTGAAATATATACTTTTACTCAGTATGAGTCACATATTCTTGTCCCTAAGTGTTCAGACATATTGACAGCCTATGTGCTGTAGACTGGAATACAAGTTTTGGCTTGACCAGACACTTGTACTGATGTGTTGGTATGTAATGTATGTAATCCTGAGCTGGACACTGTGTACCTGTAACATATCCCTGCCTTCACAAGTATTTTGTATCTTCATCATATGGTTCACATGGTCTTACATCTCCATACATTGAAATGTGAAAATTAAGCAAGCAGACAATGAGTTTGTGATGGGTGAATTTATTAGAATGCAAATTCTGCAAATGAAATTCGAACAGAAAGAAACAAAAGATGTCACATGAAGGGGTTAGTTATGGTGAACAAAATTATTGAAGTAGATGTCACACCATTGAGAGTCCAAATTCCAGAGTATGCTTCCCATTGGAACTGGTAGGAGGAAGAGGATCAGTCAACAGAGTGAATGTGTGGCACACAAAGGAGGTCCTTTAGGAAGAGGTCACTTGCTGGCAGTGGTGGGTGTCTTGCCATCTGCACCTCCTGGATTCTTTGCTGGACATCCCTGCTGGCGTGGGGGGGAGGTCTGCTGCTACAGAGGCAGGAGTATCTGGGTCTGGGCCTCCCTTCCAGTGGCTGGCACCGATGTTGATGTGCCTGGTGTTGATGAGCCAAAGAAAGGGGTAGACAGATGTTGAAAAACCCTGCTCAGGGTGGTGTGACTGTCCCCTTGGGACTCCTGATGGACCACCGAGATGTGGCTGATGATGTCCTGACCAAGATCGGCCCAAGTGGTCGTACCCTGCTGGCCCACAGCATCCTTACCACACAGCCTACCCCCTACGGGCCTGTTCCCTTGCCACAGAGTGCCCTCTCCAGCTTGGTCCCGGACCCTCATTGTTGGAAGTGTTGCGCTGCAACTCAGGATCCAGGACTGGGGGGGCACAGGTTGAGGGGTGAATGGCTGCCTGCAATGTTTAGGCAACTGGGCTGGGAGGTGATGTAGTGGCCACAGTGAGACTCATCTGACCAGGTTGCCCAGATGGGCCAGAACTGTCCTCAATGCCCACACATCCAGGTGTGTCATCGTCACTGAGGGCTTCGTCCAGGGGGGTAGTGACAGTCTGTTCTGTGGCATCTGTGTGTCCAGAATGAGCTTGACCTGTTGATGTAAAACGTACAATGTTACTGGTTGTATTGTGACATTTAACTCCAACGGTTTAGTGTTACAGTAAGCAGAGACCTTGTACAAACTAAAGTTGCAGTTAATCCTATTGTGGCAAGTAACCATGGTATTGGGTGTTGACATACCATGTGTGAAACATGCCTAATAATTTTGACTCAAGCTGCTGCTGGTATGTGCAGGTCAGTAGCACTAGGGCGAATAGCCTGAAAATACCATGTTGCCACCAGCGCAGGCAAAACAGTGGCTAAGCAAGATATGGCTTTGCCTATTAGGAGGCCTAATTAGTTGTGATGCCGGCAGACCCAGTGCCTTGTTGAATATGTGACTGGAGCCATCAAGTGCCTAGTGCAATGTGAATGTGTCTGCTGCCAATACCAATCTAGCGATGCATCTTGGGCAGTATTAATTCTTGTCATGCACAGTGTTTAAGGTGTCATTGATGTCCTCCAGTATTTCATCTTGGGTTAGCAAGTCAAAATGGAGCTATGTTGACAGTTGCATCTGTGATTTGGGCATGATCTGTACTTGATGAAGAAACAACTGCTGGCTCCAAATTACAAAATTCCAGTGACTTTTGTTCATAGACCAAGGATAATTCATGGGCTTCTTGGACAAACCTGTCAATTGTTGGTTTATGGGGTTGTAGGAAGGTGGCTTTCTTCTAGCATGGTTACCCCCATTTTTGACCTGTTTGTCAGTGTGTTTTTTCACTGTCTCACTGGGATCCTACTAGTCAGGACCCCAGTGCTCATAGTGTGTGGCCTATATGTGTTGTCAGCATGCTTGACTGTGTCACTGGAGTACTGCTAACCAGAACTCCAGTGCTTAGGCTCTCTCTGTTTACCAAATTTGTCACTGTCGTTTAGTGACTCCATATTCCAATTCAGATTGGCACCCTGGATCCTCCTTATAAGTCCCAAGTATATGGTACCTAGGCACCCAGGTGTTGGACCTGGCCCTTTTACAGGGTCATTCCCCAGACTTTTTGCTTTTTGCCTCCCTATTTTTCTGACCTTTGTTGGCTGTGGTTTTGACTCTGAGCACTTTTTCACAGCTAACCAGTGCTAAAGTACATGTGCTCTCTCTTACAAATTTGGTATGATTGGATTATACCTGAGTGGCATATTTAATTTACCTATAAGTCCCTTGTAAAGTGGTATCCCTATACCCAGGGCCTGTAAATTAAATGCTACTAGTGGGCCAGCAGCGCTGCTTGCGCCACCCACTGAAGTAGCCTGTCAAACCTATCTAAGGCCTGCTAGCGCAGAGCCTGTGTGCGCAGTTTCCTGCCGCAGGAACCTGGCATCTAAATTTACTTGCCAGGCCCAGAACTCCCCTTTTACTACATGTAAGTCACCCCTAAGGTACGCCCTAGCTAACCCTTTGGGCAGGGTGCCATGTATGTAGAAGGAAGGACATGTGCCAAAGCGTGGCCTGTCCTGGTAGTGACAAACAGCCTAACTTGGTGTCTCACTGCTGTGAGTGCTGCCTCCTCATAGGATTGCATTGGAGATGCCCTGCCTTATGTGTAAGGGGTATTGTCTGATTTATGAGGGGTAGCGTAGGCATGTTTGGTATGGTTGTGATAGTGGTGAGAAAAGCTGCTTACTGGTGTAGGTGTATTTTTTATTACTATCACAGAAATGCCACTTCTAGAAAGTGCGCATTTATCTGTGCTTATGACTTTGGTGTTTTGCAGCTTGTCTCCAATCCACGACTGGGCAGACTGACAGTTGGGGCTTTCTCAGACAGCCTGAACACAGGGAGGGTGGAGGTAACACAGAGGTGCATCTACATATTGTAAAGCCTTCCTTGGCTGAGAGAAGGGAGAGGCGGGGCACACCTGCATTTGTAAAGGCTGTGCCCTGGCCTCACACAATAGGGTCAATAACCCCCCACTGATGTTTGGAGCCTGTGCTGAAAGGAGAGAAGGGGCACTCCCGACCATTGTAAAACTGTCAACACCAGAGCAGTACGCGCTCTATTGGCGACAAAAATGCAAAAACCCAGCACCCTCAAAATAACGTAATTTATGCATTGTGCTGATATGTTATGGTTTAACCTTTTGCATTGCAGAGTTCAATCCTGAAAACTTATTTTTAATATGCTTACAAATACTGTTCCTTTGCAATGTATTGCTGCAGGTTTTCAGAGTGTGTTAGGGTGTGGCCCCTTTCCAGGGCCTTCCAGAGACTTTCCCTGCAACATGCCTGGGCGTGGTTCTGGGCTGGGCCAAGACTCTATAAAATAGAGCCAGCCCAACTCCCAGTGCTCACTATTCAGAGGTCCCGGTGCAGAGCAGCAGCTTTTTCCTAAGCTCCTGTTCCGGCAGCCTATTTGGATTTTCCAGTCTTCTGCCCTTCATCCTTCATTGGTGATCATTGTTCCAGGCGGTAAGACGGTGGTTGGACTGTCCCGACACCGTTATTGAGAATTTTCATATTCTTGGTTGAATTCTTAAATGAGTAACAGATTACCCGCGCGCTACCATTTCTTGACATTTATATGGTAGTTTACAAATAGGCAAGACGTGCAATTTGTTTCATAAAGGTTTGACTTTGTTATTCATTGCTTGCTACCATTTCTTGACATTGGCATGGTGTCTTAAGAATCGGCAAGACGCGCAATTCGTTTTATGGTGTTTAAACATTGTTGTCCATTGCGCGCTACTATTTCTTGACATTTACATGATGTTTTACGAATTGACAAGACGCGCAACTCGTTTCATGAGGATTTAACTTTGTTGTTCATTGCGCGTTACCATTTCTTGACATTTACATGGTGGCTTAAGAATCTGCAAAAGAAGCGCGATTAGTTTCATTGTACTTTGATCTTGTTATTTATTGTGAGCTGTTATTTCCTGACATTTACATCGTGTTTTACGAATCGGCAAGACGCGTGATTCGATTAATGATGATTTGACCTTGATATTCATTGCGTGTTACCATTTTTTGGTATTTTACATGGTGACACTCGAATCGTCAAGACGCACGATTCTCTCCTTGAGTTTATTTCATGTTGTTTATTGTATGCCACTATTCTAAGATATTTATTTTGTAATATTCGAGTTGACAAGTTATGTGATTTTTTTCCTGAATCCATATTGTGTTATTCATGGCGCTCCTGTTCTTGGGCATTTTGTTCTCCACTGAAATCGGGAAGGGAGGCCTCGACGAATGTCCCTTCCTTCCCGCCTTTGCCCACCTAGTTATTGCTGGGCCACGGCCAGTGCCCCCCCACGGACAGGGTGTGAGGAGGCCGAGGCAGGCCCCCAGCCATACCATAGGCCCCCTGAGGGGCCCGTTCATGAGGAGAGAGCGCCGACCGCACCTCTCCCACAGGAGCATCGCGTGGCCCTCGTTGTGCGCACAGGAGCACCTGGGGCCCCCTCTTGCTTGTCTAGGCACTGGGAGTTCCTCTACTACAGAAACAGGTACTTTTCAGGGAATCTAGGCTCTAGAAGCCTAGTACAGACTTATCGATGTTTTAGGTTTCCTACCGGTTTACTGTTCCTACATGTATGTGCTAATGTTCCTTTTTATGGGCATGTCTAGCTGATATGTATTTATATGACTTGTGATATATTCTCTAATGTTCCTTTTATGGGTATTTAGGAATTGTTCATGACAAGTGCATATATCTTTTGCTATAATTCCTGACTACTGCTTATGTTGCAGAATCCTGAGTACTTATGTATGCTAATGTGACAACTGCATATTCTTGCAGAGTATTAGTTACTTGTGTAACATTCTGACAACTGCTAAGGTAGCAGGGTATTATTTACGTGTAATGTTGGTCTAATTATGTTTTTTGCAATACAGATTATTTTTACATAGCTCAGTGTTGTGTTTACTTTGTGGTGTACATTTTGCGTCACGTTTGTTGTGTGTGTTGTGCAAACGCTTTACACATTGCCTCTGGGATAGGCCTAACTGCTCGTGCCAAGCTACAAAGGGGGTGAGCAGGGGTTATCTTGGACGTGTAACTCCCTATCCCTGACTAGAGTGGGTAGGTTCTTCCTGGCTGAGGTGCATACCCTAGCCAACCAGAATCCCCATTTCTAACACCAGGGTATTGAGGTTCCAGGAGATCCTTATAGGCTGCAGCATTTCTTTTGCCACCCATAAGGAGTTAATACAAACACTCTTTCATGACTGCCACTGCAGCCTGAGTAAAATAGTGCACACACTATTTCACAGCCATTTTTCACTACACCGGGTAACCTATAAGTCACCTATATGTCTAACCTTCAGCTACTGAAGGCTAGGTGCAAAGTTACTGTATGTGAGGGCACCCCTTGCACTAGCAAAGGGACCCCCACATTGTCCAGGACCAATTTTCCAGAATTCGTGAGTGCGGGACACCATTATAAGTGTGCACTACATATATGTCAATACATATATGTAGCTTCACAAAGGTAACTCAGAATATGGCCATATGAGGTGTCTTAGATTGTGAAATTCAACCCCCAAACCAAATCTGGTATTGGGGGACCAATTCCATGCACCCTGGGGGCTCCACCATAGGCCCCCACTACAGCGAAACCAGCTCTCTGGGGTTTCCACTGCAGCCCCAGCTGCTACCACTTCACAGACAGGTTTCTGCCCTCCTGAGGATTGACCAGCTCAATCCCAGGAAGGCAGAACAATGTATTTCCTTTAGGAGAGCAGGGTGTTAACCCCTCTTCCATTGGAAATAGGTGTTACAGGCATGGAAGAGGTATCCTCCCAGAGCCTGTGTAAATGCTTTGAAGGGCACAAATGGTGCCCTCCTTGCATAAGCCAGTCTACACCAGTTCAGGGACCCCCAGTCCCTGCTCTGGCACGAAACTGGACAAAGGAAAGGGGTGTGACTACTTCCCTGTCCATCACTACTCCAAGGGTGGTGCCCAGAGCTCCTCCAAAGTGTCCCTGGTACTAGCTATCTAGGATTCCAAATTGTGGGGACACTCTGGAAGCATCTGAGTGGCCAGTGCCAGCAGGTGATATCAGAGACCCCTCCTGATAGGTGCAGACCTAGGTAGGTAGTCAATCCCCCTCTCAGGGTTATTTAGGGTCTCTCCTCTGGGTGTTTCCTCAGTTTTGGTTTGCAAGACTCCAACAGGTCTCCTCTGCATCCTCTGCTTCAGCTTCTGACCGTAGCATCAACCGCCGACTGCTCCAGGAACCACTGAAACTGCAACAAAGATTCCAGGAAGGCTACTGTGACCTGCAACTTCAGCTCCAGCTAGCAGCTGCAACAGTTTCCAGGTTGTGCATGCTCTGTCTTCATTCTGCACCAGAAAAAACAAAGGAATCTCCTGTGGAGTGACAGAGTCAATTCCCTGCTTCAACAGGCACCTCTCTGCAACGACGACCAGTACTTTGGGACTCCTCTCCTATCAAAGAGCATGATCCCTGGAACACAGGCGGTGGACCGAAGTGAAACTGACTGTCCAAAGGTCCAGCTGTCCAAATGTGGTGGAGGTAAGGGCTTGCCTGCCCGTGCCAGACAGTACCCCTGTGCATCACATCTTCTGCAGCTCCTTTGGCTTCTGTGCACTACTTCCAAAAGCTCAGGTCCCCAGCACTCTATCTTGCGACGTACAGTTCCCTGAGTTGTCCTCCGGCGGTGTAGGATCCCTTTGTGTAGTGCTGCGATGACCGCACTTTGCAACTCCTTTGTCCCTGTGTTGTCCTGGGACTCCTGTGAGTGTGCCTGGTCTACTGAGTGCTGAGAGCCCCCTCTGTCTCCTCAGTCTGAGTTGAGACCTCCAGGTCCCTCCTGGGTCCAGGCAGCGCCTCTTTGATGGATAACTCCTTCTTGCGTGAACCAAGGCTTGTTTGCGGAATCAAACGACGCAAACAGCCTGCAGCCAACAACTCGACGTGGGACATCGACGCAGGAACCTGCAGCTGTCTTCTTTGGTGCATTTCTGTACTTTTCTTATAACTGGAGAATCCCTTTTTGCCCCTTCAACCAGGTTGGCAAGGGCTCCTGTTCTTCCTGGACTCTTCATCGACTTCTGGTCTTGGTCTCCTCTCTCCCCAGGTCTTCTGGTCCAGGAATCCATCATTACTTTCTTGCAGTCTTGCTTGGTTCTAGCATAATCCTTTGCCCCGACTTCTAGTGTGTTCTGAGGAAACTTGCTGTACTTTGCTCCTGTTTTCCTGGGCTCTGGGGCGGGGTATTTTACTTACCTTTGGTGTTTTCTTACACTCCCAGCACCCCTCTACATACTGCATTTGCCTAGGGGGGAAACTGACATTCGCATTCCACTATTTTAGTATATGGTTTGTGTTGCCCCTAGGCCTATTGCAGTCTATTGTGTTTTTCACTGTTTGCACTATTTTATGACTGTTTACTTATCTGATTTTGGTTACTAGTGTACATACTGTGTATAATACTTATCTTCAGAAGGAACATTGCCTCCAGTATATTTTTGGTCTTATATCACTAAAATAAAGTACCTTTATTTTTGGTAACACTGAGTATTGTCTTTTATTGTGTATAAGTACTGTGTGAATATAGTGGTATTTCAAGAGCTTTGTATGTCTCCTAGTTCAGCCTTGGCTGCTCTGCTACAGCTACCCCTAGACAGCCTAAGCTGTGAGACACTGCCTACATGTCACTAAGATGGATCACTGGATCTGGTATAAGGTGTAAGTACCTCTGGTACCCACTACAAACCAGGCCAGCTTCTCACAGGGGTGTTGAGGTATTTTCTGTCGTCCTCAACATTAACATGAGATACACCATCAATTTCCATATGTAGTGAAAGTATATGGTTACAAATTGGAGGACAAAAACCTAAGTTTAAATCCTAAACAAAAATCTGTGACTTGAAATCTTAAATTATCAATTGAAAACACTGGGTAAAAACATGCTCTATTTGTTTTTTGGTTTATATCTACTATTTTAGAGCATCATTTGAATTTGAACAGTACAATAAAGACATTCTATTCCCATTCAAATCAGCATAAATCCATTGCAAAGAAGAATTATTTGCAACTTCTAGGGGACATCTTCAATGCTGATAACCCAAGCTTTATGTCAACCTTGTAGTATGTCATCTGAAAGTTGTATATTGAGGGTCATATGTATCAAAATTTCATGCAACACACAGCAGCAATCTACCTTGCAATTCTGCGCTGTGTGAAAGGGCAGGAATGGATCATATTAAACATTATATGGTGCATTCCTGTCCTTTCCTTGCACTAGCATACTTTTGGCTCCCTAGTGCCAAAGCAGGCACACTTGCGTCATGGTGCAAGAGTGCCTGTATTGCTGACAGGATTGTTTTTGTGCAGGAAGTGACACCTTCCTGCACAAAAACAATTTGGAGAGGCATTTCCTCTTTCTACATGTCCTGCAGAATGCAGCACATATAGAAAGAGGCAAAACAAAAAGAAACACAGATATATCCTCTCCTTACACATCCTATGGAGAGGAATAGCATTTTGACACATTCCCAGATCTACCACTAATGGTAAATCTAGGAATCCACCAAAATCCATGGGTGAATGTGTGGGAACACCCACACTCTGCCCATTAAATGCCTCCCTGGAGCAGAATAATGCAAGGCAGAGTTTTGGGCTGTCTTGCGGTTCTCCAGATTTATCATGCCATGCAGGGCCACACAAGGTGGCCTTGCATGGCTTGATAAGTCTGACTTTAGTGTTGTATCCCTCTTGTGCCACCTTGCGTTGAGCAAGGGCGACTCAATACTGTGATAAATTCCCCCTTGAGCCTTCAGGCACAACAGCAGAGAACATAAAATATAATTAAAAAATGCTTGAATTTATGAGTCTGCTTTACTGAAAATATTCAAAATCAATTTGTTCCATATTTCTGTTGTCAGTCTGTGCATTGCAATAAGTTACAAAGTTAAATGCTTTAATTGGTGGATACCCAATTTATCATGTTTTGGGATCAGAGCACATACACTGGGGGCTCGACAGCTGCGCCTCAGAGAACAGAATTAAAAAACAGCCATACTAGTCAGCAAAAAAATTGTGGTGACCACGGAAAAACAGGCACCTTCACATGTTGACAGTACTTAGGGCGGTTCAATGGCAAGCAAACCACCACCTCAGAACACAAGCTAAAGTCTATAAGCAACTATGAATGCTTTTGTTGGAAGGTTCAATCACTTTCGAAATTATCTATGTCATAACCTACATAAGTATATGATTTATATGTGTAACAGGGTCACAGGGACCCTGTTTACAGATGTCGACCCTGGCCCGGCCAACCGATACCCCGGGGGCACCAGCGGAAGCCAAGGGACAGAAAGGACCTCCGCAAACCTGGATATCCGGGAGAAGACAGAAATAGAAAAAGGTCTGCCAGCGTGTTCATGGAGAGAAGAGAACACGGAAGACAAACGTGGAGAAGAGGGTCAGGGAGAGCGACCGGACCCGAACAGCGGAGAGGAAAACCCAGAAGCCAGAGAGCCAACCTGTAGCCGAGGCACAGGTACACCAGCAGTTGATCAGCATTTTGATGCAACTTCCCGCCACGTCCCTGGAGGGATGTGGCTATCGCAGGTACGTACCTGCTTCTTGAGTCCAATAATGTATTTTACAGTCGGGAGGGGAAGGCGGGTGGTTTGGGACAGATGCTGGGAAGGAGTAAGGAAATAAACCCGGCGTCGCCAACATAGTAATTACCTTTGCTCAACATATATTTATTCCTGTCGGAGTTAAAAGACAACAAAAACTATTAGTTTTGTATTTTTTAAATTTTTTTCTTTCTCCCCGTTTCTACTGACCCGCACTAAGTTGGTGCTGTGACCATAACAGGCCCGGAAATAGCACAACCAGAGAAAGCTCTAAACCTTACAGAGAGCCCCCCAACACAGCGGTGAAAATGTGAGCACCCTTTATTTTATTTTCAGCTCCATCACCCACCACTCTGCACCTTCCCTCCTAACCCTTACAAATAACCGTCGAAGCAAACCACTTACCTGTTCTTCACCTTTGTTATTTTTCCCCTGAACAATGTGTCCTTGCTGATCCCTCCTGATGTCAGCGAGGCTCCAGACGAAGAAGAAGATCCCCTAAAAAAGAAACAAAGAAACGAATAAGAGACAGAAGGACTAAAAAGGAAAGAAGAGGAAGAAAAGAGAGACCTAAGGAAGGAGACCAAAAGGGAAGAGAACAAAGACTGTTAAGGACACTTAGGGCCTGATTCCAACCCTGGCGGGCGGCAGTAGCCGCCCGCCAGGCGGGAACCGGCATTTGGCCACCATGCGGCCAAAATACTGCTTCCCTCATTCCGACATTCCAGTTGGGCCGGCGGGCGCTAACCAAGTTAGCGCCGGCCGGCCCAGCGGGAATGGGGGCCGTAACACAGGAGCCGGCTCCGAATGGAGCCGGCGGTGTTGCGGCGGTGCGACGGGTGCAGTTGCACCCGTCGCGCTTTTCACTGACTGCTAAGCAGATAGTGAAATGCTTCATGGGGCCCTGTTAGGGGGCCCCTGCACTGCCAATGCCAGTGGCATGGGCTGTGCAGGGGCCCCCAGGGGCCCCAGGACACCCCTTACCGCCAGCCTCTTCAGAAACAGGCTGGCGGTAAGGTGGTCAGAATCCCCAGGGCAGCGCTGCCCGCCGCCGTGGTCAGAATGGGCTTGGAAGCACCGCCAGCCTGTTGGCGGTGCTTCCGTCATTCATGGCCCTGGCTGTCTTGGACCGCCAGGGTCAGAATGACCCCCTTAATATACTAGAATACTTTGACATACTAATAAAAGAACGTTATTACAAAAAGTATTGGGACTCCAACAGAGTTATTCACATCTCCCCTTCAGTAACGCTATTGCCCAGCCTCTACAATATCCTACATTCTTAGCTACAAAGCGACAGTAAGCTGGACATCATGAGGTTTCCAACCACAGAATAAAACAGAGTGAGACATATTATGGCATAAAAATGAAGGATTGTTGAAGTTAGGATACAGTGATTAAGGAAAATGGTGGAATTGCTATTGGAGCAAGGAGAGAGCATTACAAATTGGAACCATGGGGTATCTATAACAGATAGGTATGGGAATCACAGTGTAAGTAGTGTGCTAGGTGGATGCATGGTGCAGGGAAAAAGGTGGATATTTTAAAGTGGGTGCAACAATGGCTCATTACAATGTGATGAGGTAATCTTTGAAAACTTAAGCTGTCAGCTATTTCAGAAATTTTGAATACTACGACGGAGTTCCACGTATTTTGAGCACAGCAGGGGTAGACCTCCCTTGACACCCTTGCAGATGGGACCAACCTTAGTAAATCAGTTCATCTTTTTCTAATAAGGACCCATCTTTCTGAACTGCTGTATCACCTTATTTATTTGATCTTAACTGGGCATCATAAAAGGGCTGTAGCCTGTAGAGATCTTTGACTCATGTAGAAATGAAAAAAGTTTACTACACCTAAGACTCATCGAGTGCTTGCTTTCATGGCCTTAACGTCATTCAAAACTCACGAATCCTACGATTAGGAAACACTATTAATTATTTCAGGAATTGATTCATCCTCATGGTTTTCCTTTTGGATACATCCTCCTTTGTTTACAATTCTGCCTTGAATAAGTCCTGTTGAACGAAACACGTGTTGGCTGCATTTTGCATACATATGTTTTTATGTTGAACATAAGGAATTAAAGTTTACTGCCATGTGAAAACTATCTTCTGGAACGTTGGACTTTCATTTACTGTGGACTACTCTCTGGAGTGCCCTGGTATCTCGGTATTGGAATTTACTTTCCAGCAGGCTCAAAGGAAGTTCTCCTTCTTTGATCTGGTGCAGTTAATACCCTTGGTGGTTGGGTATTTCTAGCAGGTTGGCACCCATTCAAGGACTCACTGCATTTATTATTGAACATTCTTCCTTTGTGTTTCATATGTGCGATCATTAAGCACCAACCACCAATTTTTGTAGTACTAGAAATGAAAAACAGTTTAGTTTAGAATTTAGAAGGTGTCCGACGAAGCCCAAGGTGAGGTGTGGCTAAGCTGTTTTTCTTCATATGTTCAAAAACCCTATACTGCTGATGAATGGTAAGGTGTGTTTAGATAGATAGAAAAACAGTTTTATAACTAAGTCATATAGGTTTTTTATGCAAAAAAAGTTGCATGTGTGACTATAACATTGACGTTCAGACTAGAAGTCTGATTTAGAGTTCAGCGGACGGGGGTTTCCGTCACGTTGAGTGACTGGTCTGCTCAACTCTAAATTAGGCTTAAGTGTTTACAACTTAAATGTGCACACAGTAAGGTGAATTTCCATCGTATAAAATGTGCAAGAGTCACTAGGCTCGGGTCTAGTTCAGCGTTGTGAAAAATAATTACTATTTTCCTTATGCCGAGTCTGTAGCTTAGACGGTTATGCCTTGAGTACACAATTTTGTTGTGACTGTCTAAAAGAAAGCCAACAATGCTTTCTCAGCTGCAGAATGTTATTGCACAAGTTAGCATTGTTTTTACAAAATAAATTCACAAAATTAGGCTTTCAACATTAAGAAACAGCACGTGAAGTGAGGAGCTTAGCTTTACTAGTGTGGGGAATTTCAGAGACAGTCCTGTGTGAACCAGGGCACAGACGATGTGTTGCCAGACTTTAATAAATAGTGCAACTCAGCAATTTTATTGAACACAGGGCTATTATTTGGATTGTTTTGTAAACCAAGAGTGCCACCTCTAATGGAGGAAATTCCTAGTTTAATATAGCAAAGAAGAAATGGGAGAGACCCACAGACAGGAGAGGGGTCAGCTGGAGTTGGAGTTGATGGGAAGTTGTAGTGAGAGCCAGAATTGAAGTTCCAGGCAGTTGCAGACAGTCTCTGGAGAAGAGGCCGGATGCAGACAAGAAAGAGAGGGCCTGAATTCTAAGCCTTCCCACAGACTGTGCCTGGATTCGCATGGTTTCACGAGGAATTGACGAGAAAAAAAACCTTTATACCACAATACATGTAGTCATAAATCAATCAATCAGTAAATACTTTATTCTGTCACATTTGACCATAAAAGCAATACATAAAACAACAACACATAATATTAAAACACAGATAAACAATAAAATTATCCATTAAAAACATAAATGGCAAATTTAAAAAGAGCATTTCATCATCTCTAATTCATTACAGTTTTCAGCCAAGCAAATCTATAATTAACTCTCATACCTCATCTAATGGCCAACACATTCCTTATAAAATCAACAATGACCATACCAATTTCTATTGCTTCCATCCTTTGAAGGCAAGCGAATGAACTCCTGCAGTGTCTTATATTTGCTGTCCGCAGACATGGTAATAAAAACCTCCTAAAGGACTGACCGCAAGTGCGTCCACTTTACCTAGACAAAGAACACCACACGCCACTACGCCCCCCCATCATCCTGGCAGACATTGGCCAAAGTCACGGAAGCACAACTCACCAATGCTCCCAACCACTCCCTTCCACCGGACGCAGTGGATGCCAATGAAGCCACACGCAATCTACACCGCTGGCTAGTGAACTGCGCCGACAACGTGGAACCCCTAAGGATTACAGCAGGATATTGACAGAGCAAATCACCGAAATGGTTTATGGCAGACCTACAGGAATCTGGAATGGAAATGGAGGATCAGCAAATGAACCGAAGACCACGCAGCCTACAAGAATGCAGTCACCACACACCACCAGAACTTCAGAGTTGCCAAAAAAGCTGCCTTTCAAGCACACTTCATCACCAGCAATCACGACAGCAAAGAGCTCTTCTCCATCGGCAAAAAGTTCATGAACCCCAGGACAGACACCTCATCCATCCCTCCCTCCCAAGACCTTTGCAACAACCTTGACACCTTCTTTCACCGAAAAATCCAGGACATCTACAAAGGCTTCAGGAACCAAAATCCACCAGCATCGCTCACCACCACGGATCTAGCACCTCACCAGATACTTAACTCCTGGGCCCCCATCACCAAAGAGTATACCCAGAGACTTATGAACTCCATCCACTCAGGATCTGTGCCCTCATCACATCTTCAACTAGGCCAGCGCCACCATAGACCCGGAGCTCTGCCGAACTATCAACCGATCCTTCGAGACCGCCACCTTCCCACCAAACTGGAAGAATGCCGAAATCAACCCGCTACTCAAGAAACCCGACGCCGACCCTAGGGAGCTGAAGAACTACAGACCTATCTCTCTGCCCCCTTTCCCAGCCAAGGTAACAGTGATGGCCGTCAACCAGCAACTCACCAAATTCCTCGAGACACACCGTATCCTGGACCCATCCCAATCCATATGCAGAAGCAACCACAGGTCTGAAACCGCTTTTTTAGCGGCCACCATCAACATACGCATCATACAGGACTCCGGAGGCATGGCCGCACTTGTCCTCTTCTGCCTCTCTGCTGCATTTGACACCATCTCCCACTCCACCCTCTGCGACAGAGTAGATGACGCCGGCATCCAAGATAAAGCACTGGATTGGATCAGGACCTTCTTCAATGGAAGAACACAGAGTGTCAGGCTACTGCCGTTCTCATCAGTATCCAAAGACACATGATGCAGAGTGCCCCAAGGATCTTCACTCAGTCTGACACTTTTCACCATCTACATGGCCCGCTTGCCAAGATCATCAAACAAAATGGGCTAAACATAGTCTCCTACGATGACGACACCCAACTGATCCTCTCCCTGTCTGAGGACTCTGCAAAGGCCAAGAGAAATTTCCACAACGGGATGAGAGCAGTCGCCACCTGGATGGAGGCCAGCTGCCTCAAACTCAACAGGGACAAGACAGCGATCCTCTTAATCAGCTCAACCCCTACTGCCTGGAATGATTCCTGCTGGCCCACCTCTCTGGGAAACGCCCCCACGGACCACCCGTGCAACCTAGGCATCATCCTGGAGACCTCTCTCTCCATGACCTGCCAAGTCAATGACGTCTCTTCATCAAGCTTTCACACCATCTGACTCCTGTGGAAGATTTTCAAGTGGATTCCCTCTGACACGAGAAAGACAGTCACCCACGCACTCACCACCAGCTAACTGGACTACGACAATGCACTCTCTGCCGACATTACCAACAAACTTCAATCAAGACTACAAAGAGTCCAGAATGCAGCAGCCAGACCCATCCTGGAAATCCCGACACAGCTGCATCTCCTCCCTCCTGAGAGACCTACACTGGCTCCCAGTCAACAAGCGCATCACATACAAACTCCTGATCCCCACCTACAAGGCACTTCACAACATAGGAACGGCATACTTCAAACACAGCCTCGCCTTCTATATAACCAACAAACATCTCCGCTCCTCCAGCTCACCGTTGCAGCTGTCCCAAGATCTGGAAAAGCACAGCAGGAGGAAGATCCTTCTTCTACCTGGCAGCCTGGACATGGAAAACGCTACATCTCAAGCTCAGGCAGATCTCATCACTGAAGCAGTTCAGGAAGGACCTCAAGACGTGGCTCTTCGACTGAGCATCACGCCCACAAACAGCGCCTTGAGACCCTATGGGTGATTAGCCACACTGTATAAATTAATGATTGATTGATTGGGTTATCGAACAATGGGAAAAAGGAATAAAGTGCAAAGTGCTCTGAGGTGTGCATTTATCACAAGGGCAATTTGGCAAAGTTCCCGAGATGGGAAAAGCACATAAAAAATGTTTTGTATTCAACCTAAATCTGGTTAAATAGTACTGAGAGAGCATAGCTTATAAAATCTATATTTTACGTGAATTGTTTATGAACTAATGTGTGATAATGCCGCATAAAAATTGTATTAACCTGTTTTGCTAAAATGTGCATTTGAAATGTGACCACGGGGAGTGGCTGCCAATGTATACATGGATTAATAAAAATGACTAATGCCTATGAATATTTGAATTAAAGAATGGTTTGCACTAATTATTAAAGTTATGCCAAATAAATCTTGTAGGCCTTAAGTTAGCATGAGCCGAAGCTTAGCTGCCTGGCTCTCATATTAGATGTGTTTTTCTAACGTGCATTGTGCTGACTCGCAAAAGGACATGACCTCTTGTTTTCTTCAAACTAGAAGCTGAATGTAACCATAATGGATCCGTTCTCATGAAATTCATATTGCTTGTAGAAATGTTTCATCGAAATGCAACAGTGTAGACTAATATAATGTACAAGGTCATTTAAACCAATGAAGGCAATGGAGCTACTGACCAAAAGCTGTGCAAACAATTACAGAAGGATGAAATAATACCGGACGTGCTACCTCTGAAGACGTCAATCATGTGGACCAATAGACTGTCTGTGAACTATCGTGGGGTGACAAAGTTGATGAGCTAATTTGAAATTAATTGGGTAGAGATAGTGGGGCGCAACCCCTTAGCCAATTAGATTTTAGGGGAATGGACAATGAAAAAGAGATAAAAATCCATGCCACGGGGAGCCTGAGAGGTGTTAGGGAATGCTATTGATTTTATCCAGAAACTCTGTCACTCTGTTTGGTGACTGATTGGTTTATTAAAACCATCCTCTTCCTTAGATTGCCCATTTACACTTTACCTCCTTATGAGAGAAGTGCCCCCTTTTGCCCCGGAGCTGAGTTTTGACTGATGACGAATCAACTGATGTCCTGAAGACGAAGACTGATCCTGAGTGCTGACCTAAACCTTGGAGGGTAACTATGACCATGAAATTGTGATTTGTCTGTTTGCTTTTCCTTTCTAGGTACTAACTGCTTACTTTTGACAGAGACCATAGTAATATGTTTTCTAAATTGGTGTTCTAAATTGTTTTGCATGGAGCCCAACATGCCAATGCTAATCAGCGGTTAGGACAGGGATTCACTAGACTGACGCAAATAGAGATACGACTGAATCTATGCTTTGTTGAACCAAAGCGTTAATGACACTCTGCTAAAGTTGATCTATGTTCACGCCGTGTTGTGTTTTGATGTTTGTGATCCTTGCCTTGATGAAATCTTATCAGAGTTGCCATATTCTGACAATGCTATTTTGCTTCTTGGTTTTGAGATTAACACATTTGCTCTTAGAATTGTAACTAATAGGGAACAAAACTCATAAAATTCTACTAAACTGGTGTGGTTATTCATGACTGCCAGGTCATGGTGGTTTCTTGAATTGATTAATGTCTCTGACTAAAGTGAAATGCATTGTTGTAATAAATATTGATGACGTTATTGACGTATTGATTGACATATTGATTAGCTATCTCGTCCTAAGGTGACTCTCAACTGGGTCAAAAGATTCATTGGCCTAAAACGAGTCCTGATGTGTAATAAATTATCATAAAGGGACGCGTTAACAGTACCTATGCTGAGGCTTTAAAAAAAATACAAGATATGCCTCAACATCATCAGACGGACCTCGTGGCATATTTATACTTTCTTTGCACTGAATTAGCATCATTTATTTTGACGGTAATTCAGCACAAACTTAACTCCATGTTTATATTTTGACGCTCAACCTGTCTAGCACCAAAATGTTTGAGTTAAAGCCATTTTTTGGATGCGTGAACCCACCTTGCGTCAATGAGATGCAAGGTAGGCATTCCCATCCAAAAAATGACTCAAAGCCCCTAGAGCCTCATTTATCCTCCCATGCAACAATGGTGCACAGGGGGAGGCGGGCCTAAATAAAGGCACTAAGCCTGCTTAGCACCATTATTAAATGCCTGGGTCAGGGCAGGTGTGAGGGGACCTGTTGACCCACTTCCATGGTCAAACACCATGGATAGAGCCCACAGGTGCCTAACCCAAGCCCCAAGAACACCCCCACCCAAACCAGAGGGACAGCACAGGATGGGGGGCCCCATTCTCTGGTAAGTAGGCTAAGTAGGGTTAGTAGAGGTAAGTATTTTAAATATTTTTTCCCTTTGGGGGACCTGAAATGGCCCCCCCTACATGGCACTGGGTACCATGGCCATTCCCAGGGAACCCATGTTCCCTGTACTGGCCACTGGGGTGGTGGGCATGACTCCTGCCTTTTATAAGACAGGAGTCATGTGGTATGGATTTTGCATCAGGAAATGACACTAGGCTGGTTAATAGCATTTTTTTTTGCCTCTAACCAGCCTAATGTCATTTTTTGGTGCAAAACCCTCTTCCCCTTATACCGCCACCCCCACCCAGCTAACGTCATTTTTTTAGACGCTAGCCCACCCTTTGCACCGGCTCACGGTATTCCATAAATTTGGTGCCCGGCTGACACACTGGAATGCCGCAATACGACACTATACATTTTAATGCAAAACTGCGTTTGTGCAATTTTGTGTCAAAAAGTATAAATATGGGCCCTAGTTCTATATAATCCCTCACTGTCTGCATATTCACAACCTTTGCCAGTCTCAGGTCTTGCAGATGCTACCTAAAGACTGTTTTTGCCCTTTCTCTAAAGGCTGGGGAAACGTGAGCAGGATTTGTAAACAAATCACCCAACCTTACTTTATTTAGTGATTGTTTTACATAATTCAGCCAGGGAATCCTTTCCATTCTATCCAAGGTTAAACAATCTGCCAAGACATTTCTTGTAAATGCAAGTTCCGGTGTTAGCCAGACCCTAAACCATAATATTGTAGGGGCAATCTGAGCCACTTCCTCAAAACAATTCAAATCAAGTTCCTGATTTACAATAAATGTAGCTATAGTGGGTGAGGTTTGCAATATACAACTAATAAAGATTTGGAGGCAACTAAGTTTTGTATAGCCCCATACCCTGCCACATAGAGCCCTACCACTACACATTTACTTTTATATAGGAGTAGCAATTCTTTTATCCGTTTGATACCTAACCTGGATTATAAGCAAACAATTGCTTTCATGGCATGCTGCAACTGATTCTTCCTAATTTTAAGTCACTTGGCCCACATTAGAGTAGTATTAATTTACATTGTCAAATGCACCGGAGAGGTCCATAAAACTTAAATGCAGAGCACCTCTCCTGATGCCGACATAATTCCCTACCAGGATGGTTAAATACAAAGACTGCTCCACTGTACCTACTCCTGGGCAGAAGTCATACTCTACTGGAGTAAGTCTATTCTGCTCTTCAGCCCAAGCCTCTAGGCATGTTAGCAGAACTCTGCCCAAAGCTTTAGATGTAGTATCTAATAAGGAAATTGGTCTATAACAGGCTGATCCGCTTTATTTCCCTTTTTAAGAAAAGGAACTAACACTGCCTCTTGCCAAGAGGGGTGCAAAGGGCAACTGGTTGCTGCCATCAAGACATACGTTAGCAACAGGCCCCCAAGATCAATATTAGTCCTAAACAGATCCATGGGGGCACCATCTGGGCTGGCTGCTTTATCAGAAGAAGATTTTTTAATGGCCAACATTACCTCCTTGCAATCAATGGAGTTACTTAATTCCACCCTCAGGGATTGATCAAGTTACCACCCTCCAATATGTCCAGATCCAGCATATCCTGGCCATCAACCCGGCCAAACAAATTTGTGTAATGTGCCACCCATGCTTCTACTGGAATAAAACATTCAATCCCCATCGACTTATGGTCTGTAAAAAATGGATGGTTAATAACTTTCCAGAAACTGGCCTGTTCCCTCACTTGGTTTCCTCTAATTCTTCCCAAGCCACTTTCTAAATATCTGCTTTCCTTGAGGCCAGAATTTCTTTGTTAGCCTTCATAGTCCACTTAACCTCACCGTTATCCCTAGGGACTTCCTTGAGGGCTTGGTGGAGCTCCTGATGGGCTACCCTACAAGCCTTATCAAACCAGGCACAATGGTTAATATCAGCCTTCCCCTTTTTTATATCCAGTAACTTTGACACCTTGCCAGAGAAGGAGGAAAGTCCCTTGATAGTCGCAGATGGGTCAATTTCCAGATTAAGACAAACAACCATAGCCAGTTCTTCCCCTGTACCAAATTCGTTAAGCAACAGTCAGAATGCCCACAGATCATTCTTGGGCTCTATCATGACTTAGTTCCACTTGCAATTCCAGGGCACTATGATTGCTCATTCAATTTGTCCTGATAGCAAAATCTTATAAATCTAATCAATAGTGTAAAACAAAACTAAATATTAAATGTGTTTCTATTCCTTTTAGCATTGTATTGTAAGGTTTTCTACTAGTGATGGGATTCTGCTCCAATGATTTAAAGAAGATCACCAGAGTTGGAGAATGAAATGGGTCCACAATCCTATTCAAAAACATAAACAGATGTTGGAAGTGGCACTTTCTGCTGGGTTGTCCCCAAACATTTTGCCTTTTTCCTACTATTTGTATGACCCTCTTTTTGCTGGCTGTATGATTCAGGGCACCTTACCACTTCTAATCAGTGCTAAAGTGTATGTGCTCTTGCCCTTTTAAACATGGTATGATTAGCTTACACCTGTCTGGAATATTTAATTTACTTATAAGTCCCTTGTAAAGTGGTATACCATATACCCAGGGCCTGTAAATTAAATGCTACTAGTGGGCCCGAAGTGCTGATTGCACCACCCACAGAAGTTACCTTTCAAACCTGTCTCAGGCCTGCCACAGCAGTGCCTGCATACCCAGTTTACTGCCACCTTGAAATGGCATTTCAAACTACTTGCCAAGCCGTAAACTCCCTTTTATTACACCAGATCACCCCTAGGGTTGGCCCTAGGGTAGCCCTATTGGCAGGATGCGGTGAAAGTAAAAGGTAGGACATGTACCTTATGTTTTGCATGTCCTCGTAGTGACAAACAGCCTATTTTTTCACTACTGTGAGGGCAGCTAGCATTCAGAATTTCCTTAAATATTTTTAAGTGGTAATTTATGACGTGAAAGAAGTAGTGTGGGCATGTTTGGTATGTTTAGGATGGTAGTGAGAAATCCTGCTTACTGGTGTAGTTGGATTTTACATTACTATTTTAGAAATGCCACTTTTAGAAAGTGGGCATTTCTCTGTGCTTAGATCTCTGTACGGGGTGTGAATGTTTGACATTGTTTAGCATTCCGTCTATCATTTGTTCTTTTTGCAATTGTTGCCCTAAGTAGGGGGGAAATGATTTTGAAATAGTTCTCTGGTCTGAGAGAAAGTTAATCATGCTTAATGAACTGCCATGAAAGAAATGTTAGCGCTAACTCATCTCAACAAATCTTCCTTACAAGCTTTAGTCCCAGATTTACTAAGAATTTTGCATCGGGTTGTGTCGCCTTTTTTTGGCACAGCCCAATATACAATTTTGTGATTTAAGAAGCCCTGCAAATATTGATTTGCTTATCTTTTTTTTAAAAAGTAGTGCAAAGCAGTGCATAATGCTGCCTTGTGGTACCGTATTGGTAACATTGGTCGAGGATGGGCGTTCCCATGCATCCAATTATGGATTTTGACACAAAGCCATATTTACAAAGACTTTGAAACATGAATTGTCACCAAAATGGTGTGCCTATGTGAGGCTGGTGTGATGTAGAAATAGTTATTTCCTCTTTGCATGTGTGTTGAATTCTGCAGTGCACATACAAAAAGGAACATGCCTCAAAGAATCATTTTTGTGCATCCTTCACAAAAGGTATCCTGACCTTAATGCAAGCATATCAAAAGGGTGCCTGTGTTGGCACTAGGCAGCCACAAGGTCAGCAGAGCTAGAAGAGAACAGACTGCACCACATCTTTGAAAATATGGGCCAGTCCTGCTCTTTACTTTTCACTCAACTCAGCACAGCAATTTTACTTGAATTGTTAGTACATCTGTCCCTAAGTTTCTAGTGGCACTGAGCAAGAAATCCTTTTCTAGACAAAGATCCAGAATGCTGAGGGAATGTATGAAATAACCATATTCAAGCAATTCATATCTATATAATGCAGTAGAAATCCACTTCAAAATCAGCAATTGTTCCTGGATGTCTGAGCCTTTTTGCACCAGATGCAAGGAATCAACAAGTTCTTCTGCCCTCATTTAGGTCATGAGAGATGTGTCTTGGGTTTCTGGACACAGTAAGCAAGCTGTTTACTTCTAGACAGAGTAACTCTGTGTAGGACAGCATAAGACAAGTATGCATAAACCATGATAATCAAAGGTCAATGTACCTGAACAGTAAGAAGTAAATTGATAGACTGAAAACACAGGTGCAGCCTACTATTATGAAGTGACTCCAAAATTTAAATCCAACTATTGACAAAACCGGAATTTTTCCATTGTTAACAAAAATAAAACAAATTGCAATTATTCTCATAACACACATGCTTAATTTAATGGTTAAGATGTGAAATGCATGTAGTGTCTTGCTACTGGTATTGTATCCAAGGACTTATGTTAGACTGTTTTAAGTATGGAAAGTCACTCATGCTCACATACCATTACCTTTTTTCACATCTCATTGCCTCCTACACTCACTCTGGCAGGACTCAGTCTGGTTTACAGGACTATTAAGGGATTCAAAAAGTAAGAGTGCCATCTTAAATTGTTTTGTTAAAGAAATTCATGGACACAGTAGGGGTCATTTACCTATTCCTTACTGAATATTATGACATTGTAGGGATGGTTACCCTGCCAACTGCATAGTACCTTGTGAAACCTTTAACATTTTGAATTACATCAGATTATTTTGTAACCTATATTCTAAGTCACCTGCAACTTGATGCTTTAAGGGCATGTCCCCTGAATATCAAAGCAGGAATGTCAAAATATACAATTATTGAGGACAAAATATCGAAATCAAAATATCGAAAGGTACATAAGTATAGATTTTCGATAACTAACTCCACATATACATGCCATGATGATATGTATATCTTCAAGGTACATATATTTGTGGTTAGGGATATTAAATCCTTCCTCTATGTGCAGGCATCTTTCAATACTTTGGTCTTTATTATTTTCTCCACAATATTCTTCTATCTTGATATTCTTAATATCAATATACAGAAATACAATTTCCTTTAGCATGCATGTGACTGCTTTGCTACACCCAATGTCTGGCAATATTAAGGTGTTCCTGGTGTTGTGTGGACATTCATAGCTGCCAAGTGACCCCATGGTAAATGTCTCACTTTAAGCCAGCTCCAACCTTTTAATAGAAATGACATTGGACTCTGGGACTTGAACTTTTGCCGCTAACATTGCAACTATGGCTGAGTAGAAAGGCAGGATTAGCTGAAGGTATCACACAATAATGAGACACATTGCAGCTATGAATTAGTGCTGGTATGTGGAATCCTTGTGTCACTTTTTCATCACTATTGCACATGCAGAATGATAGCACTCTTTTCACAGGTACTTGTCAATACACCATGCATTACATGTTTAAAGCCTGTGGAGGTAGGCAATTGACTGGTATCATTGCTGACTTGTTTGAAAAGAGGGTTGATGTATAAAGTGTTTTACCCATTCTGTATTTGGCGATAGATGTGATAGCACCTGTTAGTCAAGATTCGTATGAGTTAGCCTTTTAACCAGTCAATGAAATGATTATACACTGTCAAAAAATGAAATATAATTGTAATATTCCCAGGTTACATACATATAAACCCTTCACCTTTAATCCAAACAAACAAAATTGTAGGAAACAAAAGGAACGAGAAAGAAAATGGTAGTGACGTCCCTAAACAATGAAACTCAAGCAGAATAATGTAAAAAACATTTTTTTTAATTTTTTGGGCAGCTACCCTGTCTAACAAAGTTACATTGGGTTGGAGCTGTTAAAAAATAAAACAGACGCATTCTCTCTCACTTTCCTTTCTTTGAATGGCATGTTAGTATGTGGTTGTGTAGGTGTTAATCAGTGTTTATATGTTTATTCTGTGTAGGGAATGTTTCTCTTTCAGTGGGGTTTTATCAGTTATTGTAGGTTTAACCATAAAACAAGATAGCCCAGCTGTTGTGTACGCTGGGAACATGAAACTAAAATATGTCTTAGACTCACATGGCATTTGCTGAGTGATTGGCATACAATTACAGTTTATAAGTAGCTACTTTCCAACACTCACGGAGAATGTCTGCACAGTTTCAATGTTTTCTTAAAAGTTTGCAAGCTTAATTTCATATGTATCCTTTGCAAAAGTAATATTGACTTAAAGTACCCAGAAATCTAATAGTGTTACCCCCCAATGTCCTAATCACAATATCAACTTGAAGATATCTTGTGATAGTAATATTGATTCCAAAATATCATTGTGGATGTGTTAATGAAAGCTTATCTACACTGATTGTGAAGATAGTTTGGTATTCTACGTAATTGATATAATATATCCACAGGCTGATACTTTGACTGCAATAGTATAACCTACAAATAAAGCCAACAAAGCTCTCACGTGTTATTCAGTATCGAATAGCTACTCCTTCTTTCACATGTGGGGCAGGCTTACTAACATTTTGCGCTGGGTTAGCATCTTAAAGTGAATTACACCTGCAAAAAATGGATTTTTGGATTTCATTTCCAGTGCTAATCTTGTTTTGCACTGAAAATTTGTCTGAAAGTAACACAATAGAGCGCTTTGTGCTGCTTTGCTTAAAATTGCTTTCATTTAATTCAAGTGGGAATTTCATTGACAGCATATGAGCACTCCAATATAGCAATTCACGTTTTTTTATGCTAAGCCCTACCTACTAAAATTAGCATATAGGGCTTTTCACCAAAAAATAATGCATCTTTGAAGCTGGCATTAAAAAGGAGCAATGCTTTTATTTCTTCTAACGTTTCACACTTTGCATGTGTGCTCAATTGCACAGCACACTTCCAAAGAGGGAAAGGTTTAAAACATAGGGGGTCATTACAACCCTGGCGGAAGGCGGAGAACCGGCGGTAAGACCGCCAACAGGCTGGCGGTCTTACTTTGTGGAATTATGACCATGGCGGTTACCGCCATGGTCATCTGCCGGTTCTCCGTTCCGCCTGCCAGGGCGGAGACGACCACTGGGCTGGAGACCTGGGTCTCCAGCCCGGCGGCCGTCACTAGACCACTGGCGGTATTCAGACCCGGCTTACCGACGTGGATTTCCAGCGGTTTGAACCGCCATGAAATCCATGGCGGTAAGCACTGATAGGGGTCTCCCCCACCCCCTACCCCCACCCCATCTCCCTCCCCTACCCCCCACCACCCCTGGCACCCCCCAACGGTGGCAGGGCCCCCCTCCCCACCCCGACCCCCAACATCACATCACCCATACCCACACGACATGCACGCAGGCACCACCTACACACTTACACACACACACACGCCGACATACATGCCTACATCCACACACACAGTCAGACACGCACACCCACATTCAAACATACACGCACACATCCATACAGACATACCCACAGACATACACGCACTCATTCCCATACACACAACACCCCCCGCAAGCATGCACGCACTCACACACTCCCTTTACATACACACACGCACACCCCCATGCACCCACACAACACACAACACCCCCCCACCCCCCTCCCCTCACGGACGATCGACTTACCTGGTCCGACGATCCTCCGGGAGGGGACGGGAGCCATGGGGGCAGCTCCGCCGACACCACACCGCCAACAGAACACTGCCACAGCGAATCACAGGACGTGATTCGCTGGGCGGTGTTCTGTTGGCATGGAGATGGAGATGGAGGTGGAGCAAACTCCACTTCCCCGCCTCCCGCCAGTATGGCTGTTGGCGGCTCTCCGTCCGTAAAAGGACGGAGAGCTGCCAACGGTCATAATAGGCCGAGCGGCAAACCGCCACCACTGGCGGTCTTCCGCACGGCGGTCCCTCGAGGTCAAAATGACCCCCATAGTATTTTGTACTTGAACGGTGCCGTTCAAGTACAATACCTATAGGCAGCCTAATTGTGTGCCAGCGCTGAAAAGTGAGAAGAACACTGCCATATCCTAATGCATAAGGCCCTTCCCTGCTCTCTCCCTTTCCTGCAATCCAGTGCAACAACTTTGGTTGCTCTGCTGTGGTGCGTGACATCTTTGTAAATCTGGGATAAAGTCTGCAATGCAATAGAATCTACATCACAAAGGAGAGCCACAACAATACTATTTTTTCTAAAAGGCTCATTCCTCCATTGTTTAAAAAGTCTCTTTCGAACATTGTTCTAATATTCACATTTAGAGTACCTTGAAACATAGGGGTAAAGTCATCAAAACCATTCAGATTTTAGTTCCAGAATGGCACAGTACAGTTGAAAAATTACTGAATTTATGCCTGCTAATAGGAACACTGTCTGTTTTTTAGGGCAAAGGAGGTTTTTTAACTTTGTGAGGTAACAAGCTTTGACTTTATATGATCTACTAAGCTGTGCCATGTTTGGTTCCATGGCTAGAAATATTAACCTGATAAGATCAATTTCTGATCTGGTAACAATGAGAAAATTAGCTTTTTTGGAAATTACACTGTGCTGCCCTTCCAAGGGTGTGGCAAGGTCACTATCTTGATCCACTTTTGTTTCATGGCTCTATTACCATATATAATCATCGTCAGCAGTATAGACAGCAGAAACTAACCATTCCACCAGCACCCGCAGTTCTGTATTGCCTAATGACAGAGAATGATCTGTCAACTTCTCCCTTAATATTTAGGGCCTGAGTCACAACTTTACTTCCACTCATAAGACTGATCTCTGTGCATAAAAAACCCGCAGCTACTATTGAAGATCTTGAATAAAACAGTTGTCTATTTGTAGTCCTTCTTTTGTGAAACTAAAATTAGTCATAGTGCGTGGGTGGGTGTTTCTAGAATACGGAGTGAACTGGGGAAAGTAAAAATCCCACAGAAGGTTGTTCTTTTGTAGATCTATCCATTCATTTCTAATGTTTTTCCAATACATTGTCACATTCTAATATATTCTAAGAAATTGTGTGGAGAAAGCATATAATTGGGCTTTAAAGTTGCTGCAAACAGAGGAGGTCAGTTACACAACCACACTGTAGGTGCCTCTGGTTGTGAGGCTTTGTGGCTGCCAACCATGCACTACTTGAAACATTCAGGAATCAAGGCAACATACTTTTCCTGGGTTCCATGAGGCTCTCATGAGAGTTACAATGGTGATGGCCATCTTAGATGCATTGATCAGAAGATTTATTTCTAGCAATCATGATACTTAGTTGCTCCAGCCGGAAGGAAACATGCGTCATGAGATTGGAAGTCATTAAACTTTCTTTGAGAGTTATCAAGAACCTTGTCTCCAGGGAAATATTATAGATAAGCAAAAAGAGAATGGCTTTGGATTTAGATTTTCACTTTAGTGGTACAGTACCCTTCCAAGTATTAGGAACTCTATACACCAAATTCATCCTTCCAGGATTATGAACACTAATGCACCTTTTCATGGTCAATTCTAATGATTATTTAATGGTGAAATATGTGTGTTGAGAATCATTTAAGCCACAGACTTAGACCAGATTTAACAAGGTTTTGTGTCACCCTTTTGCCATGCATGATAACCATAGAGTGCTGCAAGGCAGTGAAAATCACTGCCTTGTGTACTCTGTGGTAGGAAGGCTTTCTATGCATGGAGTGTGGGTGTTCCCATGCATCCACCCATTGATTCTGACATGTTCCCAGATATACCAACATGGATAGACCAGGGAATGCATGAGAATTCTACACCTCCCCACCAAAGGAGCAACGAGAAGAAATGTCTTTATTTCTTCTCATTGTTTACTCTTTCTAAGTGTACTACGTTCTGCAGCACACATAGAAAGAGGAAAATGACTTTAAGGATTGTTTTTGTGCAAAAAAGGGGCACCTTCCTGCACAAAAACAATCCTTCCTTCAAAGCATGCACCCTTGAAACATGGCACAAGGGTGCCTGCAATGGCATTAGACTGTCTAAAGAGTGCTTGCACAACAAAATGACAGGAATGCACCTCATAATGTTAAATACGGTGCATTCCTGTCCTTTCTTTTCACTCAATGCAGTGCAGCAAGGTGGCTTGCTGTGCTGCATGAAAGCTTGTTAAATATGCCCCTTGATTTCTAACTCACTGATATAAGAGCATGCATTCAAGTTCAAGTTCAGGTTAGTCCATACATTATTTACAAAAATAATTTGTAAGTTATTTAAATCCTTTGTCTCTAGGCAGTCACAGAATTATCAGCACTCAAAGAGGGTGCGTAATACAGAGGTTGCCACAAGGCATTTTCAATGCCATAGTAGAAACAGTGGAGGTGAGTACCAGAAGTACAGGTGAGTTGAAGATATCAAGAGTCTCTGTTTCTCTGTTTTGGCCCATTCCCCTTTCATCGCACCTACAGATATTACATTCATGGTCGCCAGCGGTTTCAGGAAAGTGTGGATACTAGTATCTCTCCTGTTGGGTCTGGATTGCCAATAGAGTGCAACTATGGTATCCTCAGACTCAAGTAGTATTTGTGTTGGCTTTTCTTATATATATTTATATTTTGGTATATCCGTGGAGCCATCATCTACCAATATCTTAAATTCCATGTCCCCATCTCCAGGTACATCTCTGTTTTTTTGCATAATTTTTATTTGCAATAATTTTTATTTTTTTACTTGCATATGCCTACGTTTGTCAGTCATTTCAACTCATACAATGGATAGATCAATGCTTAGATGACAGTGGTCAACATATGGTGATCTTTGTATGGGTTTGTGCATTTAGTTTTATTGAGTGCAGTTAGGTAAACTCATACATTTGCATGTTTGCAAAATGAACACACATGAAGGTGTGGGGTATGGGTAAGAGGGTAGTGATTGTGAGTGGCAAGTGATCTGTCCACAGCTGCATTGACTGGTTTCCATCTCAATGTTGAGTGTGTCCTTATCCCTGCCTTCACAATACAAGACCTAGAAAGGAGCATTGATCAGGATATTTGTTGAATCAGAGGTGTGGGTGTGACTTGGAGGCCATGTAGTCCGTCAACCGTACCAGGGGAATGGCTTGCCCTTGCAAGACTGGCAGTTGGATTATCAGCCAGGGCCCACATTAAAAAAATATATATATTTCTCTAAACTCACTGGTGCCTGTAAAAAAGTGAATTATTAATTGGGGTGGATGGAAGCCATCCAAAAGGAATAAAGGGTCTGATTTAGAGTTTGGCAGACTGGTTATTTGTCACAAATGTGATAGATATGCGTTGCATCGTATTACAAGTGCTGTTGGATATAATGCACGTGTAATGCAGCAGATGTGGTATCCATCATGTCTGGGACAGGGTAACACGCCTGACAAACTCTAAATCAGGCCCAAAGTCACTATCTTGTTACATCCAGTCAAAAGTTTCAGTAATGGCAGACTTCAATTAACGAAAATGTGTAACGTATCAAGAAGTACCAAAATAGTTTAAAGGGTGACTACACAACACTAGTAAAACTCATTTCTTTTTAGGAAAAGAGAGTAAACCTGGGATATTAACTTTTTAAATAGTTAAGGCAAAAAATGGCAAGAAAATGTAAAGCCCCCTCTCCGTAGTCACTGTTCATAGGTCACCGGCACCTAGGTGTGACTTCTGGCTGACAGCGATGGAGTGTGTATTGGATACATCAAGCAGGTTTATCCTAGTCAAATATTTTACCTTAGTACTTGTTCTCTAAAATAGAAGTTGAAATCCTCCAGATTGGCATGGCTGCAGGCTGTATCTGATGATAAGTTCAGTGAGGCTCGATAGCTTATTACAGAGGGTATACTGAAGAGGATATGCTGCTTCCGAAAATCTCAAAGTGGGATAAAGCTGTTTCTTCAGACCAGCGAGGACACATATTGGTCTGATCTGCTCCAATGGTTGGTCCTCTTGTGGCAAGAAGTCAAAATCTTCAGAAGACCCAAAGTTTTTCAGAGATTGCAGGTGAAGTCCAATTAAACACAAACCACGCTTCAGGGGTAGCACTTAGTGGTCAAGATGTATTCTACTTGAGGTCCCCTACAGGGTTCAGTCCAGATACAGGTGTAAATTGTCAAGAGGGCACTTCAGTAACAAGCTGCTTGGTTTGTAGGCCAGCCACCTGACCATTGGAGTCTACTTTCTTGGCCTGGAGACAAGTGGGAGCAGGTCCAGCCCTTCAGGTCTCCTCACATGTCTTAAACAGTAAGTGTAGTCCTACTTAGTCTTCCCACAGGTCATGAAAGCATTCCGAGGAGGGTGCTTTAGGGCGCCCCATTTATGCCCCCATTTACCCACTTCGGCAGCAGTTTTCATTTGCCCTACTGTAAACAATCCCACAGTGCCCCTTACCTCCAACATCCTAATTGGGGATCCCTTTCTTCCTCTAGTGTGCCCACCCAGATATGTGATCAGGTAAAAGATTAGTCCTCTTTTTTGAGGTCACTCAAAACTGGTCCTGAGGGTCCAGGCTCCCCTCTCGCTAGGTTTAGAGTCAACCTGGCCTCAGGAACAAAGTTTTGCCTTCCCAACGTCTCACCTTACAGTTACTTGTGAAAGGGCAGATCTTTTATAAATATTGAAGTACCTGGCCCTACCTTAATTTGTTTTCCTACAAGGGGGATACATTTTGAATAGAATAGAGCTGTTGGTGTTCTAGATGCCCCAGCACCAAGAACTTCATGAATGTGCCAACCTGGTTTAGACAACCAGTTGTACCACACCACCAGCTACTGGACAATATTTGAGCAAGATATGTTTCAGGGAATGATCAATCCCATAAAACATTCTAAAGATAGTGATTGGAACCCTAAATCATCATTAATTTAAGTACACACTTAAGAACATTAGAACAAAAAAAGATACAATTTAATGATGTATTTTAAAATCAAAATCTTAGTCTAGTGGGCATGATATAAATTGTAACCAAAATGAAGCAAAAAGCAAAAATGTCAGCAGCAATGTTTATAAAAGTGTGATTAGGAGGATGTCATAACTTTACAGGAATTCTACCATTTTGCTGCTTCTAATCCCTTATCTAATTCTATCACAAAATAAATTAAAGTCTATTTCAGGTTTGTTATGGTACATACCAACATAACTGTTTGAACAATAAATCTTACTCAATCTAATAGCAAGGTCTGGTATTCTCATTTCATGAGGCCAACTGCACTGACAAGTCAGAGAGGGAAGGCTAAGGGACACCCATCCTGGTAGATTTCAATAGGAACTAGAGATATGATTCTGTATCCCTTTCCCAGTGTCCCATCATGTGAACATTCCCCTCTACTTTGCACTTCTTTGTGTACAGCTTTTATAACCTTATTTCATTGTTGTAAAAACTCTTAACATAAACAATGAACAGAAAGTGGCCTGGTGCCATCCATCTATTTCCATTCTGCTAGTCTATGGGCCCAATTACGACCTTGGCAGAGGGGATTACTCTGTCCCAAATGTGAAGGATATCCCGTCTGCCATATTACAAGTTGCATCATACTCAATGGAGGTTGTAAAACGGTGGACGGGATATCTGTCACTTTAAGGATAAATGCTACAAATATTTTCACAAAAGGTTGCCTACAACATTGCAAAATATAATAACATAAACTAAATGTGTGCTGCACTCATCACATGAATTCACTTGTGAATGATTGACTAGCACATGCAGCTCAAGCAGGGGCAAACTCAGAACAGAGAAGGCATAATATTTAATTAAATTCAGGTTCTTTCAGTTAAAAAGTCATAACCATAAAAGGTATATAAATTGATATAAAAAACAAGACAACAGCAATTAAAACCAGCAAATACATAAATTCATGACAGATAAAAATAGATGAAAATGATTCACATTTACCCTATCAAAAATGTTATTTGTTCAAAAATTAAGTGCTGCAACTAAGAAACTTACAACTGAAAAACAGCTGTGACCATCACATAATAATTGCAAGCACATCAGAGCTGGGCAACCCTGCTTAAAACCTTTACCCCTTAAAAAAGGAACATAAAATACTGCTGAGGCTTTTTATAAAAGCTGCAGAACATGACACACTGAAAAGTATCTTGAGGAGATTTGTTATCACATCTACTAGGCCTGGGATATCTATTAGACATGCTGGAACTGGGAATCAACAATCATCGATCCACTATTTTAAACCTAAAACTGGTTGACAAAAAAATATGAAAATTATTTTGAGCAAACTAAAGAGATGGTTCCCTGGAGAAAGCAGTTTGTGACAAAACAATGTCCTACACAGATAGTTTGGTTAACTTGTCTTCTTCCCTTAGTGGTTGTTTCCACCCAAGGGAATTAGTGCAAACTTACAAAAGATTAGTTTACAGTATCTCATCAGGATTGCTAAAGAATTCCCTCCTGTGAAACCAGTTGCAAGCGTACCTCAACCAAAAAATATAGTTCCACCTGTACAAGGAGGTACAATTCTTCACAACCAGTCTATTTAATTTGCATTCGGGTCTAGCGTAGATGGTGAGCCACCACATAGGAGGGCGCAAGACAACAATGTCTGACAGATAATGAAGCCCCAGTGCTTGATGCACTACACATGAGTTCAAACACTGGGTGACAACTAGCAGTCTTTTGCAAAATTTGTTTTTAATTATCTGAAGAAATGTTCTACCCGCATACTTTTTTTATAACACAGTCAAGAAAACACCTCCCATCTCCCAGGCTATTGTTTCTGCTCGGGGAAGGGGGCAGTTTTCCAAACTTATTTAGGTCAAGTACTAGCTCGACATCTGCTTGAGAACTAATGCAAAGTAGCCTCCAGGAGCTTCAGGAAGAAAAAAAAATCACTTTAAAAAAAAGTATGTTTCCTTCATATTTATGAGGTTGAATTTTTTATAATTATGTTTCTAGCGGGTCCTAGAGTTGAGATCACAGAATACTTATTTTAATCTGTTATATAGTTTTCACACAGGACAGCTGTAGGCTTGCACTGTGAAAATCATTTTTGGAGGCTTATCAAGTTAGGAACTCAGTAACATTAACCTTCTACATGCCCCATTTTCAAATGCCATACGTTCTACCTTGAGGGCTACAAAGCCTATAGTGGGGTGACTTATAAGTAGTTAAAAGGAAGTTTTCCCCCTGCCTAAATGGTTATTTCAACTGGGTGAGCTGAAAGTTTACACAGCACAAGTCAGCATGGGTACGCCCGAAAATTTTGTTTGCCTTGTTACATTAATGGATGGCACAATAAGTGGTGACACTTAACTTTCCTTGTCATTGGGTATATTTCTGTAGAATATACTATGGGGGTCATTCTAACCCTGGCGGTCCGAGACCGCCAGGGCTAAAATGACGGAAGCACCGCCAACAGGCTGGCGGTGCTTCCCTGCCCATTCTGACCGCGGCGGTATAGCTGCGGTCAGAAAACCGGGTCCGGCGGTTTCCCACCGGATTTCCCCCGGCTGGGCAAATCCGCCAGGGCAGCTCCCCTTCCCGCCAGCCTGTTTCTGGCGGTTTACACCGCCAGGAACAGGCTGGCAGGAAAGGGTGTCCTGGGGCCCCTGCGGTCCCCTGCACTGCCCATGCCTCTGGCATGGGCAGTGCAGAGGCCCCCTAACAGGGCCTCAGCCTGCTTTTCACTGTCTGTGAAAAGGGCGACGGGTGCAACTGCACCCGTCGCACACCTGCAACACCGCCGGCTCCATTCGGAGCCGGCTTCAATGTTGCAGGCCCCCTTCCCGCTTGGCCGGCGGGCGCTAACATTGTTAGCGCCCGCTGGCCCAGCAGGAAGGTCGGAATGCTGCCAGCGGTCTTTTGACCGCATTGCGGCAGGTTGGAGGTTCCCGCATGGCGGCCGGCTACCGCCGCCCGCCAATGTAGGAATGAGGGCCTATGTCTTTATAAGAAAGTTAAAGAACCCAATTAGGGGCTAATACATTTTTACATGTTTTAAGTGTCAGAGAACAATTGGCACTGGATGGTAATGTTCCAATATTCAGAGTTAAAAATCTAGCAACACTAGTCCAAAAAAATATGAGTATCCAACCAACACCTTATGTCGATAAGACTGAAATTTTTCCTAGGTACAGGTCAAACATAAACAGTGACTACAGATTGATATTTTACCTTTTCTTGGTATTCTTTGCATTAAATCTTTCAAAATTCAGATCTCCTGGTCCTCTTATTGGACTTTTGTCATTTGGTGTCATTTTGCTCCTTTAGATTTTCTATATTTTTAGTAATTTGTTCTAGTGTTTTTATTGTGTTATATTTTGACTATTTTACTGTTTTTATACTGCTAAATACATTCCTTATTTTCTTAAGCCTGTCTGCTCTGTTCCACAGCTGCTCTGTTCCATAGCAACGCCATTGGTTTCAGCCCCATTTTAATTAGTGAAACTGTTTTTCCCTGTCAAGTTTGTGGACTTATTCCTTGTGGTGAGCTTGCACCCACCCTAATTAACAACACACTTTCTTACACTCTCTCACAATGCTGTTGAAAAGTTACTAACAAAAGTACTTCATTTATATTAATTGTCAATTATGCAGTTCTTGCTAGCTGCGTAGCAGCCCGCCTTGCTCCCCAGATGAACGTCAGCCGGCCGATAGAGATGCCACCAGCTGAGACGTTCGCACTGTGTGCACCACGGTCTCCGCATCAGCCACACCACGCCAGTGGTCCAACTTGGGGGAGAGGATTGGAGCAGGACACGCGTGAGGTATTGAAAACTGCTGCGTGTTCATATTTTTGGTATTTTTGAAACGCCGTTCAACATCGGCGTGTGTGTTACATTGGAGGCTCGAGGCGGCCAGGAAAGTAAGGAGGATTTGTGGACTGTATTAAGGCACGCAGGGTGGGAGGTGTGAGGGGGTGGCAAGACGTTTTTGTTACTTAACCCCCTGTGCTCATATGGCATATAAGAGGAGCACCATTCTGTTATTATTTTATTTTTTATCTGTTTTATCTGAAGTGAAATCACAGAGACACCCCCTTAACCACCAAAAAATTAGGAGCATAAGAAGGACACAAGTAATGTTGAAAGACTAAGAAAGACATTAAATAAAATAACCTGGATATTTTTTTTTGGGGAAAGACCTTCAGACGCTAGCTGAATATTAATAAACACAACAAAAATATCACAAGGAGCACGCGGATGATGTAAAAATAAAAGATAAAGGAGAGAGAGAGAGGAATTAATTGAAGGATAAAACGTATGTTTAAATACAGCAAGGTGCAGTAAGACAAGGGGGATGAAAGAGACTTTATTTTGAAATATTACAAGTACTATAAGAAGGTACAGACAGAATCCCCCCCCGATGTGTTATATTCATTGCCCAGTAGTGGATATTCAAGAATAGGGAGGCCATCTCCTAGCAATATGCAACGCTTCCCCGGGATCCAATGGCAAATGTGGAGTTAAATATAAATGACAGGGGTCTCCAGCAAACTGCGATTAATAAATCCAGGTCTCAATTAGCTACACCTCCCGACTCTGAATATTCAGGCCTCCCTCCCCCCAGGGAGAGTTCATCAAAGGAAAGATGCCCCGACCAGGCGCTGGACATAGTGCAAGACAATTTAAATTCAAATTTAAATACTGTTGATAACCAGCAGAAGATAACCTCTACCCCTGGTATTTTATAGCAATGAATTTCGTGATAGCAATGGACCACTAAGCAACTCTATCTGCCAATTGGTGGGACAAGTAGCGGGCTAAGGAGGTTCTATTCAGATCTCAGCCAGATACCCATATTGTTGTTTCGCCACTAGACATTAATCCCCCTGTAGAGCCTGGTTCAGATCTGGTAGACCCCATGTGCCCTTCCATGAGATCATTTTTGGGCTCTAAACGAGACACGGAAGATAAAAACTGCCACACGAGACACGAAGCAGACATACAACCGTACACAGAACAGTCTGGGCGACTTGAAGAAGAAGAAGACACTATTCATTCACAATCCTTGCTCCATCAAATATTAAATGAGCTAAAGTCTTGAAAATGTTTACAGACAGAAGCACAATTAAATGTGATCAATGCCAATATTCAGCAGCTTAGTACTCGAATCAGAGAGATTGAACAACGTGTCTCCGATTTGAAAGATGGGTGAGTTCACATTGCCCCTGCAATTTCCAAATGTCAAAACGATCTGTTGCAGCTACAGGTCAAGATGGAAGATGCAGAGAACTTTTCACATAGATAGAACTTAAGGTTTATAGGGATCCCTAAAGGCCACGATGATGGCCAAAATATTACCCAACTAATTACTGATTTGGTTAAACAGTATGTACTTCTGGAACTGGTGGATAGCCATCAAGATCTTTCCATTATGCGGGCTCATCGAGTTCCAGTGGTGTTAAGACCTAATGCTAAATACCCTTGCACAATTTGGGTGAACTTTGGTGATTTTTGGATTAAAGAACGTATCTTGCAGCAGGCGATTAAGACTATCAGAATTTTCTAAGACATGTCAGCAGCCACTGCGCGCAGGTGGAGGGAATTAAAAGAAATTATTCCAGTATTTCTAAAAGCGGGAGCCCCAGTTGGGCTCGTACAGCAATCAAAATTAAAAGCTTTTCATGGGCCTCTCAAATATTATCCATGGGGTCAACACGGCCAGAACCTTGTTGCCTGATATAAGTAATGGAGTAGGACTGGGTTGAAGTGGCTAATTCTTTCTAATTGGAGTTTTCATGTTGGCAGGAAAGAGGCACACAGCACATTTAATTGATGTATGTTGTTCACCCTCTAGCGCTACTGACAATTAGGTGCTATGCCAGGGCACCCATGTAGAGACATAAGGGGAGGGGTGGGAAGGAGAGTGTCGGAATGGTACGGGGTCTGTTCAGGGGGGGCAATGCTCTGAGAATCCCCAGGCGGGAGGGCTTAAAGGTCAGAATGTTCAGGGAGGAGGAGGGGGGAAGTTTGGGATTTGGGGAGGGAAAGGGGACAGGGTCCCTTAAGTTGAGAAAATTCAGGGTGTTCCAAAAGATAGCATACATTGTCTTTGGATGGAGAAGGATGATTAATGAATTAATCAATAAGAATTGTTAAGCTAAAAGTTATTACCTGCAATGTGAATGGTATTTCTAATAGTAAGAAATACAAAGCAATGTTAAGATGGTTATGTTCATTTAATCCTGATGTTCTTTACTTTCAAGAAACTCATTTGAAAAGTAATTACCCCAAGATATATATTCCAAAACAGTTCTTGTCAGCTTGGTTTGAGTCATCTGGTTTGGCAGTTAGGGGGGTGGCAATATATCTTAGTAACAGATTAGTTTGGGTAGTTAAAAACGTTATTAAAGACCCTAATGGGAGGTTTATCTGGCTCAAAGTTATACAAACAGAAGTTCAACTCAAATTGGTGAACTACTACGGACCAGTCGTGGATGAAGTAGAACCACTAATGCAACTTTATAATATAGCAATGAGTGCCACGGGCCCCTTTATCATGGGAGGTGATTTTAATTATATCCAAGACATAACTTTAGATACCTCCAATCAAGCGAAGAAGCAACTTAAACCTAAGACCAAAGGGCTTTTAAATGTAATTAAAAGCGATTTCCAGATAATCGACCTTTGGCACGAAGGACATCCTGTTGCCACTCAATATACTTGCTATTCACATCGTTATAAAACCGCCTCCCGGATAGATTTATTTTTAGTATCTCGCTCGTTGGACAAGCTAGATACAGATATTTTGGTAAATGCTTTTTCTGATCATTGTGTGGTCATGGTGACATTAGAATTGGATTTGCCCAATAAAGAGAGACCCAGATGGCAGTTCGATAGATCTTTGTTAGCTAATCAGCAGTGGGTCTTAGATATGAGAAAGTTAATGAAAGAATTTTTCCAGTTCAATTGAAATTCAGCTTCCTTGTTTAATGTATGGGAGGCATTCACAGCAACAGCTAGGGTCCAAATTATTTCTATTGAAGTAGCGCAGACACGTCAAAGAAAATTTAAAATAGAAAAACTACAGGAGGCGATAGACTGGGCGTCACACGAATGCATTAGATCACAAAGACATGTACTGGCAAGGTGTAATTTTAACCAAAAGCGAGACCAGCTTAAAGAATTTTTTTTTCCTTGAAGAAGTAGCTAACTCAAGAGCCTATCAGCAGCAGGTTTATAAAGAAAGCCAAATAGTAGGTAAGCATTTACCTTGGGCCGCTCGTATAAGACATGAAAAACAGGCAATATATCAAATTCAGGATCCCGGGACAAGTACGATTTTTAAGGATGACAAAGATATAGCTTGGGTATTTATGTCACATTTTTTCAGAATTTACGAGATGGACTATAGAGTCTTGTTTCCACAGCTAACTCAATATTATAGGTCTATTAAGCGACCTAAAATGTTGTTGCAGACTCAGAACGAAGTGGTAAAGAAAATCACGCCATCGAAAATCAAGGGAGCTACACAGGGAATACCCAGTGCAAAGGCTTGTGGTGGCGATGGCTTTCCAATAGAATTCTATAAAACATTTTGCAAAACGTTTATAACGTTCTTGGCAGAATTATGTAACGCAATACTTCAGGGCGCGGAAATGCCATTAATGTTTAAAGAGGCAATAATAGTTAGCTTTTTGAAAAAATATAAAAATCCATTGAAACCCGATGCATATCACCTGATTAGTCCGCTCAATGCAGATTATAAAATTTTAGCCAAAGTCTGGGCTACCAGGATTGTACCAATTGCACAGCAATTAATACATAAAGATCAGAATGGCTTTGTCGCCAGTCGGTCAATGACAACTAATACAAATGTTTTGCTACAAGCAATAGATTATTTTACAGTCAACAAAATCCCAGCAGTAACAATAATGTTAGATGCCGAATAGGCATTTGACCTGGTTAATTGGAAAGCCTTGGTATATAGCCTAACTAAATTTGGTTTTCCTTTGCAATTTACTACAATGCTAAGGCAGTTGTACCAGGTTGCCCAGGCTAGAATCGCAATCAATTCTACAATTAGAGGTACGATTCAGATTAAAAGAAGTACCAGACAGGGATGCCCCGTATCTCCTATACTTTTTGCTTTTTTTATTGACCCTCGGGCACAGGTAATATGCAGCTCGATCATTGGTCCATTACCGGAGACACCAAAAATTTAACTTTTTGCTGACGATATCATTCTATATCTAAAACCAGGGATTAAGAATATACAAAAAGCTTTCGACAAGATTAAAGAGTTTAGGCAAATGGGGGATACAAGATTAATGAAAATATAACCGAAATTCTCTTATTTAAGGCTGGTATGGAGAATCTTTCCGATGTTTTGCAACAAAAAGCTAATCAATCTGAACCTGTTAGGTACTTAGGAATGTATGTAACAATGAATTATAGATCCTTGTTTAATTTTAATTATCTTCGGATGCTTGCAAATGTACAAGCGCTTCTCGACAGATGACCAGTCTTACCGTTGACTTTGATAGGGAGGGTCTTATTAAATAAAATGTCAGTCCTCCCACTTTTTCTTTTTTATTCAATAATGTTCCAATAAGAATAAACACCTCCTACTTCGATTAAGTAGACACTATGATACAAGGTTTTATATGGGAAAAAAAGACATCTAGGGTTAGACTTTCAATTATTCAGTTAGAGCCAGAGGGGTTTGGCACTTCCTAATTTTCGGGTCTATTATTAGGCCTCACTGCAGGATTTACTGGCACGATACTTAACCATAGAAATTAATATGGACAACTTTTTTATCAATAGAATGATGTTAGAATCAGCCATAAGTCTCCAGAAAAGAACTCAATATAAGTATATACTTGACCTTAGTAAAAGATTGGAAATTTTACGTAACATATATCAAATGCCCTTAGGTTATAATTATCTACAATTACAGGAGTGTAAATACATTGGCTTAAATCTACCAGTAACCGTGATAGCCCAATGGAAAAGTAAAGGGTTTAAAGAGATAGGGAATATTATACTGGGAAATAGATATATTACTTGGGTAGAAGTTGAAACCAGACTTGGCAACATGGTAACTAAACTTTTTTTGAGCTTTTCCCAGATCTCTAATTTTCTGAACGCCACTATACCCCAGGCAAGTACCCAAGAACATCCAATATCGAGGGCGTTAAAGGTGGCAGGGCCCCCCTCCCCACCCCAACCCCCAACATAACATTACTCACACACACTTGACACGCATGCAGGCACCACCAACACACACACGCACACACCCTGACATACATGCCTACATCCACACACACAGTCAGACATGCACACCCACATTCAGACATACACGCACACATCCATACAGCCATACCCACAGCCATGCACGCACTCATTCCCATACACACAACACCCCCGCAACCATACAGGCACCCACACACCCCCTCTACATACACACACTCACACCCCCATGCACGCACACAACACACAACACCACACATCAGGATGTGATTCGCTGGGCGGTGTTCTGTTGGCGTGGCGGTGGAGGTGGAGCAACCTCCACTTCCCCACCACCCGCAAGTATGGCTGTTGGCGGCCCTCCATCGGAATAACGACAGAGAGCACCCAACAGTCATAATACGACGAGCGGCAAACCTCCTGTACAGGCGGTCTTCCGCACGGCGGTCCCTCTGCGGTCTTGCAAAAAGACTGCCGAGGTCGTAATGACCCCCTAAATAATGATTGTAGTGTCAAGTTATAGACCACATTACGTTGGCAACAATTCTCCCATTCCCAAACCACGTTGACGTACCAGTGACACAAACATGTGGGTAGTCAAGCCTAACTTGGTTTCTATACGAAGGTCTCAATAGGTAGGGGATCAGATGAAAATTTAACTGGATTCTTAACGAGCAGAAGTAATTCTAACATAGGTTTTAACTTTTTGTGTATCTCTGCAGACTTTCTATGAAATCTTGTTGTCTGAAGATGTGTATGATTTGCCAAGCTTCCAGTGAGTTGATTGTGATCTGATGGACATGTTGCATTGTTACATTTTTATTTTTTGTTGTGGCACTAAATCAAATATAGTGCTTGCTTGCATTTGCATATCTTCAACCTAAAGAGATGCAGCATGCTAGTGCATTTGAAAAAACATGAATTATGGTTTCTGTATTTAATTTGGATTACTTTAGAAGCATGCAACTGATAACACTAACATTTTCTTTGGTAATCAAAAGAAAGGGAACATTTTAAGTGTAAGAAATTGGGTTACTGGTTGACTGGGTTGTGGGACCTGGTCAAGCAGCAGCCACAATCCTTGTCAGGCACAAGCAAACCTCAAATTAACCTGTGCTCAACCACCTGGTAGCTTGGCAAAGAGCAGACATACTTAATTTAGAGGCAATGTCTTAAGTATTTGTGAAACACTTCAAGCAGTAAAACAGTCAAAACAAAATACAAAAAGATCCCACACTAGGTTAGAAAAATACAACAAAATGTAATAAATAAAACAAGACCAAAACAACAAACATCCAATCAATATAACAGGAGCTATTAACGTTGAGAGAATACAGTGTAAAATAGTGCATAAAAGCACCAAGCACAAACCACAGCTATCTGGTCGCACTGGACTGTGTCAAAGTCAAAGGTTCCGGCTGACCGTGTTGGACACAGGTCAAATACAATCCCAGATTAGTCCCAGATTAGTCCGGCTCAAGGTTTACCTTCTCAAGTTTTGTTCTAAGAGTTCAGTTCGCTTTAGAGAAGGCTGCAAGGACAGTGCTGCAGGAGGGTGTTGGCATGTCATGAAGAGCAGGCTGGGCATTGTGGATGGTTGGGCTGGAGCTTTGCGCTGGTAGTCCCCTGCAAACAAACAATGCTACAGTGCAAAGAGATGGGCTGTCGGTGGCTTGTGCTGGTTTCCGGTTACAAGCAGTGCGGTCTCAGTGAGGTCTCAGTGCAGCCAGGCCCAAAAGCTTGATTTAAGCTTGCTGAGCCAGAACAAGGTTCCAGGACAATAGAGGCATCCCCTGGGGGGCCAGGAACTTATTGAAGCTGGGTCTAGGAGCTGGTTGGGGAGCCGTTTTTGTCCCTGAGGCTCAGATCAGGAGGTCAGCAGACTAGCCCTGGGAATCCCTCCGGAGTCCTGGGTTCAAGATGAAGTTGCAGGTCCAGTTCCTCTTCCTCTGGCAAGAGGGAATCAGGCAGCAGATTAGCACAGTAGGGTAGCAGTTCTTATAGAGCAGCAGTCCAGCAGACGGAGCAGTCCTTGTAGCAGCACAGCAGTCTTTCTTCCTGACAGAATATCCACAAGTCCAGAAGTGTCATGAAGAGTTGGTGCCCGAAATCCAGTATTTATACCCAATTGTGATTTTGAAGTGCAGAGAAGGTTCTAGAGGTAGACCTTTTAAGTATGCTGATGCCCTGCCTTCCTGGCATTGGCTCCATAATAACTTTAGGGGGTATTCAGACCTTTGTGTGGGGGGATGACACAGGCTCCTCAAGTGTAAGTAGGGCTGTGCCCTCCTCCTCCCATCCTGCAAGGAATGGCCCATCCAGTCACACCTAAGCTCCCCATTGTGTGTGGCTTTTTGAATACACAAAGCCTAACTGTTACCCACGCCCAGTCAGATGACCCAGAGACAGGCTGCAGGCACCAAATGAGTAAGGCAAGAAAATGCAAACTTTCTAAAAGTGTCATTTTCAGAATTATCATTTACAATTCAACCACACTATGAGTTAGGATTTTAAATTGTGTTTCCAGAGACACCAAGCATGAACCGGTTACCTATTCCCATTTGCAAATTTCACTTATAGAATGTATCAAGTCAATTATAATGTTATCCTATAGGAGAGGTAGGCTTTACAGTGATGAAAAATGGAATTTATGAGTTTGTCACTACCAGGACATGTAAAACTTAAACGTACATGTCCAACTTTTTAAATATATTGCACCCTGCCCTCTGGGGTGTTCAGGTCCTACCCTATGAGTGAAATATGCATTAAAAAGAAAGGATGTTTTAGGCCTGGCAAAACATTTATTTTGCCAGGTCGAAGAGGCTGCTTAAACTTGCACACACACACACACTGCAATAGCAGACCTAAGACATGTTTAAAGGGCAACTTAAGTGGGTGGCATGATCAGTGCTGCAGACACACTAGTAGCATTTAATTTACAGGCCCTGGGCACATGAATTCCACTTTTCTAGGAACTTATAAATAAACTAAATATGCCAATTAGGTATAAACCAATGTCATGTGAAAGAGAGAGCACAAGCACTCCAGCACTGGTTAGCAGTGTTAAATGCACTGAGTTCTAAGGCCAGCAAAAAATAATTTACCAAAAAAATAGGAGGAGGAAGGCAAAGGTTTGGGGTGGCACTGCAGAGAAGGTCACATCTAACATTAAGTTGAAATGTTAATAGCTTGGATGTTAGAAGCACCAACAGTACTCTCTACCTTGTACAAATAGTATTCCATACTAGCTGCTATTCTAGTCCCAGCAGGAATAGTGTGCACCATTGACCAAAGGAAGTGTCGCTTACATGGGCTCTTTTCCCATTGGAGGCTCCATCTGACCCACTCCACTGGGGGAAATGGGAGAGCTTATGCATTGCTGTACTGCCAGTGACCCTCTTTCTGCCTGGCATCTTGGTCAAGTTGAAGGCCCTGACAATCCTTTACAAAGCAGCTAACTGTGGATTATTTTCTTGACTTTTTTACTAAATTCATGAGGCAGACCTTTTACCTGGAAATCCTGAATGGTATTTGTGTCCTACTTGTGTAGTAGACCTTTTCAATATGCCAATATATGTTTTTTAACCTACCTTCTGAAATGGATCATTCTCTACAGGATTGCATTGGCATGCTTGAAAATGGCATCTCTTCCTCATTGGATAGGCTCATTGTTTTAATTTGCTGAGGTCTAGGCAGCTTGATGATCACATAATGGGATGCAGGGATTGTAAGTCAATTCTGTTCTGATTTGTATGCCAGTAATGTTCTCGTTGATCACTTTGGACAAGCACTTGCAAAAGAGAAACCATGGCACTGACGTGTCAGAGCCATTGAATTTTGCCCTGTTGCTTCATTTTTACAGGTGCACTGGTTATGAAGAACTAAAACTGCTACAGGATTTAATGAAAGAGTCTGTGCGAACCTGGCATGTTAAGATCAGCACAGAATTGGAAGAGGAAGGCAAAACGTTTGAGGGTGAACATGCAGAGAAGGCCAGGTCCAACATTAAGCTACAAATTATTTATAGCTTAGATATTTGAAGCACCAACAATGCTCTGTACCATGTACAAACATTATTCCACACTTGACTTGTGACCACTGCATTTGAATACATTATCAATTAATTAAATATATATTTATTAATACATTGACATTATCCAATGAGTGCAACAGCCACAATCCCTTGCAGAGTGAGCTAAAAAAATCACTAAATGAACCTATGATTAACCTTGGATACCATGGCACAAAAAGCATCAGACTTAAATTAGAGGCAATAAGTAAAGTATTTATGCAGCACACAAACAGTAACAAAGTGAAAACACAGCACAAAAAGAACGCACAGCAATTGAGAAAAATAGAGTACATTTTAATAATGTTTTTGACACCAGAATGACAAGCATCTAATTAGTAGAACTAGAGTTATGAATTTTTATATTTCTCAGTAAAAACTAGTAGTTAAAACATCAGAGTACCAACCGCAGACATCTAGTTGCACAAGGCTGGGTGAAAGTAAAAAGATATGGCTGACTACAACAGAGCACAGGTCAAATATTAGAAATGGATTGGGCCCTGTCAGCACCCACTTTCAGCCTTAGAAGACATTTTGAGAAAAAAGTTCTGAGAAGGTAAACATCAGTGGGACAAGGTTCCAGGCGGTGTCTGAGAAGGGAGCGTCAATGTGGGAGATCCTTGGGCCGAAGCCTTAATGAGAATTTCTTTGTTCGTACTTAGTCTCTTTTTTGAAAGTCGAAAACCTCCAACAGATGAGGCAGAAGGCTGCAGCTGAAGACATCTCCAAGGCTTGTATACCCCTTTCGCGATGACAGCTGAACAGGATTTGGTGCTGAGTGGAAGAAGATAGAGGAATAACCCACAAAGTCAATCCAAGGGGCGATGCACCTCGGACGGATATGCAGTTAATCCCAGTCTTCTCCTGGTACTCAGAGCAGTTTTTAGCCAAAAAATGTTAAAGGCCTCTGGGCACATGTAGCACCACAGCCAAGGTTCCATGACTGGTGGGACACCACTTCGGGCTCAGGGGACTCCCTCAGGCTGGGCCCAGGTACAGGTTTGAGATCGTGGGAGCCATTTGTGTTCCCTGTGGCTTTGAAGAGGAGGCTAACAAGCTAGCCTTTTGAGTGACTCTAGTAGTCATGGATTCAGGTGAAGATGAAGGGATCAGTAGCAGGGCTGGCCTCTGAGGGTTCAAGGCAGGCCCCAGTCAGCAAAGCAGTGTTTCCAGATGCAGCTTTGCAGTCTTGCACAATGCACCCAGGTCTCAGCAGCAGGCAGTCCTCTGGGAGTCCTTCCACAGGTCCTGGAGTGTCCTGAAGAGTGGATGTGTAGGTCCTGTTTTTATACCCAGGCACCCTTCCTCTGAAAGGTAGGAGAAGCTTCTAGAAATATTCTTTGAAGTGCATGGAATTTCTTGACTTCCCTGCCGTGGCTCCAAGCTGGATGAAGTGAAAATGTAGCCGTAATAAGTCCTTTGTGTGAAGGCAAAGTGCAGGCTATTCAGTTGCAAGTGGGACAGTACTCAGCCCCACCCCCATCCGCCAGCAGATGGCCCATTCAGGCACACCTAATCCCTCTATTGTGTGACAGCCTAGCAGGAATTCACATGTTTAACTGTCTATGACACCCGGTCACGTGACCTAAGATAGGCTCTAATCACAAAACGGCTAAGGTCAAGAAAATGCCAATTTTCAAAATTGTAATTAAATATGACTTCACCATTAAAGAAGATTTTTCATTACAATTTCATTAATACCAAACATGAACTTGCTACTTGGTCCCAATCAAAAGTTAGCACTTATTAAATGTAATAAGGCAGCCGTATGTTACCCTATAGGATAGTGGACTTCACAGTAGTGAAAAACAAATTAAGGAGTTTTTCACTACCAGGACATGTAAACTTAAACATACATGTCCAATCTTTTAATTACAATGCACTGTGCCCTATGGGCTACCTAGGGCCTACCACAGGTGTGACTAATATGCAATAAAAGGGGAGTGTAAGTCTTGGAAAGAGGTATTCATTGCCAAGTTGAATTGGCAGTTTAAATCTGTATTTAGGGTGCAGTGGCAAGGCTGGGACATGTTTTAGAGTGTTACTTAAGTGGGTGGCAAAATAAGTGCTGCAGGTACAAGTGCATTTAATTTACAGGATCTGGGTACATGGTACACCACTCTGCAATGGACCTCCAAGTATAATAAATATGCCAATGAGGTATAAACCAATGTAACTATGTATCATAGATAGAGCACAAGCACTTTAGCACCGGTTAGCAGTCCTAAGGCCAACAAAAGTGGAGAGTTATAGAAAAACGTTTAGGGTTGACCCTGCATAGAGAGCCAGATCCAACAGAGTGCCTGAAAGAGCTTATTTCAGAGTCAGTTAAGAAGTACAAGCATCACAAGATATGTAGAGATTAGTCTTACTCTACATCAGTATGCTTGCCCTATTTTGATTAGGAAATCACTGAGATGAAGGTTTTTATTAGAAAATACTTTCACAGAAAGGATGGAAGTGAGATCTCACTTCTCAAGCCTTCCAGATCTTGACTGTACCAGTTTCTAGTCGCTCTCTCTGCCAAACTGAAGGGCCGCCCGCCTCATTGAGAGTAGGGCGGACATTCAGTATGTCAAAGGTAGAGACTACTTTGTCTCAACAGCCAACATACACCTTTGATGGCCCGGCAGAGTAAGGGCCATTGGAGGTTTTGCCATTTGTTTACTGCCCTATTTTAATTTGGTGGACAAATGGCAAGATTTCACTTTCCATCAACACCTGGCAAAAGCTGTAAAATGACACACATTCCATGGAAAAACTCCCATTGTGAGGGGATCATAGCATTTCTTTTTTATTTTCAGATAAATGGATTTTGTTTCTGAACTGAAAAAAAGTTGAATGTTTAACACACAGCTACGAGACGTTAGAGGATCTTCCCTTCAAACTTTATAGAAGCTGTCAAAGCAGCGGTTCCTGGAAATGTAAGCGATGTCTGCTGAGACACCAGACATTTCTAAATTTGGTGGGTATAGTACCCCTACCATGGCGACGGTACTTAATTCTTCTGCCAAAGTGTCTGAAATAGAAAATAAAATCGTTCAGTGGGGCATGGTTACAGAGGATATCCGAGGAAGCCCTTGTAAAACTAGATAGCTTCTACACATTGAAGATTTTGGTTTTGGTAGGAAAAGCGCTGATATTGAGCAGGAAAAGTTACAATTTTGCTTTGAAAGAAGTTCTGTCATCAGCTGGATACTTTTTGCAGCTTTGCCAGTTCAATATTTTAATGTTCAGACTTCATTTTGAGTTTTGCAGGGGGCAAAGCCCGCCTGGCAAACTCCAGACAGATTGGCTGCCACTGTTGTGGCAACCACTCCGCCGGACCTATTTGGTGTTTCTCACTAGTGACAGGTGGAAATCCAGGTAATAATCAGCAGGGTGGTGCTGCTTGCAGCGCCACCATGGCTGATTGTGATCTCTACCACTGCCAGGGTCATGGATCCCGGTGGTGCTGGTGGTACCCTGGCCCTTAGTCTCTTTCTCAAGGCTCAGAATCCACCAGCTGGAGAAAGCAACAGCCTGTATTCGATAATGAGTTCCACGGGACCAGATACTTTCTTGCCTAGGGCCAACTAAAACGGATTTGCTGCTGTGGAGAAGCTCCAAGAGGGAGAAAGGTTTCTCAGTCCAGCGATGTCGGCCCTTGGTCAGATCAGCTCGCGTGATTGGTCCCAGTTCTCTAGGAACCGGAGGGTAGAATTTTGATAGATTCTGTAATGATTGTAGAGGAAGTTTGTTGGACACAGCAAAGGGTTACTGGACCTCGAGGGTCAGGGCTCACTCCAGTGATTTCAGTATGGGTCCAGTTGCAACAGCTTAGGTAGTAGTTCATTTTATTGCGTGATTACTTAAAATCATTGCTCAAGTATACAATAAAACATGTATAAAAAAAGCACATATAAGAATGCGCATAAGAGCTCATAGTTACAAATATGTATCACACTATAGGGTACGGAATAATATACAGGAAATAAATGGAATCACCCAGTGTCATCCTGCCAATGGGCAATTGGACAAGCGTACCCCCAGTTTATCCATGAAGAAAAGGACTCGGAATATAATACATATTGTAATGATTGAATAAGCCGACGTTAGCTGCCACCAAAAAGGTATAGGTCTCTTGTCAAGCCCATCAGCACAAGGTAATAAAACAAAGCGGCTTGTCCTATGTTGTCATAAAATTCCGGGGTCAATAAAAAATTAAAGTGCAAATGCATGCATGGATCTTCTCATCCATCTTTCATCCTCCTGAGATGGGCCAGAAAGAAATACATAAGTATTCATTCCTATCTATCAGCTCATTTCCCTAAAATAAGGGCATCATTATATGCTAACCTCAAAGTCCGAGATCAAAAAAGTGAAAGTGCTGATGTATAAGCGGTTCTTTTTGTCTATCTTTCAGCCTACTTAGTGGGCCAAGAAGTGCAAAGCTAATGTAAACTATCTGTTACCTCTTTAGCCTTAAATAAGGGGGAACTATGCCACAATCAGACAATTGTCATATTGCACAGTGACATGAGAGCTAAAAAGTGCACAAGTAATGTTCCCTATCTGTGACTCATTAGCCTTAGATAATGAGACACTATGCCACAATCAGACAATTATTATATTACGAATTGACAGGGAAATCTAAAAAATACATTAAAAATTACATGACATTGTATATTCTCCTCCTGAGAGTAAATCGTTGAGGTGCGTAACTATCGTATGATATCCTTAGCAGAAGAAAGGAAAATCACCCAATATTGTCCTACCCATGTAAAATTAAGTCATGAATGCCCGTCTTGGAGTAACAGGGTTAGCCACGGTAATATGTCAAGATATATAGTGCAAACTGTAATATTTGGGAAAATGCCAAACTCAATCAATCAATCAATCAATCTATTTGTAAAGCGCGCTACATACCCGTGAGGGTTTCAAGGCACTGGGGGGGGGGGGGCTGCTACTGCTCAAAGAGCAAGGTCTTGAGGAGTCTTCTCAAGGAAAGCAGGTCCTGGGTCCATCTCAGGTCAGACAGGAGGGTGTTCCAGGTCTTGGCGGCGAGGTAAGAGAAAGATCTTCCGCCGGAGGATCTGCGCCGGATGCGGGGGATGGAGGCGAGGGCGAGGTTGGCGGAGCGGAGATTCCGGGTGGGGGTGTAGAAGCTGAGTCTGCTGTTCAGGTAGGTCGGTCCGGTGTTGTGGAGTACTTTGTGTGCGTGGGTGAGGAGCTTGAAGGTGATCCTCTTGTCGACGGGGAGCCAATGAAGGTCTTTTAGGTGGGGGGTGATGTGGCCGTGGCTGTGGCGAGGGATGTTGAGGATGAGTCGGGCAGAGGCGTTTTGGATGTGTTGGAGGCGTTGTAGGTGTTTGGATGGGATGCTGGCGTAGAGGACGTTGCCGTAGTCGAGTCTGCTGCTGACGAGGGCCTGGTAACTGTTTTTCTTATTTTGGTTGGGATCCATCTGTAGATTCTGCAAAGCATGCGGAGGGTGTTGTAGCAGGAGGAGGAGACGGCGATGACCTGTTTTGACATGGAGAGGGACGAGTCGAGGATGAAGCCGAGGTTTCGTGCGCTGTCGTTTTGTGTTGGGGGGAACCCAGCGAGGCCGGCCACCATGAGTCGTCCCAGGCGGAGGGAGTGGGCCCAAGGATGAGAACCTCTGTTTTGTCTGAGTTCAGTTTTAGACGGCTGCCTCTCATCCAGTCGGCGATGGCTTTCAGTCCCTCGTGGAGGTTGGTTTTGGCGGTGTGTGGGTCCTTGGTGAGGGAGCGGATGAGTTGGGTGTCGTCGGCGTAGGAGATGATGTTGAGGTTGTGCTGACGGGCCACTTGTGCGAGGGGGGCCATGTAGATGTTGAACAGCATCGGGCTGAGCCCTGGGGTACGCCGCAGATGATGTTGTAGGCCTTGAATCGGAACGGGGGAGGTGGACTCTTTGGGTTCTGCTGGCGAGGAAAGATACGGTCCATTCGAGGGCCTGGTCTTGGATTCCTGCTTCGAGGAGGCGGATATTCAGAGTGTGGTGACAGACAGTGTCAAAGGCAGCCGATAGGTCTAGGAGGATGAGGGCTGGAGCGGGTGGAGTTCGTAGAGGGCGGAGTGGGAGTGTCCGAGGTGTGAAGGGTGTTGAAGCTGTTGTGGATGTCAGTGATTTTTCGGTGGAAGGAGGTGGCTAGGGCGTTGCATAGTTCTTGGGAAGGGGCGATGTCGTTGACAGTGGCGCTTGGGCTTTAGAGTTCTTTTACGATGTTAAAAAGTTCTTTGCAGTCGTGGGCGTTGTTTTCTAGGTGGGTTTTGAAGGAGAATCTTTTTGCTAGCCTGATGAGTTGGTGATGTTTGCGTGTAGCATCCTTGAGTGCCGTGTGGTTGTTTGGAGTGCGTTCAAGAAGCCAAATTTGCTTGAGTTTCCGGCAAAGGCGTTTGGAGGCCGTTGGTGAACCAGGTGGCTTTCTTGTTGACTTGGTTGTTGGAGGGTTTCCTGAGTGGAGCAAGGCGGTTGGCGCAGACATCGATCAATATCTTGAGGTTGTGTGTGGCGGTGTCAGGGTCGGTGGGGTTGGCGGTAGGTTTCTGGGCTAGGGCGTTGGTTAGTTGATCTTCGGTGACTTTGCCCCAGAGTCGGTGGGGTGGTTGTTCGGTGAGGTGGTGTTCTGTTTTTTTCTTGAAGGTGAAATGGATGCAGTGGTGGTCGGTCCAGTAGAGTTCGGTGATATGATTGAAGGTGACGTGGTTGATGGGGTCAAGAGTGTGACCAACTGTGTGGGTGGGTGTGTTGACGAGCTGTATGAAGCCGAGGTTGGCGATCAGGGTGGTGGAGTTGGTGACATTGTTGTTTTCGAGGTGAAAGTTCAGGTCCCCGAGGAGGATGTAGTCCATGGAGGCGAGTGCGTGGGTGCTGGCAAGATCGGCGATGGCGTTGCTGAACGGTGCCCTGGGTCCTGGAGGTCTATAAATGAGTGTTCCTCTGAGCATGGTGTTGGGGTCGGTGTAGACTTGAAAGTGTAGGAGTTCTGCAGAGCTGAAGGAGTCGTCTAGGAGGGTCTTGACTTCGAGGGTGGCTTTGTGGACGATGGCTATGCCTCCTCCGGTTCTGTTGGTGCGGTCTCTGCGAGAGACCTTGTACCCGTCCGGGATGGCTATGGCGATGTTGGGTGCTGAGGAGTCGTTCCACCAGGTTTGGGTTAGAAAGGCCACGTCCGGGGTGGTGGAGTCAAGCAGGTCCCAGAGTTCGACGGCGTGCTTGCGCACTGAGCAGGTGTTGAGGAGTATGCAGCGGAGGTGGTTTGTCTTGGTCCTAGGAGGTTTGTGGGCTCTGGTGCAGGTGAAGCTGCAGTTGTGGCAGGAGAAAGGTCCGTGGGTGCTCTTTGGAGAAGCCTGGAAACAGGTGGTGTCTCGGCCGGTGTTCAGTGCGCGGAGGGCGTCGTAGCGGAGGCTGGGGATGTGGTTGTTGCGAGGTCCAGGGGGTCTGGCGCTGGGCGCGGTCCAGGTGGGGACGGCCACAGACGGGCTTGCCTCTAGCACGCCCGCTGCACAGTCGCTCAGCGACCACCATTAAGAAGGGAGGGGGGAAGGAGGAGCAGCTGGGAGGCGGGAGGAGTGGGCGTATGGGGGTGTGGGGGGCAGAGGGGACGAGCAAAGGAGCGGGGAAAAGGCAAAAAAATAAAAGAGGGCAAAAAAGGCCTGAGAATTAAAGTTGGAACAAGAGGCAAAAGAAGTAAAGGCTGAGAAAAAGGCGAAGAGCAAAAGGCAGAAACGAGGCAGAGAGCAAAAGGCAGAAACGAAGCAAAGAGTAAAGAGGCAGAAACGAGGCAAAGAGTAAAGAGGCAGAAAGAGTGGCAAAGAGTAAAGAGGCAAAAAAGTGGCAAAGAGTACAAAAGGCAGAGAGAGCAGAGGAAGATCGGGGAACCAGAGAGACACTCTAGTGGTTCGGGTCTTGGAGGGCCTCGATCCCTAGAAGCAGCGAGGATGGGGAGGGGGAGACACGGGCACGGCTTGGTGGTGCTGTGCACGCGGGGAGTGTGCTACCTGGCCAAACTAGGTCAGGAGACACTCACCTTAGCGCACAGCGACCGCCATTAAGAAGGGGGGGGAGGGAGGAGCAGCTGGGAGGAGGGAGGAGCGGGCGAATGGGAGTGCGGGGGGGGCGGGGGAAACGGCCAAAAGAGCTGGGAAAAAGGCAAAAAAATAAAAGAGGGCAAAAAAGGCCCGAGAATTAAAGTTGGAACAAGAGGCAAAAGGAGTAAAGGCTGAGAAAAAGGCAAAGAGCAAAAGGCAGAAACGAGGCAGAGAGCAAAAGGCAGAAACGAGGCAAAGAGTAAAGAGGCAGAAACGAGGCAAAGAGTAAAGAGGCAGAAAGAGTGGCAATGAGTAAAGAGGCAGAAAAAGTGGCAAAGAGTAAAAAAGGCAGAGAGAGCAGAGGAAGATCGGGGAACCAGAGAGACACTCTAGTGGATCGGGTCCTGGAGGGCCTCGATCCCTAGAAGCAGCAAGGACGGGGAGGGGGATGGGGAGACACGGGCATGGCTTGGTGGTGCTGTGTGCGCGGGGAGTGTGCTACCTGGCCAAACTAGGTCAGGAGACACTCACCTTAGTGTGCAGCGACCGCCATTAAGAAGGGAGGGGGAGGGAGGAGCAGCTGGGAGGAGCGGGCGAATGGGGGTGCCGGGGTGCGGGGGGAACGGGCAAAGGAGCGGGAAAAAAGGCGAAAAAATAAAAGAGGGCAAAAAAGGCCCGAGAATTAAAGTTGGAACAAGAGGCAAAATGAGTAAAGGCTGAGAAAAAGGCAATGAGCAAGAAGGCAGAAACGAGGCAGAGAGCAAAAGGCAGAAACGAGGCAAAGAGTTAAGAGTTAAGAGGCAGAAACGAGGCAAAGAGTAAAGAGGCAGAAAGAGTGGCAAAGAGTAAAGAGGCAGAAAAAGAGGCAAAGAGTAAAAAAGGCAGAGAGAGCAGAGGAAGATCGGGGAACCAGAGAGACACTCTAGTGAATCGGGTCCCGGAGGGCCTCGATCCCTAGAAGCAGCGAGGGCGGGGAGGGGGAGACACGGGCACAGTTTGGTGGTGCTGTGCGCGCGGGGGAATGTGCTACCTGGCCAAACTAGGTCAGGAGACACTCCAGATACCACCAGTGTGATAAAGACATCTTGTCAGCTCCTCATCATGCATTAACATATATGAAAGTAGGATTGCAGGTGGTTAAGCTGTTCTTTCCAACCATAATTTCCTTCACCCGGGATGGACCAAGAAGAATACATAAATTGTTTATCCTGACTTTCAACTCATTTTCCATTTGGGGAAAGCTGTACCACTATCAGACATTACCTTATAGCGCCTTGACATTGACATAGGAGTCTAAGGAAAGAGTATTAGTGTGACAGAGCGTGCCATTGTACATAGTCCTCTTAAAAATTAACCACATTAAAATGTATAGATGTTACCTGTTGTCATTCAATTATTTTCTTAAGCAAGATAAGTCAAAATATAGAAGAAAGGGTGAGGGAGTTTAAAGGTTAAAACCACGACCCGTGTCTGCAGAGCAAGAGCATTGAAAGCACAGAGACCAGTGCCATCCTGGGCAGGATATAAAATTAGCATGGTCGTAGCAGCCATTTAAATAGTAAAGTTTATTTTTGGGCCAATCCGCCCTTGTTGATTACGATCCGTTTCTGGCCATGTGCATTCTGTAGAGCCTTTCCCGCTCTTGCGAAGAATTTCCCAAGGCAGGCCAGTTCCGTGGGGGCCACTGCAGTGAATATATATTTTGAAGCTTCTTTACATGTTCTTAGACCATATTTTAAGAATAAGGGTTTTAGTAGTTGACGTCTTTCTGAGGCCAAACCTGGACAGCAGCATACAAAAGTATTTTTGACTCAGTATGATATTTACACAGGGTGCATTGATTCAGATAGCCATGCAAGGACTTTCCATTTGCATCTAAAGTCCCAGGCAGGGGGAGTTAAAAGTCGCACTTGCAAGATGCTCTGGAAAGCACGAGCTCCCAGTGCTGCTTTCATGTATGGTTGACCATTTATGGTTGCATAAATGCATATTAAACCCTCGGCACCACTGATGTTCCTGATTTTGGCAATGTCTCTTTCCCTTGAGGCTCGCACACCTAGCTCTTTCAAGGGCTTATTTAGCAGAGCCGTCGTTATGACGTGGTCTGATGCATAGGAGGGAGCCAAATTCAAGGATTCCTCTGCACTCCTACGTTAGATGGTCCAATTACTAGATTTATCTGTGAAAATTACTTTCAAAGACCCCTTCAAACTGTCTGTGTTGGCCCTACAAACACAATAGAAAAACTTAAATCCGTTTTGTGGATTGTGTCCATTCTGACTATATCAAATTCCAGGCGTATCGCTGCATGTCTGGTTGATCTAGGAATCGGAAATATCTTTTTGTAGGCTCTGACCTGGCAGTTCTCAAGCAGTGTAGTAAGCCTACCGCGATATGCAAGATGCACATAGGAGATTGCTGGTAGTAATTTTGCATGATGACTCTCCTAATTGTCTCTGTGGTCGGTGATTTGAGCCGGTGGTAGAGTTTAATTAGAGCAGAAGTAGTTCTCTCTGCCTTTGCAGTCAATGCCGCAGCCTGATATGAAATGTTTCCCGTGTTTGATATCCAGACTCAGACGTAATGGCATTTGGCATCCATCTCCATTTTTAACGGGTCAAGTTTCCAATCTATTTGGTGTTTTTTGGCTTGCCAACCAAAAACCAAAACTTTGGTTTTGGCTGCATTTGCCCTTAATGTGTTTTTTTTGCTATAGTGGTGTAGTATGTCGAGGCCCCTTTTCAACCCTATCAGATCGTCAACATACTGAATTATGGTGAGCACAGTCTGACCCAGTTTAGGAGGAAATGTATTTCCTTTCAGCAACTCTGCACCCAGATTGGCTGCTTACAGATTGAAGAGAGTGGGGGCAATGCCACAGCCTTGCTTTAAGCCCTTGTTAGTGCAGATTTTCTTGGTCACATGTGTATCTGTGATCTTGATTCACACCCAAGTATCAGAGTATAGCTCAATTATAGATGCTAACAACTTTCTAGGTATCCCCCAGGCGGCCAGTTTCTTCCAGAGAATATGGCACACAACACCATCAAAAGCTGCACTATAATAAAAAAAGCAGGCAAAGAGCCACTGAGCTGATGATTTCTGTGCTTTCTGATCAAGGTAGACAAATCAAGTATGTTATCTAGGGTGGATGAGCAAGGTCTGAAGCCAGTCTGGTGTGTGGGTATGATGTTTTTTCGGTATTCCAGTTTCAAAGCTCTTGAAGAAGTGCCCTTACAAAGGCCTTACCGTCCAGGTCTAATAAGGCTATGAGCCTGTAATTTTCAGGTAGGATCCTATCCCCTTTTTCGTAGATTGGATGCAATATTGACCCTTTCCAGACCTCCGGGACCACCGGGTGGTACAGACAATCAATAAATAAAATAGTCAAAGGTTCAGCCCAAAAATCTTGGTTGTCTCTAAAAATGCTCCATAGAGTGCCATTTGGTCCTGAAGCCCCATCACGCTAAATGCTGCCAAGCACAGCTTTCACTGAGTGCTGTATTGTCAAGGCTGTCTAAACTACGTTCCAGCACAGTTGTACCGTGAGCATCTATGTACTATCGATCCACATAAAGTTTTTCCACTTGCCATTCCCAATCACAGGCAGAAATCACGCTGTCCTTGTTAACAGATACATGTAGCAGAGAGTTGACATAATTCCAGAATTCTCTGCTTTTCCTTGGTGGCATTAATGCATGTATTCAATTCTAGCATTTTTCGATATCCTTTAGCTTCAATTTCCATATTACTTCCTTATACTCTTTCCTAGCCTGCCTTCTAAGAGCTTCCACCGCAGTTCTGCTTGCCTGAATTTCTTTTTGCTATGTAGGTATTCACCGGATGCTGAAAACGTGTCAGCTTTTCTACTTTTGCCCCCTATATGTCCGTGCTGCACTGGGCCACGAGGAGAGGTATGTAAGCTATTTATCATGTTTTCCCACTGGTTGGTGGTTCGACTTGTCCCAGATTTAAATGTTAGTGGGCCATTGGCCTGCTTCCATAGTTCATATTTTGCAGAGCAAGCCGTGCCCCATTTTATCCGTTTAGTCAAGGGGAATAGGCTGGATAATGATTGCTTTTCGCTAGCTTTGTAGGTCTGATGTCTTGTGGCTCCAAGATTGATTTCTATTGCCACAGGGTTGTGGTCACTTTCAGATCTATTAGTGACCTTGTGACTTAGACATCTGTCCATCAATGCAGTGCTTGAAAAGATGTGATTTAATGTGGAAATGTTTCTAAAAGATGAAATGAGTGTGCCCACTACTATATCACTGCAGTTGGTCGTTCTGAGCTCGAATTCTTTAAGGAAGATTTCCAGGCCCATTCTTGCAAGGTCTTCTGGGAGCCCAACCTCCTGACCAAGATTGAAGAGGATGAAGTCTCCTGCAATCATATATTCATGATCGGGTGGTCATATAGAAATTCTTTCAATAGGGATAAGATTGATTTGACCTTTGCCTGTTTTTTTTTTTCTGAGTGGGATTTATGTACAAATGTATGATTGATACCAGCGTTGATTTCTTAGTAAAGGCTAGGCCATGTATGCGTATTTTGTAAACATCATTTGTTGATTTCTCCCAAGGCTCCACTTTGACAACTAAATCCAATTGATCATATGTTGCAAGCCATCCCCTATGTCTTCCGAACAAATTTTTCTTTTGTGAAGGAGTCTGTGTTGTTATGAAGCTAGTAATGGTTAGTGGCTCCAATGACTAAGGGGGTTATTCCAACTTTGGAGGAGTGTTAATCCGTCCCAAAAGTGACGGTAAAGTGACGGATATACCACCAGCCGTATTACGAGTTCCATAGGATATAATGGACTTGTAATATGGCTGGTGGTAAATCCGTCACTTTTCCATCACTTTTGGGACGGATTAACACCTCCTACAAAGTTGGAATAACCCCCTAAGTTTCCTGGAAGCACAAACTATCCGCATTTTTTACAGAGCCCTCGATACAGGGACTAGCAACGAGGGAAGCCAAGCCGGCCACATTCCAACTTACCATCTGCATCATACTTTTTGGTTCGTTAGAGGGTAAACCTTTGTGGTTAAATATGCATTTTTCCTTTTATGGTCAGAGCTGCGGGAAGCCAATCCCAGTCCTGTCAGCCTCATTCGCTGAGCTGGGTTCTTGCATCTCTACGTTGTATACCCCCTATGTTCCTTGTCAGCTGTATGGTGATTTTTTGTCCACCATCAAAGATTTTATCACAGGAGCTCCTCCCAAGGTACTGAATGGCTTTTTGTGTGGGCACAATAATTGCTTTCCCATAGACAGAACTTGAGGGTATTGTGCAAATTCAGGTTTGCTCATTTGTATGCCCTAACTTTCCAGCAACCCTTCATATTCAAAAATTCTATCTACAATGCTCTGGCAGTCCATGTTGTCAATGTAGATTCTCTCTGACTGATCCACGCATAAGTGTCAAAGTTTACAGTTGCGAGGTACCCTGTTATAAGATTTGCAAGTGATGGTATATTGTGCAGCAACCGTAGAATATTTGACCTGATAAGTATATCCCATGGCCCCTGTGATGTACATAGCAGGGGGAATATTATTGCCAGCAGTACAGAGTTCTTCTGATGGTTTATAGTATATGTGTTTAGTTTCCCATTGTGCTCCTGCTCATGCTCTTGTCCATGTGTGACATTCTTCTTCCTCACCCTCCTTCCCAGCTCCCATGTTGAACTTGTAAGACATGCCGGACAGCCTTGGTCCCTTAGCCCTGGCTACGTATAGAAACAATTCTATGAGCCAGTTTCCAGTTACACCCCAATATTTTAAGAGTTCTTTGTTCTTTCTGTTTTTTTTCATATTTTCTGAACCCTTTGCATCTCAGATACCAGCCTCAGGGATTTTAAATCTCCCAATGGTCTTAGTGCAGATGAATGACATGTCATTGTTGTTATTACTCTCGGCCTCAGCCACTGGGAAGGAAAAACGTCTTTTACTCAGGAACTTTGCCCAGGAGCTTTGCCCAAGGAGGGACCTGGGCGGGCTGTGCACTTATATTGATGTGTTGCTTAGTTGTGGCTTGCTTTGATATTTGCGTGGCCTAGCGAGCATTCTTTGGATGACGTTAATATCGAGCCATTTACCTGCTTGCCACTAGCACCAACTGAATGTTGCCTCACCCCCTGCCACTCTACGTACACCTCAGACAGGGGGGACACGAGCATACTCGGGGCAGAGCTTTATGCAGTTGGCTGCTGTTGACTGCTTGCAATAATGCTGCCCAATGGGTGCTTGCGGAATCGACAGGTGGGCAAGCCGCACCACCCTAGTACTTCCCGCTTCCACCCCTACCAGTGCCGAATCCGAGGCACTAAGCCACTACTCCACCCACGTTCTGCTTGCCGTGCCTTCCCAGTGTATTATTTGCTACTCTGTGGCTTAAGTCTGTTGACTGGTTAGAATGTTGGCTGTTTGGCTGTTTTGGCTAGTTGCCTGGTTGGCGCGTTGGCTGTTTGGCTCAGTGATACATGTAGCCGATTATTGCTTCTCACTCACAGAGGCTTCTCTCTCACATCAGGTGAATGGGCGGAAGGGAATGGGTTTGGGGTGTGGGTATGGGTATGGAGGATGCTACTGAGGGCATAAGTGCTTGCTGCATGGTCCACACAGTCCATCTCTCCTTCACCACTTGGACCTTAACAGCCTTGGCACCCTTACCCCTCAACCCCACCGACCACTCTCCACTCTTGCCCTTGCCACTGGCCTGCTGTAGTTGTCCCGCGGCTCCTGTGGTTCCTGTGGCTCATGTGGCTTTTTTATCTTGTCAGCCGCTCCACACCACTGCCTGCACTATGCACTCCTTTTGCCTGAAGTAGATACAGGTGCAGATGCGAGTGTGGGCCTCAGAAGGTATCGGCGCTGCGTGCATGGCCTGCGCACGGTCTGCGTGCTTGGCCCGCTCCAGCCCACTGCGGTCAGGGCGGTTGGGCCGGTCAGGACATGGCTGGATCAAATCGACTCAGCAGTCAGTGTGCTATCACTGCTGCCAGTTTCCAGCTACCAAGGCACCAAAAGCAGATGGGGATCTTCAGAAGCCGCGCAAGAGCCACGAGCCGCTGCCTGCCTCCCCGCTCCGCTCTGCTGGCGCCCCGTCCAGTCATCTGTTGTCAGCACGTAGAGCATTGTGAAGTAATGAATTACCACTAGTACAGTAGTGAGTCCTGGAGATTTAGGCAGATCAAGGCACTACAGGTTGCCGATGTCAAGAACTCAGTAACAGTGACTACTCCAGGGTTACTCATTGTGCTTATAGTGGATAGCCTAATATTAACCCATTACACAGTAAGAACTCCAATGGCAAAAGGGGAGCACTTTAAAAAAAAAAGGCCTCTTGCAGCTTTATGTGTCCCTGCAGACACACAACAGGTCAGCCAACTAAGTCTTTGAGTTCACTTCTTTGTCCTGGGTACAAGCAAGAACAGGTCTAGCCCTTCGGTTCCCTTGGCATGCGTAAAAAAAGCAGGTGCAGTCCTTTTTCTGTTTTTCCATAGATCCAGAAAGTGGTCTGAGAAGGGAGCCCCAGGGTACTATATTAATGCTTGGCACTAGCTAGCTACTGACTTTTAGGTTTTCCCTAAAGTTCCCATGGGCAACCTTAGCCAATTTTGAGCAGTTCCTGTTTGCCCTTCTGCAGGCAATCCCACAGTGCACCTTATGCCTGAAATTCAAGACGGAGACACTCTTGCTCTCTTGTGCAGTACTAGTGTGTCCACCCAGAGGTGTGCCCAGAGCAATGAAAACTTGTTCTGTTGGTAGCTTCCCTCCCACTGGCTTTGGAGCTAACCTAGCTGGGGAACATAGATTTGCCTTCCCCAGATCTGATGTTGCATTAGCTTGTGAAAGGACATGTCCTTTACAAGTTAATGTAAGAGGGAAGAAAAACATCTTCCCCCACACAGGCCATTGTTTTTGCTCTGTAAGTAGTTTTCACATCTAATTGAGGTCAAGCACTGACAGGACAGCTGCTAGCAGGCTAATACCAATTAGCCTCCACGAGCTTCAGGTAAGGAAAATAAAACTTTCTAAAATGTATTTCTTCCAAATATTTATGAAAAATCTAAGGTCACCAGTGAATTAGTGTTATTACTTAGCCATAGTTTGCATTCCACCTTCCTGTTTGATCTTGCCCCTCTACTCGAGTTACTTGTGTCTTACTTACAGGAAGTAAACTGGTATTCACCCATTTGTATGCCCCTGCCCAGAACAGAAAAAGGGATGAGGCGACAAACGGGTGTGAATATACAAAATGCTTACCTGACATGGAGCACATTTCCTCACCTTAAGATGTAAGGAAAGGGCCGAGGATTGCCCCGGGATTAAAGCATTTAATGGGTAACTGAGCAGGGCGTTAGTGGTGTAAACGAATAATCAAGGGGAACACTTTAATTACAAGTAATAAAATATTTAGGTATCACAATAATAGATAGGAACACTTGAAAATGTAAGAGAACGCTCTGCTTCACACACATTTCATATATCCCATGTTTTCCAGTGACCATAGTTTTCCAGTAAGCCCAACCCATAATACATGTTAATTCACAAGCGAACTAGATTTGCAAATGTTGGTCTAAATTAAAATGTCTGCTTGGAAGCAACTTCACAAACATATAAAATATATTTTCCCTACTTTGCTTAATTAGTGTTTAAGGGAAACATTTTCAGAAGTCCATACATTAGCAGGTTTTAAAAGAAGTGAAAATCGCGCGTTCTTTAAAATATATATTAAGCTAAATTGTGGCATAATTGAAAATCATCAAAAAGATGTATTTATTTTTTTCTCACATTCATTATTGGAATAAAAGAGAAGCAAAACGGAAACAATATTTTCTGCTGCAGCTTTATCCATCCACACACTGGATTTTAACTGAGCTATAAAACCGGCTTTGGCAAAATAAATATATAAGAGTTCTTGTTCAAGCTTTAATCTGAATGTACTTGAACCTGGGATGCCTACCTCTGGTGGCCCTTCAAGGCCACCACTAGTTTCGAGCTGTTGTGCCTCGAGCATCCAATATGAACCTGGCTTTGAGAATTTATAGGTTTGACAGGGAGTCCAAAAAGAACCTTGGTATCAAATAAATGTTGATAGAAGAGAAACGTGGAAGGGAATATCTCCTACCCTCATTGCTCTAAATGAGAAGCTAGGGACGCACCATCAAATACTTAGCACCTTAACTGCTAGGGTGTTTCCACCCCCAGAACTGATCCCTTTTAATATTTGGGGTACTGTACTCGTAAACCTTCATAAAATTTCCCCACAAAATGTATATACAGCCAATCTGCATCCTTTTTTAACCTATTTGGAGATTCTAAAGGTTGGCAAGGTTTGTTGATTCCTCGAGAGGAAACCAAGATATAGCAAAATCTTTTTTTATAGAAAAGATGTAAAAAAATCGCTGTGCAGAAAGCATGTTTTTTTCAAAAAATGGCATAAACAAAATGTTTGATATGCGAAAATCCAAGACTTCAGGAACAGGCAAAGTTGTTAAAATATTTTTTCTAAATAGTATTCTATTTTTCATATTTTTTGTGGTCGCTACCTTCTTGCAGTTCATTCTAGAAAGAGGTGTGAAACCCATGAGTGAACATGGAAAACTATATGGGGCAGATTTACAAGACCCTAGCTCCTCTTAGCCCTGTCTTAGCACCATTCTTTTTACGCTAAGGGGCACTAAGTAGGCCACTCTTCCTTACCATATTTACAAAGTGATGCAATGCATGCATTGTGCTACTTTGCAACCCCTTGCACCACATTATGCCTGCACCAGGTAGGACCAAACAAATGGCTCCGTGAAATTTACATGATTTCACTGCGCCATTTTTCCCATAATTTTTATGGCCTGTCCAAGGCAGGTGTTAAAGTAACGTTCCTGGATTGGCCTGTGGGCCTCCCTGTGCTTTGCTGACTAGTGGCAAACTTTTCAGCGCTGGTGCCTCAAAGCGACACAATTTAGATGCTGTTGTGGTAACAATCCCAATGGTGCGCCGTATTGTAAATACAGCACAACCATGGTGTTGTTAAGAGAGTGTAGGGGGATGCAAGAAAAGTGGTGTATCGCAACCGATGCACCACTTTCATGTAAATATGCCCCTATATATTTCTGAAAATTGTACGAAATTCAGCATGGGATCACTCATACGTTTCTCAAACAAACTAACCATTACAAAAGGAAAATAGAAACAGATAAAAATGTTTTCCATTACTTCAGCATATGCTTCTGGTCACTGGGATACATTATAATTGTTGGTTGTCCAAAAACACATGATACTTAGAACCAACAACTGAACTGCAGTAATGTTTTTTCATTTTGTACAGACTATGCTTAAATTCATATGGTAAAATCTACAGAATCAAAAAAGGATATGAAAGAAGGCCATTTAATTTTTTTAATGAACTGAATTTGGGGTCCATCCTATCATGACTCAAATGTGATAAATGTGCTCTTTATTGCACACTGGTCTAAAGTCTGAAGCTAAAATGGGAGAGAAATGTAAGTGATAATAAGTAGTAGTGTTCTACTAGTCTGTGTTCCCACACTCCTGGCAGTAAAGCAGTACTCCACTTGTGTGACTGGGCCCATGGCTGATGACATGACAAGCCCTAAAACACAATGTGAATCAAAATGTGTCCTTGACAACTGACCCATTCTGGCAAGGGAAGCAGCTGTGATATTTTGTTGGAGGGTCGGCTGCCCCCAAGGTTATCCTACTAGAACAAGGTGTTTCTAAAAACTAAACACCATAGGGAGTCCAGGATGGTGAGATTAGCAAAGATCCTCTATGTCTTTTATCCAGAATGCCCAGCAAATGTCAAACTTTGTGTACAATCATGCATTTCCTTGTTTATATCGGATTAATCACTGCACACAGAAATAAGACATTTTTATATATGAACAATACATTTTCATACACAAATGAAGTCACATCACTCCTGTTGGATTCCCCTGTCATGAACTCTCCGTCAACCCCAGGACGTAGGTACATGGTCAGCAAGGCTCTGGGACCCAGGCATGAAGATTAATGACTAACAGGTGGGATAACACTTAGCCGACAGCCAAACACACAAGCTTAGATCAGATCCCACAGATAAAAGGCAACATTTAAATGGTCTCCGGAGAATTGCTCCACTAGCACACAAATGCCCAGAGGGACACATGCATTCCCAAAACACCATAATATCAGAAACCACATGTAGTTAGGTACACCTAGCCAATCAGGACACAGCATGCACAGCACACGCATTGACCATGTGCCCCTCAGGCTGGACATCTGGACAGGTACTTGCATTACCTTTTTGGAAATTGTATCCTCAGACCCCTGTGCTGTAACTGTTCTCTCAGCTGTAATGTTTAATTAAATGAACCATTTCCTGTTTTGCCAGACGCCTCTTGTCTCTTGTTTTTTTAAAGGTAATTCCTCATTCGAGCAACATCCACATATACTCAAGTGAGGGAAAGTGCAGAAATCTGTGGAAATCCACATAATTCCTGCCACATAGTGTTCCCTTACTTCTCCTTAAGAAATAGGACTTCAGTGGTGGTACTGGCATCATTGCCTGCATTAGGAAAGGCCCCAAATGGAATGTGGACACATCAAGTATTCACCTTTCAAATGGATTCATTCTGACTATGTGAGCAACTGTGCTATTTGGGCATGGGCTCAGCCTTCACCAAGGGAAAACTACCAAATCCAGATATTTCTGAAAAATAAACACATAGGGAAGTCTAGTGTGGTGTGCCTTGTGTTGCTCCTACCACTATTTCCTACCCCAAGTGCCCACCAAATGTCAAACATTGGGTTAAATCACACATTTTCTTCACATTTCTAAGAATGAAAGTTCCAAAAATGATGATGATCCTCAAATTTCCTACAATTGTGACTTCCGATATTATCCTCATAAAATTAAAACCCACTTGTGCAGATGGGCCTATTGCCTGTGACAGGAAATGGCCCATTTTGCAGTGCAGAGCATTTAAATTATTGCTTTGAAAGTTTATCCACTTTAGTGATGTGGGCAACAGCTGGATTTGACTTCGCTACCATACAAGGAAACCTACTATACTCAGACATTTCTGAAAACTAGACAATCCTGGGAGATCAGTGTGGGGTGACTTGTGTGAATCCACCAACATTTTCTCACTCAGAATATACACTTCAAGCATAAAATGTTGGCTAAGTCATTCACTCCCTTTACATTTATATGAGGAAAAGTATTGGAATCTGCTGTGATTGGTACCACTCATCACCCCCCACTACTCCTGATACACATATACACCACTTTTGCAGCTGGGCCTATTTCCCATGACAGGAAAGGCTCCAAAACACAACTTGGAGACTTCAAGTTCTTGCCATGAAAATGCACCCATTGTGTTGATATGGGTAGATGCAATATATAGGTGCAGGTTTGGCAATAACCAAAGGAAACCTATCAAACCCAGACATTTCAGAAAACTAGACAACCAGGGGAGTCCATGATGCTGTTGCTTATGTGGATTCTACCAACATTTTTGCATTCATAATGCATGCATACAAAAGCATTTGTTAAAATCACATATTTTCCTCACATTTCTGTGAGGGAAAGTTCTAGAATCTGCAGAAATCCACAAAATTCCAACCACCCAGGATTACCACACTCCTTCCAATACGGAATAGTGAGCCATTTAGAGGGTTGATGTCTGATCACACATATTTTTTCTTAAAAAAACACTCCCTTCCTTCATAATGGGTTTTCAGCCTACCTGGGGAAGCAGAAGGGGTGTACACGGAAAGACTGTTGAGGCATGTATGGGGTGTGGACACAGGCCGATGCCAGGGTGGACTACCTCCACTTAAAAAAATAACAAAAAATCCCAGGTGTCACAATTGTTCCTGGTGGTGCTGATTCAAATCAAACGTGGCTCCCCTCCCCCGAGTGCTGACCCCTGTGTTGGCAATTTGGGGTAGTTCGTGCTTAGGCCTTCATATCTTTTTGCCACATAAGCTAGCCACACCAAATTTGCGTCCTTTTTTTCCCAACATCCTAGGGGTTCTAAAGGAACCCAGAGTTTGTGGGTTTCCCTGGAGGAGACCAAGAAATTAGCCAAAATACCGCTAAAATTTTGTTTTTTTCTTCTGAAAAATGGGAAAAAAGTGCTGCAGAAGAAAGCATGTGTTTTTGTCCCCTGAAAATGGCATCAACAAACGGTTTGCGGTGCTAAAATCACCATATTCCCAGCTTTCATGAACAGGCAGACTTAAATCAGAAAAACAAATTTTTCAACACAATTTTGGCATTGTACTGGGATATACTCTATTTTCACTGTGTTTTGTGCTTTTAGCATCCTTCCAGTTAGTGACAAAAATAGGTGTGAAACCAATGCTGGATCCCAAATAGCTAAACAGTTCCTTAAAGTAGACAGAATTCTGAATTTAACGAGGGGTCATTTGTGTAGATCCTACAAGGGTTTCCTACAAAAAATAATAGCTGAAATACAAAGAGGTAAAAAAACAGCCATTTCTCGCCATGTTTTACTCTGTAACTTTTTCCTGAGATGTCATATTTTCAAAAGCAATATACCGTTATATCTGGTTGACTCTTCTGGTTACGGAGATGTATAGGGCCTGTAGGTTCATCAAGAACCCTAGGTACCCAGAGCCAATAAATAAGCTGCACCTTGCAATGGGTTTTCATTGTATACCAGGTGTACAGCAATATATTTTGTAAAATATAAAGAATCAAAAATAGGTATCAAGGAAACTGTTGAATTCCCAAAATAGGCACAAGATAATGTGTTGAGAAGCAGTGGTTATTTGCACATCTCTGAATTCGGGGGTTCCCATACTAGCATGTGAATTACAGGGAATTTCTCGAATACACTTCTTTATTATACACTGTCTTACATTTGGAAGGAGAAAATGTAGAGAAAGACAATGGGCAATAAAACGTGTTCTTCTATTCTGTGTTTCCCCATGTCTCCCAATAAAAATGGTACCTCATTTTTTGTGGGTAGGACTAGTGCCCGCAACAGGAAACGCCCCAAAACGCAACATGGACACAATAGATTTTTACACAGAAATCTGACATGTTTTTTGGAAAGTTCTCACCTGTGGATTTTGGCCTCTAGCTCAGCCGGCACCTAGGGAAACCTATCAAACCTGTGCATTTTTGAAAAACAGACACCACAGGGAATCCAGGATGGGGTGACTGGTGGGGCTCTCGCCAGGTTCTGTTACCTAGAATCCTTTACAAACCTCAAACTTGGGCAAAAAAACATGTTTTCCCTTAGAATTCGTGATAGAAAGATCTGGAATTCGAGAGAAGCCACAAACTTCCTTCCACCCAGCATTTTCCCAAGTCTCCCAATAAAAATGGTACCTCACTTGTGTGGCTAGACCTAGTGCCCGTGACACAAAATGCCCCAAAACACAACATGGTACATTACATTTTCCCAAAGAAAACTGACCTGTTTTGTGCAAAGTACCTAGTTGTGGATTTTGGTCTCTAGCTTAGTTGGCACCTAGGAAAACCCAACAAACCTATACATTAATTAAAACTAGACATCTAGGGGAATTCAGAATGTGGTGGCTCGTGGGGCTTTCACTGAGTTTTGTTACCCAGAATCCTTTGCAAACCTCAACATTTGGTAAAAAAAAAAACACTTTTCCTCACACTTCGGTGATAGAAAGTTCAGGAATCTGAGAGGAGCCACAAATTTCCTTCCACCCAGCATTCCCCCAAACCTCCCGATAAAAATGGTACCTCATGTGTGAGGGTAGGCCTAGTGCCCACAACAGGAAATGCCCCAAAACACAACATGGATACATTACATTTTCCCAAAGAAAATTTAAAATGAGGTGACTTGTGGGACTCTCACCAGGTTCTGTTACCCAGAATCCTTTGCAAACCTCAAAATTTGGCAAAAAAACACTTTTCCTCACATTTTGGTGGTACAAAGTTCTGGAATCTGAGGGGTGCCACAAACTTCCCTCCACCCAGCATTCCCCCACATATCCAAATAGAAATGGTACCTCACTTGTGTGGGTAGGCCCAGTGCCTGCAACAGAAAATGCCTCAAAACGCAAAGTTGACACATCACATTTTCCCAAAGAAAACGGACCTGTTTTTTGCAAAGTGCCTAGCTGTGGATTTTAGCTCAGCCAGCACCTAGGTAAATCTAACAAACGTATACATTTTTTTAAACTAGACAACTAGGGGAATTCAGAATGGAGTGACGTGTGGGTCTCTCACTGATTCTGTTACCCAGAATCCTTTTCAAACCTCAAAATTTGGCAAAAAAAGTTTTCCTCACATTTCAGTGCTGAAAAGTTCTGGAATCTGAGGGGAGCGACAAACTTCCTTCCACCCAGCATTTCCCCACATCTCCCAATAAAAAAAAACTAGACACCTAGGGGAATCCAAGATGGGGTGACTTGTGGGGCTCTCACCAGGTTCTGTTACCCAAAATCCTTTGCAAACCTCAAATTTGGCCCAAAAAACACTTTCCTCACATTTTGGTGATGGAGCGTTCTGGTATCTGAGGGGATCCGCAAAGTTCCTTCCACTCAGCATTCCCCCAAGTCTCCTGATAAAAATGGTACCTCATTTGTGTGAGCAGGCTAGTGCCCGCAACAGGAATGGATCACACAAGGGTCAATGGTAGTCCTTGTGTGAGGGCTACTGTTAACCCTGGAGTGATCCATTCCTAACGCAGGCACTAGGCACAGGCATACAAGTGGGGTTGTGTTTTCCTCAGGAGAAGTGAAGAAACAGTGGGTGGTAGGCATGTTGTGGATCTCTACACATTCCCTGTAGTTTCTGTGATGAAAAATCAAGGAAAAGTAGTGTTTTTAATCAACGTTTCACTTTTGCAGGGTATTCTGGGTAAGAAAACTTTGTGAAATCCAAACACGCCACACTTCCGTAGACTTCCGTAGACTGCCCCGGGTATCTAGTTTTCAGAAATGTCTGGGTGTTGGAAAATGGGTTATTGGTAGGGCAGGTAGGTACCTACACCTAGCAACAAGCCACAAACCTCCACAAAAGTACAGTTAGGTCTCAGTAAATTAGTCCCAGCTCTACCCTTGGTAGCTTGGCATCGAGCGTCAAGGCTTAACTTAGGAGACAAAGTGTAAAGCATTCAAATATCACAAAACAGTAATTAAATAAAACACAGGAAACAGTTTAAAAATCCAAAACCAATTTATAAAAATAGCTTATATTTTTATCTTTAAAATGACACAAAAACGATTAAAATCGATTCAGGGGAACCGGAGATATGAATTTTTAAAGTATTATTATTTTCTAGCGCTTAGAAACAAAAAGCGCCAATCGGGTCATCTGGTTGCACCAGGACCGGGACAAAGTCAAACTTTCAGGCCGACCGCGATGGAGCCCTGCTCGGCTACAGGTCGCGGGAGGCCTCGGTTAAAAAGTTACCTTCTGACTTAGTCTTTATTTTGAAGTTTTTCTTCACCGGGACGAACCTGCCAGTTGGATCCGACCTCCTGGAGCCCTTGTCCGGATACGCGAAGTCGGTTTCCTCGGTGGTGATTTTTACCTTCGGACTTAGTCGTTTTTTCGAGATGAAAATCCTTCGACCGGGGTAAACCTGGATCTTGATCCGACGTCCGTGGAGCCCTTCTCGGATACGATGGCTGGAAGGTCCCGGTCAACTTTTTACGTTCGGACTTAGTCTCTTTTTTGGATGTTTTTCTTTACCGGGACGAACCACGAAGTCAGGCCGGGTCGCGGTTGAGGCAAGCCGGCTAGAATTTCCGCGTCGGGTCGGTCACTTTATGGAGCTTTTTTCCAAAAATTCTCCAATCTTTTCCAAACTTCTGGGGCTTCACCCAGATGTTCTTTTAAGGTTCTTTTGGGGTCCACAGCTCACCCCAAGGGTCCAGAAGTTCTGTGATGGTCCTTGGGAAGTGCGGACTTCAACTCCCAGAATGCACCTGGCGCAAACTCCTTTTTGGCCACTGGACAGTGGTCAGCTGGTCACTTTTTCAGGAGTTGGTGCAGGGGACTCTGGTTAGCAATTTTTCACCTGTAGCAAACAGGGAGTCCCTCCTTGAACCAGTGGAAGCCAGGCAAAGTCCTTCTTGTGGTGAAGCCCAAGTGTGCAGCTGGTGCAGTCTTTCTGAGTGCAGGGTCCAGGTGCAGGCCAGGGGTCCAGCAGGACAGTCCTTCTTCTCCTTGTAGTTCTTTCTTCTTGAAATTTGGTGGGGATCTGAGGCGTGGGTGCAGGTCTGCCAGTTTTATCCTTGCTCCTGGGTGAAAAGCAGGGGGGCCCTGGTCCTCCAATCAGGGACAGGGTCGTCCCCCTGTGATGACCACTTCCTGGGAAGTGTGGCAAAAATCCATCCCAGAAGGCAACAGTCTCTAAAAATCCAAAATGGATGAATCTGATTTTTAGAGGAGAGATCTGGCTGAGCCCACCCACTGGTGTGGCTAAAAATCATAAACACACCCCTCTCCTGCCCTCTCCTAATCTAATCAAGGGGGCACCTAGCTGTCTGGGGTTGCAGGATGTGGGGGTGTTGTTGGGTGCTCCAGATGTCCTTCTCTGCCTTTGAAGACCAGTTTGGCAGCCCTCCCCCTTCCTGCCTCACCATCTGCTGAGGGGAGATTCTCTCCCCCAAGCACATTCCTTTGTGTGAAGTCAGGCCACTTCACACCTCATTAAAGTAGCCTGGCAGAAGTTGCTGCAGGCTGGCCAATCAGAGCACAGCAGCAAAAACAATGCAGAGCTGAAATTGGCAACTTTTTAGGTAAAGTCTAAACTTTTTACCTGCACTAGTTATATTAAATCCAACAACTGGAAGTTGTGGGATTTATTATAACAATCAATTTGATACCAAATTCTTGGTATGTAACATTTAAGGAGACTTTAAAATTTAAAATAAAGTCTGCCCATTCTAGCCTATGAAGGCCATTTACTTCCATGAGGGAAAAACGAATTTGGCTGTTTTTACCTCACCAGTGCTTATAAATCTATTTTTATAAAGTCCCTGCTTATAGTTACATGGCGCCCAGCCCTAGGGGCACATAGGGCACACCTTAGGGGTGACTTATATGTAAAAATAAGGTAGTTTAAGACTTTGGAAGTACCTTTAATTCCAAAGTCGAATTTGCATATAACTTTAATTTAAAAGCAGCCAGCAAGGCAGGCTTGCTTTTAAAATGACACTGGGCACCTCAGCAATGCACCTAGGTGTGCACCACCTATGCTGTGGTCCCTAAACCTACATGCCCTACCATATACTAGGGACTTATAGGTAGGTTTACTTAGCCAATTATAATTAGCCTAATTTGCATATCCATTTTACACAGAGCACAGGCCCTGGGACTGGTTAGCAGTACCCAGGGCACCATCAGAGTCAGGAAAACACCAGCATAAAGTGGAAAATGGGGGCAAAAAGTTATGGGGCCTCTGCAATCAGCCCCAGTTTCTCACACAACCCCCCCCCAGCCCACACGCCCAGGAGACTCAGCCCAACCCTGGGAGAGTCTTCCTGGCTTGTTAGGCGAGGAAGACAGTGAAGAAAACTGGCTGTCCCTTTGCAGGGCCTACTCTGCCTTATATCCTCCTGTCAGGGTCACTCCCTCTGGGTAGTGAAGCCATCCCAACAGTAAAAGGACCCAACCCAAACTGAAACTTCCCTCTAGGGGGGTCTTCCTCCTCTCTCTCTGCCAACTTGGGTAGTGAGGTGCCCACCTCCCCTACTCCTAACTTTGCTAGGGCAAGACCTAGCTTACCCAAAGAGGTCACCCAACACTTGAGCAACCCCACCATGACCAATAGGGTCAGGGGGCCTACTTTGCTATTGGCCCTGGGGTCTGCCTCCCAGGCCAAGTACAGTGCTGCCAGGAAGGCTAGCACCCAGCAGAGGCTACTGACAGCTGTCAGTACCCAGAACCACACCCTAAGCTCTCCACTGACAGGTGGCTGAGCTGCTTTAGGGGCATCTTTGGGGTCCTGGCACCCCTCTTGCTGTCTTGAGTGGGGGGCTACCACCTCCTGTGGCAGACACCCTCCTTCCACTCTCCCTTCTGTCAGTGCAGGGGCAACACCTTGCATCTGGACAGCTGCCTGACTACTCAGGACTTCCTTGGGGTCAGGTGAGGCCTCACCAGTGCCAACTCTGGGCTCCCCCCCTACTGGGGCAGAAGGCCTTTGGCTCCCTGGAACTCTCTTTAAGAGTGGCCTACCCTTCCTTTTCTTCTTTCCTTTTCTTGGGGACCTCTGTCTCCTAACTGTAGGGACTGACTCCCCAGGACTTTGGGTTGGGGGGGCGCCCTGGGCGACCACCCCATCTGTGACCAGACTCACCTCTGGGAGGTCATTGCCCAGGATACAATCTAGGGGAAGGTCAGCACTGACTACCACCCTAATCCAGTCAAGGATACCCTCCCTCTCTAGGGGCACTATGGCTACAGGTTTGGAGGTGACCTCCCCTGTGGCTATCCTGACTTTCTTTGTCTTTCCTGGGACATACATGTCTGGGGTCACTAACCGGTCACTCACTACAGTGTGACTGGCACAGGTGTCTCTCAGGCCAGTGGTAGGGATCCCATTCACTTGAATGTGGTGGAAGTGCCTACTCCCACCCTCAGGGATCACCAGCTTACCATCTGGTCCTGTCTCCCAGCACAATGCTAGGAGGACTTCATCATCTGAGGAATCCTCCTCTATGGCTACACTGGACAGCCCAGTGCTAACCACTTTCTTTGGACAGGCTGCATCTCCTCTGAAGTGACCTGTCTGCTGACAGTCAAAGCAAGCCCTACTGTCCAAGAGCTTTTTTAACCCTGGGTCTCCCTGTCTCTGCTTGTCAGAGTGGGAGTGGGATTTACTCTCCTCCTTCTTAGGGTTCTGGGGTACAGAGGGAGTCTCTGTGGTGGGCTTACCACCTCCCTCCTTAGGTTTTTGGGGACCTGTCCCCCCCTTCTTGGAGTCTCCCCCCTGGGACTTGACAACCACCCTGGTTCTCAACCACTCATCAGCTGCCTCCCCTAGCTCTCTAGGGTTGGTCAGCTTAGAGTTCACTAGATGCTGGCGTAACCTTTCTTGGATACAATTGGTCAAGATGTGCTCTCTCATGATCAGATTGTATAACCCCTCATAAGTATTTACTTTGTTGCCAATAATCCAGCCCTCTAGTGCCTTTAGTGAGGTGTCCACAAAGTCAACCCAAGACTGGGTACTGACCTTCTAGGTGTCCCTGAACTTCATTCTATATTGCTCTGGGGTCAGACCAAACTTCTTGACTAAGCACCTCTTCATACTAGGGTATGAATCTGCCTCCTCCCCCCTTAAGGTCAGAAGCCTATCCCTCCCTGAGTTGGGGACCAACTCCCACAAAAGGGAACCCCAGTATTGAGGCTTAACCCTTCTCATTTGGAGTGCCCTCTCAAAGGCCCCTAGCCACTTATCTATGTCATCCCCCTCTATATAAGCAGGAACTACCCCCTTGGGTAATCTGGGGCAAACTCCCCCACCCATGGACACCTCAGCTTCTTTATCGCTGCTTCCATCTTTTTTTTCTTTGCTTGCCCACTTTTTCTTTTCTAGGGCAAGCTTATCTGCTTCCAAAGCTATGTAGGCTAGCTGGGCTTCCAGCTCTCTTTCCCTGATGGATGGGTTCTCTTCTCCTGAAAGGACCCTCTTCCTACCACTAGCTTTGGGTCTGCGCCTAGTGACTGTATCCAGTGAGGACCGTTCCTCCTCTTCCTCACTTGGGGTCTGATGCCTTCCCTCCCCTGAGTGGTTAGAGTTAGCATCTTGCTCTTTTTCTTCCTCCTCTGGAGCTTCCTCTGTCTCTACCTCTTGGGCCTCAGCCCATGCTGTCAGGGATTTAATCAGGATTTCCTTCCTGAGATTAGTGGTTGCAGGCAACCCCCTCTCAATACACAACCCCCTAAGCTGGACTACTGTCAGTGTGGGTAGGCTAGCCAGATCAAGCTCCATGGTTCCCTAGTTTTGTGTCAACAAAAACTTTTTGCAAAAATTGGAAACAAGAATTTAGAAAAATTACAAAAATTCAATAATTGAAATTAATCCAAATTAATTTAAAAAAAAATTTAAAATTAAAAATTAAAAACAATTTTTTGCACTAGGACAATTTAAAGGATTTTTAATTTGTTTTATCTAAAACTGTAACGTGATATTGAACACAAGTACAGGATCCCGTCGCTGCTTCCAATTATGTTGGAAAATGGGTTATTGGTAGGGCAGGTAGGTACCTACACCTAGCAACAAGCCACAAACCTCCACAAAAGTACAGTTAGGTCTCAGTAAATTAGTCCCAGCTCTACCCTTGGTAGCTTGGCATCGAGCGTCAAGGCTTAACTTAGGAGACAAAGTGTAAAGCATTCAAATATCACAAAACAGTAATTAAATAAAACACAGGAAACAGTTTAAAAATCCAAAACCAATTTATAAAAATAGCTTATATTTTTATCTTTAAAATGACACAAAAACGATTAAAATCGATTCAGGGGAACCGGAGATATGAATTTTTAAAGTATTATTATTTTCTAGCGCTTAGAAACAAAAAGCGCCAATCGGGTCATCTAGTTGCACCAGGACCGGGACAAAGTCAAACTTTCAGGCCGACCGCGATGGAGCCCTGCTCGGCTACAGGTCGCGGGAGGCCTCGGTTAAAAAGTTACCTTCTGACTTAGTCTTTATTTTGAAGTTTTTCTTCACCGGGACGAACCTGCCAGTTGGATCCGACCTCCTGGAGCCCTTGTCCGGATACGCGAAGTCGGTTTCCTCGGTGGTGATTTTTACCTTCGGACTTAGTCGTTTTTTCGAGATGAAAATCCTTCGACCGGGGTAAACCTGGATCTTGATCCGACGTCCGTGGAGCCCTTCTCGGATACGATGGCTGGAAGGTCCCGGTCAACTTTTTACGTTCGGACTTAGTCTCTTTTTTGGATGTTTTTCTTTACCGGGACGAACCACGAAGTCAGGCCGGGTCGCGGTTGAGGCAAGCCGGCTAGAATTTCCGCGTCGGGTCGGTCACTTTATGGAGCTTTTTTCCAAAAATTCTCCAATCTTGTCCAAACTTCTGGGGCTTCACCCAGATGTTCTTTTAAGGTTCTTTTGGGGTCCACAGCTCACCCCAAGGGTCCAGAAGTTCTGTGATGGTCCTTGGGAAGTGCGGACTTCAACTCCCAGAATGCACCTGGCGCAAACTCCTTTTTGGCCACTGGACAGTGGTCAGCTGGTCACTTTTTCAGGAGTTGGTGCAGGGGACTCTGGTTAGCAATTTTTCACCTGTAGCAAACAGGGAGTCCCTCCTTGAACCAGTGGAAGCCAGGCAAAGTCCTTCTTGTGGTGAAGCCCAAGTGTGCAGCTGGTGCAGTCTTTCTGAGTGCAGGGTCCAGGTGCAGGCCAGGGGTCCAGCAGGACAGTCCTTCTTCTCCTTGTAGTTCTTTCTTCTTGAAATTTGGTGGGGATCTGAGGCATGGGTGCAGGTCTGCCAGTTTTATCCTTGCTCCTGGGTGAAAAGCAGGGGGGCCCTGGTCCTCCAATCAGGGACAGGGTCGTCCCCCTGTGATGACCACTTCCTGGGAAGTGTGGCAAAAATCCATCCCAGAAGGCAACAGTCTCTAAAAATCCAAAATGGATGAATCTGATTTTTAGAGGAGAGATCTGGCTGAGCCCACCCACTGGTGTGGCTAAAAATCATAAACACACCCCTCTCCTGCCCTCTCCTAATCTAATCAAGGGGGCACCTAGCTGTCTGGGGTTGCAGGATGTGGGGGTGTTGTTGGGTGCTCCAGATGTCCTTCTCTGCCTTTGAAGACCAGTTTGGCAGCCCTCCCCCTTCCTGCCTCACCATCTGCTGAGGGGAGATTCTCTCCCCCAAGCACATTCCTTTGTGTGAAGTCAGGCCACTTCACACCTCATTAAAGTAGCCTGGCAGAAGCTGCTGCAGGCTGGCCAATCAGAGCACAGCAGCAAAAACAATGCAGAGCTGAAATTGGCAACTTTTTAGGTAAAGTCTAAACTTTTTACCTGCACTAGTTATATTAAATCCAACAACTGGAAGTTGTGGGATTTAGTATAACAATCAATTTGATACCAAATTCTTGGTATGTAACATTTAAGGAGACTTTAAAATTTAAAATAAAGTCTGCCCATTCTAGCCTATGAAGGCCATTTACTTCCATGAGGGAAAAACGAATTTGGCTGTTTTTACCTCACCAGGGCTTATAAATCTATTTTTATAAAGTCCCTGCTTATAGTTACATGGCACCCAGCCCTAGGGGCACATAGGGCACACCTTAGGGGTGACTTATATGTAAAAATAAGGTAGTTTAAGACTTTGGAAGTACCTTTAATTCCAAAGTCGAATTTGCATATAACTTTAATTTAAAAGCAGCCAGCAAGGCAGGCTTGCTTTTAAAATGACACTGGGCACCTCAGCAATGCACCTAGGTGTGCACCACCTATGCTGTGGTCCCTAAACCTACATGCCCTACCATATACTAGGGACTTATAGGTAGGTTTACTTAGCCAATTATAATTAGCCTAATTTGCATATCCATTTTACACAGAGCACAGGCCCTGGGACTGGTTAGCAGTACCCAGGGCACCATCAGAGTCAGGAAAACACCAGCATAAAGTGGAAAATGGGGGCAAAAAGTTATGGGGCCTCTGCAATCAGCCCCAGTTTCTCACACTGGGTTTGGTAGGTTTCCCTATATGGCCGCCGAGCCCAGGACTAAATACTCAGGTGACTGTCTGAAAAAAACAGGTGGGTAATTTTGATGTCTCCACAATCCATTTTGGGTACTTCCCTGTTGTGGTCACTTGCCCACCCACTAAAGTGAGGCAATGTTTTCTCTGGAGACTTAGTGGAACGCTGGGTGGTACAATGCATGGCTGCCGGCAGAGTCCAGGACTTCTACTAACTTAAATGCAAGGCAAAAGTGTTTTTTAAGCGAATTTTGTGATTTCTGGGGGATTCTGGGTGAAGGAAAACTGGTGAGAGCCACGCAAGTCCTTCACCCTTGGACTCCCCTAGTACTAGAATGTTAACATTAATCCACCACTCACACTGGCTGGTTTTAGCACATCCAGAAATTATGGTTTTAAATTATGAATGCTTATCAAAGTATCTGAATATTGAAAACAAGCCTTCTGAAGGTGGGCCGAAATGCTGCATCCAGGCACCAACCTCTTTATGGTCCATTCACACGGCATTCACGCACAACAAACAAACAACTCTTTCATACCGCTGGCCACAGGCTCAATCAAACCAATCACTGCACTCACATTAACTTACCGCTGCCAGACAAGGGTCCATAACATTCATACGCCACAGGACAGAAAATGTTTGACTACATTTTACCATCTGTCAAGTAACCCCCTTCTTCTTCCTGAACATTACCGAAGGCCTGCATAACAAACCTTTACTAATGACTCTCATGACAGCCACCTGAGGCTCAGGAAGACATGTTTTCCATGTACATTTAGCACACTCACTATGCTAAATCCTACTCCGTCCAGTTTGTTTGTTTGAAACTAAGGCAGACATGTTGGGGAATTCTCAAAATGTTACCTAAAGAGAATGTCATAGGCTATGAAAAAGGGTAGTGTTTGGCGCACAGGGTAGTCTGTCAGATTGTAGCATATGTGCCAGCCAACATTATGTGCAGTGCTGTTGACTGTAATGCACTTATCATACAGCAAATTGAACACCTACTAAGTTCTGATGGAGGATGAACATGAAAAGTAGGTCAAACACTGACCCATACGTGTCATTGTTCTTCAGTGCTGGGATGGCACCAATGAATCCATAGGTGTAGATGATGGGCATCTGTAGTACCTTTGCTATCTGCCTTCTACCTGTGCAATATCCCTGTGAAGGCTCACCTACCATATGCTTTCCTTACCCATTCATACCTCTGTCCTCATCAGATTCCTGAGTAATCCTGTATAATTGCCAAGTGAACCTATACTAGTTTGTGAATGCAAGTTGGGGGTGTCCGAGTATGCCGTGGGAGGCCTATTCCTCGAACTGAGCGAGCATATCTATCGTTGAAACTAAGGCAGACATGCTGGTGAAGAAATCCTAGGTTCTCTAAAGTAAATCCTGTGGGACTCATTCACTAACACTTCTACTTTGGCTTTGAAAAAGGAAGCTACAAATTGAGTTTGCACACTTTCAAACAAGTAGAAATGTTGGTGAATATGGCCGACAGGACATTTGTTTGACTTATTACACTTACTCTAGTTCTCGTTGGCAATCATGGTGGTCCTTGTGTAGCATACATAAGTTCCCTAACAAGCACTTCAAAATTCAGTCATGCCTCTAACATTCTGCCACACAGGGTACTTTGTGACAATGTGGCATATGTTCTGTCCACTATTATGTGCAGTATGGGGACTATAATGCACGTTAATTGAACAGAACACCTACCACGTTCTGATGGTGGATATAAGTGTCAAGCAGGCCATAAGGAAGTCAATGATTTCCTGAAGCAGATGAAGTAAAATTCTGTGGCTGCTTGCCTAACGAAGCAGTGGCCCATGGACGTTTGGTATCCATGCACAGCCACTGAAAGGATTACTCAACGGCAGCTCCACTTCAGTCGACTTCCCAGAACTTTGCTTCAGTATGATACAAAGTAAAGCAGGTAGGGACACAGAAGCCTAGTTGAGAGGGGCACTGGGGACAGTAATACCGACTCTCCTGACGCTTCAAGCAAACTTTACAGCAACAACATGGACGATCCTTTTTGGGTGTTTTAGGAATGCGATCAGCCAAGTGTCGCCCCAGCAGCCTTGCCACATCCTCCAGAACAGATGAGGTGGAGGCTGCTGCTGGTTCTGTAACAGCAGTGAGGCTTTCAATTGCAGACAACTGGAAGTGGTTGTCTGATAATAAACAACATACACATTGTATATTGCCATCTGGATCAGGTGAGTAAACAGTTTCTTGTACCAAGTGTATGATTGAAGAACCTCGTCGTTCTTGTCCACTCGGCCCATGTACTTATTGTAATCAAGTATACAGATGGGCTTGTGGACCTCGGTCATCTGACCCCAAACCATGATGGGGGAAGTGCTCTCATCATGAATTGTAGTGAGCACGTATACATCACGCCTTCGTTGGAACACAATGCAGTACTCTGAGATTTCTGGAGCTTCTTGCAAACAAGCTCCTGTAGGAATCCTTTGCGGTTACAATGAACTGTATGTCAGGCCCAAGTGCCAGCTTTGTAGAGCTCACTGAACAGCTCTACTCCTGTGTAGAAATTGTCCACATAAAGGTTATAACCTTTGTGAAGGAGTGGCTGGACAAGTTCCCATACAGTCCTACCTGTGACCCCTAACGCGAGAGGACAACCTACATGGTTTAGGGTAGAGTCCTTCCCTGTATACACTCTGTTGGCAATGGCCTTTCTGCAGGGTCACCCCAAACGTTTTGCCTTCCTCGTTCTCTTTTTCTGACCTCATTTTTGCTGGCTTTAGGACTCTGTGCACTTTACCACAGCTAATCAGTGCTAAAGTGCACATGCTCTCTCCTTAAAACATGGTGACATTGGCTCATACCCAATTGGCTTATCTAATTTACTTGTAAGTCCCTAGTCAAGTGCACTATATGTGCCCAGGGCCTGTAAATTAAATACTACTAGTGGGCTGCTGCACTGGTTGTGCCACCCACATAACTGGCCCCCTAACCATGTCTCAGGCCTGCCACTGCAGTGCCTGTGTGTGAGTTTCACTGCCACTTCGACTTGGCATTTAAAAGTACTTGCCAAGCATTAAACTACCCTTTTTCTACGTATATGTAACCCCTAAGGTAGGCCTAAGGCAGCCCATTGGGCAGGGTAGGTAAAAGGCAGGACATAAGCATGTATGTTCTACATGTCCTCGAAGTGTAAAACTCCACAATTCGTTTTACACTGCTGTGAGGCCTGCTCCTTTCATATGCTAGCATTAGGGCTACCCTCACATACTGTTTGAGTGGTAGATCCTGATCTAAAAGTAGTAGCCAGGTCATATTTAGTATGGCCAGAATGGTGATACAAAATTCTGCTAAATGGTGAAGTTGGATTTTATATTACTATTTTAGAAATGCTACTTTTAGAAAGTGAGCATTTCACTACACTTAAATCCTTCTGTGCCTTCCAATTCATGTCTGGCTAGGTTTAGTTGACAGCTCCCTTGTGCATTCACTCAGACAACCTCAAACACAGGATGCTCGGTCACACTTGCATACATCTGCATATTGAATGGGTCTTCCTGGGGTGGGAGGGTGGAGGGCCTGACACTTACATGCCAAAGGACAGAAGCCTGCCCTCACACAAAGACTGCCACACCTCCTACTGAGACCCTGGCAGACAGGTTTGAACTGAAAGGGGACCTTGTGCACTTCTAAGCCACTCTCTGAAGTCTCCCCCACTTCAAAGGAACATTTGGGTATTTAAGCAGGGTCTCTGACCCTTCCTTCCTAGACACTTCTGTGGTGGACACTCTACCTCAAAGACACTTCCTGGAGAAGAAACCCTGAACCAGAACCTGCAACCTGCCAAGAAGAACTGCCTGGCTGCCCAAAGGACTCACCTGGATAACATTCCCGAGAAGGACTGCTGCCTTGCTGTTGCCCTGATGCATTGCTGCTGTCTGGCTGTGCTGAGAAGTGCTCTCCAAGAGCTTGGATATAGCTTGCCTCCTGTTCCCTGAAGTCTCCGGACCAAGAAGTCTTTATTCTTGCAAAAGAACTCCTTGGGTGCCAAAAATCGATGCACAGCCTGCAAGAAATGACGCACAGTCTGCATCGCGTGAGAAAATCACCGCACACCGAACCAGAACGATGCAGCCCGACTTCGCAAGGAAAAGATCGATGCCGCACCAGCGTTGCGACTGGAAATTTGACGCACGGCCCACTGGATCGAACCAAAGCTGAGCTGGAATGACTCAGCCCGACTTCCTGAGAGGAATCGACGCTGCAGCAGGAATTTCCACTCATCGCCCACCAGATCAATGCAGCCCCTGTGACTTCGTCTTGCAAGCGCCGGAGTTCAACTCATCGTCCCCGGGGTGTCCGAAAACCCTGCAACCCAAAAGTCCACATGCCGGAAATCGACTCAAAGCCTTCTCTGCGGTGAAAATAAATGACGCATCATCTGTGTGCTGCCGGCGAAATCGAAGCACACCTCCCTGTTTTACATGCATCTCCTCCTCTGCTATCCCTTGCGGAGATTTTGAACGCAAACCAGGTACATTGTGCTTGCAAGAGACACTTGTTGCTTTTTAAGAGACCAAAGACACTTTATATCATTTTTACAGTGATATTTCCACCTATACTTATTGAATCTTGATTATTTTGACCTGCATCTTACCAGGTAAATATTAAATATTTTTCTAAACACTGTGTTGTGTATTTTTGTGGTGTTCTACTGTGTTATTGCATCATTTATTGCACAAGTACTTTACACATTGCCTTCTAAGTTAAGCCTGACTGCTCAGTGCCAAGCTACCAGAGGGTGCGCATAGGATAATATGGATTGTGTGTGCCTTACCCTGACTAGAGTTAGGGTCCCTGCTTGGACAGGGGGTAACCTGACTGCCAACCAAGGACCCCCATTTTTAACACACTCTCAAGCTGTACACATAGACAGAAGAGCTCGCACACAGCATGAACAGCCTTATGCCGTAGCGAGCTCTTTTGTTCGCAATGTACTGTCTGAACAGCAGCCGTCTTTTGTATAGGATCAAGGACTCATCATCTGCTATATTCTTTCCAGGAGTATAGATCTCTGGAAACCTAGCAGACAAATGCTCCATGGCAGGCCGAATTTTTAACAACTTGTCATGGTCTGAATGCAGCAGACTTGTCAGTGAAATGCAGCATGCGCTGCAGTAGCAAAACACGATCTCTGCTCATGTATAGTACGAAGATGAGGGTTACCCAAACTGTGTGAGTCATCCAATAGGACTGCAAGGTGGGTTTCTGCACTAACCCCATTTTAATCATAAGGCCCAAAAATGCCTTCAACTCCGCCATCGAAGTAGGAGTCCACTGGCATGCCATAGAACAGGCCTTAGAGTGCCTCCATGCTCCCTCAGAAATCGGTCTGCATGCAAGTGTGTTTGCTGTACAATTTCCTGAAGGAAGTCAACAGCCAAAAATAGATGCATGTAGTCAACTGGCAAAAAGTTGGCCATATCGAGTTTCCATTCAGCTCCACCAGTAAAAGCCGGAATTTGGGGCTGAATTAAATTGGGAGGAAGCCAAGAGAGCACTTTCTCTGTGCTTGCCACCGCACAAACCTGCTCTTTGGGTTGGGCAAACCTTCTATTGTCCCTCTGCACAGACTGTGCTTACGAAGGAACAGCACGACTGCTGTCATAGTCTCCCTCAGAATCACTGGAAGAGGTGTCATCAGATGGGACTCCACCGACTGAAAAATCACTCCCAGGTGGTGCCCCATTGTCCTCTCCCTCAGATGCTGTCTCAGTCTGTGATCCTGCCTCAGAGCTCTCCTCCATAACCTGAGTTAGGGCATGAGCAGCAGTCATCGAAGAAAACGCTGTCTCTGCTACTGGCTAAACTGTCCCTCTAAAGTACTAGCATACATAGAAGGCAGATAGGGTCGCAAAATTGCTCGTGGGTGAGTGATGTGTCCAATCGAAAATGTTGTCACCTTACCTTCGCCTCTTCTCTGATTCAGCAGCTTCTCTGAACACACTGAAAAAAACAAAAAAGACACACTATTACTTCACCTTACCATATACCAATCATCAAAGCCGTTAGCGCTGGTGGCACCCACTGCGACAGTCATTTTTGGTGCTTTGCCTCCCATGACCTCTTCTTCTAATTCCCTCAGTACCACTCAGCAAAAGTGCCACTCAAATCTCCATAGCCCCCCTCCACATAGATTTCATTTGTTTTAAAGTGCAGGTAACGCCTGGCTTTACTAATCCACTCAGCTAAATACATGTATATCCTTTGCAGTAGCCATCTGCACGACTTTATGGTGTGAAAACTGCCACTAGACAAAGACAGATCTATTTCTAAATAGAGAGAATCTATCTTTCTTTACTCTTTCTTTATAAATATATATAACACTTTTATATGTGTGGTTTCCCTGGGGGCCGATCGTGGCTCCCGGAAAACAACACATGTAAAGAAGTGATTTCAACATATATATATATATATATATATATATATATATATATATATACATATATGTATATATATATATATATATATGTATATATATATATATATATTACCAACAATTCTCCTATTGCATATAGAGAGTTCCCAGACACCACATGAAAGTCCAAAAGTGCTTTATTCACCAATGCTTCCTCCCAGTACAACGCGTTTCAGCCGTAGTCTTGATCACGTAACACTTGAGAGTGTCTCACATACCAACTATATACCACTACTAACATACACATAAGAAACAATAGAAAAAGGACTATCAGGTTACATAGCTATCCCGCAATGTGCGAATGTCAGCCCCATCTTGGAATGTCCAGAATAACCCATCCACAATATTGAAAATAATCTTACAGTTACAAAATTGTCCACATTATTTGCTCACTTTAAACATAAATTAATTATATTCCTTATAGTCATTTAAATAACTTCCATATTACATATATCCAGCAGCTTCAATTAACCTAAATGTACGTTCATCTCCTCACTTGAATTTAAACCCCCAGGGCTCAAGATGTTGAGTCTGATAATCAATTTAGGTTAATTGAAGCTGCTTGATATATAGATATATATATATATTTTTTCAGTTATCTTAAACATATTTTATATGTTTTGATATGGGGTAGGTAGTAAGAGACACATATTTGTACATATACATATTAACAGTTTTGAATACCAACATAGGGTCGTCAGGGTACACTTATATATTGATGCATATCTATGTGTTTAGGAATCCAATGCTATCCGACAAATACTATGTTTTACAGTTTTGGATCACTTTCTATTAACAACATTTAAATATGTAAATATTTAATATTTAATATGGAGATCAGTCAAATGATTATAATCAATTAATGGTCAATAAGTGTAATTAATGTGGATATTTTAGGAATATAATGGTATCCAGAATATATTATGGCCCTCATTCTGACCCTGGCGGTCTTTGACCGCCAGGGCGGAGGACCGCGGGAGCACCGCCGACAAGCCGGCGGTGCTTCAATGGGGATTCCGACCGCGGCGGTAAAGCCGCAGTCGGACCGGCACCACTGGCGGGGTCCCGCCAGTGTACCGCGGCCCCATTGAATCCTCCGCGGCGGCGCAGCTTGCTGCACCGCCGCGGGGATTCTGACCCCCCCTACCGCCATCCAGATCCCGGCGGTCGGACCGCCGAGATCCGGATGGCGGTAGGGGGGGTCGCGGGGCCCCTGGGGGCCCCTGCAGTGCCCATGCCACTGGCATGGGCATTGCAGGGGCCCCCGTAAGAGGGCCCCTAAATGTATTTCACTGTCTGCTGCGCAGACAGTGAAATACGCGACGGGTGCAACTGCACCCGTCGCACAGCTTCCACTCCGCCGGCTCGATTCCGAGCCGGCTTCATCGTGGAAGCCTCTTTCCCGCTGGGCTGGCTGGCGGTCTGAAGGAGACCGCCCGCCAGCCCAGCGGGAAAGTCAGAATTACCGCCGCGGTCTTTCGACCGCGGAACGGTAACCTGACGGCGGGACTTTGGCGGGCGGCCTCCGCCGCCCGCCAAGGTCAGAATGAGGGCCTATGTCTTTAAAATTGTTTTGGACCATTTTAGATACTAATAATATTGAATATTTAATATTTAATATTTAATATGTAATATGGAAGCTATTTAAATGACTATATGGAATATAATTAATTTATGTTTAAAGTGAGCAAATAATGTGGACAATTTTGTAACTGTAAGATTATTTTCAGTATTGTGGATGGGTTATTCTGGACATTCCAAGATGGGGCTGACATTCGAACATTGCGGGATAGCTATGTAACCTAATAGCCCTTTTTCTATTGTTTCTTATGTGTATGTTAGTAGTGGTATATAGTTGGTATGTGAGACACTCTCAAGTGTTACGTGATCAAGGCTACGGCTGAAACGCGTTGTACTGGGAGGAAGCATTGGTGAATAAAGCACTTTTGGACTTCCATGTGGTGTTTGGCAACTCTCTATATGCAATAGGAGAATTGTTGGTAATAATATGTGGATGGCTAGGTCCACGCCTGGACCACTACTGAATTAGCAGCCTCAGATGTCTGGCAATGTTGGTGTTTCATATATATATATATATAAAGAGAGAGAGAGAGAGATTTGTCTCTCGTTGCATATACATATATATATATATATATATCATATATCGCTATATATAGATATATATATATATAGATATATCGAAGAGAGGGAGAGAGACTGACTCTCTACATCACTTCTTTTTTTTATACATGTGTGCTTTCCCTGGAGCAGATCGTGACCTATGGCAAAGCACACATGTATAAACCAAGCATTTACAATGCTATGGGTCTCGGTTTGCTTGAGTTAAAGCTAATAGCGATGTAAACTCCTAACCAGACTTTTCTTGCCACAAACACACAAAAGGAAACATAAGTCACTCACAGTGAAACGTATTGGCAAAAGTGCAATTATCCGTTATGATATTTTGCCCCCTGGGGTCGGATCTGCAATCTATGGCCAGGAAACGGTGAAAGGAAGGCATTGATGGAAAGGGGAGACTCTCCCCTTTCCATCGATGCCTCCCAGGCATCTGGGGAGGCTGTTTTGGCCTTTTTTTCTCCACCAGAGTGGGGAGAGGATGCTCACCTGCTCCTCGATCCTCTGGTGGGGAAAAAGTGTAACATTAGCGCGCCTCGCAGGGCGCTGACCTCACATGGGGGGTTGGGGTGTGTGGGGAGATGCAGAAGTTCTACCGCGTCGCCCGGGGTAAAGAAAAAAAAAACCCTCCCTAGCATCGGCCACAGGTCATGACCCGCACCAGGGAGGGTGTGCTAGCGTTGGCCAGTGGCTGACGTGCACACCAATGGGGTTAAACACCTGCTTGCACAGGGGTCACACTTATTGTTGTGATGTTTAATGCACCAGGTGTGATGTTACTCTTCCATAACGTTTGGCACATCAAACCTGCCAAAATTTAACAAAGTGAAGTGGCCCAGTATTTACTTGGACATGCATATTTTGGTGAACTACACATGAAGATCTGTAAATTGGTCCCCAAAAACTCAGAATATGAGATGATTATCTAAACAGATGAAGTCTGTTGTTGATATCATATACAATTATTATTGCACCTGACAGGGCCTACTCAGAACTTGACCCAAAGGGAATTCATACTTGATGTGGCTTGAGAACCTAAAAGAGAACAAACATAACTAAGCTGTATAGTCCAGAATTAAGGATATAGGGGGTGATTCTGACCCTGGCGGTCGGTGATAAAGCGGCGGCCAACCAGCCAACAGGCTGGCGGTCCGAAAAATTGAATTCTGACCCTGGCGGGAACCGCCAACAGAGACCGCCACTTTAACACTCCGACCGCCACGGCGGGACAAACAAACAGCGCGGCGGTCACCGCCAACAGGCAGGCGGCAGACAATGTACCGCCCACCCTATCACAACTCACCAATCCGCCACCTTTTCCGGGGCGGGAGCACCGCCGATAAAAACACGGCGGAAACAGACTACGAACGGGAAAACGCTCACCTCTACGCACTCCACGAGGACGGAGGACAGCATGGAACCCGAATTGAACATCATACCTGCACTCGTCTACCTGCTCATCTACCACGAGTACGAACTCCGCCGCAGACGTCAACGGTGAGTACTGCACCTACGACACACGGGAGGGGGGAGGAGGAAAGGTTACGGGCACACACATATGCGACCCCCACCACCCCCCCAAGATGTACACACCAATGCAGAGCAACAAGTCACAGTGACACCACCCAAACACCCGTAAAAAATACAATCACATAACCAAATTGAGAATAAATATTTATGAACAAAATAGTCTCAGAAAAGTATTTTTCAACCATTAAAACTTTCTTCTGATAAACAAATTATTTACACAGCAGTGGATAACTGAAGCAAGTAGTACTGCACATCTTACGAATCCATCATGTCCGTGGGCCAAAGTGTAGCGAAACAAGGGCAAAGCCCACACAGGAGACCTGAGTCCTTTGGAGAGAACACTGCAGGGGCATCTGGTGACAAAACTACAGGCACCTCAGGGGGAAGGGAAGGGGGGGCACCACAGCCACATGAGTCCACGACGCCAGATCCACGAAGGGCCCACCATGCCCACTGTGCCATCCTGGGGAGTGCAAAGCCACAGTCTCTCAAGTCTCTACAGTGGGTGGGTTGCCCACTGTGCCATCCTGGGGAGTGCAAAGCCACAGTCTTGCAAAGTCTCTACAGTGGGTGGATTGCCCACTGTGCCATCCTGGGGAGTGCAAAGCCACAGTCTCTCAAGTCTCTACAGTGGGTGGATTGCCCACTGTGCCATCCTGGGGAGTGCAAAGCCACAGTCTCTCAAGTCTCTACAGTGGGTGGATTGCCCACTGTGCCATCCTGGGGAGTGCAAAGCCACAGTCTCGCAAAGTCTCTACAGTGGGTGGATTGCCCACTGTGCCATCCTGGGGTGTGCAAAGCCACAGTCCATCAGGTGGATAAATGTCCCCACTGGACAAGGAGGATGCATGGTGGGCACAGTAAACCCTGAACAGTGCCTGACAGGAAGGGCCCAGCGGAGCGGTGCTTGAGACGGCGGTGCCCAGCGGAGCGGTGCTTGACAGGAAGGGCCCAGCGGAGCGGTGCTTGAGACGGCGGTGCCCAGCGGAGCGGTGCTTGACAGGAAGGGCCCAGCGGAGCGGTGCTTGAGACGGCAGGGCCCAGCGGAGCGGTGCTTGACAGGAAGGGCCCAGCGGAGCAGTGCTTGAGACGGCGGTGCCCAGCGGAGCGGTGCTTGAGACGGCGGTGCCCAGCGGAGCAGTGCTTGACAGGAAGGGCCCAGCGGAGCGGTGCTTGAGACGGCAGTGCCCAGCGGAGCGGTGCTTGACAGGAAGGGCCCAGCGGAGCAGTGCTTGAGACGGCGGGGCCCAGCGGAGCGGTGCTTGACAGGAAGGGCCCAGCGGAGCGGTGCTTGACAGGAAGGGCCCAGCGGAGCGGTGCTTGAGACGGCGGTGCCCAGCGGAGCGGTGCTTGAGACGGCGGTGCCCAGCGGAGCGGTGCTTGACAGGAAGGGCCCAGCGGAGCGGTGCTTGAGACGGCGGGGCCCAGCGGAGCGGTGCTTGACAGGAAGGGCCCAGCGGAGCGGTGCTTGAGACGGCGGTGCCCAGCGGAGCGGTGCATGACAGGAAGGGCCCAGCGGAGCGGTGCTTGAGATGGTGGGGCCCAGCGGAGCGGTGCTTGACAGGAAGGGCCCAGCGGAGCGGTGCTTGACAGGAAGGGCCCAGCGGAGCGGTGCTTGAGACGGCGGTGCCCAGCGGAGCGGTGCTTGACAGGAAGGGCCCAGCGGAGCGGTGCTTGAGACAGCGGGGCCCAGCGGAGCGGTGCTTGACAGGAAGGGCCCAGCGGAGCGGTGCTTAAGACGGCGGTACCCAGCGGAGCGGTGCTTGACAGGAAGGGCCCAGCAGAGCGGTGCTTGACAGGAAGGGCCCAGCGGAGCGGTGCTTGAGACGGCGGGGCCCTGTTCAGCGGTGCTTGTCTTCACGGCAGGGCCCTGTTCAGCGGTGCTTGTCTTCACGGCGGGGCCCTGTTCAGCGGTGCTCTTCTGCACGGCGGGGCCTTCTTCAGCAGTGCTTGTCTTTACGGCGGGGCCCTGTTCAGCGGTGCTTGTCTTCACGGCGGGGCCCTCTTCAGTGGTGCTCTTCTGCACGGCGGGGCCCTGTTCAGCGGTGCTCTTCTGCACGGCGGGGCCCTGTTCAGCGGTGCTCTTCTGCACGGCGGGCCCCTCTTCAGCGGTGCTCTTCTGCACGGCGGGGCCCTCTTCAGCGGTGCTTGTCTTCACGGCGGGGCCCTGTTCAGCGGTGCTTGTCTTCACGGCGGGGCCCTCTTCAGCGGTGCTCTTCTGCACGGCGGGGCCCTGTTCAGCGGTGCTCTTCTGCACGGCGGGGCCCTGTCCAGCAGTGCTCTTCTGCACGGTGGGGCCCTCTTCAGCGGTGCTCTTCTGCACGGCGGGGCCCTCTTCAGCGGTGCTTGTCTTCACGGCGGGGCCCTGTTCAGCGGTGCTTGTCTTCACGGCGGGGCCCTCTTCAGCGGTGATCTTCTGCACGGCGGGGCCCTGTTCAGCGGTGCTCTTCTGCACGGCGGGGCCCTGTTCAGCGGTGCTCTTCTGCACGGCGGGCCCTCTTCAGCGGTGCTCTTCTGCACGGCGGGGCCCTCTTCAGCGGTGCTTGTCTTCATGGCGGGGCCCTGTTCAGCGGTGCTCTTCTGCACGGTGGGCCCTCTTCAGCGGTGCTCTTCTGCACGGCGGGGCCCTCTTCAGCGGTGCTTGTCTTCACGGCGGGGCCCTGTTCAGCGGTGCTTGTCTTCACGGCGGGGCCCTGTTCAGCGGTGCTCTTCTGCACGGCGGGCCCTCTTCAGCGGTGCTTGTCTTCACGGCGGGGCCCTCTTCAGCGGTGCTCTTCTGCACGGCGGGGCCCTGTTCAGCGGTGCTCTTCTGCACGGCGGGGCCCTGTTCAGCGGTGCTTGTCTTCACGGCGGGGCCCTCTTCAGCGGTGCTCTTCTGCACGGCGGGGCCCTGTTCAGCGGTGCTCTTCTGCACGGCGGGGCCCTGTTCAGCTGTGCTCTTCTGCACGGCGGGGCCCTCTTCAGCGGTGCTTGTCTTCACGGCGGGGCCCTCTTCAGCGGTGCTCTTCTAGTCAGTGTAGGGAGTCAGACCTGGCCTGGACAACCTGCTCACTCGCCCTCCGAACGTGCAGTGTCAGGCCCCTTCGGAGACGGAGTCCTGGGCCCTTTGGTGTCGTCCCTTGCAGCCGGGATGGGGCGTGTGGGGCCCTCCTGCTCCGCGCTCCTGCTGGCTGGCCTCTCCGCCCTGCTGCCCTTCCGCTCCTTAGATGGGGCTCTCGGGCCCTTGCCTCCCCTGGCTGTTGTGGCAGGTGAAGTGGCCGGAGTCACCTCCTTGGGGGCAGCCGTCTCAGTCCGCTCACGGCGGCCCTTCACTTTCCGGGTCCTCTTGCCTGGGGGGGGGCTGCCAGTCCCCTTGCTGCTCAGTGAAGTGTCACTGCCGCCAAAGGGTAGACTCCATATTCCATGCACCACTTGTACCTTGGAAGCTGGGCTGGTGGTGGCTGAGGTGCCTTTGGGACTTTTCCCAGATGGAGTGGGTGGGTCAGGGGAGGGAAAGAGGTCAACATTTGAGAGGTAATATTTCTTTGGACCAGGGTAAAGGGTAGGAGTAGTGGAGATAGAAGTGGAGGAAGAGGATGTGGTTGTAGGAGAGTCAGGTGTGCTGTCCTTGGGTGCAGGTGACTGAGACGTAGGCTGTCGTGAGGTGGTTGGCTGTTGTTTGGGTGTCTGCCTGCGTTTATGTGTCTTGGAAGAGGGGGTGACAGACACAGTGGGAGAGGACACAGGGGACGTGTACATGGCAGTGGGGGTGGTGACTGCACGTGTGAGGACTGTAGTGGAGGGTGTGCTGGTGATGGAAGAACTGGCTGATGTTGGTGTGCATGCAGGTGTGAGTGCAGACGTCACAGGGAGGGAGGAGGGAGACGAGGAGGAGGGGGACACAGAGGTGGTAGTGACTGTTGGTATGTCTGCAACTGGGTGTTGCTTGGGTGAATGCTTGTGTGTTCTGTGGTGCTTATGTTTGGATGAGCTGGCCTTCGGTGTTGAGGTGTGTGCAGGCTGGTCAGATGGTGTGGATGGGATAGGCTGAGGAACAGGAGACAGAGAAAGGCTGGAGGCAGTTAGAAGAGGGAGACTGGAGACAGGGACAATGGCTGCCGTCAGTGCTGAGGCCAGAGAAGTGAACGCTCGTTGATGGGCAGCCTGACCCGAATGAATGCCCTCAAGGTAGGCATTGCTCTGTTGCACCTCCCTTTGCACCCCCTGGATGGCATTCAAAAGGGTAGTCTGCCCAACAATGAGCGTCCTCACGAGGTCAATGAGCTCCGCACTGAGGGCAGCATGGGTAACAGAGGCAGGGGCTGAGGTGCCTGGGGCAAAGGAGACGCGCGCCTTCCTGGGCGAACGGGCACGGAGCGAAGACTGAGGGGCTGCTGGGAGGGCGGTGCTGGTGCGCTGGGTGGCGGCTGTACCTGTTGTTGCGGGGGGCACAGATGTTGCCGCCCCCGCTAGGGAGCTCCCAAACGAGGACGTGTCCGTGTCGCTGGTGTCTCCACCGGCCCCCGTTGTGGTGCTCCCCTCGCCCTCCGGATCAATGGTGCCCTCGGTGTCAGTGTCAGTGCCCACTGGGGCCTGGTGACCTGCAGCTCCCTCGTGCTCCGACGCCAATTCTCCTCCGCCTGATGATGCTAATGCACAAGAAACAAAGAATAAGGGTGGGGGGAGAAATAAAACAAAGTTGAGTGCATGCCTTGTCAATAGCCTTGGCGGAGAGGACAGACACAGGTGCCTCATGCACTAAGCCGCGAACTTGGGGTACACTACTCTGTACTTCTGACTAGGCCAACAGGTCTAGGGACAACAGACGCGCTCATGGGTGATGTTGGACCATGGATAGCTGCACTTGGCACCCTACAGAGGTGGTGGGCGGGGCACAGGGCCATGTCTAAGGGAGGGGACTACACTACAGAAAGCGCCCTGGCCTACTGTCACCCACAGCCCTCCTCCCCCACCCAGACGCCTCCACTGCGCGTATAGATAGGAGAATGTGCTGATACTCACCCCCTTGTGTCTGCTGTGATGTCCTCAAGCGCCCATCCAAATCACGGTAGGCCACCGCCAGGATCCGGGACATCAGGGGGGTCAGGGTACGACTGGCACCCCTCCTAGGTCGGGAGGCCATCCCCAGCAGTGACTCGGCGGTCTTTCGGGTTCCGCGGCGGATGTCCTCCCACCTCTTCCGACAGTGGGTGCCCAGTCTGGTGTAGACCCCCAGGGCCCAGACTTCCTTGGCGATGGCACGCCAAATATCGATTTTCTGATGGGCGCTCACCTGTTTGACATGTACAGGGTGGGAAAGAGAAAACGTCAAATTTCTGCATGTTTGGAGTACATGCCCCCCCTCCCCACCCTTGCCATGTGGCCCATACTCTCATCAGTCGTGCGTTGCATTCCTCATTTTCTCCCCACCCCACCAACTGACAGCCACCCCACTCCACACAGGCATTACCCATTCAATGTGCACTCAGTGTACTCACCTGTTGGTCTGGAGGACCGTAGAGTAGCGCATACTGGGGGAGGACCCCGTCCACAAGTTTCTCCAACTCTTCAGACATGAAGGCAGGGGCCCTTTCCCCAGTCGCAGCAGCCATTGTCACTTCCAGACCGAGTTCACAGCAGCACTTGCAGTATAGGTCCTCTCCTGTGGATGATCAGGTCTTGAGTGATTAAGCAGATAGAAAATGGCGGTCACACCCGCGGTGGTGCGTACTGCGGCGGTGCGTACCGCGACCGCCGGCGCACATCGTCATTGGCTCCTGAATCCCATAGGGTTCAATGTTAACCAATGCGACTTCGTACAGCGGTCTTCGACCGCCTACCGCCACGGTGTGCCACGCCAGCGCATTGACCTCACATCCCATTGTCCCAGTTTAGAGGTCAGGCAGCCGCCATTTCAAGGGCCCACATGGCTTAAATTCTACTGCGTCACACAGGCCTAGGCCTTGCATTTGCACACATACAAACATAGCAGTCAATACATTTTCGTGTACTGTGCAAGCTGTGTTGTACGTACCTGTGAGTTGATTGACTCAGTGCTCCATGTTGTCCTTCCTAGGCACCGTCCGCAGGGACTTGCGAGGAGAAGGAGGAATCCTCCCGTGTACCGGCCGCTGGTTGACCTGTCGACAATGGAAGAACGCCATATAATACTCCGATACCGACTTGACCGAGCCACTATACATGAACTGTGTGCCCAGCAGGAGCCAGACCTGATGTCACCCATCCGCCAACCCACAGGAATTCCCCCTCTAGTGCAGGTTCTATCAGTCCTCCATTTTTTTGCAAGTGGCTCATTCCAGACAACAGTGGCCATGTCATCTGGAATGTCTCAGCCTATGTTTTCAAAGATTCTGTCCAGAGTGTTGTCTGCCCTGATAAAACTCATGAGGAGCTACATCATATTCACAGAAGAGGCTGATTTGGCCACAGTGAAGGGTGATTTCTATGCCCTTGGACATATCCCCAACATCATTGGTGCCATTGATGGGACCCATGTGGCATTAGTACCCCCAAATGACGATGAACAGGTGTACAGAAATAGGAAAAATTACCATTCTATGAATGTGCAGGTTGTCTGTTTGGCAGACCAGTACATCTCCCATGTGAATGCCATGTTCCCTGGGTCAGTGCATGACGCGTATGTTATGCGTAATAGCAGCGTCCCCTATGTGATGGAACAGCTACAGAGACAGCATGTGTGGCTAATAGGTGACTCTGGTTACCCCAACCTGCCGTGGCTATTGACCCCAGTGAGGAATCCCAGGACCAGGGCAGAGGAACGGTACAATGAGGCCCATGGGCGTACCAGGAGGGTCATAGAAAGGACCTTCGGCCTCCTGAAGGCCAGGTTTAGGTGCCTGCATATGACAGGTGGATCCCTAATGTACTCACCAAAGAAGGTGTGCCACATCATCGTGGCCTGCTGTATGCTTCACAACCTGGCTTTGCGACGCCAGGTGCCTTTCCTGCAGGAGGATGGTCCAGATGGTGGTGTCGTAGAAGCCGTGGAGCCTGTGGAGAGTGAAGAGGAGGAAGACGACGGTGAGGAAACAGACAACAGGGAAGCTGTCATACAACAGTATTTTCAGTAGCACACAGGTAAGGTTCAGCCACGCCATTTCCCATTTACTTAGAGCCTCATGCATCTCAACTTTATGTATTTCCCCCCAGCTCTTTTAAATAACATTTCTTTTTCACTTCCCTTCTCAGTGCTTAATGACTCATAGCCCGACTTCTGCTTGGTTTGGCCATGTACTACAGCGTATTGACATTGGTATGTTGTCATCACTAACTGACATCACATATTGTGAACTGTTATGGGTTGTACGATTTTTTGAGAATACAGCATGACTCCAAACGGTTTTCTGTGCAATAATTGTTTTATTTTGTGTGCTTAGATAATGGTACATTATATGAAAACGGTGATGGGTGGGGGTGGGGGTGGAGTGATGTCCATGGCAGAGTCCAGTTCTCAGTCTGACAGGTCTATTGTCCATATGCCTGTGGAAGGATGGAGCAGGGGCTGTTTGAGTTTGGACAGGGTGGCAATGTGGGACAGTGGGATGACTTCTGGGGGTATCTCATGCTGGCGGGGGTCTTGGCATGCTACTCTGGTTTTTTTTGGGGTCTTAGGCTCCTCTTGCGGGGTGGTTGTTCTTCAGCAGGAGGTGGGGTTCTTGTGGCCTGTCGTTGTGTGTGGGCCTCCTGTCCACTAGCGCCGGCGGAGGTGGTAGGCTGTTCCTGGCTAGTGACAGTGGCCCTGTGTGGTGCCACATGGTCCCGCAACGTGTCTTCTATCCTGTTGAGGGCCTGGACCATGCTCCCCATGGCGGTAGCGATGGTGGTGAGTTGGTTGCTGAACCCCATGTACCGTTCTTCCTGCTGTGCCTGTATCTCGGTGAACCTGGCCAGTACCGTCGCCATCGTCTCTTGGGAGTGGTGGTATGCTCCCATGATGGTAGTGAGGGCCTCTTGGAGAGTGGGTTCCCTGGGCCTCTCCTCCCCCCCCTGTCGCACGGCAGCCCTCCGAGTTGCCCTGTTTGCCTGGGCCTCTGTCCCCTGGACGGTGTGCCCACTCCCACTGCCCCCAGGTCCCTGTTGTTGTTGGGGTGTTGGGTTAGCCTGGGTGCCCTGTAGTGGCAGACACACCGCTGCTTGACCTGTCCTAGAGACAGAGGCATGGGCCCGCTGGGTGGGAGCTGTGCTGTTGTTCCCAGGGGGGTTTGGGTCTGCTGTGGCCTGTGTCTGTGTTTGGGGAACCCACTGCCCAGAGGTCCCCGATGGTCCGGGCTGGTCATCAGGTTCCAGGTCGACCGAGCTGCTGTCCTCACTGGGGGCCTGTTCCGGGGGTGGGATGGACATTTGAGGACCCTCCTGACCGGTGTGTTGGCGTTCGGGTCCTGCATGGGGTGAGAGAGTATGGTTATTGTTTCTGTGTGTGAAATAGCGTGCGATTTATGGGTGCCCTTGTCCCCCAGTGCAGGCATTCCCTTGTGGGTGGTGTTGTGAGGGTGGTTTGTGGGGGGGATGGGTATGTGCAGTGGTCATGCTTAGGTAATGGGTGTCCAATGTTTGTGGTGGCATGCAAGGGTTGGTGAGGGGTTGGGTGGGTTGTGCTAGGGAAACATTCTCAGGGATGATGTGTGATGGTGGGTTGGGGGTGAGGGTGGAGGTGTGGGTTGGCATGCTGGTGGGGTGGGGGGGATGAAGTATATGAGATAGGACTTACCAGAGTCCATTCCTCCGGGTACTCCAGCGAGGCCCTCAGGATGCAGGATGTTTAATACTTATTGCTCCCATGCTGTGAATTCTGGTGGGGTGGGTGGGGGTCCTCCGCCAGTCTTCTGCACCGCAATGTTGTGTCGCGACACCATCGAGCGCACCTTCCCCCGTAGGTCGTTCCATCGTTTGCGGATGTCGTCCCTATTTCTGGGGTGCTGTCCCACCGCGTTGACCCTGTCCACGATCCGCTGCCATAGCTCCACCTTCCTTGCTATGGTGGTGTGCTGAACCTGTGAGCCGAAGAGCTGGGGTTCCACTCTTATGATTTCCTCCACCATCACCCTGAGTTCTTGGTCCGTAAAGCGTGGGTGTCTTTGTGGTGCCATGGGGTGGTGTGGATGAGGTGTGGGGTGGTGTATGTGGTGATGAGTGTGTTGGTGTGTGGTGCTTTGTGCTACTATGTGGTGTGTGTGATGTTGTAGTGTGCCTCTGTGTGTCTGGCTCTCTATTCTCTGATGTGTCTCTCTCTCCTTCGTCTCTGATGTTTGGTTGTAGGGGTTTGTGGGTGATGTGGGTGTGTGTTTTATAGTTGATTGGATGTGTGGGAGTGTTGTTTGTATGTGTATCAGGTGTGTGTATTTCAAATTGTCCAATGTGGTAGTGTTTTGTAAAGGTGTGTGTATTTTGACCGCAGCGGTGTGTACCGCCAATAGACTACCGCGTTTGAAAGACCGCCGCGTGGATTTGTGGATCGTAATGGCATGGGCGTATTTCTGTTGGCGTGGCGGTGGAGGTTTAGTCATCTCCAGTTTATCGCTGGCCGCTGATGTGGCGGACTGCAATGGAGGTCGGATTTTTGGAGGTTTGGCAGTTGTGGGTCAGAATGACTGTGGCGGCTGGCCGCGGCGGTATTGTGGCGGTCTTCTGACCGCCGGTAAGCGGCTTTTACCGCCGAGGTCAGAATGACCCCCATAATTTTGACAGGGTCCATCCCCGGTCAGTAAATATTCTATTATCTTCTTTTATGCCTTGTAATTTTCTTGTACCCCTAAATGAACCAGACTAAGGGAGATCACAGTTTTTGCTTCCATGTTTGTAATGATGCTAATTTTTGTGATATTAAAACTTTCTACAATGATTAAAAGACAAAAGTGATTTGCAACATTTTGAATCCTTCTTTACATTCTGACACTGTACTGAGCGAACAAAAGTGAGGCACTGTAAAGCCTCTTTTGAAAAACCCAGGTCTATATCTCAATGTGCCGAAGAATTATGGACTTATTACCCTTCTAGTAACACTAGCTAAAGTATCAGAAAAGTATGTTGCATCTCAGTATCAACTTACATAGAAGAGAATGTACTTCTTGATGATGCCCATCCAGGATTCAGAGTAATAGAGGATCAAATTTTGTCTGACTCTTGCAGTAAATGATCTCCTGATGACCATGAGTATGAGTGCCTTTATACTACTCACTCTTGCTGATGCATTTGATACCTTAGATCACATGACGGGTTATCAGGAAAAGTCATAAAATGGTTTGCTTCACAAACAACAGCAAAGAATAAGGATATGTTCCCTTCCTCCTGTCATCCAACACATCAAGGATCTACCTGTTCTCTATTTTTGCTCAATATTTAGATAGAAGCTTCAGCATCAATGGTCAGGACCAATAATGTGACCATTTAAACATACCCAGATGATACTCATCTGATTTTCAGGTTGTATGAATACTGAAACACTCCCTCTAGTATCAGAAAGTGTTCTTACAATATTAGAGACTGAATGGATTAAAAGTAGGTTAAAAACAGCCTTGACAACACCAACATTTTGGTAATAGGTGGAACTCCTTCACAATGTCACCACAATTATGCCCTACTGCTAGCGGCCCTTTTCCTGTTACAACAAATGATTATAATTATAAGCAATTATAGATGTGCAGTGAAAAATGGCTGCTCTGGTTTCTAGTATGGTCTTTTCATGCACCCATACAATGCTCAAAATCAAACCCATTCTCTACTTTTTAACACCAGAGATAAAAAGGGTAGCTATTGACTGGAGAGATACAAAAATATTGTAATTCCTTGTACTTAGGTTTAAATAAGTTACTAGTTCACCAATTTCAGATAACTCTAAATCAAAAGCACAGCTGATGATCTCTGCCCATGCTTTGCCTCTGTTAATCCTATTTTGGTATGACTTCAATCGCTACGACGCCAGGCTAGAGACCAATTTAAGACTCTTTAGGTATATTTACTGAAATATCTCACCACAGATAACAGCAACCAATGTTGATGGGTTGCATTGTGTAAGAAAGAGAGAGCAGCAAAGCAGCAGATCCACAGAAGTATGGCACTGTCCTGTTTTCTCCCCAGGGCTGCTGCACAATCAGACTGCTGCACAATCAGGCTGCCAGCGCCATCCACATACCTTTGGCCCTCATTGCAGAAGTGTCCGCATCAGGTATAGCATAGGTTTTGTACTAAGAAGGGTAGCCTTCAGGTACAAAATACAACGGGGCTTATTTAGAAGCCCCTTGCACTGCTGGTGTGTTACTTTTTCCCATATAAAATAAAATACAACAGCAGCGCAAGGGGCTTTTAAATAAAGCAAAGGGGCTTATTTACAAGCCCCTTGCACTGATAATCTTTGAATATTTCCTGCTTTGTATGTATGCTGAGACTCATGCAAAGTTGGAAAGGATTGGAGAAATAAAAGCATTTCTCATCCATAACGCCATTGTCAAAACAGTGTTATTTTTGATGCAAAACACTATACTTTTTTAGTACATAGGCCCATATTTATACTTTTTTTTTTCGCCACATGTGCTTCAATTTCTGATGCAAGAACAGTGCACACTTAAAAAATATAATCGTATTTTGCAAGTTTGGGTTACTTTTGCATCAAAAAATGACACAAATGCGGCGCAAATAAAGCATAAATATGGGCCGTAGGGTTTTGTGTCAAAAGACATAAATGGTTACATAGGAATGCTCATGTACCACCCATGGATCATCCCTTTGATGCAAAATAATTGAAACCAGCACTAGGCACTGCTGTGCAATACTTTCAGGTGACTTTCCAGAAGAAAACTAGTTTTGTGCTAAATAGTAAATTTCACATAAACATTTTGCACCGATTTATGTCACTTTTGGGATGCAAAGTCGGTGCAAAATATTAGTAAAGATATCCTTTTGTCTGATTTATCAATATCTACTTGGTCCTTCCCCTCTTTTTCTGTCAGGTGAGCTACATCAATATCATCCATCCCGGAACTCAGAGTCAGGTTAACAATGTCTTCTCTTAGCTCAGTTTCTTCAGAGAACATCATTAAGGTGTAGTACTTTGTCAGCTCAACGCCTAACATATGGAACACAGTGCCACGATACATTGAATCAATCTCTTCTCATTTTCCTTTTAGAAAAAAATAAAAACATTTAAACTTAGGTAATCATTTTGCTTTGCCTCAATTAGTAGCCTCCTTCCGTGCCATGAGACCTTTGGGTTAAAGAGTGCTTTATACGTCTTTTTTTTACCATAACATAACTTAACACATAACATAACTGATATACTACCGTAACACAGGTCTGCCAGATTTTTTCAAATACATTTTTAACACTTTATTGCTCATAGCCATCTCTCTGGTACTGAATGATATCAAGACAAAAGAATGCTATAAGCCATGGAGCCTGGAATTCCTATTTAGAGGATTGTCTCTAATTATCTTATTACAAACAGACAGTGACATCTCTTTCCACCTCTAACAATACTATGATGTAGCTGCTCAACTGCAATAAGTTATTACAGTTAAGTAGTGACATCATAATGTTTCCTGCCAGGGCAAGCAGCAAAGTTCAACGACAGGTCATAGAGCATAATTGCAGCTCCAGTTTATACATGCCAATAAAACGTAAAACTGTCTTTTCAATCTTATGATCTGTTGTTTCTAAAACAAACATTGATGAGCAAAATGGAATATTTATAGCAACATGTTTATTTTTGGTACCCTAAAGGTCATTACATGAAAAATAGAAGCCTCCCCCCTGCTTTTTTCTACACATTCGGAGCCTCAGCACTTTTTAAATCTGACTTACGCTAAACAGATTCTTATTTTTTTGCAACAAATTACTAACTGTTATGTGATGTATTTAATTTCACATTAGATTTTGCTTTTATTTTTCATGTTTGCAGCCATACCACCTATTTATTCTGAAACTGCATGACACCAAGGAATTAAGAGGGTCATTAAAACATTGGCGGACGGCAACCGCCGCTCGCCAAGTTGTAACCGCCGTGCGGCCGCCAATGCAGCCGCACTCCCGCGGTGCCCATTATGACATCCCCGCTGGGCCGGCGGGCGGAAACAGAGTAGTTTGTGAGAAGGGTGATGGCATGACCATGTAAAGTAAGAAATAACATACCCACTGCTGTACATTTTGAGGATATTACAAGCCAACTCTGAGTGCCACCCTTACAAATAAATTTGACCTAAGGCCTCGTTAATCTTTGGACTCACAGAACTCCTAGGTGACTTGCAATATCTTTATATTGTATGTCTGGGTGTACCTTATCAAAATATAGTGCTAGATTTGCTGAAAGGCAGCAGAAACACCGATAATGCGATGGAATGTTACTTAGGTTTTATTAAGCTAAGTATACTTTTCTGTTTTATTTACAACCCGTTCATGAGTCTCTTTGAAGGGTACTAATATCCTTATGTTGAAGGTGCTGAGAAAGTCTTGCTTTGGTGCTCTAGTTGTTCCTAGCCAACATCTTGCCAGCGCAATTGATTTAAAGACCTTAGACTCTGCAATTACCACCGAAAGGAGCTTAGGGCCAGATGTACGGCGAATCAGCCCATTTGCGACTTGAAAAATGCTATTTGGGATGTACAAAGCCCAAACTGCAATTTGGTAACTTGTTAACGAATCGCAGATTGGGTTTTGCGATTCCCAATGTCCTGCAAAAAGACCTACCTCACTATTATTCATGAGATAGGTCGCAATTTGTGATCCATTGTGAATGGCTCCAATCACAGGGATGGTGGTCTGCTGGGCTCAGCATACCACCATGTCTGTGATTGCTTTTAAATAAAGCAATCTTTTTTTTTTTAAATGCAGCCAGTTTTCCTCAAAGGAAAACGGGATGTGTTTAAAAAACAAAAATGAAAAGCTTTCTTTTCATTTTTTAAGAGTAGGCAGTGGTCCATTTGACCACTGCCTGCTCTTAAAAAATGTTTTTGCATGTTTGTTAAAGTAGGCCATAGGGGCAATTTCCATAAACCACTCACAAGCTAAGTCTCTAAGGATTGTCGCCTGACAAGAAAAATTCTCCAGTTGGTTGTCTTAAACAAGGAGTCCAGTACAATATATTTTCTGGTACAAGGAGAAGGTGCAAGGTTATTTTGGGAGAAGGAAAAATAAGGTATGACGCTGAACAATGGATACAACTAACTGAAGCACTCCAGAATAGAGATTAAAAGACTTTCTGGAAATGAGTATCCGTAGACTCACGCATCATTACCAATCATCTTAATATTGTCAGAAAAGTGGGTAGCCCACCTTAGTGACCTATATAATGAATGGAATCAGGCTAAGGCCCATAACTTTGAACACAATAAGGCTACTTTACCTGAGCCTCCAGCATTAAACTGCTTCGAGAGAGGGTCATGAGTGGGGGAACATGTGACACCTAGCTTCTCCATGGTTGAAATGGCTACGGACCTTAAACAAGTGAAATTAGAAAAAACACCCTGGATAGATGGCATCCCGGGTGACTTTCATTTATCCCAGCAGGATGTATGGATACCTTATCGCAATGCCCTTAGTAATGTCATTATGAGAGGAGTGGCTATTTCTCCTTCTTGGCAAGGAGCAACTATTATTCCAGTATATAAGAAGGGAAGCAGGAATCTGTTATCAAAGTGGGGTTTGAGGAAGTTCACATGTAGGACCCTCACGGGGTTCCTCGGAGTCTGCAAGTCCACCAGGTAGGTGACCTCACTCTTGTGCTCCTTGCCTCTAACGGTCCTGTCCTGTAGAACACAAAGCTCTACTGGGACCATGACCCACACTTTCTGGCCAGGCTGAAACTCAACCAGAGTGGTATTCTGGTCGTACCAGGATTTCATGTCCCCCAGGAAGCAGGCAGTCTGGTTTCTGAAGGCCAGAATGTAACTAAATACAACCCGGAGTAATTTCCTAGGAGGTTGCTCCCAGCTCTCTTTCACCAGACTTAGAGGTCCTCTGACTGGGTGCCCATACAACAGCTCAAAGAGGCTAAAGCCAATCCCCTTATGTGGTACTTCCTAGTAGGCAAAGAGAAGGCATGGCAAGAGGAAATCTCACTTACACTTTATGGAGTCTGACTGAAACCAATCATGCCTTTCAGTCTTCAGTTGAATCTCTCAAGCAAACCGTTACTTTGGGGGTGGTAGGGAGTGATGAACTTGTAGTTGACCCCACATTCCTTCCACATGGCATTTATGTACATGGACATAAAGTTGGTACCCCGATCACATAACACCTTCTTGGGGAAACCCACCTGGGTAAAGATCCCCATGAGTGCCAGGACCACAACTGGCACCATCACTGTCCTCAGAGGGATAGCTTCAGGGTACAGGGTGGCATGGTCCACCAAGACCAAGATGAACCTGTTGCCCAGGGCTGTCTTGGGTCCAGAGGCCCTACTATGTCAATGTCCCCCTGCTCAAAAGGGGAGCTCATGTCAGAAAAGGGTTGAAGGTGAGCTTTACATTTCCCTCCACTTTTGCCACCTGCTTGGTAAGTCTGGCAGGTCCTACAGAAAGCATCTGTATTTTTTCTCATTTGGTTCCCGTGTAAGTGGGTGACAAACCTGTCAATGGTCTTGCCCTGCCACAAATGTCCTGCCAGAAGCACATCATGAGCCAAACCCAGTAGGAAGGCTCTAAAGCACTGGGGTATCACCAGCACACAGGCTGCCCCAGGCTCAGCTGCCTGAGGCTCGCTATACAGGAGACTATTCTCCCAATAGATCAGGTGATCCTTGGGCTCAGCGCCAGCTGCCTGGTCCTCAGCCTGCTGCCTAAGACTTATGAAATTAGTGCACACCTTCTGCTCTGCACAGAACTCCTCCCTGGTGGGACCCCTTTCTTGTTGCCAATGGGTCAGCTCAGGAAGGTCTCCTAGCTAGGCCACTTGTTCCCCTTTAGGTGCTGGGGCACCCCCCTCAAGGCCTGCATCCATCCAGGCCATAGGAACCTCAGGGGTGGATTTCCCGCACCCCTTGCCCTTCCTTTGACAGGCACCTGAACCATTGCTTCAGGCTCCAGGTCCTTCTGATCACCCTGACTGGTTGCCATTGACTGAGTGGTCACATATGCCCACCTGGCAATCCCAACATCCCCAAATGCCACCTGATCTCCACCTCCTTCCAGGCAGAAGTCTCCAGGTCCTTGCCCAGCAGACAGTCAACCGGGGTGGTGGGACACACAGCTACCCTCAAGGAACCTGAGACCTCCCCCCCAATCAAAGGGAATCTGCGCCACATTACACTGGTGCTCTGAGTGGAATACACCAGGGACTTTCTGCTCTTCAGACACCAGGTGACACTGTACTGGTATCACACTGCCTTGAGTAGCTCTGAGAGCCTCTATACAATGCACATAGAGGGTCACCCACTGCCTGTATTTTTTTGTGTTATCAGGCATTAGGTTTCTCTGGACATCTCAATGTCCCCTAGTGAGACAAGGGTAATCTCGGTTGGTTCCCCAAACCCACCTCGAACCAACTCCTCCCCAAGCACTACACTGGCCGTCCTTTTGGTCTGCCCACCGGTGGGTGGCTGTGTCCACTTGGGACACTTGGGATCCCCCTTCATGTGACCCACCTGGTCACAAGCATTTACAGGGTCCCACCTCTGCAGGCTTCCTGAAGAGACCCATGGTTTCTTATCTCCTGGGGGGTGGGAATGTTTTCCCACGGGTACTAGATTTCGGCCCTTTGGAGAACTCCTTTTGTTTACCCTTGTCTCCCCCACTCTGTTGCTGAGGACTCTCCCCACATTTGGTGGAGTCTCCCCCATATACCTTATTGTGGGCCCTGGTACTCACCCAGCGGTCCGCCTCCATAGCAAGCTTCCTGGCGAAAGTCAGCTTACTATCAGTCAAGTGCTGGCACAGTTCTGCAAAACACAGACTAGACAAGTGCTCCCATGCATATAAGTTGTACAGCCCATGAAAATCTCCGACATTACTGCCCTTCAACCAACCATACAGTGCCCTGCAAAAAGAATCTACACATTCTAACAAGGTTTGTGAATCAGTTTTCTTACTGCCTCTAAACTGATCCCTGTACTTGTTAGGAGTGAGACCTTGCCTGATGAGAAGGGCCTCCTTCATGTCAGAATAGCTGAGGTTGTACCACGTACCCAGAGCTAACAAAGTGTCCCTCCCCTCCTCTGTGATGTGGTTCTACAATCCTGCTGCCCAACGTTTCTCAGGGACCCCATTCATGTGGATAAATGCCTCATATCCCTGAAACCACCTCTGGATATCATCTCCTTTCTTGTACTCCCTTTCTGTATTATTGGGAATGTGGACTAACCTATCTGAGTTCACTGAGGTATTGCTGCCATCATCTCTACTGGATCTACTCCTTTGATTTAGCTCCTTTACTCTGAGCTCATGATCTAAGAGTATCTTCTTCTCCTCAATTATTAGCCTCTCCAACTTGATGTCTCCTTGCTTCTCTCCTGTCTTGCAGCTCCTCAGGAGTCAGGTCCTTTGAACCACCACTGCTTCCTGGCCCAGAGGGTACCCCCTCTCCTAGCAGCTCCTGCACCCCCAGCACATCTTTCCTTGGATTTGGCTCCTTGGCCTCCCCAATTGGATCATCAGAATGCCCACTGGCATTTATGGCTGCTACCCAGGCCTTCAACACCTTTTGTAGCTCCTCCTTCCTGGTGAGTCCGCTAACGTGGACTTTGAGGCTTTTGCAAGCTGACTTCAGTTCCTTCATGGAGTAAGTTTCCAACCTATCCTCCCCAAAAACCAAATCCAGGGATGTAACTGATGATGCTCTTGACTGAGACATGGTGAAGTAGGAAGTTCAACTTGAACTCAAGAACAAAAATAGATCAAAGGAAAAATCCAAAACCAAAAAACATGTATGTGGTACGTAGTGATCTGCGATATAGTAGTAGTATATACCAATCACTGTAGGTCAAGTGCAAATGCAAGTCTTATCCTCACCGCTGACAACCAATGTCAGAAATGGGGTCTCTAGTTGGCAATCAGATTGCCCCCTGTCCAAGTAGGGGACCCTCACTCTAGTCAGGGTAAAGGAGAATCAACCTCAGTTAACCCCTGCTCACCCCCTTGGTAGCATGGCACTAGCAGGCAAGCTTATCTTCAGAAGCAATGTGTAAAGTATTTGTACCAACACACAGTAACTCAGTGAAAAAATGGCACAACACAAGTTATCTAAACAAAACAAGACCAACATGACAAAAATCTAACATACACAAGTCAAGTTATGAATTTAGAAAGCAAAAAGTGTCTTAAATCCTTTAGAGAACAGAGAGAACGTTGTAAGCATACAAAAATACCTGGGTAGCGTAAAAAATAAAGCCGCATGGGCCAGTGTGCGTCGGAAAAGGCCAGCGATGAGTTGATTTTTTCACTTCCAAGTGACAACGTGCGTTGTTCCTTCTTTGGTCGGGTCTGGGTGCGTCGTTTCTTCTCTCCTGCAAAAGAGCAATGTGTAAATCCGGACGGGCACCTCAGGTCCGGGCAGGCTTTGCGTTGATTTTCTGCACCCAGCGATGTTGCATTGAAATCCAGTCGCATGGTGTCAAGAGACCGTGCTGTGTGAGGGCTTGTGTCATTAACAGCAGCCACTGTGGGTGTTGCGCTTCGTTTATCCAGCTGTGTTGTGTCGATCTCCCAGCCGTGATGCAGATGGAGTGTCGATTTTAGCCGCAAGGCCGGCGGAGCATCGTTTATCAGCCGTGAGGTGGGTGGTGCGTCAAAAGTTGCCCCGCACGGTAGTCTTTGCATGGATTTCTGTCCTTTTCCACCAGTTTCATCTTTCCAGGGCCAAGAGGCAGGTTAGGGCCCCACTTGGCAGGCAGGATTCTCAACAGAAAGCCCAGGTGCTGGCAGAGAGAAGTCTTTGATGTCCCTGAAACTTCAACAACAGGAGGCAAGCTCAGTTCAAGCCCTTGGAGATTCTTCACCAGTGGGAAGTCACACAAAAGTCAGTCTTTGTCCTCTCTGAGGCAGAAGCAGCTACTGCAGGCCAACTCAGCAAAGGGCAATCACAGGCAAAGGGGCAGTACTCCTCCTCCAGCTTCCCGCTCTTCACCTTGGCAGAGGGTCCTCTTGGTTCCAGAAATAATCTGATTTTCCGGGGTTATGGGTGCTCTTCTTATACCCCTCAAGGATTTATAGAGCGCACTAATCACCCATTAGGGTCTCAAGGCGCTGGGGGGGAGAACTACTTGTCGCAGAGCCATGTCTTGAGGCGTTTCCTGAATGTCAAGAGGTCTTGGGTCTGTCGAAGGTGGAGTGGTAGGGAGTTCCAGGTCTTGGCGGCTAGGTGAGAGAAGGATCTTCCTTCGGAGGTGGTGCGGCGGATGCGGGTGATGGAGGCGAGGGCGAGGCTGGCGGAGCGAAGATTGCGGGTGGGGGAGTGGATGGTAAGTCTGTCGTTGAGGTAATCTGGGCCTGTGTCGTGGAGGGCCTTGTGTGCATGTCTGAGGAGTTTGAAGATGATCCTCTTTGATACTGGTAGCCAGTGAAGGTCTCTGAGGTGGGGGCAAATGTGGTAGCGGCGTGGGATGTCCAGAATGAGACGGGAGGATGCGTTCTGGATTCTTTGCAGCTTTGTTAGGAGTTTGGTTGTTATTCCTGTATATAGGGCATTTCCGTAGTCCAATCGGCTGCTGACCAGGGCGTGGGTGACAGTTTTCCTGGTTTTGACGGGAATCCACTTGAAGATTTTGCAGAGCATGCGAAGAGTGTTGTTGCAGGAAGAGGAGATGGCATTGACCTGCTGAGTCATGCTGAGTGTGGAGTCCAAGATGAAGCCTAGGTTGCATGTGCGGGTGATGGGTGAGGGCGTGGTTCCTAGGGAGGTGGGCCACCAGGAGTCATTCCAAGCTGAGGGGTTGGTGCCAAAGATGAGTATTTCTGTCTTGTCTGTATTTAACTTGAGGTGGCTTGATCCATCCAGTTGTAGGGTCTTTCGTGAGGGAGAGGATGAGCTGAGTGTCGTCTGCGTAGGAAACTATGTTGCTGTGGTGGGTTCGTGCGATGTTGGTGAGGGGGGCCATGTAAACTTTAAAAAGCGTGGGGCTGAGCGAAGATCCTTGGGGAATGCCCCAGATGATTCTGGAGGCTTCTGACAGGAACAGTGGGAGGCGGACTCTCTGGGTTCTGCCTGAGAGAAATGACGAGATCCAGTTGAGTGCCTTGTCGCGGATTCCAGCGTTGTGGAGGCGTGTGCGGAGAGTGTGATGACATACGGTGTCGAAAGCTGCGGAGAGGTCCAGGAAGATGAGTGCTGCTGTTTCTCCTTCGTCGAGCATGGTCCTAATGTTGTCTGTGGCAGCAATGAGTGCAGTCTCGGTGCTGTGGTTTCTGCGGAATCCGGATTGGGTGGTGTTGAGTACCTTACTGTCTTCCAGGAACTGGGATAGTTGGTTGTTTACAATTTTGTCGATGACCTTGGCTGGGAAGGGGAGGAGGGAGATCGGCCGGTAGTTCTTGGGGTCGTCTGGGTCTGCCTTTGGTTTCTTCAGCAGAGCGTTGATTTCTGCGTGCTTCCATCTTTCTGGATAGGTGGCTGACTCGAAGGAGCTGTTGATGGTTTTGCAGAGGTGGGGGGCGATGATGATGTTTGCCTTATTGAAGATATGGGGTGGGCAGGGGTCCGATGGTGATCCGGAGTGGATGGAGGCCATGGTGGTGGCGGTGTACTCTATGTTGACAGGGGTCCAGGTGTGGAGGAGGTGGGTGTTGTTTGGAGCGTTCGGTTCTTGGGTGTTTGTAGTCAGCTGGTGGGTCTGGGGTTTGAAGCTATTGTGAATTTCTTCTATCTTTTGACAGAAGTGGGTTGCCAGTGAGTTGCAGAACTCCTGTGATGGTGGGGGTTCGTTGGAGCAGGCCCTTGGGGTGGAGAGCTCATTGATGATGCTGAAGAGCTCTTTACTGTTGTGAGCGTTTGCGTCGATGTGGTTTTTGAAGTGAGTCCTTTTGGTGGTGCGGATCAGTTGGTGATGTTTGCGTAGGGCATCATTGAAAGCGATGTGGTTGGAGTTGGTAGGGTCAAGGTGCCAGGTTTTTTGCATTCTGCGACATAGCCGTTTGGATTCCTGTAGTTCTGGGGTGAACCAGCTTGCCTTGATTCTGTGGGAGGTGTTTCGGGTTTTTTGGAGCGGTGCTAGGGTGTTGGCGCAATCTTCTATCCAGTGATGCAGGTTGGTGGTGGCTGTGTTGGGGTCTGGTGTCCCAAGGGGTGGGGCACGGGCGAGAGTGGAGATCAGTTGATCCGTTGATATTTTGCTCCAGTTGCGTCGGGGGGGTTGTGTGGGCTGGTGGTGAGTGACTGGTTTCTGGTAGGAGAAGTGGATGCAGCGGTGGTCTGTCCAGCTGAGTTTGGTGGTATGGCTGAAAGAGACATGGTTGCTGGCTGTGAAGATGGGGTCCAGTGTGTGGCCTGCGGAATGAGTGGGTGAAGTGACGAGTTGCTTGAGGCCGAAGTTGTCGAGGTTGTCGATTAGGTTGGTGGTGTTGATATCATTGTTATTTTCTAGGTGGAAGTTTAGGTCACCGAGGAGGATGTAGACTGTTGAGGCGAGGGCTTGGGAGCTGATGGTGTCGGCGATGTTGTCGCAGAACTGCGGTCTGGGTCCAGGGGGTCTGTAGACCAGTGTTCCTCTGAGTGTGTTGTTGGCGTTGATGTGGATTTTGAAGTGGAGGTGCTCGGCGGAGTTGATGGTGTCGTGGGAGTTGGTGGAGACTCTTATGGTGTTTTTGTGGACTATGGCGATTCCTCCTCCTGGTCTGTTTATTCGGTCTCTTCTGGTGATCTTGTAGTTTTCTGGTATGGCTATGGCTACGTCTGGTTCCGAGGCCGAATTCATCCAGGCTTTGGTGAGGAATGCGACGTTGGGCGAGTATGTGGTCAGGAGGTTTCAGAGTTCAATTGCATGTTTATGGACGGAGCGGGTGTTAAGTAGGATGCATCTTAGGCGGTTGTCTGTTTTGATTTGGAGTTTGGGGGTTAGGTTGCAGGTGAAATTGCACGCTTTGCAGAAGGGTCCTTTGGTGCGGGTCGGTGTGGACTGGAAGCAGATGGAGGAGCATCCTGGATTAAGGGCATGGAGTTCGTTGGCAGTGTAAAGGTGTTCGGTGGCGTGGGAGGCGTGTTGGCCAGGGGGTCTAGCGCTGGGCGCGGTCTTGGCGCAGACGGGCGCGGACGGGCTTGCCTTTGGCAAGCCTTCGCGCTGCGGCCGGCATAAGAGGGGAGGTGGGAGGGAGTGGCAGCTGGGAGGAGGGAGGGAAACCTCCGTGTGCAGCAGGAGTCAGGAGCGGGAAGAGCTCCGAGGAGGAGGGAGGGGGGCGGGGCCGCGGGGAAGCAGCGGCACAAACCTTCCGGGAGAGGAGAAGCCAAGAAGCCCAAACAAGCCCAAACAAGCCCGAACAAGCCCAAAACAATGGCAGCACTTACCGGAGCAGTGGTGAGGAGGAAGTGACCTGCCCGCAAGGATGCAGGGTCAGAGATCGCTTCTAACCTCGCGCTGTGGCCGGCATAAGAGGGGAGGAGGAAGGGAGTGGCAGCTGGGAGGAGGAAGGGAATCCTCCAATTGGAGGGCGGGGGCAGCAGGAGTCAGGAGCGGGAAGAGCTCCGAGGAGGAGGGAGGGGGGCGGGGCCGCGGGGAAGCAGCGGCGCAAACCTTCCGGGAGAGGAGAAGCCAAGAAGCCCAAACAAGCCCAAACAAGCCCAAAACAATGGCAGCACTTACCGGAGCAGTGGTGAGGAGGAAGCGACCTGCCTGCAAGGATGAAGAGAAGTCTCTGTTGTTTTCAAGTGTTGGAAAATGGGATATTGGTAAGGGCAGGTAAGTACATACACTTAGCAATAGGCCACTAACCTCCACTTAGGTCCAGTCAGTTCTCAGTAAATTAAACCTAGCTCAACCCTTGGAAGCTTGGCAACTAGCTACAAGGCTTAACTCAGGAGACAAAGCGTAACGCATTCAATTATCACAAAACAGTAATTAAATAAAACACAGGAAACAGTTTAAAAATCAAAAATTTATAAAAATAGGAAATACTTTTAGCTTTAAAATGACAGCAAAACAAATAAAATCGGATAAGGGGAACCAGAGATATGATTTTTTAAAGAATTATTGCTTTCTAGCGCATAGAAACAAAAAGCGCCAATCTGGTCATCTGGTCGCACCTCGACCCGGGCAAAGTCAAAGTCTAAGGCCGACCGCGATGGAGCCCAGCTCTGCTATAGCCCACGGGAGCCCTCGTCAAAAGTTTACCTTAGGACTTAGTCATTTTTCTGGAGATTTTCTTCAGTGAGACGAACCTGCCAGTCCGATCCAACCTCCTGGAACTCTTCCTCGGATACGCGTTGCGGGACCCCTCGGTGGAGATTTTTACCTTCGAGCTTAGTCGTTTTTTCAAGGTGAAAATCCTTCAACCAGGGCAATCCTGAATCTTGATCCGATGTCCTTGGAGCCCTCCTCGGATACGCTGGCTGGGAGGTCCCGGTCAACTTCCTACGTTCGGACTTAGGGCCTGATTACAACTTTGGAGGAGGTGTTAATCCGTCCCAAAAGTGACGGTAAAGTGACGGATATACCACCAGCCGTATAACGAGTCCATTAAATCCTATGGAACTCGTAATACGGCTGGTGGTATATCCGTCACTTTACCGTCACTTTTGGGACCTCCTCCAAAGTTGTAATCAGGCCCTTAGGGGGTCATTCCAACCCTGGCGGTCGGTGTTAAAGCGGCGGCCAACCCGCCAACAGGCAGACGGTAAAAAAAATGGAATTCTGACCCTGGCGGGAACCGCCAACACAGACCGCCACTTTAACACTCCGACCGCCACGGCGGATCAAACAAACAGCGCGGCGGTCACCGCTAACAGACAGGCGGCAGACAATGTACCGCCCACCCTATCACAACTCACCAATCCGCCACCTTTTCCGGTGCGGGAGCCCTGCCGATAAAAACACGGCGGAAACAGACTACGAACGGGAAAACGCTCACCCTACACACTCCACGAGGAATCTGGACAGTATGGAACCAGAACTACACATCCTACCAGCAATTGTCTACCTGCTCCTCTACCAGGAGCACGAACGCCGGCGCAGAAGACAACGGTGAGTACTGCACCTACGACACAGGGGAGGGGGGAGGAGAAAAGAATACGGGCACACACATACGCGACACACACCCCCCCACCCAACTACCTACACACCAATGCAGAGCAACAACTCAGAGTGACACCCCCCAAACCCCCCAGAAGAATGCCCAGGGGAGAGGTGCTTGAGAGGAAGTGCCCAGCGGAGGGGTGCTTGAGTTGAAGGGCCCAGCGGATTGGTGCTTGAGAGGAAGTGCCCAGCGGAGCGGTGCTTGAGAGGAAGGGCCCAGCGGAGCGGTGCTTGAGAGGAAGGGCCCAGTGGAGCGGTGCAGAGACGGCGGTGCCCAGCGGAGCGGTGCATGAGTTGAAGGGCCCAGCGGAGCGGTGCATGAGTTGAAGGGCCCAGCGGAGCGGTGTTTGAGAGGAAGGGCCCAGCGGAGCGGTGCTTAAGTTGAAGGGCCCAGCGGAGCGGTGTAGAGACGGCGGTGCATGAGTTGAAGGGCCCAGCGGAGCGGTGCTTGAGAGGAAGGGCCCAGCGGAGCGGTGCTTGAGAGGAAGGGCCCAGTGGAGCGGTGCAGAGACGGCGGTGCCCAGCGGAGCGGTGCATGAGTTGAAGGGCCCAGCGGAGCGGTGCATGAGTTGAAGGGCCCAGCGGAGCGGTGTTTGAGAGGAAGGGCCCAGCGGAGCGGTGCTTAAGTTGAAGGGCCCAGCGGAGCGGTGTAGAGACGGCGGTGCCCAGCGGAGCGGTGCATGAGTTGAAGGGCCCAGCGGAGCGGTGCTTGAGAGGAAGTGCCCAGCGGAGCGGTGCTTGAGAGGAAGGGCCCAGCGGAGCGGTGCAGAGACGGCGGTGCCCAGCGGAGCGGTGCTTGAGTTGAAGGGCCCAGCGGAGCGGTGCTTGAGAGGAAGTGCCCAGCGGAGCGGTGCTTGAGAGGAAGGGCCCAGCGGAGCGGTGCAGAGACGGCGGTGCCCAGCGGAGCGGTGCTTGAGAGGAAGGGCCCAGCGGAGCGGTGCTTGAGAGGAAGGGCCCAGCGGAGCGGTGCTTGAGAGGAAGGGCCCAGCGGAGCGGTACTTGAGAGGAAGGGCCCAGCGGAGCGGTGCAGAGATGGCGGTGCCCAGCGGAGCGGTGCATGAGTTGAAGGGCCCAGCGGAGCAGTGCTTGAGAGGAAGGGCCCAGCGGAGCGGTGCTTGAGAGGAAGGGCCCAGCGGAGCGGTGCTTGAGAGGAAGGGCCCAGCGGAGCAGTGCTTGTCTTGAAGGGCCCTGTTCAGCGGTTCTTGAGACGGCGGTGCCCTGTTCAGCGGTGCTTGTCTTGAAGGGCCCTGTTCAGCTGTGCTTGTCTTGAAGGGCCCTGTTCAGCGGTTCTTGAGACGGCGGGGCCCTGTTCAGCGGTGCTTGTCTTGAAGGGCCCTGTTCAGCGGTTCTTGAGACGGCGGGGCCCTGTTCAGCGGTGCTTGTCTTGAAGGGCCCTGTTCAGCGGTTATTCACATGTGTCTCCAGGGCACCAGTTCTGGCCAATATATGGTGTTCACTCGCCATCCGACTTCTCGCTTGCGGGGCCCTCCTGTGCTGGTGTCCCGTGCCCGTGGGTGTACTCCTTCACCCCCGGAATGGGTCTGGTGGGGCCCTCCTGGACAGCTCACCTGCTGCCGGACTTGTCGGCCGTGCTGCCCTTGCCATCCTTGCCTGATCCTCTGTGTCCCTTGCCTCCCTTTGGCGATGTGCCAGGTGGCACCCCACTTCCTGACGGTGCCAGTGTGGTGCCTGTGGAGGCTGCCGTCCCTGTCCTTTCGCGCCGGCCCTTGCCTTTTTTGGGTTTTTTCCCAGGGGGTGGGCTGGCTGTCCCTTTGCTGCTGGCTGATGTAGCTGCCCTCGAAGGTGGTGGACTCCAATATCCCTGGACTATGGTCCTTGTAGGTCCAGGGCTTGTGGTGGCTGAGGTGCTGATTGGTCTTTTATGAGATGGAGGGGGTGGGTCAGGTGATGGAAAGAGGTTAAGTTTGGAGAGGAAAAACTTTTTAGGAGCAATGGGAAGGGTAGGTGCAGTGGGTATGGGAGTGGAGGAAGAGGATGTGGTTGTAGGAGAGTCAAGTGTAATGTCGTTGGGTGCAGGTGCTTGTGACGGAGGCTGTCATGAGGTGGATGGCTGTTGGGTGGGTGGTTGCCTGCGTTTGTGTGGTTTGGAAGAGGGGGTGACAGACACACTGGGAGAGGACACAGGGGACGTGTAAATGGCAGTGGGGGTGGTGACTGCACGTGTGCGGAGTGTTCTGGTGGGTGTGCTGGTGATGGACGTAGTGGCTGATGAAGTGGTGCATGCAAGTGTGAGTGGAGACGTCACAGGGAGGGAGGAGGGAGACGAGGAGGAGGGGGACACAGAGGAGGCAGTGACTGTTGGCATGTCTGCATGTGGATGTTGCTTGTGTGAATGCTTGTGGGATGTGTGGTGCTTATCTTTGGATGAGCTGACCTTGGGTGTTGAGGTGTGTGCAGGCTGGTCTGTAGGTGTGTCTGGGATAGGCAGAGGAACAGGGGAGTGGGACTGGGTGGAGGGAGTTGGAGGAGGGAGGCAGGAGACAGGGACAATGGCTGCCGTCAGTGCTGAGGCCAGAGCGTTGAACGATCGCTGATGGGCAGCCTGACCCGAATGAATGCCCTCCAGGTATGCATTGCTCCGATGCACCTCCCTTTCCACCCCCTGGATGGCATTCAAAAGGGTAGACTGCCCAACAATGAGCGTCCGGAGGAGGTCAATGACCTCCTCACTGAGGGCAGCAGGGGTAACTGGGGCAGGGCCTGAGGTGCCTGGGGCGAAGGAGATGCCCACCTTGGTGTGCGAGCAGGCACGGGGCGAACGCTGAGGGGCTGCTTGGAGGGCGGAGCTGGTGCGCTGGGTGGCGGCTGTACCTGTTGTTGCGGTGGGCACAGATGTTGCCGCCACCACAAGGGAGCTCCCTTCCGAGGACGTGTCGGTGTCGCTGATGTCTCCACGTGTCCCTGTTGTGGAGCCCCCCTCGCCCTCCGTCTCACTGGTGAAATCAGAGTCCGTTGCATGGCCCTCCAGGGCCATGTGAGATGCAGCTCCCTCGTGCTCCAATGCCACTTCTCCTCCGCCAGATGATGCTAATGCACACATGAACAGGAAGAGCAGACAAAAAAAGGGGGGGGGGGAGAAATAAAGACATGTTGAGTGCATGCATTGGCAACACAGTTGGCGGAGAGGACAGACACAGAAGCCCCCTGCACTACGCCGCGCACTTGGGGTACACTACTCAATCAGTGAGACTTGGCCTACAAGCCAATGGACCACATCTGCACACATAGGTGACACAAGGCCATGGATAGCTGTACTTGGCACCCTACAGAGGTGGAGGGCGGGGGCACAGGGCCATGCCTTACGGAGGGGACTAGCCTACAGAAATCGCCCTGGCCTAGGGATACCCACATCCCTCCTCCCCCACCCAGACACCTCCACTGTGCGCGAAGATAGCAGAATGTGCCTGTACTCACCCCCTTGTGTCTGCTGTGATGTCCTCACGCGCCCATCCAAATCTGGGTAGGCCACCGCCAGGATCCGAGACATCAGGGGGGTCAATTGATGAGTGGCACCCCTCCTACGTTGGGAGGCCATCCCCAGCTGAGCCTCCGCGGTCTTTCTGCTCCCGCGGCGGATGTCCTCCCACCTCTTGTGGCAGTGGGTGCCCCGTCTGTTGTGGACCCCCAGGGTCCGGACGTCCTTGGCGATGGCACGCCAAATGTCGACTTTCTGATGGGCGCTGACCTATGTGACAGGTACAGGGAGAGAAAATAAAATATCAACATTTTCTGCATGCTCGATGTGAGTGTCCCCCCATCACCACCCTTGCCATGTGGCACATGCTCTCATCTGTCCTTTGATGCATGCCTCATACGCTCCCCTCCGCACCTTCGTTCATTCACCCCACTCAACCCAGGCATTGCCCACAAAGCATGGTCCCAGTGTACTAACCTGTTGGTCTGGAGGACCATAGAGTAGCGCATACTGGGGGAGGACCCCATCCACGAGTTTCTCCAATTCTTCAGAAGTGAAGGCAGGGGCCCTTTCCCCAGTCGCAGCAGCCTTTGTCTCTTCCAGACCGAGGTGACAGCAGCACTTGCAGTATAGGTCCTCTCCTGTGGATGATCAAGTCTCGAGTCATTAAGCTGATAGAAAATGGCGGTCACGCCCGCGGCGGTGTGTACCGCGCCCGCCGGCGCACTTCGTCATTGGCTCCTGAAACCCATAGGGTTCTATGTTAACCAATGCGGCTTTGCACCGCGGTCTTCGACCGCCTACCGCCACGGTGTGCCACGCCAGCGCATTGACCTCACATCCCATTGTCACACTTCACAGGTCAGGCAGCCGCCATTTCAAGGGCCCACATGGCTTAATTTCTACTGCGTCACACAGGCCTAGGCCTTGCATTGCCACTCATACAAGCCATTCAATGCATAGCGAATCGTGTACTGTGCAAGCTGTGGGAACGTACCTGGGGTTTGCTTGACTCTGTGCTCCATGTGGTCCTTCCTAGGCACCGTCCGCTGGGACTTGCGAGGAGATGGAGGAATGTTCCCGTGTACAGACCGCTGGTGGACATGTCGACAATGGAGGAAAGACATGTCATACTGACATACAGACTTGACCGAGCCCCTATACAGGAACTGTGTGCCCAGCTGGAGCCAGACCTGATGTCACCCATTCGCCAACCCACAGGGATTCCCCCTCTGGTGCAGGTTCTGTCAGTACTCCATTTTTTGGCAAGTGGGACATTTCAAACAACAGTGGCCATTTCATCAGGGATGTCTCAACCTATGTTTTCTAAGGTTTTGTCCAGAGTGTTGTCTGCCCTGATGAAATACATGCAGAGCTACATTGTTTTCCCTGAGGTGGGCGATTTGGCTACAGTGAAGGGTGATTTCTATGCCCTTGGACATATTCCCAACATCATTGGTGCCATTGATGGGACCCATGTGGCTTTGGTTCCCCCCAGTGAAAGTGAACAGGTGTACAGGAACAGAAAAAGTTATCATTCTATGAATGTCCAGGTGGTCTGTTTGGCTGACCAGTACATCTCCCATGTAAATGCCAAGTTCCCTGGGTCAGTGCATGACGCGTACATCATGCGAAATAGCAGCATCCCTTATGTGATGGAACAGCTACAGAGACACCGTGTGTGGCTAATTGGTGACTCTGGTTACCCAAACCTGTCGTGGCTACTGACCCCAGTGAGGAATCCCCGGACCAGGGCTGAGGAACGGTACAATGAGGCCCATGGGCGGACTAGGAGGGTGATCGAGCGGACCTTCGGCCTCCTGAAGGCCAGGTTTAGGTGCATGCATATGACAGGTGGATCCCTAATGTACTCACCGAAGAAGGTGTGCCAGATCATCGTGGCCTGCTGTATGCTTCACAACCTGGCTTTGCGACGCCAGGTGCCTTTCCTGCAGGAGGATGGTCCAGAGGGTGGTGTTGTGGCAGCTGTGGAGCCTGTGGAGAGTGAAGAGGAGGAAGACGACGGGGACGACTCAGACAACAGGGACACAGTGATACAACAGTATTTTCAATAACACACAGGTACGAATCAACACCGCCATTTTACATGTACTTACAGTCTCCTGCCTCTCTACTGTCTGAGTTTCCCCCCAGTTTATGTTAACTGAGTTGTGACTTTCCCTTCCGTTTTCAGAGATGTGGGCCCCACTGCGTGACCTCTGCTTTGTTTGCCCATGGACTACAGCTGTGTGACAGTGGTATGTTGTCATCACAATGTAACTGAACATTTTGGCACCGTTATGTCTAATACATTTGTTCAAAATACAAGCAGACTCCAGATAATTTTAGTGCAATAAGTGATTTTATTTAAGTGCTAAATTTAGGGACATGCTTGAAAATCGGTGATGGGTGATGGTGGAGTAATGTCCATGGCAGATTCCAGATTTTCAGTCTCACAGGTGCATTGTCCATATGCCTGTGGAAGGATGGAGCAGCGGCAGTTCAAGGTTGGACAGGGTGACAATGTGGGACAGTGGGATGACATCAGGGGGTATCCTTTGCTGGCGGGGGTCTTGGCATCCTACTCTGTCTTCTTCCTAGATCTCAGGTACCGCTTGCGGGGTGGTTCTTCTTCTGCAGGAGGTGGGGTTCTGGTGGCCTGTTGTTGTGTGGGGGCCTCCTGTCCACTAGCGCCGGCGGAGGTGGTAGGCTTTTCCTGGTCCATGCTAGTGACAGGGGCCCTTTGTGGTGCCACATGGTCCCGCAATGTGGTGACAATCTGGTTAAGAGCCACAACGATGGTCCCCATTGCGGAACTAATGGCTCGGAGTTCTTCCCTGAACCCCATGTACTGTTCCTCCTGCAGTACCTGGATCTCCTGGAACCTGGCCAGTACCGTAGCCATCGTCTCCTGGGAGCGGTGGTATGCTCCCATGAAGGAGGAGAGGGCCTCGTGGAGAGTGGGTTCCCTGGGCCTGTCCCCCCCCTGTCGCACAGCAGCCCTCCCAGTTCCCCTGTTTCCCTGGGCCTCTGTCCCCTGGACTGTGTGCCCACTACCACTGCCCCCAGGTCCCTGCTGTTGTTGGGGTGGTGGGTCAACCTGGGTGCCCTGTAGTGGTGGACACACCTCTGATTGATGTGTCCTGGAGACAGAGGCATGGGCCCGCTGGGTGGGAGCTGTGCTGGCGTTCCCAGAGGGGGGTAGGTCTGCTGTGGCCTGTGGCTGTGTGAGGGGAACCGACTGTCCCGAGGTCCCCGATGGGCCGGGCTGGTCATCTGGGTCCAGGGAGACAGAGCTGCTGTCATCACTGGGGGCCTCTTCTGGGGGTGGGATGGACATTTCTGGACCCTCCTGGGCGGTGTGGTGGCGTTCGGGTCCTGCAGGGGTATAAGAGTATGGTTATTGCTTCTGTGTGTGCCATAGTGTGCAATGGGTGGGTGGCCGTGTACCCCAGTGCTGGCATTCCCTTGTGGGGGCTGTTGTGACGGTGGCTTGTGGGGGAGATGGGTATGTGCAGTGGGCATGCTTTGGTGATGGGTGTCCATGCTTTGTGGACGCATGCAGGGCTAGGTGTTGGGATGGGTGGGTTGTGATGGTGAGCCATTTGCAAGGAGTTGGTATGATGGGGGTGGGGGTGAGGGTGGGGGTATGATTTGGCATGCAGGTGGGGTGGGGGGAATGAAGTAGTGAAGATTTGACTTACCAGAGTCCATTCCTCCAGCTACTCCCGCGAGGCCCTCAGGATGCGGGATGTGCAAGACTTGCTCCTCCCATGCTGTAAATTCTGGGGGAGTAGGTGGGGGTCCGCCGCCAGTCTTCTGCACCGCGATGTTGTGCCTTGATACCATGGAACGCACCTTCCCCCCTAGGTCGTTCCACCGCTTCCTGATATCGTCCCGATTTCGTGGATGCTGTCCCACAGCGTTGATCCTGTCCACTATTCTTTGCCATAGCTCCATCTTCCTGGCAATGGTGGTGTGCTGCACCTGTGTCCCGAAGAGCTGGGGCTCTACCCGAACTATTTCCTCCACCATGACCCTGAGTTCTGCGTCAGAAAACCTGGGGTGTCTTTGGGGTGCCATGGGGTGGTGTGGATGAGGTGTGGGGTGGTGTATGTGTTGTAGAGTGTGGTGAGTGTGGTGGTGTATGGTGTTTTGTGCGTGGATATTGTGTGGGTGATGTTGTGATTTGCCTCTGTGTGATGGTGTACTCTATTCTGTGCTGTCTCTCTCTGGCCTTCAGTCGCAGTTGTGGTCGTAAGGGTTTGTGGGTGATGTAGGTGTGTGTTTTATATTGTAATGGGTGTGTGGGAGTGGTGTGTGTATGTGTCTCAGGTGTGTGTATTTTGAATTGTCCAATGTGGCTGTGTTTTGTAAAGGTGTGTGTATTTTGAGCGCGGCGGTGTGTACCGCCAATGGAATACCGCGGTTGAAAGACCGCTGCGGGGATTTGTGGGTCGGAATAGCATGGGTGTATTTCTGTTGGCGTGACGGTGGAGGTTTGGTCATCGCCAGTTTTTCGCTGGCCGTTGGTGTGGCGGACTTTTGTTGTTGTCGGGTTTTTGGTGGTTTGCCAGTTGCGGGTCAGAATGACCGTGGCGGTTTACTGCGACCGCGGCGGTGTTGTGGCGGTCTTCTGGCCGACGGTAAGCGCCTTTTACCGCCGAGGTCAGAATGACCCCCTTAGTCTCTTTTTTGGGAGATTTTCTTCACTAGGACAAACCTGCAATTCAGGCCGGGTCACGTTGAGGCAAGCCGGCTAGAGTTGCTGCGGCGGGTCGGTCCCTCTATGGAGCTTTTTTCCAAAAGTTCTCCAAAGTTCTTCCAACTTCTGGATCTTCTTCCAGATGTTCTTTAAAGGTACTTTTGAGGTCCATAGCTTACCCCAAGGTTCCATTCTAGCCTATGGAGGCCATTCACTACAATGAGGGAAAAACGAATTTGGCTGTTTTACCTCACCAGGGCTTATAAAACTATTTTTATAAGGTCCCTGCTCATAGTTACATGGCACCCAGCCCTAGGGGCACATAGTGCACACCTTAGAGGTGACTTATATGTAAAAATAAGTTAGTTTGAGACTTTGGAACTACTTTTAATTTCAAAGTCAAATTTGCATGTAACTTTAATTTAAAAGCAGCCAGCAAGGCAGGCCTGCCTTTCAAATGTCACTGGGCACCTCAGCAGTGCACCTATGGCTGCACTACCTATACTGGGGCCCCTAAGCCTCCATGTCCTACCATATACTAGGGACTTATAGGTAGGTTAATTTTGCCAATTACAATTAGCCTAATTTGCATATCCACTTCACACAGAGCACTGGCCCTGGGACTGGTAAGCAGTAACCAGGGCACAGCCAAGAGTCAGTAACCACCAGTACCTGTCCAAAATGTTTGGGGCTGACCAGGGAAAAAAGGAGGACTTTCCTACATCAAGATCCTGCCTTGCCAAGGCCAGGCCCTAGACAACATACCAGGGGGTTGGAGATTGCATTGTGTGAGGGCACGCACAGCCCTTTCAAGTGTAAGTCACCACTCCTCCCCTCCCCTCAGCCCAGATGGCCCATCAGGATATGCAGGCTACACCGCAAACTGATCCAGACAGGGAATTCACAAATAAGCAGAGTCACAGAATGGTTCAAGCAAGAAAATGCCTACTTTCTAAAAGTGGCATTTTCAAACACACAATCTAAAAAAAAAAACTTCACTAAAAGATGTATTTTCAAATTGTAAGTTCAGAGACCCCAAACTCCACATGTGTATCTGCTCCCAGAGGGAATCAATGCTTTATTAATATTTAAAGGTAGCCCCCATATTGACCTATGTGAGAGATAGGCCTTGCCACAGTGAAAATTGGCAGTATTTCACTGTCAGGACATGTAAGGCCCATACATACATGTCCCACCTTTTACATACACTGCACCCTGCCTATGAGGCTACCTCGGGCCTACCTTAGGGGTGTCTTACCTGTATAAAAAGTGAAAGTTTAGGCCTGTCAAGAGGGTACTTGCCAAGCTGAATTCACAGTTTAAAACTGCACACAGTCACTGCAGTGGCAGGTTTGAGCCATGTGGGCTACTAATGTGGGTGGCACAACCAGTGCAGCAGGCCCATTAGTAGCCTCTCTGGTGCACTTTACTAGGGACTTACTAGGGAACACTTACACTTTAGCACTGGTAAGCAGTGATAAAGTGTCCAGAGCAAACAAAAACAGCAAAAACAGAGTCCAGCACACAGAAACAACCTGGGAAGTAGAGGCAAAAAGTTAGGGGAGGCCATGCCAATTATGCCAAGTCTAACAATAGGTGCTGGAAGGAGGGGTGCTGGGGGTGCTAGAGCAACTCCAAAATAATCATGCTGGAGTTCAGAAGGTCAATGTGCAATAAACATATCTTTCGTCTTGGCATGTTTGATGGGCTTTCAAAGTCATGGGTCAAATGACAAGTCAGGTCATTTGGAGATTTCTGCTTACTTCTCTTTCTCTGACTGCAAAGTTAGAGGATTGTGTAAAGTGAACTTTATGATCATCTTACTGGGGTACTGAGAGTAAAAGGAAAGACTGTAAGATGTGAATTATTTTCAATACAACATTTAAATACTTGTAAATGAACTGCACAGATATTTCAAAATCAAGCAGCAGTTAGAAAAGCAGAAATGAAGCACATTTGTTTCAAATCCGAAACTCTGATAAACACAAAGATTTGAATAGAATCAAAACAAATCAAGACACTTAACTTGGTGATGTGCAAATGATAAATATTTACTGTTGGAAATGGCCTCTCTGCAGGGCACTCCCAAAATGTTTGCCTTCCTCCTCTTCTTTTTTCTGACCTAATTTTTGCTGGTTTTAGGACACTGCACACTTTACCACTGCAAACCAGTGCTAAAGTATAGATGATCTATCCCTTAAACATGGTAACATTGGTTATTCACAGTTGGTATATTTGATTTACTTGTAAGTCCCTAGTAAAGTGCGCTACATCTGCCTAGGGCCTGTAAATTAAATGCTACTAGTGGTCCTGCAGCACTGCTTGTGCCACCCACATAAGTTGCCACTTAACCATGTCCCAGGCCTGCCATTCCTTCACTGCCACTTCGACTTGGCATTTCAAAGTACTTGCCAAGCATGAAACACCCCTTTTTCTGCATATAAGTCACGTCTAAGGTAGGCCCTAGGTAACCCATAGGGCAGGGTGCTATGTTGGGAAAAGGCAGGGCATGTACATGTGTGTTTTATATGTCCTGGTAGTGGAAAACTCCTAAATTAGTTTTTCACTACTGAGAGGCCTGCTCCTTTCATAGGATAGCATTAGTACTACTTTCATATATTGTTTGACTTGTAGATTCTGATCAGAAAGGGGTAAACAGGTAATGTTTAGTATGGCCAGAATGGTAATAGAGAATCCTGCTTATTGATGAGGTTGGATTTTATATTACTATTTTAGAAGTGCCACTTTTAGAAAGTGAGCATTTCTCTACACTTAAATCCATCTGTGCTTACAGCCTGTCTCCAATCCACGTCTGGGCTGGGCTGCTTGCCAGATCCCTTGTGCATTCCACCCAGACAACCACAAACACAGGACACTCAGACACATCTGCATTCATCTGCATACTGAATGGGTCTTCCTGGGCTGGAAGGGTGTAGGGCCTGACACTTACATTTTGAAGGCTATTAGCCTGCCCTCACACAATGGACTGCCAAACCCCCCACTAGTACCCTGGCATACAGACCTGTACTAAAAGGGGACCTTGTGCACTTCAAAACCACTCTTTGAAGTCTCCACCACTTAAAAGGCATTTTGGGGTATACAAACTGGGTCACTGACCCCACCAAATCAGACACTTCTGGATCTGAACCTACAACCTGTCAAGAAGAACTGACTGCCTGCCCAAAGAACACCTCTGGACTGCTTTGCTGAGATGGACTGCTGCCCTGCAGTTGCCCTGCTGCCCTCTGCCTTTGCTGAGAAGTGCTCTCCAAGGGCTTGGATTGAGTTTGCCTCCTGTTTTCTGAAGTCTCAGGGCCAAAAAGACTTCATCTCTTGAAGGAACTCCTTGTGTGCAAAAAGCCTGCCTTGAGGTGATCAAATCGCCACACAGCCGAACCGGAACGACGCAGCCTGACTTCTTGAGTGAAGATTCGATGCAGCGCCTGCCTTGCAGCTGGCAATTCGATGCACAGCCCTACCGGATCAACGAAGCCCGACTTCACGAGTGAAGAATCGAAGCAGAACCTGCAGTGTGACAGAAAATTCGACACATCGCCATTACAGATTGACACATCTGTGACTTTGTCCAGCTTTTTTACCAGGATTTCCATGCATCGCCCCTGGGTGTCAAAAAGATCCCTGCATCACAGTGAGGAGCCAAGAATGCACGCCGGAAATCCGATGCAAAGCCCCTTGCAGCGTGGAAAGAAATAATGCATTGTCTGTGCTGCGCTGGAAATTCCGATGCACACCCTATTTTTCCACGCATCTCCTCCTCTGCGGTTTCCGTGAGTGTTATTTTTTACGCAAACCAGGTACTTTGTGTGATCAAGAGACAATTGTTTATTTCTAAGATTTAAGATACTTTTTAATCTTACAAAAGTGATATATCAGCTTGTGCTTATTGTATCTTTATCATTTTTTTACCTTAATTTAGCCAGATAAATATCCTATATTTTTCTAAACCTGCGTGGTGTATTTTTGTGGTGTTTTCGCTGTGTTACTGTATGATTCATTGCACAAATACTTTACACATTGCCTTCTTAGTTAAGACTTACCGTTCAGTACCAAGCTACCAGAGGGTGGGCACAGGATAATTTGGATTGTGTGTGACTTACCCTGACTAGGATCGTGGTCCACATTTGGACAAAGGTGTACACCTCTGCCAACTAGAGACCCCATTTCTAACATTTACTGACTTCGATTTCCACAAATTATCATATGTGTGCTACCAATATTATCAGTAAAACTACATGCCATTGTGAATTTTGATGCCATTTCAATAGAAAATGTGTTGCCTGTTAATGACAGCGAACTACCGCACCCTAGTTTAGTAATATATTTGTGACAGTGTAGTTCAAAATACACCACCAGCTACATACCACACCTTTACCACTCTCCTGATGAATAGGTGTGAATCATTTGCTATTCACTCTTGTGAAACACTTGGATTTTTCCAATCCCTATGACTTCAGTGATGTAACAATGTTTGCAGCATCACCACTCTGAAAACGGTACCGGCACCACTGCAGCACGATAACTAGTAAAGGCAAAATCATTTCTCACTGTCTACTTTGAGGAAAGAAGCTGACCGGATATCACCCTGTAAAAGGCTCTGCAGCGCCCTTGTTGGGAGTCTTTTACTTGTATACAGGGGCGGCTGGTGTTCAAAGGCTAAGGGGCTGCGCCCATAGCCTTTTCTGGCCTCTCTAGTGAAGCATATATTTAATTACATGATGAAAGTAAAACATTTTCTGCACAACATTTTCCAAGTGAAAGTTGTGCACTTTGAAAAGCCCCACTGTGCTTGCGTCAGTATGTGGCTGAAAGCTGCACAGTAGGGCTGACAGGGCTTGCCCACGCAAAGCCCTTACGTTTTCCCAGAACGCACTGACGTCCCTGGCTTATCTCCTCCTCCACCAGAAGCCCTGATAGTAAACAGCCTGGAGCGTTTTTTGTTCAGCCCGGGTTTCTGAAAACTTCATGTCACTCCGATATTATTATCCACCCTTTTCTATTTACTCAAATGGTGGGGTGTGATCAGAAGGGTCTACGTACCAGAGGTCACATTATAATAAAAGAATGTGGCATTGCGCAAAGAAAATCCAATTTTCCTGCATTACAAGCAGTCTGTGGCAGAGAAATGGAATAAATACAATAAATAACTCCATCCAGGGCTCTCTGGGAGAGAGGAGTGTGACCTGAAGACCTCAAGTCATAAATATGCCAAACACAACACTGCACACAAGTAAGTTGGAGCTCTATCTTTTTTACAGACAATAAGAAAAAAATCTGTTCTCTCAGCTCTCCTCTCCTTTCACTGCCTCTGTAGGTGATTTCGTCTCTCAAAGGCAGTAATGGTTCCAGGAATTTATCATGGCTATTTATGCTCGTTTTATTTCTTCTGCAGACTAATGACGTGAAATGTCATATTAAACATGTAATCCGCAGCTCAAATAAACGTGTACCTTTTATCACTGAAACTTCTTCATCCCACCCGTCTAACATTCACTGACATAGAGCTCACTCTTTCCCCCATTCCTCACGCAGTAGAAGTGGATGCAAGCATGAGTAACTTGGGGGCATATTTATACTCCGTCTGCGCCGATTGTGTGTCAAAAAGTTTGACGCACAATCAGCGCAAATGTTGCCCCATATTTAAACTTTGACGCCCGAACCCGCGGACGACAAAATTCCGCTGTGTGCATCATTTTTGGGATGCGTCAACCCGCCTTGCGTTAATTATATGCAAGGTAGGCGTTCCCGTCCCAAAAATGGCTTAAAGGGGCGTGCGTCGTATTTCAGCTTTCGGGCAAAAATAACGCACGGCCGGGAGGCGGAGCCAGAAAATGACGCACAGCCCGATTTCTGTCAAAAATTAACGCCTGGGTCAGGGCAGGCGTCAAAATGGGGCAAACACACCTGTATTTAAACAGAACACACAGAACAAACAGCAGAGCAGCAGAGCAGCAACAGGGAGCCATGGAGGTGATACTAATCCAGCGTGCACGCAGACGCAGAGCCCAGCAGCAACAACAGCAGCTACAACAACACCAGCAGGGACCCCAAAGGCAGCGCAGAAGGCAGGAGAGGATATTCCGCCCAAGAACCACCCTTCAGGGCCTCAGGGAACACGACATCATCCAGAGGTACCAGTTGAACTGGCAGGCCATTCAGCAGCTGCTGCGCAACATTGAACAGCAGTTGGACCCCACTTTGGTGACACCCCGCACCATCCCAACAGAAACAAAGCTGTTTGCCGTACTTCATATGCTGGCAAGTGGCTCTTTCCAAACAACTGGTGCCCTGGTTGGCGGATTATCACAACCATCATTCTTTGCCTTTTTTCCCAAAGTACTGGATGCCATCATTCGACTGACACCCCACCACATCTGCTTCCCTAACACACTGCAGAAGCAGCAGGAAACAAAACAGGGGTTCTACCTCATCAGTGGCTTCCCACATGTCCTTGGTGCAATTGACTGCACACATGTATGCCTTGTGCCACCTGCTGCAACTGAACACCTCTACCACAGCAGGAAGCACACACATTCCATCAACGTGCAGGCCATAGTCGATCACCAGGGAATGATCACCAACATCGTGGCTAAATATCCTGGGAGTGTACATGACTCATACATCTTCCGTCACTGCACCATCAATGAACACTTCCAGGATGGACGGTATGGCAATGGACTACTTGTTGGTAAGTACAAAAACCTACTTATATACACACTGCACAGCAACCCTCTAGGACACACAACACATACACCACAACAGCAACATGTGAACAGGAACACACTGGGGTTGTGACATCGCTAGCCATGTTTCTTAGGTCACCATTGAACCTGTCACACATCTGAAATTAGTGTACAGCCTAATGTTAAGACGTCAAAGATCACAAAGTGTGGAGTGGGTTGCCTAAATGTCACCTTGCAAATTGTAAGTGTCCCAATGACCTTTACATTAATCCATTGCATAAATTTCAAGGTATGGGATGTCCAGGGTACATTGATATGAACGTGTTAACAACACTTTCAATTTTAACTGTGCATGGAACTATCATCTCACCCCCAGTGAAGACACACGGACACCTGTATCACAAGTTACAATGCTAGGGATGGCACACTGTACTGCAAATCCCAAAATACTGCTGACAAACGGTTAGCAGACAAACATTCTTTCAGCCAAGGAAACAACACAATGCAGATGGTACAGCCTACAAGCATAGGATGCCACATTAATACACAAAAGAGTCACAGACAACACAAGAAACTACTGCCATGAAAGGTCTTTTCAATAGTGCCAGACACATCAACATGATCCCATTCATTTTCTCTTGCAGCTGATCAGGGGTATGGCATCCAGCCATGGATTATGACACCATTTGGCAACCCAAGTACTGCTGCAGAGCGTGCATACAACGACGCCCATAGGAGGACACGCAGCATTGTCGAGCGGACCTTCGGCATCCTCAAGTCAAGGTTCCGCTGCCTCGACATCACTGGTGGTAGCCTCCTATATTCCCCCGAGATGGTCTGTAGGATCATCCTCACATGTGCAATATTGCACAACAGATATATCAAAAGAGAAATTCCCCTCCTGGAACCAGAGCCACACATGCCTGAAGAGGAGGAAGAGGAGGATGCTGGCCTGCAACAGGAGGGGGAACTACAGAACACTGCCGCTGGTATACGCAGGCGGCAACAGATTGTAAATAATTTCTTCTGAATATGATCACCTTCACCACTTTACTTAACAAATTGAAATAAACACCTATTCTAATCACCATATCATGGTCTGGCTATTCCTTTTTGCACACCTTCATCTCTACTTGGAGCATTGCTAAGATACTGAGTAGGACACGGAACATCCCAGAGCTAATGTGATGCCTATCATACAATGGTCACATACACACACACTCTTAATGACATATATCATGTACATATCTCCTTTGAAGGCCAATAGCAGAGGATCAAAACTATTTCACACATACATGTTGAAAGCAAGGTCCAACGCAGCATATGGCACACAACTAAGACACCAGCACTCAATAAGGGGAAAACAAGCCTCATACATGAGGCAGTCAATGTGCTTTGGCATCAGTAACAGGAATGCCTGGCCAGACCCTTGACAGCAGTAAGTCCAACTGCATCCATTATTTGCAAGGACTATCTGTGACTAGAGTTCCCTAGAAGCAGAACATAGACAGCACAAGTGCCACACATATGACATGCATTGCACACATGACATTCCATGTACATGTCAGCCCATTTCCTAACTCCTGACACACCCATGCACCTGGTCACAACCCACCTGTCGGAAGAGGTCCCTGGAATACTAAGATGTGTACCCTGATATTACCTCCTCTACACACACAGACCAACATTAGCAAACCAGTCTGCTAGACCCTTTCCTATGGTATGCCATTGTCATAGAACATCTGACTGCAAGGATGTCAGGTCAATGTATACACTGTCTTTGTTGGACCTGGCTTTTTGACAGGGTCATCCCCAAACTTTTTGCCTCCTTCCTCCTATTTTTTCTGACCTGTTGTTGTTGGCTTTTGACCTCTGGGCACTTTACCACTGCTAACCAGTGCTAAAGTGCATATGCTCTCTGTGTAAATGGTACTATTGATTGGTTTATCCATGATTGGCTATTTAATTTACTTATAAGTCCCTAGTAGAGTGCAATATATGTGCCTAGGGCCTGTAGATTAAATGCTGCTAGTGGGCCTGCAGCACTGGTTGTGCCACCCACTTCAGTAGCCCTTAACCCTGTCTCAGGCATGCCATTGCAAGGCCTGTGTGTGCAGTTTCACTGCCACTTCGACTTGGCATTTAAAAGTACTTGCCAAGCCTAGAACTCCCCTTTTTCTACATATAAGTCATCCCTAATGTGTGCCCTAGGTAACCCCTAGAGCAGGGTGCTGTGTAGGTAAAAGGCAGGACATGTACCTGTGTAGTTATATGTCCTGGTAGTGTAAAACTCCTAAATTCGTTTTTACACTACTGTGAGGCCTGCTCCCTTCATAGGCTAACATTGGGGCTTCCCTCATACACTGTTGAAGTGGCAGCTGCTGATCTGAAAGGAGCAGGAAGGTCATATTTAGTATGGCCAGAATGGTAATATAAAGTCCTGCTGACTGGTGAAGTCGGATTTAATATTACTATTCTAGAAATGCCACTTTTAGAAAGTGAGCATTTCTTTGCACTAAAATCTTGTTGTGCCCTTCAATCCACGTCTGGATAGGTTTAGTTGACAGCTCCTTGTGCATTCACTCAGACACACCCCAAACACAGGGTACTCAGCCTCACTTGCATACATCTGCATTTTGAATGGGTCTTCCTGTGCTGGAAGGGTGGAGGGCCTGCCCTCACACAAAGGACTGCCACACCCCCTACTGGGACTCTGGCAGACAGGATTGAACTGAAAGGGGGCTTGGTGCATTTCTTAGACACTCTTTGAAGTCACCCCCACTTCAAAGGCACAACTTAGTATAAAACAGGGCCTCTGCCCTACCTCATCAGACACTTGCTGGAGCAGAAACCTGAACCAGAAACTACATCCTGCCAAGAAGAACTGCCTGGCTGCTCAAAGGACTCACCTGTCTGCTTTTCTACAAAGGACTGCTGCCTTGCTGTTGGCCTGCTGCCTTGCTGAACTCTTGTCTGGCTGTGAAAGTGCTCTCCAAGGGCTTGGATAGAGCTTGCCTCCTGTTCCCTGAAGTCTCAGGACCAAAAAGACTTCTCTTTTTCACTTGGACGCTCCGTGCGATGAAATTTTCGATGCACAGCTTGTTCCGCGGCAAGAAAAACATCGCACACTTACGTTGATCGACGCGACTCCTTCGGGATGACCGAAACTTTGACGCACGGCCTCGCAAGGACAACGCCGCCCGACTTCAAAGGAGAAAACGACGCGACGCCTGCCGTGAGATCAAAACTTTGACGCACGGCCCCGCAAGGACAACGCCGCCCGACTTCCAAGGAGAAATCGACGCAACGCCTGCCGTGAGATCGAAACTTCGACGCCCAGCCCCGCAGAACGACGCGCAGCCGGAAAACAAGCAGGAAAATCCATGCACAGACCCGGGACATCTGGTAAACCCCGCGATCCACAGAAAGAGACTGTCCGCGTGCCGGAAAACGACGCCCGACTTCCCGCGTGAAAAATAACGACGCAAGTCCGTGTGTGCTGGGGAGAAATCGACGCATACACCCTTTTTCCACGCATCTCTTCTTCTGTGGCCCTCTGAGGAGACTTTCCACCAGAAACCAGGTACTTTGTGCTGGAAAGAGACTTTGTTTACTTTTTAAAGACTTAAGACACTTTATATCACTTTTCAGTGATATCTTTACAAATTCATATTGCAACTTTGATCGTTTTGACCTGAAGATATCCAGATAAATATTATATATTTTTCCAAACCCTGTGTGGTGTATTTTTGGGGTATTATATTATGGTGTTGTATGATTTATTGCACAAATGCTTTACACATTGCCTTCTAAGTTAAGCCTGACTGCTCGTGCCAAGCTACCAGAGGGTGGGCACAGGCTGATTTTAGATTGTGTGTGACTTACCCTGACTAGAGTGAGGGTTCTTGCTTGGACAGAGGGCAACCTGACTGCCAACCAAAAACCCCATTTCTAACATTGGTGATCAGCGGTGAGGATAGGACTTGTGTTTGTGCAGTGACATACAGTAACTAAGTATTTCACTACCTAACCACAGTTGAAGGTCAACTTGATTTTTCATCTTTTTTTGCTTTTGGTTCTCTGATGTCCTCCTGGATATACTATTGATATTTTGGACTTTGGATTTTGGTTTTTGCCAGTAAGACTTTATCAGCAATGAGATTGCTTACCTACTCACTCTTTGTGCCTACTGACCACCTCACTAAGGCTGACCTAAGGAGGCTTTGCAGAAAATGGGGCCTTCCTGTATCAAGGAAATCTACTAAGATGGAAATGCTACATGCCTACATAGTCTGGGGGGAAGAAAGATGGGCAGAGAGAGAGGCAAAAAAAAAACAAATGACTAAGTACCCCTCAGATGAGGAGGGGGACTGCTCAAATGAGGAGGATGACTACTCAGATGAGGAAAGAGAACCAGTGAGAGATGAATGGCTCCTAGCTCAAGAGCGATGGATGGAAGAGCTAGATGAGTTTCTTGAAAGGGCTGAGGCAGCAAGTCTCTTAGCCCTGGAAGAAGAAAAGATTGCAGCTCAAGAGCTGAGCTGTAAAGAGCTGAAACTGGAAGCCGGAAGGGCTGAGTCCAGTTTAGATGGTGGCAGCAAAAATCTTGCATCTAGTACTGCTGAAGAAGGGCACAAGCCCAGAGATGTGGTGCCCAACTTGAAGAAGGTAGTTGACACACCCCAGGCGGTTCAAGGGTATGAGGTAGTTCCCGTTATGCACAGGGTCCCTGAGAATGATTGGGGAACTGGCACAGGGAGTCATATTCCTACTGGGGGGAGGGACACTTTACTGACTCTAGCAGAGAGTGACAGAGAAAAGGGTTCCCCCCTGGTGGACGTCCTGGATATAGAGTGTAGAGACATCCCAGAAGAATATGGGTTGAGTGTCAGGGACAGACAGATACTGTCTCACCAGTCTCAGGAGGGTGAGGTAGAGTGCTTTTCCAAGGCTGAGTTACTGGGTGGTTGGGTGAAGGGTACTGTGGTTAATACATGAGAAGGGCAGAGTGATGTAATTGCTGGAGAGCATATGTCTGGTCCTTATTTTCCAGAGCTACGCCAATACCAGGTGGAGTGTGAGTTCTCTGACCCCAGGGAACTTACAATGGAGGCAGACTTCTGGGTGAGTACCAGAGAGTCTGAAGAGGCATTTGGGGGTGCTCCTGAAGGGAGTGGTCTAGGTGGTTCCCAACCGAGTGAGGTGGGAAAGGATTGTAGTGTCCCAGGTAGGTCCCAGGCCCTAGAGGGTTCCATGAGGGAACACCAAGAGGGAAGTCTAGCCTCTACCGTAGGGCCACCTTTTGAGGGAAGCCCCGCAGTGTCAGAATAACTTGGGGGGGTGACTGTAGCCAGCATCCCAACAGTTCTGGTGTCTGGCAGTACCCCTCCTAGTGAGGGGGTGCAGAAGTCCAGACATGGGGTTGAGAGGGGGTTGCAGACCCCAGTGGAGGACCTTGAGAGTCAGGGGTCAGCTCTGAGAGCAGAGCCCCCCAGGAATGACCCAGGTGAAATCGTTTCTGGTTTGGGGGAAACCCAGACTCTGCCGGATGGGCAGAGGTCGGGAGACCTGCGCCAACCAGACTCTTGGGTGGCCCTTGGGGATGGTGTGTCCCTTGTGGGGGGTGAGAGTGCCCCCCAGGAAGTCCTGGCATGCCAGGCAAAGATTCAACCTCAGGGTGGTGACTCTGGGTTGGATACCCAGGTTCAGAGGTTAAACTCTGACCTGGTGGGAGGTAGGTGTGCCTCCCAAGAAGTCCTGCTGTGCCAGGCAATTGTCCAACCTCAGGGTGTTGACTCTGGGTTGGATGGCCAGGTTCAGAGGTTAAACTCTGACCTGGTGGGGGGTAGGTGTGCCCCCCAGAAAGTCCTGGCGTGCCAGGCAGTTGTCCAACCTCAGGGTGTTGACTCTGGGTTGGATGGCCAGGTTCAGAGGTTAAACTCTGACCTGGTGGGAGGTAGGTGTGCCCCCCAGAAAGTCCTGGCGTGCCAGGCAATTGTTCAACCTCAGGGTGGTGACCCTGGGTTGGAGAACCAGGTTCAGAGGTTAACCTCTGACCTGGTGGGAGGTAGGTGTGCCTCCCAGAAAGTCCTGGTGTGCCAGGCAGTTGCACAACCTCAGGGTGGTGACCCTAGGTTGGAGAATCAGGTTCAGAGGTTAAACTCTGACCTGGTGGATGGTCAGTGTGCCCTCCAGGAAGTCCTGGCATGCCAGGCAATTGTTCAACTTCAGGGTGGTGACTCTGAGTTGGATGGCCAAGTTCAGAGGTTAAACTCTGACCTGGTGGAGGGTCAGTGTGCCCGCCAGGAAGTCCTGGCGTGCCAGGCAATTGTTCAACTTCAGGGTGGTGACTCTGAGTTGGATGGCCAAGTTCAGAGGTTAAACTCTCACCTGGTGGAGGGTCAGTGTGCCCTCCAGGAAGTCCTGGAGTGCCAGGCAATTGTTCAACTTCAGGGTGGCGACTCTGAGTTGAATGGTCAGGTGCAGAGGTTAAACTCTGACCTGGTGTGGGGTAGGTGTGCCTCCCAGAAAGTCCTGGTTTGCCAGGCAGTGATCCAGTCTGAGGGTACAGACCCTGGGCTGGAAGACCAGGTTCAGGGTGTCCCCCCGGACCTGGAGGGAGGGGCTACTGATAACAGTGCCCCTACCATGTTGTCTTCTGAGGAGGCCATTCCTAGTTGGAGGGTGCTGGACCCCAGAAGGGAGGGCAGGGGGAGGGAAGCCTCACCCCGGGCCCTAGTCCAACCTGAAGGTACAGACCACAGGTTGGAGGGCCAGTTGCAGGTTAACAGCCCTGGACTGGTGGAGGAATGGTACAGGGCGACTTCTATAAGCACCCTGACCATGTTGGACTCTGGGGGTACCGCTCCAGGAGGGAGGGTACAGAGCCCCAGAGGGGAGGACCAGGTTCAGGCTGTCATCCCTGACCTGGTGGAAGGGAGAGTGGTTAAAGGGTGCCCAGCACCTGGGGCTACCGCCCCCCACTCTCCACAGCCACAGTGGTGGGAGAGCTTTGAGAGGCCTGGGGCCTGGCTCTCATCCCTGGCAGCTGTCAGTAACCACTGTGGCTTGCTGTCCGGGTGGACAGAGTTATCCCTGGGGAGGGGACAAGTGTCACACCCCGGGGGTAGTGGGGGCAACACCACTGTGTTGGTCATGGTGGTACTATCCTGCTCCTGGGATCCATCTGTGAGCAAAGTAAGGTTAGGTGCTGCACAGATGGATCCGCAGGTAAGGAGAAAGGTTCCCCATGGGTTGGCTTAGTGGGCCCTGAGAGTATGGACAGAGGGATCCAATTGGAGTCAGGAAGGCGAAGAACTGGAGCATGCCCCTGCTGTTGTGGGCCTGGGTCCTTGTTCTGTCGCCTCAAACAGGGAAGTACATCAGGATAGTCATTGTTCTCCCCTGGCTTTAGGCTGGTAGGGGGTCATGTTGGACCTGGCTTTTTGACAGGGTCATCCCCAAACTTTTTGCCTCCTTCCTCCTATTTTTTCTGACCTGTTGTTGTTGGCTTTTGACCTCTGGGCACTTTACCACTGCTAACCAGTGCTAAAGTTCATATGCTTTCTGTGTAAATGGTACTATTGATTGGTTTATCCATGATTGGCTATTTAATTTACTTATAAGTCCCTAGTAGAGTGCACTATATCTGCCTAGGGCCTGTAGATTAAATGCTGCTAGTGGGCCTGCAGCACTGGTTGTGCCACCCACTTCAGTAGCCCTTAACCCAGTCTCAGGCCTGCCATTGCAAGGCCTGTGTGTGCAGTTTCACTGCCACTTCGACTTGGCATTTAAAAGTACTTGCCAAGCCTAGAACTCCCCTTTTTCTACATATAAGTCATCCCTAATGTGTGCCCTAGGTAACCCCTAGAGCAGGGTGCTGTGTAGGTAAAAGGCAGGACATGTACCTGTGTAGTTATATGTCCTGGTAGTGTAAAACTCCTAAATTCGTTTTTACACTACTGTGAGGCCTGCTCCCTTCATAGGCTAACATTGGGGCTGCCCTCATACACTGTTGAAGTGGCAGCTGCTGATCTGAAAGGAGCAGGAAGGTCATATTTAGTATGGCCAGAATGGTAATATAAAGTCCTGCTGACTGGTGAAGTCGGATTTAATATTACTATTCTAGAAATGCCACTTTTAGAAAGTGAGCATTTCTTTGCACTAAAATCTTGTTGTGCCCTTCAATCCACGTCTGGCTAGGTTTAGTTGACAGCTCCTTGTGCATTCACTCAGACACACCCCAAACACAGGGTACTCAGCCTCACTTGCATACATCTGCATTTTGAATGGGTCTTCCTGGGCTGGGAGGGTGGAGGGCCTGCCCTCACACAAAGGACTGCCACACCCCCTACAGGGACTCTGGCAGACAGGATTGAACTGAAAGGGGGCTTGGTGCATTTCTTAGACACTCTTTGAAGTCACCCCCACTTCAAAGGCACAACTTAGTATAAAACAGGGCCTCTGCCCTACCTCATCAGACACTTGCTGGAGAAGAAACCTGAACCAGAAACTACATCCTGCCAAGAAGAACTGCCTGGCTGCTCAAAGGACTCACCTGTCTGCTTTTCTACAAAGGACTGCTGCCTTGCTGTTGGCCTGCTGCCTTGCTGAACTCTTGTCTGGCTGTGAAAGTGCTCTCCAAGGGCTTGGATAGAGCTTGCCTCCTGTTCCCTGAAGTCTCAGGACCAAAAAGACTTCTCTTTTTCAATTGGACGCTCCGTGCGTCGAAATTTTCAACGCACAGCTTGTTCCGCGGCAAGAAAAACGCAGCACACCGACGCTGATCGACGCGACGCCTTCGGGACGACCGAAACTTTGACGCACGGCCTCGCAAGGACAACGTCGCCTGACTTCCAAGGAGAAATCGACGCGATGCCTGCCGTGAGACCAAAACTTTGACGCACGGCCCCGCAAGGACAACGCCGCCCAACTTCCAAGGAGAAATCGACGCGACGCCTGCCGTGAGATCGAAACTTTGATGCGCAGCCCCGCAGAACGATGCGCAGCCGGAAAACAAGCAGGAAAATCCACGCACAGACCCGGGACATCTGGTAATCCCTGCGATCCACAGAAAGAGACTGTCCGCGCGCCGGAAAACGACGCCCGACTTCACGCGTGAAAAATAATGACACAAGTCTGTGTGTGCTGGGGAGAAATCGACGCATATACCCTTTTTCCACGCATCTCTTCTTCTGTGGCCCTCTGAGGAGATTTTCCACCAGAAACCAGGTACTTTGTGCTTGAAAGAGACTTTGTTTACTTTTTAAAGACTTAAGACACTTTATATCACTTTTCAGTGATATCTTTACAAATTCATATTGCAACTTTGATCGTTTTGACCTGAAGATATCCAGATAAATATTATATATTTTTCCAAACCCTGTGTGGTGTATTTTTGGGGTGTTATATTATGGTGTTGTATGATTTATTGCACAAATGCTTTACACATTGCCTTCTAAGTTAAGCCTGACTGCTCGTGCCAAGCTACCAGAGGGTGGGCACAGGCTGATTTTAGATTGTGTGTGACTTACCCTGACTAGAGTGAGGGTTCTTGCTTGGACAGAGGGCAACCTGACTGCCAACCAAAAACCCCATTTCTAACAGTCTTCTAGTTTCAAAGCCCTGTTAGCACATGTAGATTGCTTCCCCTTGTGAAAATGTCTGTTGGCCCTTAGAATGCAAGTCTCACCTACAGGACTGGTGAGAAACAGATGCAGCCCACACCTGTGATCACCTCCATGCACAACACCCATTTCAAAAAGCACTGCCCCTGATGATGCCTGGAACAGCATAGGAGTTGCCATTATGTCAAATACACCGTCAAGCATTGATACTAATTAAGCCGTGTAACACAGCCCTTGGGTTCATTTGTCACCTTCAAAAACACAGGACGTACACAGTTTGACATGTCAACTGTCTAGTTTGTCCTCAAAACAGTCTCAGTCAGACCACTGATTACGTAACTTGTCAAGTAACTGGATCCTGAATCACCTTCCATTCTGTCAGCCTGACTGGCAACTGTCTGTGCGTCACACTAAAGTATCCCTGTGCCCTACATATGTACCACACTTGCGTTAGCAAACCTCTCATTCATCAGGGGGCATTGGGCATGGGCTTCTTCCATGCATACCCAAATACATTGTATAGCATCATCTGCCTTTTAACTATACCATTTGAGTTACATCCTCTTGGAAAAGCAAAATTCATGGCCCATCCCTTGTCTGGGTTGCATTTATGCATGAATGACAAAGTGTGACAGTGTCCCAGGGCCGTAGGCAGGGATTGGGTACAGGGCTTTCAGCACAACCAGCAACCTCTGATAATGTCCATGAATAATACACAAATGTCAGGACCATGACAGTTCACACACAGCATCACAGTGCGCACAACATAGTGATGGGCCGTGTGTGGTGAATAGCTGCGAGAATAATCAGCACAGAGGCTATGATGTTCCCAGATGCAGTGGGAAGTGCAGAGGCCAACCTGTGTACAAATGTTGTAATGACACCTGCCGGAACATGACACCTGAGACATTATCTCACTCAGCACACCAAGGTTGCCCTGTTGACTGTCTCATTACACGTCTTTAGTGACAGGGTGGGACCATCCACATGTTGGTTCACATGTCCACATCTACTTTACTCACATTGATCAACCAAGGATACTCAGTAGATACAGGAATAGCTGCCACTGACTCATCATGAGTCCTGGACTGAACTGTGACAAATTACACCCCAAACAATCTACAGGATCATCATTGGACCACACACATGAACAAGACACCTATGTGTAATTGATCACTGGAAATAAGTGGACACGTGCAGTCTTGTATGCTGGTCCACCACAGCCACTTGATAGTTGGGGCTCACTTCTATGGCCTCAACTGTGGTGTCATCATACATATGAGATTCACTCTTGTCTGTCTGTGCAAACAACATGGTACCCACTTCCTCAATGCATGTGTATGACTCACTGTGGGATTCTCCAAGTAGTGCCTAGGAAGCTCTTACCAATACTCTTGGACATAGGATGTAGAAAATGTGGACCATTGACATGAACAAGCGTCTGCCATCCATCTGGTGCATGCTATGTCACATGTGGTGTCTACGTGACCCTAAAACTTGGAAGTACGCTTTGCGGGTGTTGTTACATTAATGACTAACACATGCCCTCGCTCATTTTCAATTTGACTTGCATCTAAGGATTGGACACATGGACGTCACATTCATACAACCATATGTACAATTATGCTTCATGTGATACACACACACTTGGTCAACCAACACATTAGTTGTCAAAGCACACACTTTGAGCCAAAGGTATTTAGGTATTGTACATATGTGCGTCACATTGCTATCCTCTCCTAATGCCAAACATGCACAATTTGTGCAACACATATATGTAGGCCACACTTATGACCATCTATTGCGTCAGCCAACTGTAAAAATACTGTGAAGGGTGTAGTGGATCATGTTCTGCTGCAGTATGATGTCACACATGTGAACATACACCATCAACACCATACTGTCTTCAATTAGCCAATCTCTGATGTGTTCCAAATGTAAAATAACCAAAAAACTAGTAAAAATGCCCCAAACCAGTTAATGCACTGTAATTTTGACATCCCTAGCGGTGTGCGTCATTTTTTGACAACCAAAACTGTATTTGCGTCATTTTTTTTGGATGCACAGGAGTGAAATTTAGCCCGCATCCAGATATTTGTACGGTCCATGTATCATTATGTGGATGTGGGTTAATATTCACGTCAAACAAAAGGACGCAAATACAGTTTTGGTAAACAAAAAATTGCGCATAACGTGAATTTTCATACAGGAAGTGATGCAATAGGATATCCTGTTTACAGATCATGTACATTGGGTGTACTTTCACTTTCACTTTGCAGTCTATGATCCTTTTAGACTGTGTGGCTGTGTAGAGAGTGTTGTCCTGAGATTTTGTGCTGTTTTTGTCCTGTGTGCTATCTGTAAAGTCCATTTGTGAATTAAATATTGTTTGTGTATACTGTACTACTGTGTTTTGTCTACATTTGCCCATTTATCTTGTGTTTTTCTTGTTTGTGGGAGTCTGTTGTGGGTAGTGTTAGTTTGGGGATAGTTGGGCTCTTTTAGTGTTTAGGTTTACTTTTTTTCTGTCTTTGTACCCCTACTTTCCCCCTTTTACCCTTTCTATTTCTTTTACCCCTATTCCATATCATCACTTATAAGTATGTCTGGTAGGCCACGTCTTGGCAGGATTGGGGAAGAGGAGTTGGGGGGCTTCATCTGGCTGGTGACGCATTTCTTGCCGCTCATGATCCAGGCAGGGGGCAGGGTGATACAGGGGTATCCGACAGAGGCGCACAGAATCCGGTGGGGAAAGGTGCTGCATCACCTGCAGCGTGTGTATGTCAGCCAGAGGAGTGACCACCAGCTGAAGCACCGGTGGGCTGACCTCATCACCAGGGAGCAGGATCTCTTGGACCACCTGGGAATCATGATTGGTGGCACTGTTGGTGAGTACGAATTATGTTAATGTGCACAATTAAATGCTCTGTAGTGACATCAGGGGATTAGTGCAATGTCTGCCAGCTGACTTGCTGACTGTGTGTAATGCTGGGGAAATATAAGGGAATCATTGATGCACTATGGCAAGGATCACATTTGCTAGCTGTCAGGTAGCACGTGCTCAGCAAACTTACAGGTTACTTTTCCATGAAGGAAATTGGTGCGGCCTTTTTGTCAGAACAGCTAACAAAATATGAGCCAATCATGTCTATATGGGGTACTATTGACAGAGAAGTACAGATGTACCAACATTTAGGCCAACTATGTTGACCCAATTGCTAGACTGACTTTAGAATCACTACATGATGCTGAAAATGAGTGCTGCCTTCACGTCAATTGATAATAGCAAAGTGGCTCAGACATATGTCTCATGTGAGTCTGGTGAGTGTGGAAGGAAAGCGTTCACAGAGGAACTATGAATGTGTGGGATTATTGTGTTCCTTGATCTTTTTGGATACATGTCAGTTCTTGATTTGAAAACATCGTGAAAAGGTGTAAGGTGCCCTCAGCTAACATCTTAAGATGCTTGTTGGAATTAGTTGTGCCACAATCCAAATATGGATGGCAGTCCAAGTGTATGCACATGGCCTCACATCTCCATGGTTGGTGCAAATCACCATAGCTGGGCCACATCAATTGACTATACTGTAACAACAGGATGGCTTACATAATTCCCTGCCCCTCCCTCTGTACATTGGGCCTATGTGCAATAAATGTGTCATGGCCACAAGGCATGTTTGACTGGTAATGCAGTCCTCAAGTAACCAGGCTTTGGATGTCTCTCTTGGATGCACATGATGAGACGATTACCCTCCATATTTTTTAGTGCTCACCAATTATGGGGCATGTTGTAAACCACATGATAGTTAGGGCCAATGTATGTGTGCAGATATGTGTGTAACTGTCACAGGAGACCCATGCTATGTACAAGTTGGCTGTGATATATCAGATCCAGTACCATCATGTCTGAATGGCTGCCATTTCATTATTAAGCCTACACATTGTAAATGTTTATAAAATTGTTGCACTGTGCACAGATTTTGATCACATTTCTTCCTTCCATACCTTACAGGTGGACCGGCACCCTACACTGTGGGAGAGGTGGCGACATTTGAGGACCCCGACCACTACAGTAAGTGTTGATATGTCTGTTATGTGTTGTGTTTGCTGGTTATGGACTCGTGTGAGTTGGACACATAGCAAGGTGTGATGCGTTGGATAAGCTTTTCTCTTGTTCCATGAGTGGGAATGCAGTTCTCACATGTTTTGAGTTTGCTAATGCGTATCCAATGGTATCATGTAGGGATTGTAGGACATCCCTGTAGGCCCCACTGTGAGTACAGGGGATAGTCATGTGTATGACACTTGTATCACCAAGAGTCGCAATGGAAGTCAGCCCCAATTTAGTCAGTCTGTCAGCCCCACATTCTCTAAGATTGATAGAGCTAATAGCTTTCCAATAGACATCTGCTTCCCTATTTACCTATGTTATTTTGAAACAGTAGGTAGAACCTCCTAGCAGCATGTACTTCCACATGTAGTGCAACAAGTCTGTGGAACCTGAGTGCAATGGCCTAGGTGTGCATGCAATTCATGATCATGGGTGTTCTAGAAACTCTGTGTCTGATGTAAGTCAGGCCTCACTGGAAGTATATGTTGTGTACTAAGTTCTGCATTTCCTGACATGTCTGACCCTATGAGGGCTCTAGGGTTTGCTGACTCCTAATTGTAGATAGACCTTACCTGTGGTGTGTCTGTAGAGACAAACATGTGTGGAGTTTCCTATACACTCCTCGGTGTACATGTTGTTGGCAAATTATAGTTGTGTATCTACCGCCCCCCCTCAAACACGGCCATGGGTTTGTGAATGGGGTACCTAGTACTGATGCTACCAGTTTGTTACACATACATGTGAATAAGTGACGGTTTGGTTGCATACTAGTATACACACTCAGGTTTGGCACTTGGTACTATACTGGCAAGTCCAGTTACAACTTGCAGACCATGTGGCTTTAGTTTTGCTTTCCGTACACTGGCATTTGTAGCCCAGCTCTTGGCGGAGGATATGCAGCATGATTCTTAGATGATAACTGTCAGAACTCAGATTGCAAGTCAAAGCCAGTTATTACCCATCTTGTAGGTTATGGATGTGCTTTGTGTGATGTGACCTTTGTTGTCTGGCCTGCCATATACTTCCTCAGGGACATTCAATGCTCTGTATTGTGATATGAGCTGTTACAAGTACAGTAGATGTAATGTCTGATTAACTTGCTGTGCCATTTCACACAATGCAGTTACTAATGTAGAATATCTGCATTTGTCTTCACAGCTGCTAACATGACTCCACACCAGGTCCGTGAATTTCAGCGCCGGGCCATGCGATATCAGCACATCCTGCTGGTGGAGTCGGGGTTCCGGAGGATGGCCCGGCGATATCGCCATGAACGGGCCTCCGGGGCATGGCGAGCCTTCTCACAGGGTGGGCCTACTTTGCCCACCACAGCCACCACCAGCACAACCACCAATCAGAGCCAGGTGGCCCCACCCACAGTTGCCACTGTTGGTCTAACATCTGCTGGACTTCCTGGCCCCAGCATTGCCACTGGTACAGGACAACCCACTAGGCCTGTCACCACACCCACACAGACCTCCTCCACCGGTACCCAGACTGCCACTGCTCCATCTGTTGACCCTGCAGCCTTCAACAGAATGGAACATAAGATGGACAAAGTGCTGCGCAAGTTGAGCCACCTGAGCCGGGACGTGCAGCACATTAACTGGCGGGTCAAGGACATTTAGAGGACCCTCCGGAGGGCCAACCTCTTGACACTTTTTTTGATGGACATGATTCCCTCCCCTCCCTCCTCTTTCCTTGTTCTTATAGTTAGTGGGCTTAGGGGGCTTAGTGTTCGGTTAGTATAGCCTGTTAGTTTAGTTAGTGTTGGTGTGTGGGAGGTGGGGGGTCCTCATTCTTTATATTTTTACTTATTAAGTGTGTGGGTGGGTGTGTGGGGGGCTATGTTGGGGTTTTTGTGTGTTAAATAAAAAAAAAAAAAAAAAATGTTTAAAAGAAAAATACCAAAAAAAATATATATTTGTTTAGGATAGTATAGGATGTGTTTAGGTTAGTATGTGTTGTCCTCCATGTGACCCGTCTCATAAGGGGGGTGGGGGTAGATGTTTAGAACGTTTCATTACATGTGATAAGTAAGTGTAGCTTAGGTTAGTTAGGGACAGTTGTGGGTAATGAGTAGTCAGGGTAGATTAGGGTAGGTAAGATTTTTCCATCAGTTTCCTCATCTGTGGTCAGCATTTAATAAATATTTGGTTACCCCTTAATAGTATGTGTTGAATGGTACTATTTGTATGTTAACTTAGACACCTTCATTTGTGCAGTTTTTGTAGTGTTTACTTAGATTAGTGTGGCATGTTTATTGTCTTATTTTTGCATGTTTACAACATTTTGCGACCACTATTTGAGGACTTAGTTATCCCCTGAGGAAGCATTCTTCTGTCCAACACAGCATGGTGGTATATGGTTTCTCACTTCATCTGATTTGTCCCTCAGGAAGGGCAGAGTAAATGGGCACTGTGCAGAATTCTCTGACTACATATTATCAGGATAGTTGTATTGACAAGCTGCGTAATTTGACAGTAGGCACATTTCAGTTATCTACTTCACAGTTGATATGTCACATTACCCAGAGGCAGATTTGTTGTGTAAGTGCTATTTATTGAAACGTACTGTAGTGCTATCTGTACATTGTCCATGATTGTGAGTCCATTATAGTGACATATTAAATTGGGATCCAACACAAGGGGTTACGGAAATGCTTTTGACATGCTGGGGTTGACGTTTCAGACAGTGCAGAGGGACAGGATTTGGCAATGAGTAGGAGAGAGACAAGCACTGGGCTGGGTGACAAAATATACAGTGGTTTGCAGAACAGTGCTCGAGTAAAGTTGTTGCAAGACTGGCAAGTTACAATGTGCAGGACCTTGGTAAATGTGGGCCATGTGGCAGGGACTAGTGCTTCCGGGTCATTTTTCTTGTGAATGTGATCTGTTCCATGTCTTCTTCTTCTGATGTGTGTGTTGCCTCCTCTGTTCATGGTGGTGGTGGTTGTGAAGGGGCAACACACACCTCAGTGTTAGAAGACGTGGAGTCAGACATCCCGGTCGCTGCTCCCTGTGAAGGTCTTAAGGGCAGTACTGCTGCAAGGAGGGTCTGCTGGTTCTTGAGAATAGCAGCCACATCACGATGGTAGGCAGCCAGGTCAGCCCTGAGGGAGTCATGATTGCATTTGTGCATGCAGTGGAAGGTTTGGGGTGCGAGGTGTTGTGGCAACTCCCTTACTGCAGTGGTGAATTCCTTGACAGGTTCTTGTAGTCCTTGCAGTATGGATGTTAGGGCTTGCATAGCTGCTGCCTGATCTGCAGATGACATCACGCACGAACGCACCCCCTCAAGGCTGGCTGCCATAGTTTGCATCCCCACCCACACCTCCTTGGCCAGCTCCGGCTGTACTCCGACTACAGTTCTCTCAAAGCTGGTGCCAGTGTCGTCAGAGTCCTCAGCTGTATTGGAGCTGGCAGGTCTTACAATTGGGGTGGTGGGTGGATCCTCTGCGATGGCTGCTTGTTCTGTGCTCCTCCTTGTGACTGAAGGTGGGGTCTGGAGGGTTTCAAGGACCTTTTGGATAGTCTCCTGGGGAATGTTTATCGGCTCATCATCCATGTCATCAGGGAAATCTGGTACAGGCATATCGGCAGGAGATCCATCTTCCTCTGCAATGAAACAGGGTACAATTAGTGTGTCTGTGTTGTGGCAATTTTTATGTGACGTGCCTGTCTTTTGATGAATTCACTTTGTGATCTTGTTTTGTGTTAATATCTCCAGTCCTTCAGATGGGTATTCTTCCAGGCCTATGGTCCACCTGTGTGTCACATGTATGTTATTGAGTTATCAGACTTGTCAGCCTCATCGCCTCTAGGTGTTGATTTATGCCAAATAGAGAATTGCCACCTTCTTTTCCTACTCGACCCTCTGTGTACATCCATTCTCATGGTGAGACCTTTCACTGGCTGTGGGTGTACTGATGGCCCTGGCAGCAAACTTAACAATCTGGACCTGCCCCAATCTCTGATCGTTCACATCCACTTAAATGTAATTGACATGTGGCATATCCTATGCATGGCAATGTAATGATCCGATATGGATGTTGACATTGGTAATGTGTCCTGCTGATGTTGGGGAATGTGTGTTACATTGGATTGCCCTGATAGTCGTATCAGTGTCCTATTTCATCCTCTGACTGTGCAGGTGTATTTCAGTGATCAGTTACATGTGTCCCCTCCTCAATGCTGTTGTCTGAGCAGTATGACATTTGGGATGTTGCCTTGTTACCCAGGCACAGGATGGACCCTGACATATGCAGCATGGGTGTGTCCTTAGTGCTGTGTAGCTCCTAATGTTGTTTACATTGGCTGATGTTTGCGACAACCATGGGCATTGACATTTGAGAGTACTGGGGCCTTTGTCTTGTTTCTGGGGATTGTTGCAGTTGTCATCCTCAACCCATAATTTAGGTGTGTTACTGCCATTGGCTACTTGAGCTGCACACAGAGCAGAGGTGGTAGTGGCAACTGTTGTCGCAGTTACATTCCAGTTGTCGGTATGGCTAGAGGATTGCTAACAGGGCCCTAGCTAATGTAGGGGGTATGTTGGCTGACGTGTGCCAGGATGTCAGTTTGGCGTAGTGGCCTTCCCTCCTTGCGTGGCTTTCCCTTTGCTCCATTGTTGGCATGACAGCATGCCCCGACGGGACTGTTGTTGGTGTTGTGTAATGGTGTGCCCCAGGTCTTCTCAGAACGGGCCATGCCCCCCTACCGTGCCCCTTTACCCATGCCACTCCATCTATTAGATGACTTCAATGCAGTTAGTGGTCGGTATCCCCCCCGCTCACAGTTGACATTAGTGCATTTTAATTCCCCATGCGACTTACCCTGCATGTGCGTTGTCTCCTGGTAGTCTGCGCTGTCCTGTCCTTGAATCCCTGTGACGATCTCCTCAGGGATGACGGCTGCGACCATCTCCTCCATGTGGTCCAGGGCCTCCTGGTGTGCTGGACTCCCCCTCCAGTCTGCAGTGCTGCCTTTCTGTTCCTGGCCATCTTTTCCTTGGTCCTGCGCTTGCAGTCATGCCAGCGTTTCTTGCACTCGATGACTGTTCTGCGTACTTCAGCCACACTGTTAATCTTGTCGACAATTTGTTGCCATATGGCCTCTCTCCTACTGATTGGCAACTTTGATGTGACAAACAGTTGGTGCTGGTGCTCCGTCACCTCTTTAACCAGAATTTCCTGCTCCTCTGCACTAAAGGGACACTTTCTTTTCTTCTTAAAAGTGTCCTGGTTCTTCTGTGGGTCCTCCTGGCTGGTTCCTGGTCTGCTGTCATCTTCCTGGGGTCTGTAGTGGCATCTGGGATCCATTTTGGCTCTCCACTGGTGAAATGGCTGTGTTTGCTGGTTTTTTTGACGCTATTGCGTAAAAAAAAACAGCGCATATCGGGTTTGCGGTGTCGTAAATTGACCCATAGTCATTTCCACCACGTTAAAGTTGTTTTCCTTTCCGACTTGACGCCGTGGTGTGCGTCAAAAATAATGACTCCCACCTGTTGTTTGCGCCGCCGTGCGTCAAAGTATAAATATGACGCCCGCACGGTGCACCAAAATGGCGTTAGCTGCGTTAATATTTTTGACGCAAAACTGCGCCGGCGCAGTTTTGCGTCAAAAAGTATAAATATGGGCCTTGGTGTCTTGTCTTGGGTAATGGTAAGTGTTATAATGCTAATCTTATGTTATCTTTATGGTACTGAGACACCTTGCCACACTAACCTCCCCCACTGTGACGCCCCAGGCCATGGTTGCAAATCGCTGGCTCCTTTAGAAGTGGAGATGCTGCATTTGTTCCCTCATGAAATTGATCCAAAAGATGAGCATGGTTCTTGTTCCCTTGCAAAATTGATCCAAATATTGGATTCAAGCACAAAGGGAGAAATATGTGCTTACAGTAAAGGCATTTATCTGCTGTATGGCCTTAAAACTGTCCCTATCATCATGCCCTTAGCATTAATGCCAAAAACATGAATTGATATGCAAACAATAAATATTAAAAAGTGATTTAGTTACTCTTATTTCACATGTTTTAATTAATGTTGCTTTCACCAAGAGAGTTAGCTGTTTCATCATGATCTGTTTCTGTCTTGCCTAGTGCACACTTTGATTCGTGCCAGGTGTTTATTAGGGGCTTTCATTGAGAGTGCTGGTGCTGAGGCTGAAGGTAAAGCAAAGTGCCTGTCAGTGTGTTGGTGCCTTCACAAAGCACACAGAACAATGGTCACGTTTTCCAGTTACATTTGACATTTAGGGCCAGATGTATCATGAAGGCCTTTTGCGATTCGGAAATAGCGATTTTTAAGAAATCGCTATTTCCGACTCGCAAAATGGCATGTATCATATTTGCGGATCGGTAATAGCGATTTCTTAAAAATTGCAAATGCTATTATCGAATCGCAAATTGCGATACCCGCCCCATTCGCACCTATGAGCCTGTTGGCCCATATCTGGAAATTTTTTGCATTTCCAAAATTGCGATTTCTTAACCAGAAATTGCAATTTTGGAAATGCAAAACCCCAGGGTGCTAGGGGCCTTAGGCCCCCTCTGCTGCACCCCAAAATTATTTTTGGGGACATGTAAGGTGCACACATGCCAAAAGGGGCATGTGTGCTTTACATGTACATTTTAAAAATGCATTTAAAATGCATTTTTAAATTTTGCACATGGTGACATGCCTAAATGCCCAAATCGCATTTAGGAATGGCTTCATACATGTGCTAAAAAATCGCAAATAAGGAATCCTTATTTGTGATTTCTTATTTAAAGAGTCTAAATTTGCAAGACTCTAAACAGGGTCGCAATTTTAAGGAATCGCTATTTTAGCGATTCCTTAAAATTGCGTTCAGAATGTCTTTCTGACATTGTGAACTGGCTTTTTGCATTCGCAAATGGGCATTCGCACCGTTTGCGAATGCAAAAAACCTTGATACATCGGGCCCGTAGTGTAATGTGTGTGAAGAGGATGCACAGAGGTCATAATATTTAGAAGGCAAAAGCAAAAGGAAATAAAGTGCTTATATGTGAATGATTGCAATGTATGTTTGGGGTGGTAAAATGAGGGAGATGCAGGGAGTGCATTCAGGGGAGAGTGAAAAGAGGGTGCTGAAGAGGAGAGAGGAGGTTGAAAATGTGCAGATGGATGAGATGTGAAGAGAAATAGGGCAAACATATCTAACATTAAAGAACAAATAACTGAAGGCCCTACTCCTTCCGCAGGCCTCAACAATATTTAATTCATAGTCTCACAATTTTAGAATTTAAACATTTTCAATGTTAATTATTTATAACTAATCATTGTTGTTACTCATTTATCTTCCACAGCTAACAACCATTGACAAAGCCAACTGTACTGAAAGGCTTTACGTGATGTCAATTGTTGTGTTATATTTCTGGATGCAATAGCATCTCATTTTGCATTTTCCCTTTTAGAGAGCCCCCACTTTTTTCATCCCACTTAAAGACCTGTCTGCACATATTTCTGTATGCCTGGTTGCAGCCAGCAGTTGTGTGTGCTTCCTGATGCCTGGTTAGAACATATTCTTCCAAAGTTGATGCTGCATGGAGTGCAAGACAGTGGGTAAACACACACTTTAAAGGGCCTGAAGTTGTTGCAGAGTACAATTCTCACATTAAAGTAAGGGGTGAACGTATTAATGCCGTAATTTATGTGTTTAATATTTCAAGACTATACAGTCCCACTACTTTATAACCCTTGCTTTCTCACTAAATTTATTTCCTTTCAAATGGACAACTTGTCAATCTTTTTTCTATTTTTTCTTGGGTGGAGGACCCACCCTGGACCCCACGTTTGTCCACTGAGCTTGCTCCCTACATAAAAGTCGTATCCAGACTATTACGCCCCACCACTTTCAAATGTCACCAGCCGCCACTGCTTGTATATGTGTAGAACATGTACCTCAGTCAAAATGTCCTTGCAAAAATGGAACCCTTAGAAGTTCAATCTCTCCACCTCAAACGTTTTCAACAAAAGCCCTGACCATTTGGAATTCCTTCCTCATAGACATGAGATGTGTGTCAACACTCCTAATTTTCACAACAAATGTTTAAGACTACTTACTTAACCAGACCAAATTGTATAAATGTTTTGATTATAGCTAACCTAAGTATGTACGCATGTGCTACTGATCACAATTTGTCAGATTTTGTCTTCTGATTCTATAGATCCTACCTCCTTATCCTTTACTGTACAAAAACAACCTTCTGACATGTGAATCATTACTTTAAAAAGATGTGTGCCCTAAATACTGTTTGGCAGGGATACAACAAAATGGAATAAATGTGTTGGTACACTTTTGTATATGTGCGGGCCGAGTGAGGTCTGTGTGTACATTTTCTAGACAGCATGGTGTAATCTAGTTTTGGTTTCAGTTTTGTGCGGCAACCTATAATTATGGAGGGCTTTGTGTAAGGCTGTCCACAACTCTGCTGACCTGGGAAACTAATCTATTTAAATAAAATTCCATCCTGCTCTCCTGGAAGGTGGTACAGTGCTCTTGTGTGTTGGGATGTCAGGTTTTTACTCTGAAGTTGATGTAATGTCTGTTCCGGGCTGTCCATAGTACTTCTTCCCTCCTGCAAGATCTATTTCTCTGTGAGGTGTAGCCTGCTGTCTAAGGCACAATTAATATTTCACCTGTGCTGGTTGCAGCCCAGGAGAGGGTCCTGTTGTCCAGGGCCGTGGGCTGAGCTTATCAAGGTTGTGTCATGTCGTTGTCTGATTGGGGAAGTCCTCAGAATATGAAAGTTGCAGGAGAGCGGATTGATCACCTCGTCAGAAAAGTAATTTATTTTCTGTTGTACCTTATTACAGGATTTCTGCTTTCCAGTGTCGTGCTGTACACCAGTATAACAAAGACTTTTGTGTTCAGGGATTAGCACTATGTTAGTGGCTGCCTCCTTTTCAAGGATGAAAACTGTCAACTGTTTTGAAATTATCAAGCAATTCCAGAGATAACCTTATTTAAATCCCTGGTTACTTGTCTCCCACTTTACTTGACAGACTGATGAGTCTGTGCCACAGACATAAAGGCTCCGCTGGCTTGATACATTTCGCTGGTCCTCAGATATAAGGCCTTTTAATTGTGCTTCCGCCGCTCCGTCCGAAATCCCACTGTACAGACTTCACAACCATCTATAGTCCTCCTTCTCCGTATCCTGTAGGCCAGTGGACATATAGGGGCTGTTTGCAAGATACAGTGCTTGCTACAAGGTATTCTCTTCACCACCTTAGTGTTGGGTAAAAATTACCTGTGTGCTCTTCTAGTCATTGTGGACAGGTTGTGAGTACAAGACACAGCACTGAAGCCTCAGGAAACTGTTGATTGCGACAAATGAAACATAAATCACTGCTGTGCACACTGTTACTGCTTCAAATAAGAAGTTATACAAGACTGTGAAACCAGGTTGCGTTTGGTTTGAGCATCCCTTGGTGGAATGCAAGTGCAGACTGACAGCCTGTGATCTTGAGCATGTTGATGAATCAGGCCTCATTGAAATAGATGGTGAATGATCTATGAGCCTTAGTCTCATGCTCAAAATATAGTTCACTAAGAGTGTTTCGTGTAAATTATGCGACTGAAAAGGAGTTGGAGACCTCTGTTTGTCTTTGTGTATCCCAATTTCACGTATAATATTAGGTGTTATCGATATTAATTTACTTTTTATCTTTACTTAGTAAAATATTGACTAGCAAGTATTGTGATATGTTGCCAAATTGTGAGAGTTTAAGTCTCATCGCCTCCTCGAGTAAGCTTGGACTGTTCTACTTTGCTACTGTTGAGGGTTAACATGAAAGGTGTGTAGTTGGTAAATGATTTAGAGTCCAGTTGTTCTCTGGGCACACGTGTGAGTGACTGAATGACTCCAAGAGTCACCTTTGCAGCACAGTAACTCCGGATAGCCCTGGGACCACACAAGGATAAGCAGGACATCCCTTTAAAGAAATCTTGGGATCTTAAAAGTGGGTGGTGTACTTTTTTACTTGCACGTGCTTTGACAGATGTGGACATTAAGTATTAACAAGAATGCCAATGCAAATTAGTTTCTATAAGAGACAACAATGACTGAGGAGAGAGCAAATATTCATTCTAAGAAAGGTGCCTTCGCAGGGCAAAGAACCACACATTTTATTCACTCTTCTGTTCACTCCGTCAACGTCTACAAGGTGGCAATAAAAGATTTTAGGTAACGTGCTTACTGACATAAAGCAAGTGTAAACCTTATTCAAAACAAGATAAAAAAGTCCAAGCAGAAATCAAATGTTTTACTCAAATGCGGGACAGAAACGGCTTTATAAGACAAAACAGAATTATGTTTTGACAGCAAGCACCGTTATATTTTACCTCATTATATAAATCAAACATTTATGTTTGAAAACTATTTAACAAGCAGGTTTCCAGATGATATTTGAGTCTGACAGTTGAAAATAAATGCTTTGTCCTGTAAAGCACCACATTTCATTATAGCTCTCATGCTTAAAATTCCATCTGCTTCGCAAACACTCTATGAACACTGTGAACGCAATCATTAATCAGAAAGGCAATAAAGAGCCTTTATGGAATAGCAATCTCTTACAACGATTTTCATTATCCTTTCTCTCTGTGGTACCCACATTTCGGTTCCTTTGTTTAGTTTTACCTGCAGACGCTGACAGCGTTCGCATATGCCAGCCATAAATATTTGTATGGACTTTTTTTGAATGACCTACTTTGAATATGTGCTTGTAATGATTTCTTGTATGATTTACAAAGAAATATATTCAAGTTGTTATGCTTGCTCCCTGAACACATTCACTTGCATTCCACATTACTCTTAGGTTTACTTAGATGTAAAAAAAACAGATTTAAAAACCTGTCCAAAGATATGGCTTGCTTTACAGAAAATATCTATCTATCTATCTATCTATCTATCTATCTATCTATCTATCTATCTATCTATCTATCTATCTATCCAGAGAGAGACAGAGAGAGAGAGAGACAGTCTGACTCCGATTTCCCACAGTTCTGGGAGGTCAATTGGTAACAGTCGTTGGCAAATTGGTGGGAATGCCCGCACACATCAAAAACACCGGTGCTTTAAAAGTGCGATAAAAAAAAACACTGCATACTCACACCAGTTCAGCTGCAAATATGTTTATTGATGAACCTGCTGCAGGCCCGACTTGTTTCAGCAAGAAGTCTTTCTTACGGGTCAAAGAGCAAGCTACAATATACACCTTAAATGTGAGCTACCTGACGTGAATTTAAAAGGCGCAAACAAAGGACTTTTACATGGAAAGTGCAATCTGATTTTAGCAGCAACCATCTTTTAGCTATCATTTCTCATATGAGTAGACTAAAAATCATAGTAATTGAAAAACATAGGTTGATTTCAGATATAAAGTCCATAAGATCTGACTCTATTTCAGGTGGGCCCGCAATTCCTTCTCAGATAACACTTCTCCCATTTAGTGCTGACTCACTGTCATGTCTGGTATAAACCTTAATAACACTGTCATTCACCATTATTGTTCTTATCATTCCTAGGACTGAGAGAGTGTCAAGTCATTCAGATAATGACCTAGATATAACACCAGATGCAACACCCAGTCTTGGCAAGTGTTCAGTTATTAATATGTCAAGGCCATCAAAAGAACTTACATAGAGAAATCATCAAAAGGGTGTAGTCTGAATTGACGCCCCTTCATCTCCCATTTTCTTAAAGATGTGTCTAAGACACTTCTTCTGACACCCACGATCTGTATTCAACATTCCTGAAACTATGTCAGAGGTTTACATCCCTGATAACAATTTGGGGGTGATTCTGACCGCGGCGGACGGCGGTCGCCGCCCGCCAAGCGGTTCCCGCCGAAAGACCGCTCCGCGGTCAAAAGACCGCGGCGGTCATTCTGGCTTTCCCACTGGGCTGGCAGGCGACCGCCGAAAGTCCGCCCGCCAGCCCAGCGGGAAACACCCTTCCCATGAGGAAGCCGGCTCAGAATGGAGCCGGCGGAGTGGGAAGGTGCAAAGCAGACACTGAAATTCTTTGTGGGGCCCTCTTACGGGGGCCCCTGCAGTGCCCATGCCATTGGCCCCCCAGGGGCCCCACGACACCCCATACCGCCATCCTGTTCCTGGCGGGTGAACCGCCAGGAACAGGATGGCGGTATGGGGTGTCAGAATCCCCATGGCGGCGCAGCAAGCTGCGCCGCCATGGCGGATTCCCATGGGCAGCGGAAAGTCGGCGGTACACCGCCGGCTTTCCGCTTCTGGCCGCAGCTGTACCGGTGCGGTCAGAATGCCCGGCGGAGCACCGCCAGCCTGTAGAGAAACTACAGACGTAGATTGCAGATCCAGATGACTACAGCACCAAATTACCACTTTGACAGAGGGGACTCAAGCAAGACTCCACAAGAATTTCATTCTACCTTCAGAAATTGGTCCCCAGATTTTATTCCCACACAGATGCAATCTCCTACTACTTTGCCTTGTGCTTGAAATAGCTGAGAAGCTACTCCAAACAGACAACAAACCCTGTTGTCTAGTTATGTACACCACCTCCAAAAACTAATCTTAATGTTAATTCATCTGCTAGAACTAGCGTAGCACTTACAGATGGTACAATTCTAGTGTAAGGACCATAAATTGTGATTCAATTTTTCCTTTTTATCACTGATATTGAAAAGCTTTATAAGGACTCTCGGATCTCAACAAGACTGCTGGATTTGGGATGGCAGCACCTCTGCTTGTAGGTGACTTAGTCACTCCCACATCAGTTGGAAGCTGTCAACCAAACCCTCCGAGCTCTCTAGCAGCACCTCACCCAAACCCAAATGATAAAGGTGATTTGTGGCAACCTAGCGCATGGAACTCTGAAGGCCCACAGGGAAGTCGTGGTGAACAAGCCTTACTCTTTTCTCTCTAAATAAAAGTATCTTACACATACACATGCACAATAAAAGTAGATGCAGGATAATTTTCAGTACATTTATTGAAAAGACTGCAACCTATGATAAAATGCATGAGCTGCAATGATTAGGATAATGAGGGATAACAAAATCAGGATTGTGAAGATCAGAACTGTAAAGATGAACAACCCCAATATGTTGCAATAAACATGAATATATAATTCCTTCCTAAAGCCTACTCTCTAGCCTCTAGCGAGAACATGGCATTGTGAGCCCAATCTGTCCGTGCAATGTTCATAGGAAGCACAGCCCACCCCTGTTACCTTAGTACAAGGTTGGGCCTCCAGTCTCCAGATGAGGCTCTGTAGAGACACAAAAGCTGAGGTCGGCTGCAAACTGACATGCAGTGTGGATGGAAAATCTTGGCTTGAACCCCCTCTAAAGCCCTTTGTCCGATGAGGTGTTTATATAAGGAACATGTTTTGTTCTTGCAAAAATAAGTCTGATGCGGGTATGTACCTAAGTGTTAGACTGTTTGAGCAGTCCTGTGGCGGCAATACAAAATTATTATCTTGTGCTTTTTGCATTCTGTTTTTGTCAACCTGGAGCAGAAGAACACAATGAAAATATGTTATCCATAACACTGATAATGAAGGTCTCGCAAAATGTCAACTGATTATGAAAATAAAAATATCACCACTAAAACATGCTGTGCTAAAATGAATAAAAGAAATAATTGAAAACAGAGCATATTATCTGGGGGAAAGGGCACAGGCCGCAAGCCTAAGCTAAGCCAAACACTGTGCCCAAGCATAGAACTAAGAAAAGGACCTGCAACACGCTCCCCTATTGCTGAAACAAGGGTACAAAGTCCAAAGCCAGAAAATGCTCTAACTAAGGACCTAAAAGCATACATAAAATCATACATAAGAGACAAAGGCCCTCATTACGACCATGGCGGTCTGTGATAAAGTGGCGGTAATACCGCCAACAGGCTGGCGGTAACTACCGCCAAATTATGACCATGGCGGTGATATCTCCGAAAGACAGCCAATGTACCACACCGCCCACCAGGGCAGAAACAACAGTCACCACGGCGGTAGCCACCTACTGCCAGGCAGAAGACAAAGTACTGCCCAACATATTATGACATGCCAAACTGCCACCTTTTCCGGGCTGGTACCAACGCTATCAAAAACCTGGTGGAAACAGAGCTCAGAAGTGAAAGGACTCACAATTGGAGACACAGGGAAGAACCACACCATCATGGAACCAGAACTGCAAGTCTTTCCGATGATCTTCTACGTTATGCTCCACCATGGACACTAGCGCTGGCAAAGACGATGACAGTGAGTACAGCCACCTAGCACACAAGGGAGGGGGGGAGGAAAACGAGAGTGGCACACACACGCACAACACACACCCCATACACACAACCAGCTGCACCAAAAAACAATGTATCCCCGTAAATTGGCTGAATAATGCAAGGACAACAGGAATTGACTAAAGTGATTGTAATAAGATCAAAATCAAAATTAATAATTAGATTTGGCAATGCAACAGATATGTACAAATGTACAAAAAAGGGGCACTCCCAGTCCTCAGTTCACAGGGGCCACATGGCCACAGGGTAAAGTCAAAGGCCCCACTCTTTCCCTGCACCAATACAGAGAGAACACTGCAGGGGCATCAGTTGGCAAATAAGCAGGCACCACAGGGGAAGGGGGGGGCACCTCAGCCGGATGCGGAAACAAGACCACTGGTTATGGAGGGGACAACATGCCCTGTGCTTGGTCCTGGGGAGTGCAAGGCCACAGTCTCTCAAGTGGGTGACTTGCCCACTGGTTCTGGAGGGGGCAACATGCCCTGTGCTTGGTCCTGGGGAGTGCAAGGCCACAGTCTATGAGGGGAGGTTCTGGAGGGGGCAACATGCCCTGTGCTTGGTCCTTGTGAGTGCAAGGCCAAAGTTTCTCGAGTGGGTGTCTTGCCCACTGGTTCTGGTGGGGGCAGGACATTCAGCAGCCCATGGAGGCTGGATCATATGGCATCAGCTGGCAGTGACGGCTGCACTGTGGTGGTGGTGGTTGTGGGAGGCTCATGCTCAGCCCCTGCACCCTCTGATGGTTGCACTGTGGTGGTGGTTGTGGGAGGCTCCTGCTCAGCCACTGCCCCCTCTGATGGCTGCACTGTGGTGGTGGTTGTGGGAGGCTCTTGCTCAGCCCCTGCACCCTCCGATGACTGCACTGTGGTGGTGGTTGTCGGAGGCTCCTGCTCAGCCCCTGGACCCTCCGATGGCTGGATGTGGTGGTTGTAGGAGGATCCTGCTCAGCCCCTGCACTCACTGATGGCTGCACAACTACGGCTGTCGGTGGAGGCTCTGTGACAGCTTCTGGTGCAGGCTCCTTCCCCTTTTTGCTGGCTGGTGCAGGCTCCTTCCCCTTTTTGCTGGCTGGTGCAGGCTCCTTTCCCTTTTTGATGGCTGGTGCAGGCTCCTTCCCCTTTTTGATGGCCGATGCAGGCTCCTTCCCCTTCTTGCTGGCTGGTGCAGGCTCCTTCCCCTTTTTGCTGGCTGGTGCAGGCTCCTTCCCCTTTTTGCTGGCTGGTGCAGGCTCCTTCCCCTTTTTGCTGGCTGGTGCAGGCTCCTTCCCCTTCTGTATTTGTGGCCTGGAATCCTTTCCACCACGTCTAGGTGATGATGAAACTGGGCCCGTGGACTGTGAGGTACTGGGTTTTTCAGAACCGGTACTGATCCGGTAACCCAGTGGTGCCAGGGTACACCCAAAGACCTCGGGTACTTTCCTGATTCAGACCACAGAAACTCAGAGTCTTCAAGGTGAAGTCAAAGATCGAATTTATTGGCTGCAACCAAGTAACAAGCGTCCTAGAAGTACAACAGCACGGTTTGTATGTTCTCAGGAGACTGTGTGTCAATGCAAAGTCAGGTTTCCTTATATACAGTTTTTTAAGCTTCAGGCAAACATTCTTGACATTTTGGTTGGTCATTCACATGTTTTCACTACAAAGGAAAAAACAGTGTCATGATGAAACCTCATATTTCATGTCATCCAACCCATAATAAATTACCCGGCAAGGCCTAGTATTTTACATCAGATAAGTGTGGACCCCCAATACAAACGGGCACCTCCCCCTCGTAAAGTAAGAAGAAGAAAAGAGCAGGTGCAGGTGTGAGCAAGATTAGGCAGGGTGTGTGAGCGATAATAAGGGTTTTATGGCATGGTGTGCCTTGATGCTATCTGATTCGGCCACTGGGAGAGGGACTGACCAAACAGGTTTGGCCTGAGGCAATGGTTCCAGCTTGCCCAGGTCAGAGAAAAGTCAATCAAGGTGTACGTGTCCTTGGAATCAAATCTGACTGTATTATAAGCCTATGTGAGGGCAACTTTTAAAAATGGCTGCCGTGTATAAAATGGGAGCCACGAGTGCAGGACGAAAATGGCGATTTCGAGGTGAAAACGCTGCTGGAATTGAGCGAAAATGCTCATGCTTAGTGTACTAGTCATTATCGGTCTTTTGATACTAAAATCGTACTGCTGTGGCAAAGTAAATTACATGGGTCCAGAATTTTTAGAACCACAAACCCTCCTTTTGCCCTTACATAGGCAATAAACCTATTCTCATGCTAATCTGAGTCCGGGTCTATGTTTCTAAAGTCGTTGAGATGTTGCTGTAACATCATCCTAGTATTTAGCTCGTCTCTTGGTGCAGGTTTCCTTATGCATGATGTAACACAGAGGCCACATATGGCAGGACAAAGTAAGGAATACCTCTATCTGCAGTAGGTGGCATAAGATCACACACCCAACAATTAGTGATGTTCACTACTAACTAGTGTTGATGCAGAAGCTGTAGAAAAGAATTGCTTACGAATTCTGATCTTCTAACCTGCTCATGTTCAGGAAAAGGGTGAAAAGAGTGCAAAGAAACAATAGTAGGAAAAGACATAGGTTGGGAAGTGGGTGCAGAAGTCAATTGAGTAGAGAAAAACAATCCCACCCATAAATGACAACGTCATGTTTAAAAGACACTAGAAAACACGTTATTAAGAACATATAGACAACGGGAGAAAGTAGTGACCACTATTACAAATGAAATAATAATTTTTCACAACCCTAACCAAAAAGCAAATCCTAAAATTATCTAGTAACATTTTTAGGGCTCCTCTGCATTTCAGTAATTTTGGTATGTTCAGGTGGAACAGTGGTGACTCTCATTAATGCTCTAAGGTGAAAAGGGGGTACTCTTTCCACAGAAAATGGACTTTATTCTGCTTTTACTAAACAGAATAGTACTTTAAAACAATGCCAGCAAAACAATCAGTCTCCTAACACCTAGTCTATACAATCACACGGAAACCTCTTGTGAAACCAACTATGCCCAGAGTCCGTTCAAAAAGCCTCTCTGGCAGGCTTCTATTGTCCATCAAATTTTCTTTTGTTGTTTTCTTTCGCATGGGCCTCTCAATTCAGGCCTCTTCATGAGAAAAGTACTGCTTAGTTGGAGTGCCCTCCTGGAAAACACCCACAGCTCACTCGAAAGTCTCAATGTCTTAAAGCAATGCACCAGTGTCTCTCCTCTGTGGCAGACACTACAAACAATGTGCTCTTCATTGATCAAGGGCACAAATCATCTCGTGCAGACCCAAGCACCATTAATTGGGAAATAGCTCAAGCTCAGCAGCACTTTCAGACTCCAACACTCATTAATTAGTGTCAGAGGACGCTCAAGCTGCTCTTTCATGGGCACCACAATATAGTGCCTTTTTCCAAACTTGAAATCTCCGGTGCACTGCCCTTCTTCCGTTGGAGCAAAGAAAAGGGGGTGTGTGGCCAAAACTCAGGCCAAGGGGCTCAAGGGATTGCACACTGTCAGAGGTTACCAGCACATGACAGGTAGAGAAATGAAACCTCAAAACAGCTCTGCCATCAACAACAGGAATCCTTCTCTTTAGCTCTTTTACACTGAAACTTTGGTTTTGTGATGTCCAACGCCGTCTGATGGAGCAAGTACGATACCATGCGCTGGCGATCGCTGTCCAGCTTTGCTACTTTCTGGGTGCTGAGACTGTAGGGCCAAAACGTCCGTCTTTCATCTGTAGCTGTCACTGATGGGAATTAGGCTTAAATCAATGTCCTGCAGGTTATTATGACTTGATACCCGCAGAATCTAGTGACGAAGGAAATGTGCCACAGTTGTTAGTTCCCTTCAATTTAGTACAAAAACAGTTCATGGTTTTTAACAAGGGGACTGCAAGCAGGTGGTCTGCAATCTTCAAAGGAGTAGCCATACACCATGGGCATAAAATACAAAGACAAAGGCAGAAGGGCAAAACAGGGTCTCTAGCACCTTTAATTGGGTTCTCTCCATTATTCTCTGCCATCTATAGCTACATGAGAATTCTATCTGAATGGATTTCCTCACACAGTGGCATTGTCTAATGGGGTAAACACATATTTTCCTCAATGATTAAGTCTAGGTGTTCCTCCTTATCTTAGAACATCTCAATAGAGAAATCACATGATACCGATTATCAGGGACATGTAGAAACTTTCCTTTAAAAACTGTGCATCAGGTGCACTATGCAATACACAGGCTAATAGTCTAATGTGCAAACAAAAAGACAAGAACTAGAGGGTCCTGATATTTGCATGATTAGGACACATCTGATCCCACCAAAAATTAAAGTAGCAGGAACAGAAGGGAACCAAAAACCAAATTAAAATAGACATTGAAAATTTGTCATGTTCAAAAAGGTAAACATAAGATATCTCCAATTGAGATGGAAAACTTGTCTTACTATAATATTGAGTCAGTTAACCAGTCTATCGCTACCCTGACAGTCAGGCTGGAAAACATTGAAGCAGGCCTAAGGCAAATTCTTGAAAACCAGTCTGGTCATGCCAAAGGGAATTATACATAACATGGGGGTCCCTGGTACATCACTGCAGTCTGGAAATGTGAACCTGAACAATACATCAATAATAATAAAAGGTCTGACTGGTGAAAGGAATTTGAAAAAGAGAAATGGGACTAGGACATAGCTAAAATCTCAATAACTAAGCATGATGCGACATTGGTCAGGGGAAGTAACAAAAGAAAAAATCTATAGGAAGAACAAAAACATTTTTTGGGTGATAGTCAGGCATGTGACACAACACCGAGAGTACGGGTGATACACAAAGGCCAAAGTTACACAAATTTTAACTCTTCCGTTGGTGACTACACCATATACGGTACTCCTAGCTAATGTTTCAGTTCCTTCTTCAGGAAAAAATGAAAACCTGGTTTTCTTTTAAGGAACAAAAGCCATATGCTACTTAGGAAACAGAACATCATTAACTAATGTAATATAGAAATTAGGCCACCTTGAGTCACAGATCTATAATTTCATCCTTAGGTCCAATCAAGGCTACATAAATGTAGGGCTGCCTGTTCCTTTAAGGGAAGGGGCAGTAACGTGACTAACTGCAGGTGACACACTTTGATCCTATATATCTCTTTTTATTTTCCTTCAATACCATTATAGCCAAATAGACATGCACTGGTGAAGTGTTGTCTCTTATGTTCACAGCATGAAATATCATTATCTGTGGAATTTAGTAACCAGAACAAGTTCAACCAACTGTTGCGTAGCGATGGGCATCGTCATGACCATCCCCTCACAACACAGGGGAGCTTGTAATAGTATCAAAAGCAGCAACAAACATGCAAAAAAAACAAATAAAAAAAATAATAAAAACGCACAAAACGTCAAGCTATCAGATATACTTGCTGTGTATCAAGCACAAAAAGCATAGACAAAACAATAGCATGTGTGAATAAGCGGTGACACACAACACCATGTCATGTACTTTATGCACTGTAAACCTGCAGCCCAAAACCCAATATTTGGGCCTGTTTAATTTGTCAGGTTTAAAATCCTTACCCTCCTTTTGACAGTAGATCACCAGGCAATGGAAATCTGCTGTCAAATATAACTTTACTGTTTCTCTTCTAACATACAGGACCAGCAAGAACAATTCATGATAGGACCAAATACACGAAAATAAATTTCCATTACTTAACTGTTACCCTCTTGTCAGTTACTTCGCAACATCAAGCCACCTTAGTTTTACCTTTCTAAAAGTAAAAATTGTTACACTGACACTCCATATTAATTTGGCACCTACAATTTCCACTGTGAAAAATAAGTCTTAATTGGTAAATCGTTCTCATTAAGGCATGTAGCCTTCAAAATTTTAGAAAAGGGCTGCATCTTATTTTCTGTCTAAGACTTAATGCAACACTTCGTTTTCTGTCAAACAAAAGCAACTAGCAGGCATCATTTTATTTTTTTAGAGCGGAGACACAAATGTATCAGTTCTGCAGAGCATTTAACATGATGTTGGGACTTTCGAAGAAACCCCTTTTTTTATATTTTCCCTTTGGAATTAAGTTCTTTAATTGTATTGATGTTCTTCTGGAGAAACCAGAAATCCCACTTTTAGAGGCCCATAGGGTCATTCTGCATTTCACAGAGACAAGGCCCTAATTTAAAAGGTCACAAGTGTCAACATGACAGCCTCCTCCATTGTTTATGGGAAAACTAAAGATAGCATCTCAGCAGGGTGACTTGAGCCAGCCTCTGTAGCTCTACTAGCTTCTGCCACTCTGAATCTGTCAAAGACAGTAGGCCTTCCTGTTTTCCTTCTAACCTGCAATAATTCACTCTATTTAAAAAAAGAAAATTTTTCCTTTTTAGGCGCTAAAAAAAATTATCTCTATTTCCAGATTATTAAACTACATTTACTGTGAATAATTCACAAACCTTAATAACACACATACCAGTTGTTAGAATAAATGCTTGTTGCAATCCCATGCAATGGTACATATTTCATCAACCTCGAATGAATGAACGTCTCAGTAGGCCCAGCTGAAGTTAGAACCTTCAACCTCGATATTAAAACAAGCCTTTGTACTGGCACATTGACTCATTGAATCATAAGAAGGCACAACCTGCAAATATATATCAAACCTAAATGTATGCATTTACTGAAGCCTGAGACACTTTAAAAAGTACTCTGAATGAAAGAAAATGCAGTTTAAACAGTGCTTTTGCCCAAAATCGACTTTGATATTTTAGGCATTAAAAATCAATATCCTACAATTTTCTTGCATAATATGCATTACCAGAATGTCTATTACACAATCCATGAGTCAGCCATTGAAAATATTAACTTATACTTTATAGAAATGAGCTTGTTTGCTCCTGCGCCAAGGGAAAATTGCACATACAAATGTCATTTTAGCGGTGCAACATAACTTAAATTAAATTTTAATGCTAGGAGGTCATAGTATAGGTATTAAGCTTTATAAATATTAAAAAACGATTTTGAAACGCACTTATTTTTTAAATAATTTTTCCATAATTAATCATTTTTTTTTTTTTTTTTTAAACCCAATTATTCTTTTTTTTGGTGATAATTCCACATATAAAAGCAAGCTGCATCCCTTGCCTATTATTTGGGATACATTAACTCACAAGCCTAAGCGCATAAGCCTAACTTGAAATAAGTCACATTTTTGCGCCACTTTCATTTAAAAGGAAGGTTATGCAAAATTCCACCCGTGTTTAACTGGGAAAGTGCTGGCTGAATTGAACATTCCTATCAAATATACTGCAGCTGAAAAGTTTGCCTGTGAACATCTAATACAATGCATCTAAGAAAAATGCTGTACATTTTTTTTTTTTTGTGCAAAAATAGATAATTTCGTTTTTTTTTTGGGGCCCTATTTATATCTATTGAATGTGTTTTCTAATTTATTAAGCATTTAACGGCAGTTTTGTATATGTGCACAATTGCTCATTCTATAAATTAAAGAGCAACATATAGCTATGTTAGCACATCGCATGGTTCATTTCTGGATTTTTTCTAAGTTTCTACTTATTATTAATTAACCAACATTTTACTTAACAAACTGAAAACATCAAGAAGACCCACAAACACACATTGAGCTCATTTCAGATATAAACAGAAAACACTCAGGACACACAATACAGCGCGCTTTAGCCATTTTTCATAAATAGCGCCGTCGCAATTTACTTACAGAACCGTTTGCAGATCCTAGTTGTAAGTCATATTTACAAGAGAAAAGAAAACTTTTCTCAATAGTGTTCCAAAAAACTGCAAAAACAGCCTCACAGACATTTATTTTCAAGAATAGCGGACCCATACTTTATTAAACGTGATGGGGCCCACTCCGTGCTTCACATATAGTTCATAGGTTGGAGTTCCAATCGGAGGAACCGGACATGAGTCCTCCAACCGGGAGTCCCTTTTACAACCAAGACAAAACAAATTTCCAAGTCTGCTAAGACCAGGCATCTTCGCTCACTAGTCTAGCTTCAAACTTCAAAGGATTATCGTTTACGATAGTCTCGTGAATACATGAGTCCTTCGGCTTTGGTACTTGCAAGTTCCAAATCAAAGTGATCCCGAAGGGATACCAAACCAAATGTCCAACTAAGGACCAAACCAAGTGTCCAACTAAGGACTGGGAGATGCTCCACTTATACTTTACTGAAAATATCGATGACGTCACCAGAAGACTCGTCTTATCGTTTCGCTCTACCAAACATCAAGGGTCCAAATCAGGGCGATAGCCAGGGCAGCAGTCCTTCGTAGCCGTCGGGAAGCGGGGAACCTCGCAGCAAAGACTTTCGGACCACGTCGACATGCAGGGGTCGATGAAGTGGCGGCCTTTCTCCAGAATTTTCACATGAAGCTCCCCACGGACTTCAGGCTTGGACCGGTACCGCTGGTATCACCCCACGTTGGGCGCCAACTGAGGTACTGGGTTTTTCAGAACCGGTACTGATCCGGTAACCCAGTGGTGCCAGGGTACACCCAAAGACCTCGGGTACTTTCCTGATTCAGACCACAGAAACTCAGAGTCTTCTAGGTGAAGTCAAAGATCAAATTTATTGGCTGCAACCAAGTAACAAGCGTCCTAGAAGTACAACAGCACGGTTTGTATGTTCTCAGGAGACTGTTGTGGCCCTCATTCTGACCCTGGCGGTCGGTGATAAAGCGGCGGCCAAGCCGCCAACAGGCCGGCGGTCTAAAATATGCAATTCTGACCCTGGCGGGAACCGCCAACACAGCCCGCCAACGTAACACTCCGCCCGCCACAGCGGTACAAACAAACAGCGCGGCGGTTCCCGCCAACAGCCCGGCGGCAGACAAAGTACCGCCCACCCTATTACGACCCACCAATCTGCCACCTTTTCCGGGGCGGGAGCACCGCCGATAAGAACACGGCGGAAACAGACTACGAACGGGAAAACGCTCACCTCTACGCACTCCACGCGAGATTCCGGCAGTATGGAGCCAGAGTTGCAGGTCATCCCCGCACTCCTATTCCTCCTCATATACCAGGAGCACGCCCGGCGGCGCGGAAGACATCGGTGAGTACGGCACCTACGACACAGGGGAGGGAAAAGATTACCGGCACACACCCACCCACCCACACCCACTACAACACACACATCAATGCATTCCCACAGATCACTGTCACAACCCACAAACCACCCCCCTCCGAAATAATGCAAAGACCAAAAGAAGAGATCATAAACGGGCAGATATATTGAAATATGTACACCATTAATCCCAATAAATAAATAAACTATGTACAAAATATATACAGCTACTAAATGTAGTCCAACCACTGTCCGTGGATCACAGGGGTCCTGTGCAAAGGGGCAAGGCCCAGTCCCACGACAAGAACTCCACGGAGAGAACACTGCAGGGGCATCAGAAAGAAAATAGGACAGGCACCTCAGGGGGAAGGGAAGGGGGGGCACCTCAGCCACTTGAGTACACGACGCCAGATCCACGAGGGGACTCCATGACCACTGGCCCATCCTGGGGAGAGCAAAGCCACAGTCCAAACAGTCCATACAGTGGGTGGCCTGCCCACTGGGCCATCCTGGGGAGAGCAAAGCCACAGTCCATACAGTCCATACAGTGGGTGGCCTGCCCACTGGGCCATCCTGGGGAGAGCAAAGCCACAGTCCATACAGTCCATACAGTGGGTGGCCTGCCCAATGGGCCATCCTGGGGAGAGCAAAGCCACAGTCCAAACAGTCCATACAGTGGGTGGCCTGCCCACTGGGCCATCCTGGGGAGAGCAAAGCCACAGTCCATACAGTCCATACAGTGGGTGGCCTGCCCACTGGGCCATCCTGGGGAGAGCAAAGCCACAGTCCAAACAGTCCATACAGTGGGTGGCCTGCCCACTGGGCCATCCTGGGGAGAGCAAAGCCACAGTCCATACAGTCCATACAGTGGGTGGCCTGCCCACTGGGCCATCCTGGGGAGAGCAAAGCCACAGTCCATACAGTCCATACAGTGGGTGGCCTGCCCACTGGGCCATCCTGGGGAGAGCAAAGCCACAGTCCAAACAGTCCATACAGTGGGTGGCCTGCCCACTGGGCCATCCTGGGGAGAGCAAAGCCACAGTCCATACAGTCCATACAGTGGGTGGCCTGCCCACTGGGCCATCCTGGGGAGAGCAAAGCCACAGTCCAAACAGTCCATACAGTGGGTGGCCTGCCCACTGGGCCATCCTGGGGAGAGCAAAGCCACAGTCCATACAGTCCATACAGTGGGTGGCCTGCCCACTGGGCCATCCTGGGGAGAGCAAAGCCACAGTCCATACAGTCCATACAGTGGGTGGCCTGCCCACTGGGCCATCCTGGGGAGAGCAAAGCCACAGTCCATACAGTCCATAACAGACCCCACTGCCACTGGAGGAGGCAAGTTGGCCAGAGGACATCCTGCAGCCCTGCCCGAGATAGATCCTGCCCTGCCACGTCTGCCAAAGGGCCAGCGGTTCTTGCCCTGAAGGGCCCAGTTCAGCGGTTCTTGAGACGGCTGGGCCCAGTTCAGCGGTTCTTGAGACGGCGGGGCCCAGTTCAGCGCTCCTTGCCTTGAAGGGCCCAGTTCAGCGGTTCTTGAGACGGCGGGGCCCAGTTCAGCGGTTCTTGAGACGGCGGGGCCCAGTTCAGCGCTCCTTGCCTTGAAGGGCCCAGTTCAGCGGTTCTTGAGACGGCGGGGCCCAGTTCAGCGGTTCTTGAGACGGCGGGGCCCAGTTCAGCGCTTCTTGCCTTGAAGGGCCCAGTTCAGCGGTTCTTGAGACGGCGGGGCCCAGTTCAGCGGTTCTTGAGACGGCAGGGCCCAGTTCAGCGGTTCTTGCCTTGAAGGGCCCAGTTCAGCGGTTCTTGAGACGGCGGGGCCCAGTTCAGCGCTTCTTGCCTTGAAGGGCCCAGTTCAGCGGTTCTTGAGACGGCGGGGCCCAGTTCAGCGGTTCTTGAGACGGCGGGGCCCAGTTCAGCGGTTCTTGCCTTGAAGGGCCCAGTTCAGCGGTTCTTGAGACGGCGGGGCCCAGTTCAGCGCTTCTTGCCTTGAAGGGCCCAGTTCAGTGGTTCTTGAGATGGCGGGGCCCAGTTCAGCGCTTCTTCAGACGGCGGGGCCCAGTTCAGCGGTTCTTGCCTTGAAGGGCCCAGTTCAGCGGTTCTTGAGACGGCGGGGCCCAGTTCAGCGGTTCTTGAGACGGCGGGGCCCAGTTCAGCGGTTCTTGCCTTGAAGGGCCCAGTTCAGCGGTTCTTGAGACGGCGGGGCCCAGTTCAGCGCTTCTTGAGACGGCGGGGCCCAGTTCAGCGGTTCTTGCCTTGAAGGGCCCAGTTCAGCGGTTCTTGAGACGGCGGGGCCCAGTTCAGCGCTTCTTGAGACGGCGGGGCCCAGTTCAGCGGTTCTTGCCTTGAAGGGCCCAGTTCAGCGGTTCTTGAGACGGCGGGGCCCAGTTCAGCGCTTCTTGAGACGGCGGGGCCCAGTTCAGCGGTTCTTGCCTTGAAGGGCCCAGTTCAGCGGTTCTTGAGACGGCGGGGCCCAGTTCAGCGCTTCTTGCCTTGAAGGGCCCAGTTCAGCGGTTCTTGAGACGGCGGGGCCCAGTTCAGCGGTTCTTGAGACGGCGGGGCCCAGTTCAGCGGTTCTTGAGACGGCGGACGGTCTATGGCCAACTGCTAATTGCCTGGTGGTGCCCTCCTGGGCAGCGGGGATGGTGCTCCTTCACTGCCCACCTGGGCTGTGGGGCCCTCCTGGCCAGCTGGGCTGGGTCCTCCCTGGGCAGCGGCTATGGGGGTGGTGGGCTCTCCCGGGGCAGCTGTGCCGGTTCCTCCCGGGGCAGCGGCTATGGGGGTTGTGGGCTCCTCCTGGGCAGCAGGCCTTCTGCCTGACCTCTCCAACTTGCTGCCCTTGCCCTCCTTAGTCGTCGGCCTGTGGCCCTTTCCTCCCTTTGGAGCTGTGGCTGGTGACTGTCTCTGGGTGGTGTCCGGGGGGGATGTAGAAGGCGGGCTCCTGCGGCGCCCCTTCTGCTCCTCTTCCCAGGGGGTGGGCTGGCTGTCCCCTTGCTGCTGGGCGAAGATCCAGACATGCGGGCTGGCGGGCTCCAATACCCCTGCACCCTTGTCAAGGGGGCTGCAGGGCTGGTGGTGGCTGAGGTGCTCTTCTTACCCCGACGAGAAGGAGGAGGGGGCTCAGGGTCAGGAAAGAAGTTAGTAGTGGCGAGGAAGAGCTTCTTGGGACAATGGAGAGTGGTAGGTACAGTGGGAATGGGAGTGGAGGGAGAGGATGTGGTTGTAGGTGAGTCACGTTTGCTGTCTTTGGGTGCAGGTGCAGGAGGGATAGGCTGTCGTGAGGTGGATGGCTGTTGGGTGGGTGGATGGCTGCGTTTGTGTGGTGTGGAAGAGGGGGTGACAGACACAGTGGGAGAGGACACAGGGGACGTGTAAATGGCAGTGGGGGTGGTGACTGCACGTGTGCGGACTGGAGTGGAGGGTGTGCTGGTGATGGAAACACTGGCTGATGGTGAGGTGAATGGAGGTGTGAGTGTAGACGTCACAGGGAGGGAGGAGGGAGACGAGGAGGTGGGGGTCACAGAGGTGGTAGTGACTGTTGGCATGTCTGCATCGGAATGTTGCGTGTGTGAATGTCTGCGTGATCTGTGGTGCTTATGTTTGGATGAGCTTCTCTTGGGTGTTGAGGTGTGTGCAGGCTGGTCTGATGGTGTGGGTGGGACAGGCAGAGGAACAGGAGACTGGGAGGAGGGAGTTAGTAGAGGCAGGCAGGAGACAGGGACAATGGCTGCCGTCAGTGCTGAGGCCAGAGCCTGGAACGATCGCTGATGGGCAGCCTGACCCGAATGAATGCCCTCCAGGTACGCATTGCTGCGATGAACCTCCCTCTCCACCCCCTGGATGGCATTCAAAAGGGTAGTCTGCCCAACAATGAGCGTTCGGAGGAGGTCAATGACCTCCTCACTGAGGGCAGCGGGGGTAACAGGGGCAGGGCCTGAGGTGCCTGGGGCGAAGGAGATGCCCGGCTTCCTGGCAGAGCGGGCACGGGGCGAACGCGGAGGGGCTGCTGGGAGGGCGGAGATGGTGCGCTGGGTGGCGGCTGTACCTGTAATGGCGGGGGGCACGGATGGTGCCACCCCCGCAAGGGAGCCCCCTTCCGAGGACGTGTCCGTGTCGCTGCAGGCTCCAGTCGTCCCCGTCGTGGAGCTCCCCTCGCCCTCCGTCTCACTGGTCCAGTCTGACTCTGTGGCATGGCCCTCCTGGGCCATGTGAGATGCAGCTCCCTCCTGCCCCGATGCCACTTCTCCTCCGCCTGATGATGCTGATGCACACAAGCACAGAAAGACAAACAAAAAGGGGGGGGGAGAGAGAAATAAAGGGATATTGAGTACATGGATCTCCGGTACAGTTAGCGGACATGACAGACACAGATGCCCCCTGCACTAAGTTGCGCACTTGGGGTACGCTACGCATTCCGTGGAACATGGCCTACACGCCTAGAGTTGACAACTGCACCCATGGATGACACGGCCCAGGGATGGCTGTACTGACAAACTACTGAGGGTGGTGGCTGGGGACACAGGGGCTTACGGGGGTGCCCAGCCTACAGATATCGCCCTGGCCTAGGGGGACCCCCAGCCCTCCTCCCCCACCCAGACACCTCCACTGCGCGACAACAGAGTAGATAATGCTTGTACTCACCCCCTTGTGTCTGCTGTGCTGCCCTCACGCGCCCATCCAATTCAGGGTAGGCCACCGCCAGGATCCGGAACATCAGGGGGCTCAGTTGACGGCAGGCACCCCGCCTACGTTGGGAGGCCATCCCCAGCAGAGACTCGGCGGTCTTCTTGGTCCCGCGGCGGATGTCCTCCCACCTCTTGCGGCAGTGGGTGCCCCGTCGATGGTGGACCCCCAGGGCCCGGACTTCCTTGGCGATGGCACGCCAAATCCCGATCTTCTCATGGGCGCGGACCTATGTGACACGTACAGGGAGGGAAAAATACCACGTTCAAGTTTCTCAGCATTTTCCTTTCCAGTGGCCCAACGCCCCCCATCCCCGCCAGGCCCCCCGCCATGCCCCCGCCATGCCCAACATGCCCCCCATCCCCGCCAGGCCCCCCGCCAGGCCCCCCGCCAGCCCCAACATGCCCCCCATCCCCGCCAGGCCCCCCGCCATGCCCAACATGCCCCCCATCCCCGCCAGGCCCCCCGCCAGGCCCCCCGCCAGCCCCAACATGCCCCCCATCCCCGCCAGGCCCCCAAGCCAGCCAGTGGCCCCAAATCCATATTGAATTAAACTCACTTGTTGGTCTGGAGGACCGTAGAGTAGCGCATACTGGGGGAGGACCCCATCCACAAGTTTCTCCAACTCCTCTCCAGTGAAGGCAGGGGCCCTTTCCCCAGTCGCAGCAGCCATTGTCCCTTCCAGACCGAGGCACAGCAACACTTGCAGTATAGGTCCTCTCCTGTGAAAGTTCAAGTCGCAAGTGGATAAGTAGATAGAAAATGGCAGTCACGTCCGCGGAGGTGCGTACCGCGGCGGTGCGTCCCGCCACCGCCGGCGCCCTTCGCCATTGGCTCCTGAAACCCATAGGCTTCAATGTTAACCAATGCGGCTTCGCGCCGCGGTCTTCGCCCGCCGCCCGCCGCGGTGTGCCACGCCAGCGCATTGACCTCACATCCCATTGTCACACTTCACAGGTCAGGCAGCCGCCATTTCCAGGGCCCACATGGCTCAATTTCAACTGCGTCACACAGGCCTAGGCCTTGCATAGCCACTCAGACACGCCATTCACTGCATAGAGAATCGTATACTGTGCTAGCTGTGAGTACGTACCTGTGGGTTGCTTGACTGTGTGCTCCATGTTGTCCTTCCTAGGCACCGTCCGCTGGGTTGGGCGAGGAGACGGATGAATCCTCCCGTGTACCGACCGCTGGTGGACCTGTCGACAATGGAAGAACGCCACATTATCCTGACCTACCGTCTTAACCGTGCCACTATCCATGAACTGTGTGCCCGGCTGGAGCCCGACCTGATGTCCCCCATCCGCCAACCCACAGGGATTCCCCCTCTGGTGCAGGTCATGTCAGTACTACATTTCTTGGCAAGTGGGTCATTTCAGACAACCGTGGGAATTGCTTCCGGGATGTCTCAGCCCATGTTTTCGAAGGTGTTATCCAGAGTGTTGTCTGCCCTGATGAAATCCGTGAGGAACTACATCATTTTCCCTGAGGTGGGCGAATTGGCTACAGTGAAGGGTGATTTCTACGCCCTTGGACATATTCCCAACGTAATTGGTGCCATTGATGGGACCCATGTGGCTTTGGTTCCCCCAAGAGACAGGGAGCAGGTGTACAGGAACAGGAAAAATTACCATTCAATGAACATCCAGGTGGTGTGTTTGGCTGACCAGTACATCTCGCATGTAAATGCCAAATTCCCAGGGTCAGTGCATGACGCCTACATCCTCAGGAATAGCAGCATCCCTTACGTGATGGAACAGCTACAGAGACACCGTGTATGGCTAGTGGGGGACTCTGGGTACCCCAACCTGTCGTGGCTACTGACCCCAGTAAGGAATCCCCGGACCAGGGCAGAGGAACGGTACAATGAGGCCCATGGGCGTACTAGGAGGGTGATCGAACGCACCTTTGGCCTCCTAAAGGCCAGGTTTCGCTGCCTGCATATGACCGGTGGATCCCTAATGTACTCACCTAAGAAGGTGTGTCACATCATCGTGGCCTGCTGCATGCTTCACAACCTGGCTTTGCGCCGCCAGGTGCCTTTCCTGCAGGAGGATGGTCGAGACGGTGGTGTTGTGGCAGCGGTGGAACCTGAGGAGAGTGACGAGGAGGAAGACGACGGGGCTGAAACAGACAACAGGGACAGAATCATTGAACAGTACTTCCAATAGGACACAGGTAACATTTCAAAGATAATTTAGTAAATGTTAACTACTCTGCAGCATCTCTGCTGCCTGTCTATTTGCCCCAGTGTATGATGACTGAGTTTTGGCTTTTCCCTCCCTATTTCAGATCTGGGGTCCCCACTACGAGTCCTGTGCTTCGTTTCCCCATGGACTACAGCTTTGTGGCAGCTGTTTGTTGACTTCACCATGTACAAGGACATATTTGCACTGTCATGTCAATTACAATCTATTGAAATCACAGCCAGACTCCTGATATTTTGGTGCAAAATAGGTGTTTATTGAAGTGCTCAAAATGGGATGGGTGGTTTCAAGTGGGTGGGGGCTATGGTTAAGGAATGTCCATGGCAGAGTCCAGAGTAACAGTCACACAGGTGCATTGTCCAGAGGCCTGTGGAGAGATGGAGCATGGGCAGTTCAAGGATGGACAGGGTGACAATGTGGGACAGTGGGATGACATCAGGTGGTATCCATTGCTGGCGGGGGTCTTGACATCCTACTCTGTCTTCTTGCGAGATCTCAGGGCCCTCTTGCGGGGTGGTTCTTCTCCTGCAGGAGGTGGGGGTCTGGTGGGCTGCTGCTGTGCGGGGGCCTCCTGTCCACTAGCGCCGGCGGAGGTGGATGGCTGTTCTTGGTCCAGGCTAGTGGCAGGGGCCCTTGGGTGTTGTTCAGTGTCCGCCCTGCTGTTTACGAGGTCCTGCAGCAGCCCTACCATGGTAACCAGGGTGGTGTTGATGGCTCTGATGTCCTCCCTGTACCCCCGATAGTGTTCCTCCTGCAGCACCTGGATCTCCTGGAACCGGGCCAGTACCGTCGCCATCGTCTCCTGGGAGCGGTTGTATGCTCCCATGATGGTGGTGAGGACCTCGTGGAGAGTGGGTTCCCTGGGCCTCTCCTCCCCCCCCTGTCGCAGAGCTGCCCGCCGAGTTGCCCTGTTTCCCTGGGCCTCTGCCCCCTGGCCGGTGTGCCCACTACCACTGCCCCCAGGTCCCTGTTGTTGTTGGGGTGGTGGGTTATCCTGGGTGCCCTGTAGTGGTAGACACACCGCAGATTGACGCGCCCTGGAGACGGAGGCATGGGCCCGCTGGGTGGGAGCTGTGCTGGTGTTCCCAGAGGGGTTAGGGTCTGTAGTGGCCTGTGCCTGTGTGAGGGGAACCGACTGTCCAGAGGTCCCCGATGGTCCGGGCTGGTCATCGGTGTCCAGATCGACAGAGCTGCTGTCATCGCTGACGGCCTCTTGGGTGGGGGGTGTGGATAATTCTGGCCCCTCCGCCGCGGTGTGTTGACGGTCGGGTCCTGCAGGGGTATAGAGGTATGGTTATAGTTTCAATGTGTGGCATATGGGTGTATCTGTGGGTTCTCGTGTCCCCAAGTGCTGGCATTCGTGTGTGGGGGCTTTGGTGAGGGTGGCTTGTGGGGGGGATGTGTATATGCATTGGGCATGCTTTGGTGATGGGTGTCCATGCTTAGTGGACGCATGCAGGCCTAGGTTTTGGGATGTGTGGGTTGTGATGGTGAGACATTGGCGGGGAATAGGTGTGCTGGGGGTGGGGGTGAGGATGGTGGTGGGGGTGAGGATGGTGGTGGGGGTGAGGATGGTGGTGGGGGTGAGGGTGGGGGTGAGGATGGGGGTGGGGGTGAGGGTGGGGTTCGAGGATGGGGGTGAGGGTTGGGGTCTGATTTGGCATGCAGGTGGGGGGGAAGCAGTATTGAAGCTTCAACTTACCAGTATCCATTCCTCCGCCGACTCCTGCGAGGCCGTCAGGATGCAGGATGTTCAAGACTTCCTCCTCCCATGATGTGAATTGTGGGGGTTGAGGTGGGGGTCCTCCGCCAGTCTTCTGCACGGCGATGTTGTGCCTGGATACCATGGAACGCACCTTCCCCCGTAGGTCGTTCCATCGCTTCCTGATGTCTTCCCGATTTCTGGGGTGCTGTCCCACTGCGTTCACCCTGTCGACAATCCTCTGCCATAGCTCCGTCCTCCGGGCAATACTGGTGTATTGTATCTGTGTGCCGAACAGCTGGGGCTCTACCCGAACGATTTCCTCCACCATGACCCTGAGTTCTTCGTCTGTGAAGCGGGGTTGTCTTTGGGGTGCCATGGGGTGGTGTGTATGATGTGTGGGGTGGAGTATGTGTATTTAAGTGAGTTGAGTGTGGTGGTGTGTGTTGTTTTGTGTGTGGATAGTGTGTGGGTGATGGTGTTGAGTGGCTGTGGCTGTTATGTTTTGGATGCTGGTGTCTCGCTCTTGTCTTCTTTACGAATTTTTAAGCGTAGGGGTTTGTGGGTGATGTGGGTGTGTGTTTTATATTGTATTGTGTGTGTGGGAGTGGTGTGTGTATGTGTATCAGGTGTGTGGGATTCAAATCGTCCAATGTGGCTGAGTTTTGTTCGTTTGTGTGTATTCTGACCGCGCCGGTGTGTCCCGCCAATGGAATACCGCGTTTGAATGACCGCCGCGTGGATTCGTGGGTCGTAATGGCATGGGCGTATTTCTGTTGGCGTGGCGGTGGAGGTTTGGTCACCTCCACCTTTCCGCCGACCGCTGGTCTGGCGGTCTGTTGTGGCGGTCGGATTTTCTGAGGTTTGCCTTCTGCGGGTCAGAATGACCGTGGCGGGTTTCCGCGACCGCGGCGGGATTATGAAGGATTTCTGACCGGCGGTAGGCGCCTTTTACCGCCGAGGTCAGAATGAGGGCCTGTGTGTCAATGCAAAGTCAGGTTTCCTTATATACAGTTTTTTAAGCTTCAGGCAAACATTCTTGACATTTTGGTTGGTCATTCACATGTTTTCACTACAAAGGAAAAAACAGTGTCATGATGAAACCTCATATTTCATGTCATCCAACCCATAATAAATTACCCGGCAAGGCCTAGTATTTTACATCAGATAAGTGTGGACCCCCAATAAAAACGGGCACCTCCCCCTCGTAAAGTAAGAAGAAGAAAAGAGCAGGTGCAGGTGTGAGCAAGATTAGGCAGGGTGTGTGAGCGATAATAAGGGTTTTATGGCATGGTGTGCCTTGATGCTATCTGATTCGGCCACTGGGAGAGGGACTGACCAAACAGGTTTGGCCTGAGGCAATGGTTCCAGCTTGCCCAGGTCAGAGAAAAGTCAATCAAAGTGTACGTGTCCTTGGAATCAAATCTGACTGTATTATAAGCCTATGTGAGGGCAACTTTTAAAAATGGCTGCCGTGTATAAAATGGGAGCCACGAGTGCAGGACGAAAATGGCGATTTCGAGGTGAAAAAGCTGCTGGAATTGAGCGAAAATGCTCATGCTTAGTGTACTAGTCATTATCGGTCTTTTGATACTAAAATCGTACTGCTGTGGCAAAGTAAATTACATGGGTCCAGAATTTTTAGAACCACAACTGTTTGGCTGAGGTGCTTGGCTGGGTTCTTGATAACCTGGCCATACGTGCAGGAGGGGGGTAGGGAAGAGGTCAATGGTGGAAAGGAAAGCTTTTTAGGGACATTGGGGCTAGAAGAGGGAGAAGAAATGGGAGTGGAGGATGAGAGATTGTTTGTTGGAGGTGTTTGTCTGCTGGATTTGGGTGCAGGTGCATGGGTTGTATGCTGTTGTGAGGTGGATGGCTGCTGGGTGTCTGAGTACTTGTGTTTGTGTACTTTAGGAGGGAGGGACAAACACAGAGGGAGAGGACACAGGGGACGTGTGCATGGATGTTGTGGAGGTGTCTGCCAGTGAGGTGTGTGTTCTTCTTGGTGTGGTGATGATGCAGGTAGTGGATGATGATGTACTACATGCAGGTGTGAGTGTGAACGTAACTGGATGGGAGGTGGAGGAGGAGGAGGAGGGTGAGACTGTAGAAATAGTGGATGTTGTTGTGTCTGCAACTGGATGGTGTTTGTGTGAGTGCCTCTGGGATGAAGTATGGTGCTTGTGTTCGCCTGTGACACTCTTGGGTGTTGTCCTGTGTTCATCTGGCTGTGTGCTTGGGATGGGTTGGGGTTAAGGAGAATGGGGCTGAGAAGTGGAAGTTGAAGGGGGGACGGTTGAAACAGGGACAATGGCTGCCATCAGAGAGGAGGCCAGAACCTGGGTCGATCTCTGTTGGGCCGCCAATCCACTGTGAATGCCCTCCAGGAATGCATTAGGTTGCTGCATCAGGGCTGCCAGCCCCGGATGGCATTCACAATGGTTGATTGCCCTACAGAGATGGATCTCAGGAGGTCAATAGCCTCCTAACTCAGGGCAGCAGGGCTCACTGGAGCAGGGCCTGAGGTGCCTGGGGCGAAGGAGATGCCCACCCTCCTGGGTGAGAGGGCACAGGCAGCTCGCTGAGGGGCTGCTGGTAGGGCGGTGCTGGTACGGGGTGGCGGCTGTACCTGTAGCTGGGGTAGCCACAGAGGTGTCTGCCACCACCAGGGAGCTCCCATCGGAGGAGGTATCTGAGTCTGTATTATCCCCTCCAGTCCCTGCCGTGGTGCTCCCCTCGCCCTCTGTCCCACTGGTGCCCTCAGTGTCGGGAGACTCTGCCTCCTGGGTCCTGTTGGATGCAGCTCCCTCAGTTGCCGGTGCCTCTGCTCCTTCACCAGATGATGCTAATGCACATAAGGACAGGATGACAAAACAAGAATGGGAGGTAGAGAGACAAAGGATACACAGGGTCAATGACTGTCCCAACACCACCGTTGGCGTACACAGCACCCTCACACACAGGGAACAGGCCTACACACTATGCATTGCACTACCAGTGATATTGCTTGCCACCAAGGCATGAGGAGCACACACCACTAAGTGCAGCACACCTGGGACCCACTCAGCCCTGACCAGTAGTGGATGCTTACAAGCTAGGTAGGCAGTGTTTCCCCTTCAGACCCTTAGCCACCAGAGGACCTACGCTGCTATGTCTGGCCTGGCCTAGGGGCACCCACTGACACACACCACCATCTGGATACCACCCCTCCAGCCGTTTCCTTCAATGATGGCCACTATACTCACCCCCTTGTGGCTGCTGTGATGCCCTCATGCGCCCATCCAGCTCTGGATAGGCCAACGCCAGTATGTGGTCCATCAGCGGGGTCAGGGTTCAACAGGCACCCCTTCCTCAGTGGGAGGCCATCCCCAGCTAGGCCTCCGCGGTCTTCCGTGCCCAGCGTCTCAGGTCCTCCCACCGTTTGCAATAGTGGATGCTCCACCTGCCAGTGACCCCTGGGGTCCTCACCTCTTTGGCGATGTCACCCCATATACCCTTCTTTTGATGGGCGCTGACCTGCAGAGACAATACAGACAGGAGAACACCATTAGACAAACAGTCCAGCCTGTAGCAGGAATGGCCCACCATACCCGTTTCCATCACAATTGGAACACACATTGGCCAGCACTCAACGTGTACCCAGCCAAGAGGACATCCCTCCCCCCTTACACAATGCCTTCACACACATCTCAATACATTCATGCCACATGCATTGTGCACACAGTGTACTCACCTGTTGGTCTGGAGGCCCATAAAGCAGTCCGTTTTGGGGTAGGACCCCATCCACCAGCCGCTCCAACTCCGCAGAAGTGTATGCTGGGGCCCTTTCTCCAGTCGCAAGGGCCATGGTAGGTTCCAGACACAGGTCACAGCAGCACATGCAGTGTAGGTCCTCTCCTACGGAAGGTCTGAGAACAAGTGAGGAATCAGATAGAAAATGGCGGTCACGTTCATGGAGGTGCAAACCGTCACCGTTGGTGTAGATCATCATTGGCCACTGTATCCCATAGGGCCCAATTTTAACCAATGATGAATTGCCCGGCGGTTCCTGACCGCCTCCCGCCACAGCGTACAACATCAGCGGCAATACCTCACTTCCACCTGTCTCTCCACACAGGACAGCCGGATGCCATTTTGGGGGGGCAGGCCTATGGAATAATGCTGCGTTACAGGAGAAATAGGCACATACTGGAAAAATCGCACTGACCCATTACATGTTTACAGATTGCAGACTACTGTTGTGGCTCCGTTGTTCAGTTTGTGACAGCCTCCTCAATCTTTTGCCCCTTAGATTCCTACCGCAGAGGATGAATAGGAGATGGAGACATACCCATGTGTACAGACTCCTGGTGGATTTGGCTACACTGGAGGACAGGCACATAATACTCACCTATAGACTGGAAAGGGCCACAATCACAGAGCTGTGCGCCCAATTGTAGCCTGACCTGATATCTGCTATCCGTCATCCCACTGGGATCCCCCCTCTTGTGCAAGTGCTATCTGTGTTCCATTTCCTGGCAACTGGTTCTTTCCAAGTGACAGTGGTCTTGGCAGCAGGAATGTCACAGCCAATGTTCTCAATATTGCAGACAAGAGTGTTGTCTGCCCTGATAAAACACGTGTGCAGCTACATTACATTCCCCCAGGTTGAGGATTTGCCCTCTGTGAAGTCTGAGTTTTATGCAATGGGACATATCCAAAATTTAATTGGGGAAATTGACGGAACACATATTCCATTTGTCCCCCACCCCGCCAGAGCGAACAGGTGTTCAGGAATAGTAAGAGATTCCACTCTATGAATGTGTAGATGGTGTGCTTGGCAGACCAGTATATCTCCCACGTCAATGCTAAGTATCCTGGGTCGATGCATGATGCCTTTTTCCTGAGGAATAGCAGCATCCAAAATGTGATGGCCCAACTACAGAGGCACAGGGTGTGGCTAATAGTGAGCCCTGGTTCCCACCCAGTATATGTTGGTGTATGGCTATGGTGTTGGCTATATATGATAGTGTGTGGCTAAATGTTGTCCCTCAATATTTGCAGGTGACTCTGGTTACCCAAACCCATCATGGCTGCTGAACTCTGTGACGAATGCCAGGACAAGGGCAGAAGAACATTATAATGAAGCAGATGGTCAAACCAGAAGGATCATAGAACGGACCTTTGGCCTCCTGAAGGCCAGGTTCTGGTGCCTCCATCTAACAGGTGGATCCATGTGCTACTCACCCAAGTAGGTCTGCCAGATGGTGGTGGCATGGTGTATGTTGAACAACCTGGCCCTCAGATGCCATGTCCCTTTTCTGCAGGAGGAGGAGACTGGAGATGCCCCTGTGGCAGCAGTGGACCCTGTGGACAGTGAGAATGAGGAGGCAGAGGATCAGGATGAGGACAACAGAACATCTGTAATCCGTCAGTACTTCCAAAGACACACAGGTGAAACAGTGCAACTTTCCATTTCAATGACTTTGGTTGTATTCTGTGTTGCATTGGCACGCTGGTAATTCCTACTTCTATGCCCACTTACTGTTCCCTCTGGCTATTCATTTTGCAGATGTTGGTGATTTGACAAATACTCCTGGTGTGAAAACAACAGCCAGCTACATGTCATTAATTCTATGCTCATTCTATGTACAGTTCATTTGCAATGGTTGTATCTGTTTCAATCACTCCTATTTGAAATACATGACATACTCGAAATCGATTTTTATCAAAGGGTGTTTATTGAAGTGCTAATATATAGAGGGGAAAGTGCAATGGGATGGGGTGATGATGGATGAAAGTCCAGGGTATTGATCCGGTCTGTTTGTAGCACAGGTACATTGTCCAAGGGGATATAGGAAGGGAAGAAATGGCAGTTCAAGGTGGACAGGGTTACTGAATGGGACACAAGAGGGACAATCAGGAGAGTCTAATTTCTTGGCGGGGCCTTGGCAAGCGTCTCTGGCTTCTGTCTGGATTGCAGAGAATGTTTGCGGGTGGTTCACCTTCTGCAGGGGGAGGGTTGCTGGTGGCCTGTGAGTCCTGTGGCATGGCCTCCTGGCCACTAGCGGCAGCAGAAGTGGAAGGCTGTTCAGATGGCTGGCTAGTGGCAGGGACCCGCTGGTGTGAGACTGCCTCCCTCATAATGTTGGCCATGTCTGCCAGCACCCCTGCTATGGAGATCAGGGTGTTGTTGATGGCCTGCAAGTCCTCCCTGATCCCTGGTACTGTCCCTCCTGCAGCAGCCTGTTTTCCAGCACGTTGTCTAGGATCTGGCCCATTGTGTCCTGCGAATGTTGATAGGCAGCCAGGATCTCGAGAGAGTACCTCCTGGAGAGTCGGTTCCCTGGTCCTGTCCTCTCCCTGGTGCCCTGAACCGTGTGCCCACTGCCACTGACCCCAAGGTCCCTGGTTGTCTTGTGTGTGAGGTGTGGCCTAGGGTCCCGGTAGAGGTGGGCACACTGCTGATTGATGTGTCCTGGGGACAGAGGTTTGGGGACCCTGGGTGGGTGCTGTGGTGTTGGATACTGATAGGTGCGGCTCTGTGGTGATCTGTGACTGGGCTTGGGTAACCGGCTGTCCAGTGGTCCCTGATGGGCCAGGTAGATCGTCCAGGTCCTGAAGACCAGAGTTACTGTCATCACTGTGGGCCTATTCAGTTGGGGGACTGGATAGTGCTGGCACCTCCTCTCTGGTGACATTGGCTGGGGCACCAGTGGGGATGTAAATGATGTGTTATGGTTAATGTGTATGACATATTGTACATCCTTGGTTTCCCCTCTATGGTTGGTGTTGCCCTGCCAGCTTTTACTTGTGTATGTTGGTGTATGGTGGGACTGTTAGTTCTCTATGCTGTGCATGCTTTAGTGATGAGTGTCCGTGCAGGACTGTGAGGGGTGTCCCTGCATCGGTACAGCATGCAGGGCTTGGCATTGGGATTAGTGAGATGTGATGGTGGAGTATGTGGGATGGAGTGGAGTGATGAGAGTGAGGGTGAGGATATGTGATGGCATGCAGGTATGGGGGGTGATAATTGTTGGAAGCTGACTTACCAGAGTCCAGTCCTCTTCTGACACCTGCCAGACCCTCAGGATGCAGTATTGCCAAGACTTGCTCCTCCCATGCTGTGAGTTGTTGGGGAGGAGGTGGGGGTCCACCGCCAGTCCTCTGGATAGCAAGCTGGTATCTTTCTGCTATGGAACGTACCTTCCCCCATAGGTTGTTCCACCTCTTACTGATGTTGTCCCTTGTTCTTGGGTGCTGTCCCACGGCGTTGACCCTGTCAACGATTCTCTGCAATAGCTCCATCTTCCTTGCTATTGATATCTACTGCACCTGTCCTCCAAACAGCTGTGGCTCTACCCTGACAATTTCCTCCACCATGACCCTTAACTCCTTCTCAGTGAAACGGGGGTGCCTTTGTGGTGCCATGGGTGTTATGTGATGTGTGTTAGTGAGGGTGTGTTGGGTAATGTGTTGGGGTGTGTGAAGTGGGGTGAGTGAGGGATGTATTGGTGTATGTGGTGTGTGTATGTAGTTGTGTCCATGGTCTTGGTGTCAGTCTCGTGCCAAAGATTTGTATTCATAAAGGGTTGTAGGTAATGTGGTTGTGTGTTTTATAGTGGTGTGGGTGTGTGTGTGTGGTGTGTGTATGGGTGTCAGGTGTGTGTTGTTTGAATTGTCCAATGAGGTGTTGTTTTGTATGTGGGTGCCCATTTTAAGCGCAGTGGTGTGTACCACCTATGGTTTACCGCCGTTATATGTCCGCCATGGTGATTTGTGGGTCATAATGTGGTGGGCGCTGTTCTGATGGCGTAACGGTGTGGGTTTTGATACCGCCAGTTTATCACTGACCTTTGGTCTGGTGGATTTGTGTCTGTGGCTGAATTCTGTCGGAACGGTGTGTGTGTGTCATAATATGGTGAACGTATATCCACCGCCGCGGCAGTAAGTTGGTGGCTGTCGGGGTGGCGGTAAGCAGGGTTTACCCCCAGGGTCATAATGAGGGCCAAAATGTCTAAGTTGACAAAAGGTAATTTGGTGTCACATTTTACACTTTGAAAAGTTAATGGTCAAATTTTAACAGTAATTAAGGTCTTGCAGAAAAACCTCCGATGTCATCAAGGGGGATTGCGACCAAGAAGGACTCAACTTTGGCAGGTGACAAATTGATCTATGTATAGGCAGAGGGATCCACAGTGCAGAAGTGTGCAGAAACCTTGGGCGCAGAGTGAACTGGGTAGGTAGCACCATCCCTTGTGCTAGACATTATTAGAGCCAGTAAACTGACAAGCGGTGGTTCATAGGATGCCTTGCAAATCAACCTCAGTCTCAAGGGGCATGTATGTGAATGAACCCTTGTCAAGAACATTAACATATCTTTGTCCACAGGAGTCACAGGCCACATGGCAAGACACACTACAGGTGCAAATTGAAAAAGGCACCAAATGCAATGGAAAACTAGATGCACACACAATAGGACTGGTTGAAATGATAAATGACCAATCTTGCTCCAGCTCCTCAAATAAGGAAGCTCAAAAATATTGCATCATGAGATCACAGCAAGCTGGGCTGTTGGTAGCTCCATTACACTGCTTTGCTGGGATAGGACAGCCACTGTGTATTAAAAATAGCAGGAGCGAAATTCCACCAATTAATGCCAAAGGTATAGGGAATTCACCAAAGACACTAAAAAAGAGTGAATGTATGGTTTAAGGTATAACTCCAAATATGGTCCGGAAGGTGCTGACAAATTTAGAACCAACAGACTTAAAAAAGTGCACAATCCCTCCAGTATTTGATGCATTGAAAATTCTACTTACCAATTCTCCAAAATGTTTGGAGAAGTTGGTATTTAATAAGGACTTTATTTCAGATGATGGCCATGCTACCTGGAAATCGTGGGTCTCCTTGGCTGATGTCAGAGCCACATGTTTTTGTAACAACAGCCCCTTTTCTCTGTTCAGCTTGCCAAAATTTACATTAGAAGTAACGATGTGGGGCCATATGTCTGCTACCTTTATCTCTTCTGTGGGAGGGGAATAAAATATGACCGCAACAAGTTGTCATTTGAGTAACCCAAATCACATAAGTGATTCCTGGCTTAATTCTACAGCATCTTTGATAGTTCAGGAACACATCATTTCCATTAGAAAGTATCTGAAATACTGGCCAAATCAAAGAGACAGGAGTACCCTCCAGATAGCATGCCAAATTTGGGACTTCTGTGTTGCAAAGGACATGCAAGGACACCTGCTTACAGATCATAGAATGACTAACAATAGTCTCACATTCACTTCCACTAAGAAAGATCACTGTTTTGCCATTCAGATACTCGGAATCGAAAGGCAGCTCCCAAACTTCATGTATCCTAGATGCTCAAATCTGCCTACTGCAAAATGCTTTAAGCATTACATGAAACTAAAGGTGTAAATGGGCAGATTTATTACTCCATGTATTAACATACTGGAGAGGGGATTTCTGCTACAGTAAAAGGCATCTTTTCCAGCTTTTCAATGTTAAGCATGATGTAACTAGATTCTTTTTCAGCCATTGTCTGTTGTTGCCTGGACAAATTAAAAGCAACAAACAATTCAGTACAATTAACATGTTTCCAAGGCTTATGGCTTCTTTTTAGAACCTGCAGTGTCCAACTTAACTGCATAATGGAACGCAGCTGGCTTTGTCCATGTTGTAAACAGGACATGTCACTCTGAATAATATTAATCACAGATGACACTATGGCGCTCATTACAAAATTGGCTGTAAAAGTCGCATACAGCTGTGCAGAAGACCGCCAACACACCGCCGCGGGCGTGGAAAACCGCCACAGCCATTATGACCCACAGCACGGAATCCGCCAAAATTCAGACACCCACACAAGTCCGCCACACCAAAGGTCAGTGATAAACTGGCGAAAACAAATACTCCACTGTCACACCAACAGAAATACGCCCACACTATCACGACACACGAATCCACGCGGCGGTCTTTCAACCGCAGTATTCCATTGGCGGTACACACCGCCGTGCTCAAAACACACACACTTACAAAACACAACCACATTGGACAATTAGAAATACACACACCTCATACACATACACACACCACTCCCATACACCCAATACAATATAAAACACACACCCACATCACCCACAAACCCCTATGACCAAAAATCACGAACGAAGGCCAGAGAGAGACACCACCATCAACAATACAAGCATCCACAGGCACACAACACCATCACCCACAGAACTTCCACGCACCTCACACTACACACCACTACATATCAGCACACTTATCACCCCACACATCACCTACACCACCCCATGGCACGGCAAAGACACCCCAGGTTCTCCGAGGAGGAGCTCAGGGTCATGGTGGAGGAAATCGTCCGGGTAGAGCCACAGCTATTCGGATCACAGGTGCAGCACACCTCAATTGCAAGGAAGATGGAGCAATGGTGAAGAATAGTGGACAGGTTCAACGCAGTGGGACAGCACCGAAGAAATCAGGAGGACATCAGGAAGAGGTGGAACGACCTACGGGGGAGGTGCGTTCTGTGGTCTCAAGACACCACCTGGCGGTTCAGCGGACTGGCGGCGGACCCTCACCTCCTCCCCCACAACTAACAACATGGGAGGAGCAGGTCTTGGCGATTCTGCATCCTGAGGGCCTCGCAGGAGTAGGTGGAGGAATGGACTCTAGTAAGTCAAGTCTTAACTATTACATCCCCCACCCTACCTGCATGCCAGCACATACCCCCACCCTCACCCTCACTCCCATCACTCTAACTCCTCACAAAGTTCCCAACATCACAAAGCACACATCGTAACCCCTAGCCCTGCATGCAACAACAAAGCATGGACACCCATCACTAAAGCATGCCCACTTCACATACCCATACACCCCCCTAAACCATCATCACACAAGGTCCCACACAGGAATGCAAGCACTGAGGTACACAGTCACCCACCCATTGCACACCATGGCACACACAGATGTAATAAACATCCTTTTATACCCCTGCAGGACCCCTACCCAACGTCACCGGACAGGGGGGTCCACACATGTTCACACCACCAACCGAAGAGGCCCACAGTGATGACAGCACCTCTGTCCAACTGGATCTAGATGACCAGCCCGGCCCATCGGGGACCTCGGGACAGTCGGTTCCCCAAACCCAGTCACAGGCCACCACAGAGCTTCCCCCCTCTGGAAACACCAGCACAGCACCCACCCAGCAGGCCCATACCTCCGTCCCCAGGACACGTCAATCAGCAGTGTGTCCACCACTACAGGGAACCCAGGCTAACCCACCACCCCAACAACAACAGGGACCTGGGGGCAGTGGTAGTGGGCACACGGTCCAGGGGACGGAGGCCCAGGAACACAGGGGAACTGGGAGGGCTGATGTGCGACAGGGGGCGGACAGGCCCAGGAAACCCACTCTCCACGAGGCCCTCTCCTCCATCATGGGATCCTACCACCACTCCCAGGAGACGATGGCAACTGTACTGGCCAAGTTTCAGGAGTCCCAGCTCCTGCAGGAGGAACAGTATATGGGCTTCAGGGAGGAACTCAGAACCATCAAATCCACCCTGGGCACCATCGTAGGGGTGCTGCAGGAAGTACTCAACACCAGGAGGGACATTGTGGCACTACAAGGGGCCCCTTTTTTAAAAAAAATACCGAAGCGGCAAAACACGTGCGGTCGGCGTCTAAGCGTACTCGCGTCTGAAAGAATAGAGTCAATCGGGTCTCATGCTACAGTTATACCAATTAATGGCATATGGGATACACGATTATACTAGGAAGTCCTGACGAAGTCCTGGGGGTACTCCCTGGATGAAACACGTGTTGACAAAGGGATTAAAGACAAAGGGAGAAAAAGAGGACAAAGGGACTAAAGACAAAGGGAGAAAAGAGAAAGCTGTTGGATGGAACTGGTAATTTGGAAACCATTCACACAAGGATACAGATTGGCAACTTTGGAATCAAACCAAATAAAGATCCATAACTTGGATTGATGGACTTTGGGACCGTGGGTAGGACAACAAAGGAACTATACATTTTGTTTTGGACTTTGGGAAACCTAGATAATAGGGTAATATTTGATGGATGTCTCATTTGTATAATCTTGATTTAATTTTGTATAATTTTTGTATAACTTGTGTATATAATATAATCTGATCACTGTATTGAAACTAGGTTTCTTTTTGTTTTATTGTCACGTGTGCAACTGAATTTATTTTCATGTTTTGACAATTGGTAGTTGTCGTTTAGGGTTTTTAGAGGGTGTGACCCTAGTCAGCTGCACCGTGAGACATAGTGTGATTTATAAGTATAGTAATAGAGTAGGGAGCGCTCATTACTCATTATTCACCCTCCTGTTTTATATATTGTGCTGAAGGAAGTACTCAACACCAGGAGGGACATTGTGGCACTACAAGGGGCCCCTGACACTAGCATGGACGATGAATTGCCCACCACCTCCGCCGGAGCTAGTGGAGAGGAGGCACCGCCACAGGACCACCACACCAGCACCCCACCTCCTGCAGAGGGAGAACCACCTCGCAAACGGTCCCTGAGATCCAGGACAAAGACAGAGAACGATGCCAAGACCCCGCCAAGAAGTGAGACCACCCTGATTTTCATCCTACTGTCCCACTTTGTCACCCTGTCCATCCTTAAACTGCCCCAGCTTCACTTCCTATGCCCATTTGGGCAATGCACCTGTGAGAGTAATAGACTGGACTCTGCCATGGACATTCCTCCGCTATCACCCCTCACCATTTTGCTACCCCTTCCAATTTTTAGCACTAAAATAAACACCCTTAAAGCACAAAACAATCTGGAGTCAGTATGTGATTTTGGAATACTGTATTAGCAATTACTGTGACAAAAAGCTCTTTAATTTGTAATGTCAACATACCTATGTCACACAGCTCTAGTCCATGAGGAATCAAAGCAGATGTCACACTGTGGGATCCAGATCTGTGAAATCGTAAGGGAAAGTGACAACTCAGTGACCATACACTGGGTGAAAACGACAGACAGTAGAGAGGTAGTAGTGTTTAAGTACATGTAGTAGGCAGGTTTGTATTCTTACCTGTGTTTCACTGGAAATATTGCTGGATCACTGAGTCCCTGTTGTCCATGTCTTCTTTCTCTGCTTCCTTGTCTTCACTGTCCACAGGCTCCACAGCTGCAACAACACCGCCATCTGGACCATCCTCCTGCAGAAAAGGCACCTGTCGTCGCAAAGCCAAGTTGTGAAGCATACAGCAGGCCACGATGATCTGGCACACCTTCTTTGGTGAGTAGAATAGGGAACCACCTGTCATATGGAGGCACCTGAACCGGGCCTTCAGGAGGCTGAAGGTCCGCTCGATCACCCTCCTAGTTTGCCCATGGGCCTCATTGTAGCGTTCCTCTGCCCTTGTCCTGGGATTCCTCACTGGGGTCAGTAGCCATGACAGGTTGGGGTAACCAGAGTCCCCTGCAAATGGCGAGGGACAACTGTTAGACACACACTAACCTGGAGAGATATCCCCAGGCAACCATTCCCACTGACTAGCTTCCAGGTTCTCACCTAATAGCCACACACGGTGCCTCTGGAGTAGACCAATCACATAAGGGATGCTGCTATTCCGCAGGATGTAGGCATCATGCACTGAGCCAGGGAACATGGCATTCACATGGGAGATGTACTGGTCGGCCAAACATACCATCTGTACATTCATCTAATGATAACTCTTCCGGTTTCTGTACACCTGTTCACTCCTGTGGGGGGGTACCAAAGCCACATGGGTCCCATCAATGGCACCTATGATGTTGGGATATGTCCCAGGGCATAGAAATCACCTTTCACTGTAGGCAAATCCTTCACCTGTGGGAAAATGATGTAGCTCCGCATGTGTTTCAGCAGGGCAGACAACACTCTGGACAACACGTTGGAAAACATGGGCTGGGACATCCGTGATGCTATGTCCACTGTTGTTTGAAATGACCCACTTGCAAGGAAATGGAGCACTGACAACACCTGCGCTTGAGGGGGGATTCCTGTGGGATGGCAGATAGCTGACATCAGGTCTGGCTCCAACTGGGTACACAGTTCCTGGATTGTGGCACGGTCAAGCCTGTATGTCATTATCACATGTCTTTCCTCCATTGTCGACAGGTCCACCAACAGTCGGTACACCGGAGGATGCCGCCATCTCATCACATGTCCCAGCGGACGGTGCCTATGAAGGACAACAGCGAGCACAGAGTCAAACAACTCAGAGGTACGTACCCACAGCTTACACAGAACACCAATCATAATCTAAAAAGTGGCCTGTATGTGTGTTGAGTCTAGGCCTAGGTATGTGTGACGCAGTTGAAAATGAAGCCATATGGGCCCCTGAAATGGCGGCTGCCTGACCTGTAAAGTGGGACAATGGGATGTGAGGTAACTGTGCTTGCGTTGTACACCGTCGCGGTAGGCAGTCGAAGACCGCGGCGCAATGCTGCATTGGTTAACATTGGACCCTATGGGTCCCAAGAGCCAGTGACGATGTACGCCGGCGGTGACGGTACGCACCGCCGCGGACATGACCGCCATTTTCTATCACTTCAATCACTCGATACCTGATCTTCGACAGGAGAGGACCTACACTGCAAGTGCTGCTGTGACCTCGGTCTGGAAGAGACAATGGCACGAGTGTCTGGGGAAAGGGCCCCTGCCTTCACATCGGAGGAGTTGGAGAAACTCGTGGATGGGGTCCTCCCCCAGTACACGCTACTCTACGGTCCTCCAGACAAGCAGGTAAGTACACTGGGAGCATGCTGTATGGGCTATGCCTGAGTGGAGAGGGGTGGATGTAAGAAGGAAGGGGGGAGAGTGCGGCGTGCATGAAATGACGGTGAGTGCATGTGCCACATAGCAAGGGTAGGGATGGGGGCCAATCACTTTGACGGTGCAGTTGCTAATAAGTTTCTCTTCCCCCTGTACAAATCAGGTAGGTCAGCGCCCACCAGAAACAATATATTTGGCGTGCCATCGCCAAGGACGTCCGGATCCTGGGTGTCTACCACAGACGGAGCACCCACTGCCGGAAAAGATGCGAGTACATTCACCGCTGGAGCAAGAAGACGGCGGAGGCTCAGCTGGGGATGGCCTCCCAACGTGGGAGGGGTGCCCGTCACACCATGACCCCCCTGATGTTCAGGATCCTGGCGGTGGCGTACCCAGAGTTGGATGGGCGCTTGAGGGCATCACAGCAGCCACAAGGGGGTGAGTACACTCTCATTCTGCTGATTTTGCACGCAGTGGAGGGGTCTGGGTGGGGGAGGTGGGCTGTGGGTTTCCCTAGGCCAGGGCGAGTTCCGTAGGCAAGGTCCCTCCATAAGGCAGACCATGTGGCACCCCACTGCACCTCTGTAGAGTGCCAAGTACACCTAGTCATGCCCCTGTGTCATCCATGTGTGCAGATGTCGTCCATAGCCTAGTAGGCCATTTACCAGGAATTGAACAGTGGAGCCCAAGAGCGTGGCGTAGTGCAGGGGGCTTGTGTGTCTGTTGTGTCCGCCAACGGTAGCGGTAATGCATGCACTCAACATGTCTTTCTTCTGTCGTCCCCCCCTTTTTGTGGTCTCCCTGTTCTTGTGTGCATTAGCATCATCAGGCGGAGGAGCAGTGGCACCGGAGCATGAGGGGGCTGCATCCCACATGGCCATGGGGGGCCACACTACGGAATCAGACTTCACCAGTGGGACGGAGGGCGAGGGGAGCTCCACGGCGGGGAAAGGAGCTGAGACCAGTGACACGGACTCGTCCTCTGATGGGAGCTCCCTTGTGGTGGCAGCAACATCTGTGCCCCCCATCTACAGGTACCGCCGCCACCCCCCTTCCAGCACCGTCCTCCCAGCAGCCCCTCAGCCTTTGACCCATGCCCGCTCACCCTGGAGGATGGCCATCACCTTCGCACCTGGCACCTCAGCCCCTGCCCCAGTCACCCCTGCTGCCCTCAGTGAGGAGGCCATTGACCTCCTCAGGTCCCTCACTGTTGGGCAGTCTACCATTTTGAATGCCATCCAGGGTGTAGAAAGGCAGTTGTCACAAGCAAATGCATTCCTGGAGGGCATTCATTCTGGTCAGGCGGCCCTTCAGCGAGCTTTTCAGACTCTGGCCTTAGCACTGATGGCAGCCATTGTCCCTGTGTCTAGCCTCCCCCCTCCAATTTCCTCACCCCAGACCCAATCCCCTGTACCCCAGCCTATCCCAAGCACACCTCTAGACCAGCATGCACACACGTCAACACACAAGGGAATCTCAGGCAAACATAAGCACCACACATCCCACAGGCACTCACGCAAGCATCACACACATGCAGACACACCAACATCCACTGCCTTCACTGTGCCCCCCTCTTCCTCGTCTCCCTCCCAGTCTCGTCTACACTCACACCTGCATGCACTACCTCTACAGCCACTACTACCATCACCAGCACACCCACCACCACACTCACGTGCAGTCACCACCCCGACTACCATTCACACGTCCCCTGTGTCCTCTCCCAGTGTGTCTGTGACGCCACCTCCCAAGATACACAAACGCAGGCACACACCCACCCAACAGCCATGCACCTTCACCCAAAGTCAGCAAATGAACACCTCCTACAACCACAACCTCTTCCTCCACTCCCAAACCCCCTCCAGCTCCCCGTCCAAGTGTCTCCAAAAAACTTTTCCTGTCCAACCTTGACCTCTTTCCCACACCTCCCCCACCCTGTCCGTCTCCTAGGTCCCGAACTAGCACCTCAGCCACAACATCTCCGGGACCAGTGGTGCCTGTAGTCACCGGAATCTGGAGTGCACCGGCCACCAGGGCAGCCAGAGTGGCACGGAGCCACAGCACAGACAGTCTCCCACCTGTCAAGCATCAGAAGTTGGCCAGTGCCTGGCGGGAGAGGGGGAAGACTCCAGCCACCAAAGCTAGGGGTACAGGTGGAAGTGTGGAGTCAGCTGTGACACCTTCCAAGGTGGGGAAGGGGCACAAGAAACTCAGCAAGTCTGGGAAGAGTAGCACGGCGGAGAAGACCGCCATCATCCCCGCTGCCCAGGAGGCCACCGCCAGCACCAGCCCAGCTGCCCAGGAGGCCACCGCCACCAGCCCTGCTGCCCAGGAGGCCACCGCCAGCAGCAGCCCAGCTGCCCAGGAGGCCACCGCCACCAGCCCTGCTGCACAGGAGGCCACTGCCAGCACCACCCCAGCTGCCCAGGAGGCCACCGCCAGCACCAGTCCAGCTGCCCAGGAGGCCACCGCCACCAGCCCTGCTGCACAGGAGGCCACTGCCAGCACCAGCCCAGCTGCCCAGGAGGCCACCGCCAGCACCAGTCCAGCTGCCCAGGAGGCCACCGCCACCAGCCCTGCTGCCCATGAGGCCACCGCCAGCACCAGCCCAGCTGCCCAGGAGGCCACCGCCACCAGCCCTGCTGCCCAGGAAGCCACTGCCAGCACCAACCCAGCTGCCCAGTAGAGCCACTGCCACCAGCCCAGCTGCCCAGGAGGCCACTGCCACCAGCCCTGCTGCCCAGGAGGCCACAGCCGTCATCCCCGCTGGGACAGAGAGTACTGCCAGCACAAGCCCCGCTGGGCCATGAAGGACCGCCAGCACAAGCCCCGCTGGGACAGAGAGGACCGCCAGCACGAGCACCCGCTGGGCCATGAAGGACCGCCAGCAGCTGAGTCACTGCAAAGAAGCCCGCCGCTCCAAGCACCGTTAAACAGGGCACCGCCGTCTCAAGCACCACAGAACAGTGCACCGCCGTCTCAAGCACCGCAGAACAGGGCACCGCCGTCTCAAGCACCGCTGAACAGGGTACCGCTGTCTCAAGCAACGCTGAACAGGGCACCGCTGTCTCAAGCAACGCTGGCCCGTGAGCGTCAAGGGCACTGACGCTACTGATTCCGTCACGGGCAGAATGAAGCACTCCAGAACCAGTGGAGAGATCCATCCACTACCTCTGTCCTTAGCAGGATGAAGCACGCTGGGCACCATGCCCCCTCCAGAACCGGTGGAGAGATCCATCCACTACCTCTGTCCTTAGCAGAATGAAGCACTCTGGGCACAATGCCCCCTCCAGAACCGGTGGAGACTGTTATCCACTTGAGAGACTGTGGCTTTGCACTCCCCAGGGTATGGCAGTGGGCAACCCACCCACTGGAAAGACTTGAGAGACTGTGGCTTTGCACTCTCCAGGATATGGCAGTGGGCAAACTACCCACTGGAAAGACTTGAGAGACTGTGGCTTTGCACTCCCCAGGATATGGCAGTGGGCAAACCACCCACTGGAAAGACTTGAGAGACTGTGGCTTTGCACTCCCCAGGATATGGCAGTGGGCAAACCACCCACTGGAAAGACTTGAGAGACTGTGGCTTTGGACTCTCCAGGATATGGATATGGCAGTGGGCAACCCACCCACTGCAGAGACTTGAGAGATTGTGGCTTTGCACTCCCCAAGATGGAACAGTGGGCAACCCACCCACTGTAGAGACTAGAGAGACTGTGGCTTTGCACTCCCCAGGATATGGCAGTGGGCACCCCACCTACTGTAGAGACTTGAGAGACTGTGGCTTTGCACTCCCCAGTATTGAACAGTGGGCATGTGGCCCTCTCGTGGATTTGACGTCGTGCACTCAACCGGCTGAGGTGTCCCCCCTTTCCCTCCCACTGAGGTGCCTGTTTTCTTGCTCTCTGATGCCCCTGTAGTGTTCTGTCCATCTTGGTCGGGGATTTTGTGTGGGCTCGCACATACCGTGCGGGCCCACTGTGCCACTGACTTAATTGGAGCACTACCTGGACTACTATGCTTGGTGTATATTTTGTAAATGGTGTATATATATATTTTTGCCTACTTGATTTTAATATATTACAATGGTTACACTCATTTTCTATTGTCTTTGCATTCTTCCGGGGGGTTGGAGGGTGTAACTGTGATGTATCAATATGGATTAATGTGTGTGTTGTCGTGGGTGAGGGTGGGGGTGTTGCGTGTTGCGTGTGTGTGTCCGTGTTTTTTCCCTCCCCCCTCCCCTGTGTCGTAGGTGCAGTACTCACCGTGGTCTTCGCCGCCGGCTTTCGTGCTCCTGGTAGAGGAGCAGGAAACTATCGCAGGGAGAATTTGGAGTTCCGGGTCCATGGTGTCCTAGTTCCTCGTGGGGTGTGTAGAGGTGAGCGTTTTCCATTCGGAATCCTGTTTCTGCCGTGTTTTTATCCGCAGGCAATCCGCCCCGGAAAAGGTGGCGGATTGGTAGGTTGTGATGTGTGGGCGGTACTTTGTCCTCCGCCTGTCTTTTGGCAGTGACCGCCACGCTGTTTGTTTGTACCGCCGTAGCGGTCGGAGTGTTAAAGTGTCTGTCTTTGTTGCCGATTTCCGCCACGGTCGTAATTGCAAAACTGTTGGCGGTCTTACCGCCGCTTTAACACCGACCGCCAGGGTTGTAATTACCACCTATATTATTTAAGTTGTAAATTCTGTTGGAAAAAGTGTTTGTGCCATTATTGACAACAGCTAAAGCCTTTTCCTTATTTTCCGTATCAATCTGCCTTAAACGTGCAGCAGCTTCCACCTGGGAAAGTTTCCAGATCTTGTTTTATATGGCATAGAAGAGCGTGGCCTCCTGGGTCCTAACAAGAAATCTTGTAAATCAACTACCTCTGACAGCTGCTAAAGTGGAAAAAGATAACCATTGTTGGCACAGTTTCCCCACACTGTATGTAGTAGCGATACCAGAATGTTGAGCCCAAAGATAGCGAAGGTCTGGTTGGCTTGCTCTGAATCCCCCTGAGGAATTAACATAAGGTGCCTGGCACCCATTTATGTCCATTGGCCACAATAACCACCCGCAGGGACTCAAAAGTGAGGAATTAAAGGTACCATTCTGGACCCAAGTAGAAAGCTGTTCTTCAATAATATTTAAAAACGTTTGCCAATTGTAAAAGTGAGCTGGTTTGGGGATACTGAGTACATTCAATTCTTTTGTTTACGCTAATTCCAGACAGGATGTTTGTTTAATGGTGTCATTTAAAAATATAATTTCTCGAGGAATAAGGCATGTTCTAAACAATGCTTTCCTATCCTGTATCTGCCAATTTTGTGTTTCCTATACACTCTTCAAATCAATAGTGTTTTTCTAATACTAATATCCTCAAACAGCGAGCTAGGAAACAATTGTTACCGCAAAAGTCTTAATTAGAATTTATTAATGCATGTTTATGTATTTTGAATAATGAATTTAATAGAAAATGGATTAACATAGAAAAGAATAATGTGCACGTTTGAAATTGTGACCGCGGAGAATGGCCACCAGTATTCACGAATTGTACTAAATGAGTGATTAACATATATGAATTATTGAAATTGTATTAGATTAATGTAGTAATATGTCATATTGAGAATTATAACCTAGGTTTTGCAATTATTGTAGGCCTTAACTTAGCGAGTGTCTTGGCCTAATCTTGCCAGGCCTCATGCAGAAGCTGTATTTCTTAAACCTTTAATGGAAAAATGCTGACAAAATGAACTAACCGTGAACTGCTTATTGTTTAATAAAATGCCTAGTCGAAGCTTTCTATATGAACCGACGGACAGGAGATGCTGTCTCTAGCAATGTATCTAATAGTGTGTAATATGCTTTAGATGTACTTTCCCAGGACTCGAACAATGAAGACACTGACTGGAGAAGAAGATGCAACATTTTTGATACCGGACGAGCCGGATGATGAGAACATCATAAAATGAACCAATCAACGCCATGTGAACTGTGAAATATTAGAATTCATAGATTTGATTCACGAACTATATTGGATAGGGTAATAACGTACGATTAATTGACCAATTGGAAATTGGGGGACAGTCTGGGTGACTTTGATATAACAACGTGACAGAGGGAAGAGAAGTCAGATGTTAGGGGAGCAGACCATACTCTGAAGTTGTGAGGCAATATTGGGGAGAGGAGATTCGAGATTCTGTCATTGGGCTCATACTCTCTGACTGAGAGGCTGATGTGATGCTGATTGACTGGTGACCTGAGGACGAAGACTGACTCTGTTGCTGACCCATACCGTAGATAGGTAGATATGACAATGTGACTGAATTGTATTTTTTGCCTTTCCCTTCTAGGTACCAACTGCGCTGCCTAAATAGTATTCTTAGCTAGATGTTTTTCTAAATTCTTGTTTCTAAAATTGTTTTGCATGATTCCCACACGCTGATGCTAATCTGGGTTAGATGAGGGTTCCTTACTTGGCGATTGACAGATTACATAGGTAAATGGTTGACGGACTACTTTGCTGAACTCTATGATTAGAAATAATTTATTGTCTTTGATTCTCTTATTGACTTGTGCTAATATACTCTGATGCAAGCTTTGATTCGGTTATGTTTTTGGCTTCTTCTAACAAATTAATGATGTTTTTATCTGAATTAAATTGAGTTTGAATCAATCTCATGACTTAGTATTGTAACAAAGGGGCAATCAAATTACTAAAACGTATACAGAGGTGTGGTTATTCATGGCTGGAAAGTCATGGTAATGATGTTTTATTGTTTTATTTTATTGTTTTATTGATTATTAATTAATGATTTGTCTAATGGTTATTTGTCTAATGGTTATTGAATTTTGTGCATTGATTACTGAGAACATTGGTCACATCATAGCTAGGATACTCCATGCGAATCAAAAGGTTCATCGACCTATACGCGTCACCTTGTAAGTTTACTTATTAAGGACCGACACGCTAACACAAATGAATCTGAATAGATCAGTTTTGTGTCAGCTAGCAATATGTTTCTCACTCTTGAATGTAGCAATTTGAAATAATATGACTCAGTATTTCTAGTGTCATGCCCAGCAAAATACGCAAACTTGTCTACGTATCTTTTAGAACTCTACACAGGTGGAGATGAACAATGTGCCCGATGTGTGTAATTATGAACTAATCTTGGAGTACTAGCTCTGTACAGAAAGTAACGTCCGTAATGGTGGTAACAGAACATTTTCCCATAATTTGCTGCATTCATATACACATCCTCGCTTTCAAATACAGTATAATATTCAAGCTCAGAAAGCATGGAATCAACTGTTTTAACATCCCAGTCATTGTAAGCAATACCAGGTGTAATAACACCACTCAGTGAAATTTTAAACACATATGGATTCTGAATGACCTCAATAGGACCGTATTATTCACATGGTACTTTATTCCAAACAGTCCCATCTGGAATTGGAACTGCTGAAATTTTTACAAGGGACAAGTCTCGTTGGACCTTATGAGAAGATATGTAAGGTGTCAAAACCTCATCCACCGGCGCAACGGCAGAGCATTCAGGAAGATAATGACCATTTATCAAGAGAAAGAAGACAATAATGAACCCATCCAAAACAGAAAGGCAAGCAATGTCAACAGTATCCACAGATAATACCATGAGTAAATTAAGTAATTGTTTTTAAGCCACGTTAACAGCAAATGTTTCTTTGATAGTTTCAGTTGCAGAAGCAGATCAGTTGGAAGAAAAGTCATCAATGTCAATGAAATAACCAGAAGCAATCTGTGCAAACACAGAAGCAGGTGCAGAGCTGGTAGATGGATCCATTTGTTGTGGTGGTTCATAGTAGATGATGTCATCTGTCTGTGTTGGACTGGAATAATAAAGTTCCACATTTCAGATGTTTCTTGTCAATGAAATGGTAACAGGAATCAGCAGAAGCTTATTATCCACCCTCCCCATGCTTGAGGAGGCAATTGTAGCATTGGTACTACCAGAAGCATTGTTTACTGTATGTAGAAATATCTGTTGTTGGGTAATGCGAGGAGAACAGGTACTACATAATAGACCTCTTGGTCTACTGTGCAGGATCAGCCACATGGTGCAATTTGGCATTATCAATTGAAACATATCTGTTCCCTTTGGAACCAGGAAGCAGTAGGAGGATGACAGTTCTGGTACAGTGTATTCCCAGGACTGGAACCCAGGCTCTGATTTGATGGGCCAAACTCCTTTTTTACAGCAATATTTTCATGAACTAGATCCCCAACTTTAGAGATCCAGCCTGTAGATGTTGTTGGCAAACCCTTATTCCCAAGGTGGCGTCACAGGCAGATGAATTCTCACCACAGAATTGTTGTAGCTCCTATAAAACTGTGACACATTCATTTATGTCAATTGGTGTGTCTGCTGCCACCGGGCCAAGGCCATCAAGATATGGGACATACATAGGTATCCCAAGTAGGACCTAATAAGAGGTGTGACCTCCTACGGACCTTCTGGGTAGATTATATAGTGCTGTCTGGACCCCATATAAGTGATGAAGCCAATTGCGGCCTGAGCCAAACTCTTGCACTGCTAAGGACTGTTTTAAGTTTTAGTTCCTCCTCTCAGCAACTCTATTTCCCTCTGGATGATAGGGTGAGGAGTAATGAAGCTGAACACCTATCCTCCCCCTGGTGTCCTTGAATGGCCTAGAGGCAAAATCATGTCCCTGGTCCTAGTGGAACGTATATGTGCTGATAAAGACTTTACAGTCTGAGCATCAGCCGACTATTGTGGCCAAATCCACAGGAATCTACAACAGGAAACAGCAGTGACTAAAATGCATGTGTATGCACCATTAGATTGTAAGGGATCATAATGGTCCAGGTACACACATTGTAAAGGTCTGTTGGAAATTAGGAGGCATGTCTGTGGTAGGTGTTTGATGGCGGACTCTGTAATTTGTTGGCAAATGTCACAACAAAGGACATATTACTTGGTCTGTTTGTATAGACCAGGCCACCAAAAACATTTTTGTAATAGAAATATTGTAGGCACCACACCTGCATGAGCAGAAGCGACACCCTCATGCGCTGCTTTGACGATATCTTATCTCTGATATTGGGTTGTCGCAGAGGTTCTCATCCTAATGAGGCTACTGGATTTGGGCATCAATTGTGGGGTACTAAGTACAGTTCCACACCATGTGATGCCTGTTGGCCTAACCCAGGTTTTTGAGCTAACTAGCAGCACCTCATCTCTGCCTAAGGACAGGGATGACTGTGGCAATCAGGCACATGACAAGAAAGACTCCTCAGGGGAATCATGGTTGAAAAGATCTCATCCCTTTCTCTCAGTTACATTAGTCTCACACAGGCAAAGACAAACAGAGGCAGAATATAATTCAATAAGGGTTTATTGAAGTAATTGCATCTTAGATAAAATGGCATGCATTGCAATAACTATGATGATAAAACACACTAAAAGCAAAAAGGTGACAAGGAGTGTGAAACACAAAAACAGTCCCACCATACGGTCAGTAGGAGTGATATATATCTTTCCTACATAAGCTATTTTAGAGCAGAGCGTGATAAGCCCTAATCCGGTTTCCCCACTGGGAAGACATCATCCCTCATACCCGAGTAAGGAAGCCTGATGTCTAAAGAGACACTTTCCCCATATAGGCCAGGGATTCAGTAGTTTGAACAAGCAGCTGTAGAGAAGGCAATCAGCAAACAGCATGCAGTCATGGTCATCTGGCTGGAATCTCCCTCTAACATGTATGGGACAAAGGAGTGTTTTTATTAAAAAAACAGTTGATATTCTAGGAAAAGGTCCTCACGTAGGATATGTATGTTTCTGTGAATGTTGGAGACACAGTGTACCACTTTTGCCGGCAATCCTATCTGGCTGCAGCCTTGAGGAAAACACAAAGTGAAATGCTAAGAACATGATGCTTTTCTAGGTGAAGGAACAAATAGATAGAGAAAATAAAACAACACCGCAAAATGCGGCTAATGGTAGAAAAATAAAGCAATGCTGAATAAAATGTATGTAGAAGAAAGTGCACAACGGCAGGCCTAGTTTGCTTATATAATGTGTCTAAAATAAGGCTAAAAAAGCTATTCAACAGGTTGGGGATCACACAATCTCCCTCCCCTGGAATGCAATGTTTTGGGCACTTAGATGGTAGGAATATTTTGCTGTTTATGCTTTAGTTATAGACTTGCCATTGCCAAAGCTTTCACAGCAGCAAACGCTTTCACAGCAGCCAACGTCTCATTATCCAACTTTGTATGAGAATGAGTTATTGCAGCAACAGAAGCTGTAGTTACTGCAGATTTGTCAGCTTCATCTGCCAAAGTATTTCCTACAACGTGTATTTCTACACATTGGTGCCCAAATGTATGTACTATATGAGCATTTAGTAGCCTGTCCTGAGGATCAGCTATCCTCCCCCACAAGTTTTTGTGTTTGATGGTGTACCCTTTTAAATCACTGAAGCAGTTTAGGCACCAGTGATTTACGTAGTCGTTGTAGGACTGGACACAGTCGTATGAATCACATACAATTAGTGTTGGTTGGTCCAGATATGTATGTTCCAGTGCCCAGACAAGGAAAGACAAAGAAAGATCTCTTTAGGGGAGTTAGAGCAAAACTACTGCAGTATTGCATTCTGTGGCACATCATACAATTTGTAAATAGGCCCCCACAGAGTGGGTTTAGGGTCGATCCTCTGACCATGATTGGGAGTTTTTCTTGACTATCTCAATCCTCTCTTCCAGAACCACGAGCACTCAGCTTTATATTGATTCAGATTGGACAACTTGCATCCTTCCACTTCCACTTGAGAGGAGGTTTTTTAAATTTTTTCATCCAGCATTTCATAAGATTGTATGTCTTCTTTCCTTGCTGAGACCCGCCAGCTTTTTTGCTATTCCTTGAATCATTAATTGTGAGAAATTGGGCTGTTATTGAGTGTGGGATGACCCTGGCTTAAGCAACAGCTAGAAGTGAACCAAAAAAGTCAGTAAATTAGTCATCTGGTAACTTGACAAAAAAAGCAGTCAGGCTTAACTTAGAGGCAATGTGTAAAGTATTTATGTATTTATTCAGCACACAAGCAGTAATAAAGTAAAAACACAACACAAGAAAAATCTCACACTAATTAAAAAAAATAGAATACATTTTCATAAATTATTTGATACTAAAACAAAAATCCAATCAGTAGAACGGGAATTATGAACTTTTAATGTTTTAAATGAAAGCTAGCACCTAAAAGATCAAAGTGCCAACAGGGGACATCTAGTCGCACGAGACTGGATCAAAGTAAAAACATATGGCTGACCATGATGGAAGCAAGTTGGACCCAAGAAATAGATAGGGCCCAGGTTGGTGCTTACCATCAGACTTAGAAGGAATTTCATGTAATGATGGCCTGAGAAGGTAAAGTTCAGCGTGGCAAGGCCACAGGCGGTGTCCAAGGAGGAGGAGTCATCACTGTTGGGCTGCCACTGGACAAAGTCATAGTGAAGTTTTCTACATTCGTTCTTAGTTTCTTCTTTGGAAGTCGAAAATCTCTCGAGCGGGATAAGGCAGGAGGCTGTAGCTGACAAGAGTTTCACAAGACCAGATACCCATTTGGCAAAGGACAGCTGAACAGGGTTTGTTCTTTCAGAGAAGAACGTAGTGGGAGCTGCTCCAAAATCAGGCTGACCAGTGATACACCTTGGATGGATAGATGAGCAGGTTGGTCCCGGTCTTCTCTCTGATCTCAGAGAAGTTTTTAACCAATAATTTTCTAGTCCCAATTTTCAGTTTTGGCTATCTGGGCACCTTTATCACCATGACTAAGGGTCCAGGACAAGAGGGGCAAAACGTGGGGGGTTAGGACTCACACAGTCAGGGCCCAGGTGCAGGCGTGGCTCCTCCGTTTGGGCGAAAGAACGTCGCCCCCCCCTCCACCAGAAACCTCTGCAAATCCTTTCACAAGGAAAGGATAATAAACTCAGTGATTATTCTTTCCATGTGAAAGAGGTGGGGCATTGGTGGTGACGAGCAGAGAGCACTGTGCACTCACCTCAGAGCGTATGTGTGTTTGACCCGCTGTCTCGGGTCGGCCAAACACAAATGCACACAGGGCTGCCACAGCACACCGCTGTATAATGATGCTCAAAAGACAAACCTCAGAAAATCCTGCAGCCTCCACCCACCGCCAGGGCCAACGACGGTGGAAAGGCAGTACACCTCACCCCACCCCTGCCATGCAGACAAATCCCCCGTCCACAAAATAATGATGCACAAATCAGCTTGGCGGACACTGAGGCCCTCATTACAACCCTGGCGGTCAGAGATAAAGCGACGCTAACACCACCAACAGGCCGGCGGTTAAAAAAATTGAATCATGACCACATTGGAAACCGCCAACACAAACAGCCACTTTAACACACCGACTGCCACGGCAGTAGCAACAAACACTGCAGCAGTAACCGCCAACAGCCAGGCGGAAGACAATGTACCGCCACAGCATTACAACATGCCTATCCGCCAGCTTTTCCGGGCCGGTACCAGCGCCATCAAAAGCACGGCGGAAACAGAACACTGAAGGGAAACGACTCACCTCTCGACACTCAAGTAAGAACCACAATGCCATGGAGCCTGAGCTGCACTTTTTCCCAATGCTAGTGTACCTTTTCATACACCAGGAACTTGAACACCGGCGAAGATGACCATGGTGAGTATTGCACATAGCACACAAGGGAGGGGGGAGGAAAAAGAGAGTGACACACACACTCAACATGCAACACCCCCACCCCCAACACCATACACACAAACAGATGCAACAACATTACATATACACCCTGTAACCCTCAGGAATAACGCAAGGACAAAAGGAATGGATTAAAATGTGTGTTATAATACAATTTTAGATAAATACGTCTTTAAACAATAAACAGTATGTACAATATATACAATATATACAAAAGGAGGGACAATGCCCACTCCAAAATGTCCATAGCCCACTGGACCATAACACATAGGTCAAGGGCACACTTGACTCATGCCTCAATACGGAGAGAACACTGCAGGGGCATCAGGTCGAAAACACACAGGCACCTCATGGAGACAGGGAATGGGGGGGCACCTCAGCCAGAAGATGGTACAACACCACTGGCCAGGAGGGGGTTCCATGCCCACTGCTTGCTCCTGGGGAGTGCAAAGCCACAGTCTCTCAAGTGGGTGGTTTGCCCACTGCGTGGTCCTGGGGAGTGCAATGCCACAGTCTCTCAAGTGGGTGGTTTGCCCACTGCTTGGTCCTGGGGAGTTCAAAGCCACAGCCTCTCAAGTGGGTGGTTTGCCCACTGCTTGGTCCTGGGGAGTGCAAAGCCACAGCCTTTCTAGTGGATGCCGTCTTCCACTGGTTCTGGAGGGGGCCTTGTGCCTAGTGTGCTTCATCTTGGCAAGGAGCGGCTGAGTGGATGGCTTCTTCCACTGGTTCTGGAGGGGGCCTTGTGCTCAGTGTGCTTCATCCTGGATGGGACAAGGTCACAGTCTCTCACCTGTGTGTCACACCGAGAGGTGTTGCAGGGGCCAGGACGCACTTCAGCCCATGTAGTCACCAGTAAACACTGCTTGCCGGCGGTGACGGCTGCTCAGTGGATGCCAGTTGCGCTGCAGGTGGCAGTGCTGGCAGTGGTGGTGGTAGGCTCCAGGCCTTCACCTGCAGCCTTGGATGGCTGCCCACTGGGACTGCTGCTGCTGGCAGTGGTGCTGCTGGTGGTGGTGCATGTGGTGGTGCTGGACGCCGTGCAGGTGGCAGTGCTGGCCGCGGTGCAGGTGGCGGTGCTGGCAGTGGTGGTGGTAGCCTCCAGGCCTTCACCTGAAGCCTTGGACGGCTGAAGTGCAATGGCTGGTGTTGTGTGCCCCTTCCTGCCCTTGCAGATGGTGGTGCCTCCTTGCTTCTGCCAGCTGGTGTCTTTTTCTTGCCCTTGCTGGCTGGTGGTGCCTTCTTCCCCTTGCTAACTGGTGTCCCCTTCTTGCCCTTGCTAGGTGGCAGACGATTCTTGGCCTTGGCAGGTGGTGCTGGCACACTGGCTGGGCTGACGGGTGACTCCTTTGAGCGATTCACACCTGCAGTCCCTGCAGAAACCACAGGGGCCGTGGACCGGGTAGCTGAGGTGCTGGGCTGGAATCTGGCCACTCTGGCCTGAGGTGATGGACGGGAGGGGTAGGGAATAGATCAATGTTGGCGAGGAAAAGCTTCTTAGGGACACTGGGGTGGGAAGAGGGTGAAGGTTTGGGTATGGAGGAAGAGGGAGTGGTTGTAGGAGGTGTCAGTCTGTTGTGTTTGGGTGCCGGTGCATAGGCTGGATGCTGTTGTGCGGTGGATGGCTGATGGGTGTCTGAGTGCTTGTGTATGTGTATTTTGGGAGGAGGGGGCACAGACACAGTGGGAGAGGACACAGGGGACTTGTGCATGGTGTGGTGACTGCCAGTGAGGGGCGTGTAGTGATAGGCGTGCTGGTGATGGAGGTAGTGGATGAGGATGTAGTGCATGCAGGTGTGAGTGTAGACGTTACTGGGAGGGAGGTGGAGGACGAGGGGGACGCAGTGGAGGCAGTGGATGTTGGTGTGTCTGCATGTGAATGGTGCTTGTGTGAGTGCCTGTGAGATGAAGTGTGGTGCTTGTGTTTGCCTGAGCCACTTCTGTGTGTTGATTTGGGTGATTGCTGGTCTGAAGGTGTGTTTGGGATAGGATGGGGTTGAGGGGATTGGGACTGGTAGAGAAAGTTGGAGGGGGGATACTGGAGACAGGGACAATGGCTGCCATACATGAGTTGGCCAGAGCCTGGAATGTTCTCTGTTTGGTCCCCACGCCAGAGTGAATGCCCTCCAGGTATTTATTTGTTTTTTGCAAATGCCCTACTACACCCTGGATGGCATTCAGTATGGTTGACTGCCCAACAGAGAGGGATCTCAGGAGGTCAATAGCCTCCTCACTGAGGGCAGCAGGGCTAACTTGGGCAGGGCCAGAGGTGCCTGGGGCGAAGGAGATGCCCACCCTCCAGGGTGAGCGGGCACAGGAAACACGCTGAGGGGCTACTGGGAGGGCGGTGCTGGTACGGAGGGGTGGCGGCTGTACCTGTAGTTGGGATGGGCACAGAGGTGTCTGCCACCACCAGGGAGTTGCCATCGGAGGCGGAGTCACTGTCAGTACTGTCCCCTCCTGTCTCCGTCATGGTGCTCCCCTTGCCCTCCATCCCACTGATGCCCTCACCGTTGGTGGATTCGGCCTCCAGGCCCATGTGGGATGCAGCTCCCTCTGTCACCGGTGCCTCTGCTCCTCCGCCAGCTTATGCTAATGCACACAAGGACAGGGCGACAAAACAAAAAGGGGGGGGAGACAGAGGATACACTTGGTCAATGCCAGCAACAACACTACCAATGGCGTACACAACTCAGAGGGAACAGCCCTATGCACTAGGCCATGCACTACCAGTTACAATGCTAGTCACCAGCCCATGGGGTACAATGTCTAACGCACAATGTTTATCTGCACACCTGAAACCTACAGGACCCTGCCCAGTAGTAGATGCCCACTAACATTATTGGGGTTGGAGGGGATCTGAGCTTGCCCATCATTGAACATAGCCTGCCATGTTCGCCCTGGCCTAGGGGCACCCACAGCCCACATCCCCCACCCAGGTAATACCTTAACGTGTGCAAAGTCAAGAATCTGAATCTGTACTCACCCCCTTGTGGCTGCTGTGATGCCTTCAAGAGCCCATCCAACTCAGGATAGGCCACCGCCAGGATGTGGAACATCAGGGGGGCCAGGGTACGATGGGCACCCCTTCCTCGTTTGAAGGCCAGCCCCAGCTGGGCCACCGCCGTCTTCCTTGCCCAGCGGCGCAGGTCCACCCACCATTTGCAGCAGCGGGTGCTCCGCCTGTCAAAGACCCACAGGATCTGCACCTCCTTGGCGATGGCATGCCAAATACCCTTTTTCTGATGGGCGCTGACCTGCAGAAAAAAAACAGCAGAAAAGGTATTAGTCATACCGTCCGGACTGTTATACCCATGGCCCAACATATCCCCCATCCCCTTACGCACATACATTGACCACCATACATTCAGCACTCTGCCCAGGACCCCACAGAACCCCCCCTACACGGGGCTTACACACACAGCAATCCATACATTCATGGCCCAAGCATCATGCTCACAGTGTACTCACCTGTTTGTCTGGAGGACCATAGAGTAAACGGTACTGGGGTAGGACCCCATCCACCAGTCTCTCCAACTCATCTGAAGTGAAGGTAGGGGCCCCTTCCCCAGACACTCAAGCCATTGTCGCTTCCAGACACAGGTCACAGCAGCAATTCCAGTGGAGGTCCTCTCCTGTTGAAGGTCAGGTAGCAAGTGAGTGCACAGATAGAAAATGGTGGTCACGTCTGTTGCAGTGCATACCGTCACCGCCGGCGTACATCACCATTGGCTCCTGGAACCCATAGGTCCCAATGATAACCAATGCGGTGTTGCGTGGCGGTCGTCGACCACCGACCGGAATGGTGCACAACGCCAGCGGAATTACCTCATTTACACTTGTCCCTCCTCACCGGTCACGCACCCGTCATTTCAGGGGGGCACAGGCCATTGCACCTAACTGCGTCACAGCAGACGTTGGCACATCAACTCACTTATGAGTTCACATACTGTTTCTGTAAAGCAAAAGTTGCATATTAATGTTGAAATATGTGTGAATATGACCTTCTGCCTACCGTTTTTCACCCTAGAGTTCAGCCACTGAGGATGAATAGGAGATGGAGACATCCACCTGTGTACAGACCCCTGGTGGACCTGGCGACAATGGAGGACAGGCACATTATCTTGACCTACAGACTTGATAGGGCCACAATCCAAGAACTGTGTGCCCAATTGGAGCCAGACCTGATCTCAGCTATCCGCCACCCCACAGGTATCCCCCCTCTAGTGCAGGTCCTGACAGTGCTCCATTTCCTGGCAAGTGGTTCCTTCCAATTGACAGTTGCCATGGCATCATGGATGTCACAGCCTATGTTCTCAAACATGCTGACCAAAGTGTTGTCTGCCCTGCTGAAACACATGTGCAGCTACATCGTATTCCCCCAGGTGGAGGATTTGGCCACAGTGAAGGCTGACTTCTATGCACTGGGACATATCCCCAACATCATTGGTGCCTTTGATGGTATACATATTGCATTTGTCCCCCCTCGGAGAAATGAACAAGTGTTCAGAAATAGAAAAAGCTTTTACTCTCAGATGTGCAGATGGTGTGTTTGGTGGACCAGTACATCTCCCATGCCAATGCAAAGTATCCTGGCTCTGTGCATGATGCCTTTATCTTGAGGAATAGCAGCATCCCATATGTGATGTCTCAACTCCAGAGGCACCAGGTGTGGCTAATAGGTGAGGCTATGGTACCCACCCAGTTGATGTAGGTGTATGAGTTTGGCCCTAAGGATGAGTATGTTGCTAATATGTATCCCTCAATATTTGCAGGTGACTCTGGATACCCCAACCTCTCATGGCTACTCACCCCAGTGAGGAATGCCAGGACAAGGGCAGAGGATCGTTGCAATGAGGCACATGGGTGAACAAGGAGGATCATAGAGTGAACCTTTGGCCTCCTGATGGCGAGATTCCAGTGCCTCTATCTGACAGGTGGATCCCTGTACTACTCAGCCAAGAAGATGTGCCAGATCATTGTTGCATGTTGCACAACCTGGCCTTGAGACACCAGGTGCCTTTTCTGCAGGAGGATGAGCATGGGGATGGTCGTGAGGCAGCGGTAGAGACTGTGGACAGTGACAAAGAGGAGGCAGAGGAAGAAGATGTGGACAACAGAACTACTCTAATTCAACAGTACTTCCAGTGACACACAGATAAGACACTGTAACTTCACCTTCCATTGCAGTTTTGTATTGGACATTGAACATGGCAGCCTGATTTCCCTATTTCTATGGCTCCTGGTGTGTTTACTGCTGCCCAGTACAGGTCATACCTATGTAAATATTACAATACATTTGAATTGCAATGTTTACAGTTTGTGAAACTAATACATGTGTCAAACAATTGACAGACTCCATATTTGATTTTGCGCCAAGGGTGTTTATTTAGGTGCTAATAAGTCGAGGTGGTATTGCAGTGGGCTGGGTTGCTGATGTAGGACAGTCCAGGGTAGAGTCCAGTCTATTTGTATCATAGGTGCATTGTCCAAGGGGGCATAGGAAGGGGAGCAATGGCAGTTCAAGGTGGACAGGGTGACAGAGTGGGACACAAAGGTGACAATCAGGAGAGTCTTATTTCCTGGCGGGGGTCTTGGCAATGTTCTTTGGCTTCTGCCTGGATCACAGGGACCGTTTGTGTGATGGTTCTTTTTCTGCAGGGGTTGGGGTGCTGGTGGCCTGTTGTTCCTTTGGCGGGGCCTCCTGTCCACTAGTGTCGGCGGAGGTGGAGGGCTGTTCTTTGGTGTGGCTAGTGTCATGGGCCCATTGGTGTGCCACTGTCTCCCTCATAATGTTGGCCATGTCTGCCAGCCCCCTGCAATGGTGACCAGGGTGGTGTGGATGTCCCTCAAGTCCTCCCTGATCCCCAGGTACTGTCCCTCCTGTAGCCACTGGGTCTCCTGCAACTTGGCCAGTATCTGGCTCATGGTCTCCTGGGAATGGTGGTATGCTCCCAGGATGTTGGTAAGTGCCTCATGGAGAATCGATTCCCAGGGCCTGTCCTCCCCTGTCGCACAGCAGTCCTCCCAGCTTCCCTGTTGTCCTGTGCCTCTCTCCCCTGAACCGTGTGCCCACTGCCACTGACCCCAAGACCCTGATCGTCCTGTGTTTGTGGAGTTGCCTGGGGTCCCTGTAGTGGTGGACACACTGCTGATTGACGTGTCCTGGGGACAGAAGGATGGGCGCTGTGGTGGTGTTTCCTGAGGGGGAGGCTCTGTGGCGTGTTGGGACTGTGCCTCGGTAACCGACTGTCCAGAGGTCCCTAATGGGCCAGGTTGGTCATCGTGATCCAGGCATGCAGAGCTGCTGTCATCACTGTGGGCCTCTTCTGGGGAGTGACTGGATGTGGCTGGCACCTCCTCTCCGGTGATGTTGAGTGGGGATCCTGTGGGGATGTAAATGCAGTGTTATTGTTTCTGCGTGTGACATCATGTGCATGGATATGTTTCCCTCTATGGTTGTTATTAGCAAGGCAGCTTTGGCTTGTGTGAGTTGTGATTGGTTTGGCTAAATGATTGTCACTAGTGTGCATGCTATGGTGATGGGTGTCTATGCAGGTCTGTGAGTGGTGTTCATGCATTGTTGTTGCATGCTGGGCTTGGTATTGAGATGGGTGGGTTGTGATGGTGGGGTATATGTGAGGTGGTGGGGTGATGGGGGTGTGGGTAGGGGTTGTTGTTTGTGATGGCATGCAGGTAGGGTGGTGGATAAAGTAGTAAAGCGTTGACTTACCAGAGTCCAGTCCTCCTGCTACTCCTGCCAGGCCCTCAAGATGCATAATTGCCAAGACGTGCTCCTCCCATGTTGTTAGTTGTGGGGGAGGAGGTGGGGGTCCACCGCCAGTCCTCTGTACAGCTATCTTGTGTCTTGCAACCATGGAACGTACCTTCCCCAGTAGGTTGTTCCACCTCTTCCTGATGTCATCATTTGTTCTTGGGTGCTGTCCCCTGGCGTTGACCCTGTCCACGACTCTCCACCATAGCTCCATCTTCCTTGCAATAGATGTCTGCTGCACCTGTCGTCCGAATAGCTGTGGTTCTATGTGTGTATGTATGTCAGGTGTGTGTAGTTTGAATTGTTCAATGTGGTGGTGTTTTGTTAGTGTGTGTGTATTTTGAGCGCATTGGTATGTACCGCCAATGGTTTACCGCGGTTGAATGACTGCCGCAGTGATTCATGGGTCATGTTGCTGTGGGTGTATTTCTGTTGGTGTAACGGTGTGGGTTTTGGTACCGCAAGTTTATCACTGACCTTTGGTCTGGCAGACTTGTGTGTGTGTCTGTATAGTGGCAGATTTCTATGTGTGGGTTATAATACAGGTAGCGGTATACCGCTGCGGTATGTTGGCGGCAGTCAGCATGGCAGTAAGCAGCGCTTACCGTCAATGTTGTAATGAGGGCCTGAATGTCTAACGACCATTGGCGGTATGGACCGCTACGGCCAGCAATGAGACCCACCAACAACAAATGAACACATTGGCAAATTTGAAAACCACACACCTGACACACATCCACAACACTATAAAACACACACATACATACCCCACAATCCTTTGAAACACCAATAGCATGAGAGATATTGACAACACAACACGCATACACTGAACACACCATCACACAAGGCACGCACCCAACCACACAACAGCACCCTCACCAATACACCTATAGCACACCACCCACAACACACACCATGGCACCCCCGCTTCACAGACAGGGAGCTAAGGATCGTGGTGGACAAAATACTCAGGGATGAGACACATCTATTCAGGGCACAGGTGCAGCAGGCACTCATGGCCAGGAAGATGGAGCTATGGCAGACGAATGTCAACAAAGTCAACACAGTGGGAAGCCATCCACGCACAAGTGAGGACATCAGGAAGAGATGGAACAACCTGCGTGGGAAGGTTCGGTCCATGGTATCCAGGCACCACATCACCGTGCAGAAGACTGGTGGTGGTTCCCCACCTCCTCCCCCGAATACACTGACTGTGAGGAGAAGGTCCTGGTTATCCTGCACCCCGAGGGCCTCACCGGGCTCACTGGAGGACTGGACTTGGGTAAGTCAACTACAATACCTTAACAGTCACCCCACCTATAATGCATGTATCACCCCAGCACTCTCACTACCACCAGGACCCCATCCCCTACCAAGTCCACAGCACCATATACTCACATCCAAGTCACTTGCATGCCCACAATCCCCCAAACAAATCACCATCCAGCCCCCTGTGCATAGTCACCAACCCCTGCATGGAATCCCAATGGCACTACAGCACCCACAATGCACCTCCACCCCCCAAAAAAATGCATCTAAAGGTACACGAAGGGACCTTGCATGCCACCAGATGGGAAATGAACCATCAATTAGTGCAGACCAGTGCTGCAATTGACAAAAAAGTACAGGACACCCACATCAATATTCTCTCACACACAGGCACCACCACCCATGCCACCCGGAAAGACATGTCAAGGCGTGCCAGTCCTCCACCTGAAGACGGAGGCCCCACTCAGGAGAGTTCAGAGGGATGTCTGGACACAGAGGAAATCTCTGGCCCATCCCACACCCCTGGACAGTCACCCTACAGAAGCCCCCTCCAGGACACCACTGACACCTGTACCACTCAGCCACCATCATCAGCTCTGGCCAAACGACCCCACACCAGTGTCACTAGGCCACGGACTGGCTGCCCACATGTGCAGAGTCCAGAGTCTCCACCCACCAACAGGCAGTTTGATAAAGGGCCAACTTCTAGTGGGACTGCCAAACCTGTGCAGGGGTCACAGGCACAGGGGGCTAGGGCCACTGGGAGGGCATCAGTGGCCCAGGGGGCTGGCCAGAGGATAGATGCAGCAGCCCAGGAGGTGATATCGACAGTCCTGGGAGCATACCACCATTCCCAGGGCAGGATGGGCCAGATCCTGGCCACCTTGGAGCAGAAACAGAGGCTGTAGGTAGCACACCACCAAGAGGCCATGGAGCACTGGAAACAGCTCAATGCCACCATGGCCTCCTTTGCAGGGGTGCTGCAGTGCCAGTATCACAGCCAGCCTGAGTCCTCCACCCACCTGCAGACCCTACCACTAGCCAGGTCACTGCCCTGACATCTACATCGGCAGCATCCACTGGACTGGTGGCACAGCCAGAGGACTCACAGAACATCAGCACCCCTACCCATGCATTCCAGCTGCACCTTCGTAAACGTGCCCTCAGACCCAGACATGCCACTGAAACACCAGCCAAGACCAAGCCCAGTTCCAGGATGTGACCCTGCCCTGAGCTGTCTCCCTTGTGTGCCACTGAGCTACCTCGTTGACATGCCACTGCCATCTCACCATCTTCCAATTGCCCCATGGACGATACCCCTGTGCAACCAACAGCTCATCATATGTACATGAGATGGTTGGTCATGTGCCCACTCCCTTTCACTGTCCCAACACTCATGTTTATTTTGACATTGAATAAATACACCTGTGCACTCAAAATATGTGTCCTTATTCAATATGAGAGATCAATTGTGAATGTGAATGCATTAGCCAGTTACCATCATAATTCCACTTTTATTGCAGGAGAGGATCCAACATATTGTAGTGTCTGAAGTATGTCACACTGTACATACCCTTGCATGCACTGGTATCTGCCACTGCAGTCATGATTTTGCATTTTCACTGACAAAGGAAACCACAGTACTTATAACATGAGTCAGACTGAAACAATGCAGTGAAGACATCAGCATCATAGAACAGTACCCGAGAGTCATTGGAAGTATAGCTGGATTAGCTGGGTCCTGGAGTTGATATCTTCCCCCTCTTCTTCCTCACCATCACTCTCATCCCTCCTCTGAGGTTGCAGGGCTGGTTGGACAGCACCCTCCTCTTCCAGAAGTGGGATAGCTTTTCTCAAAGCCAAGTTGTGCAGCATGTAGCAGGCCACCACTATCTTAAACACCTTGTCAGGGACATAGCACAGGGATCCTCCAGAGAGATGGAGGCAACAAGTCTTGCTTTCATGAGTCCTATAATGTGCCCTATCACCCTAGCACGACCATGGGCCTCATTATAATTCCTCTCTTCATCTGTCCTGGGATTCCTCACAGGTGTCAGGAACCATTGCATGTTGGGGTAGCCAGAATCACCTGCAAAAGTGTGTGAAAGAGGACTTGAATACACACATTTCACTTGCATACATCCTGCCTGTTAGCTATGTAACTGATCCAGTGTCATACACACTCACCTATTAGCCAAGCTCTTTCCCCCTGTAGGTGTCCCATCATGTGTGGCACACTGCTCTCTCTCAGGACAAATGAATCATGGACTGCTCCTGGGAACCATGCATTGACATGTGAAATGTACTGATCAGCAGTACACACCAATTGGACATTCATGGAGTGATAGTTCTTGCGATTCCGATACACCTGTTCATTCACTCTTGAACAGGTGTGGGTTCCATCAATGGCACCTATCACACAGGGGATACTAGCAAAAGCATAGAATCCAGACTTGATGGCGGTGAGATCAGCCCTTTGGGGAAACCGGACATAAATTTGCAAGTGTTAAACAAATGCATCCAGGAAATTGAATATTATGTGGCTGAACATTGGCTGAGATACCCCTGCAGCCATGCCCACTGTTACCTGAAATGAGCCTGTGGCGACACAATGGAGCACAGATAACACCTGCACAGTTGTAGGTACAGAATGCTGATTCTGATTAGCCAGCTTCAGAACAGGATCCATTACTGCACAGAGGTCAAGGACTGTAGCTCGATTAAGTCGGTAGGTAATGATGATGTGATGTTCCTCCATGGTGGCCAGATCTACCAGGGGGTCTGTAAACAGATGGGTCCCTCCCTCGCCACGTGAATCTGTACCTTTGGGTGATGAGGAACACATTTTGAGTTTCGACATACACTTGCATCAAATGGGGTCACAATACTTTTCTACAATGCTACACATATGTAACGCACACAAACACAAAGAATGAGGCACACCGTCAGGCTAATGTTTGCTGATGTTTCTCATTCATAATGGCATCACTGTGTAAACACACTTCCAACCATGAGTACATGTGGGGATCATAGAATCATGTCAGCATTCGACAAAGGGGAGATAGAATGGGGCCATGGATGAGGTCCCTTGCAAGGCTATGGAGACGTGGTGAAAGCAAAATGACAGCCTCCTGCCACCCAGGTATTGTAGTGTGGAAGTGATTTAATTCCTCTGACGTTAGTCGTCATGGCGGTAGGCGTTGTTCACCGCCATGCACCTGATCATTGGATTACATGGTTGTCAAAGAGGAAACTGGGCCAATCATGATCACCGCCAGCGGTGACGGTGCACACCGCCACGGTATCTGCTGCCATTTTGACATACCCTTGACTCCTGCATTACGTGAAGGGTAGAACTCCATTGCGTGTGCTGCTGTGTCCTGACTCTGGTCCCTGAGATGGTGCATGTGACAGGTTAACGGGCCCCGGCCTTCACCGGGGAGGCATTTGAGGAGCTGGTGGACGGTTTCCTACCCCTGCATGTGAAGTTGTATGGGCGACCAGAGGAGCTATCTGTCCTCCTTAGATGTGTGTGATTGTGGCAGATGCCTGTATGCATTTTTGTTCGCTGTGTGAATGCTCAGCCATAGTGTGTTTGGCACTTTCTGCTTGTTATTTGTTCATTTTCAAGTCTCCCTGCACCATGTCAATATGAACGGGCATGGCATTTGTGTATGGGGCACCCACATTGACATCTGTTTCTTTACCCTGTGTGTCCTATGTAGGTGAGCGCCCATCAGAATAAGGGCCTGTGGCAAGCCATCACCTAGGAAGTGCGGACCCTGGGGGTCTACAACCGGCGGACCACCCACTGCAGGAAGCGGTGGGAGGACCTGAGGCGCTGGGCCAGGAAGACCGGAGAGGCCCAGCTGGGGAAGGCCTCCTAATGAGGAAGGGGTGGCCGTTGGACCCTGACCCCCCCCCTAATGGCCCACATTCTGGCGGTGGCATATTCGGATTTGGATGAGCGCTTGAACGCAGCACAGCAGCCACAAGGGGGTGAGTACCAACACTGCTGTGATGCCACTATGATGGGTGTAGTTGGGTGCTAAGGGTTGCATGCATTGTGGTGTCAGGAACTTCGACAGAAATGCCCCTGCAGTCCTGCCCCCCTCCATGTCCATGGGATAGTGTCATAGCTATTTTTGGCAGGGTCTGTAGACCTTTGAGGAGTCAAATTTGTGTAATATGGCATTATTTGTGGCCTCATGAACTTTTAGATGTATTGGCTTAACATAGCCTCTCATGGGTTCACTCCACAAAGTGTATCAGAGTTGTGTTTCAGGATGGTCATGTAGTGTATTCTGGGGTCATGCCTACTAGTCGGGGGCACATTCATGACGTGTTTTGTGTCTGCTGAGTGCTCGTTTCTGACCTGGGTGGGAGTGTATGTGTCCCAAAATGTACCTATTTCCAGGATTTGACATACTTTTTTCTTGTTTTGTTTCCCCACCACTGTGCTTTTGTGTCCCTGTGTACAATAGCATCATCTGGTGCTGGAGCTGAGGCACCGGTGAGTGGGGATGCAGCAGCCTACTGTTCCAAGGAGGCAGAGTCGACCAACGCCAAGGGGACCAGTGGCCTGGAGGGGAGTACCATGGGGGAGGCAACTACCACTGGAGATAGTGACTCTGACACCTCCTCCGATGGCAGCTCCCTGGTGGCGGTGGACCCTACTGGGCCCACAGATTCTTTGTCATCTTCTACCACCCCCCATACCATCACCGCTCTCCCAGTTGCTCCCTACCGAGTTGTCCGCTCACCCAGGAGGGTGGGCATCTCCTTCACCCCAGGCATCTCATCCTCTGACCCAGTCAGCTCTGCTGCCCTCAAGGAGGAGGTTATTGACCTTGTGAGGACCATCTCTGTAGGGCAGACAACCATCATGAATACCATCTAGGGGCTAGCCTCCCAGATGCAGCAATGCAATGCATACCTGGAAAACATTCACAGTGCCATGTCTGGCCTACAAAGATATTTTCAGGCTCTGACCTCCTCTTTGAAGGCAGCCAGTGTCCCTGGTCTTTTCGTTCCACCACCTCTACCCCTTCCAGGACCCAACTCCCTTCACCCATCCCAAGCACACATACAGACAGCCATGCACACAGATCAACACACAAGAAGCACACTGAAAAACACAAGCACCACACTTCCCACCACAGGCATACACACACCCAACATGCCAAAGCACACACAACAACATCCACCTCCCCCACTGTGTCAGCCTACCCCTCCTCCCTGTTTCTCACCTCACCATGCACACCCACATGCACTGCACCCTCAGGTACTGCTGCTGCCCCCATTCTTGCAGTTACCACAACAGCTGACATCCAGTCATGCCCCCCAGACACCTCATCTGCACTCACCACGTCTACATACATAGACACTTGCAGCACACTCACCAGTCCTACAGACATCCACACAACATCCATCTACACTGGCAGCCTATCTTCTCCCACTGTGTCCACCCCTCCTCCTCCCAAAACACTCAAACATTCACACACATCCACACCACACACATCCACCATACATATGCATACTAAACAAGCACTTGCATCCACGACCAGCATGCCTACACCTCCGTATGACCACTCCCTCAACCTCCACTCTCAGACCTGGCTCCAGATCCCCTCCAACTGCACCTAAGAAGCTTTTCCTCTCCTGTGTTGACCTGTTTGAACCCACTGGCCCACCCTGTCTTGTCCCTAAATGTTCCCATGCCCTTTCCCAGTCCACTCCTTCCTCGTCAAAGTCCGCCCCAGTCCACCCTTCCCATTCCCGTGACCCTTCCCCAGGGAGGAAGAACCCCTGTGTTGCCCCAGGTCCCTCTGCCACCCCCGGTCCAGGCCCAATCTCCCTCCTTCCAAGGGCAAGCCGAAACCCGCTCCACCTCCTAAGCCTAAGTCCAAGACCCCCCTTCAAGACATGAGTCCCCTCCCACCTCACCCCCTGCGCCTGTTCACTGAGGTGCCTGGCTGCCCCATTGATGATCAAGTTTCAGTTATGTTTTCCCTTCAGGAACTTTATAATGGACTGGCCAATGGCCTTATTTGGACATTCCTGTTGTTTCTTGGGATTACATTTTAGTGCCCAGCAGTGCTGTTGGGGCAATATTGACCTGTTTTGCAGTGTTTCACTGTGGGTGTGTGGTGTGCACAGGTGTGTGCATTGGTGCAGGTATTTGTTAGCTTTTGTCTGGTAAGTACAAATTGTTATGGTATGTATGGCTTGGGATGGTGGGAGGGGCTGGGAGTGTGTTGCGGGGTGGGTGGGGTGGCTCTGTGTAACTGTGCCCTTTCTTCCCATGTGTACTAGGCTGCGGTACTTACCGTTGTTGTCTTCGTCGTTGGTCACGGTCCTGGAGGAATATGGCAAGGAGAAGCACTGACATTATTTCCAACTCTCGCTCCATGTCTGCGTCAGCATCTTCTGTGTACCTCTGGTGAGTGTTTCCCTTTATATTGTTCATTTCCACCACGCTTTGCTTGGTGGTGGTTCCCTCCCCGGAACTGATTGCGGTGTGGTGTTTCATTATTTGGTGGGTGGGTACGGTCTTTCTGCAGCCTCCTCAGGCTACAAAAATTGCAGACTGTGGATGGACCGCTGCTTGTTTCTCATTGGCTTCATTATTTGGTGGTCCGGACCGCCAGCCTGTTGGCGGTAGTAACTGCCACCGCCGGTGGTGCGGTGTTTCCCGTCATGTTCATAATGCCGATCTAAGTTTCTAAAATGTTAGTGTTGAGGGTTATTGTGTTTTCCAACAGCCCTTAGGCCAGCCCTGTGATTTTGGTCCCAAAGCCTGCTGCTCTTGATGCCAGCTTAGAAATCCGGTTCTGTGTGGATCACTGGGGACCCAATGCGATCACTAAGACTGACGCGCACCCCATCCCCATAGCTGATGAGCTCATTGACTGGTGGGAGCTGCCTAGTACCTAAGAACATTTGATCTTACCTCTGGGTACTTGCAGATCGCCCTGACTGAGGGTAATAAGGAGAGGCCTGGATTCTCCATACCAGATGGGCACTACCATCTTAGGGTGATGCCCTTTGAGATGAAGAATGCCCCTGCCACCTTTCAGAGGTTGGTCAACCAGGTGTTGGCTGGAATGGATGATTTCAGTGTTGCCTACCTGGATGACATTGCTGTCTTTAGTTCCACATGGGAGGAATACTTGCAACACCTTTGTAAAGTGTTGGAGGCTCTTCAGAAGGCAGGCCTCACTATTAAGGCAAGCAAGTGCAAATAGGGCAGGGTTCTTTGGGGAACATGAGACACCAGGTGAGGAGTGGCCAGATGGCACCCCTGCGGCCAAAAATTGAAACCATTCTGGCTTGGGAGCCTCCCAAGACGCAGACTGAGGTGAGAGCCTTCTTAGGTTTCACTGGATACTATAGGAGGCTTTTCAAGGGGTACAGCACAATTGTTGCTCCCTTGACTGAGTTAACTTCCAAAAAGAAGCCCAGAAATGTGATCTGAACTGAGTCTTGCTAGACAGCTTTTGATGCCCTGAAGGCTGGCATGTCCACAGTACCTGTGCTGAAGGTACCTGACCATTCCAAGGAATTTGTTGTGCAAACAGACACCTCAGAGCATGGTATTGGAGCAGTACTCTCACAGCTTAATGAAGAGGGTCTAGATCAACCTGTAGCCTTCATAAGTAGAAGGTTACTTCCCAGGGAACGTAGGTGGAGTGCAATTGAGTGTGAAGCTTTTGCTGTGGCCCGGGCACTGAAGAAGCTAAGACCTTACTTGTTTGGGACTCACTTGCAGGTTCAGACAGACCACAGGCCCCTCAGATGGTTATTGCAGATGAGGGGGGATGTTAGAAATGGGGTTTTTGGTTGGCTAGGGTATGCACCTAAGCAAGGGAGAACCCACCCACTTTAGTCAGGGAAAGAGAGTTACACGTCCAAGATAACCCCTGCTCAACCCCTTGGAAGCTTGGCATGAGCAGTCAGGCCTAAACCGGAGGCAATGTGTAAAGAGTTTGCACAACACACACAACACACGTGACACAAGATGTACACCACAAAATAAAAACAACACTGAGCTATGTAAAAGAAAACTGTATTGCACAAAACATAATTAGACCAACATTACATGTCAGTAATGCCCCGATACCTTAGCAGTTGTCACAACGTTAGAACACGTAAGTGCTCAGGATTCTGCAACATAAGCAGTAGTCAGGAATCACAGTAAATAAATAAATGTGCTTGTCATTACCACATCATAAATATCCATAAAAGGAACCTTAGACTGCATATTGCAAGTCATAAAATACATATCAGCATGCCAGGCCCATAAAAGGAACATCAACCCATACATGTGACATCATAAAAACAGGTGAGTATAACAATTCTAGCCAGTCCAGAGAGGAACACAAGAATTATGTTATGCCTTTGAAAAAAGTACCTGTTTTAGGACAAAAAACGACACTTCAGGTGCCAAGAAGACTACTATTTGGGCCCCCGGCACTTCTAGGTGTGAAGCGGGGGCCACAGGTTGATCCTGCTGAAGGGGACCAGTACGATCCCTCTCCTGTTCCTGTTCTCTGATCGGGGCCCCTCCTGGGACTCCCAATTCCAGGGATTTTCCTCCTGGGCCAAGATGGGCCCTCCGATCGGAGGGGGGAACTGGAATGAAACCCCACTACAGGGGACAGGGGGGAGATCTAACAGGGTGGGAGCGTCCTCCCGCCCGTGATCTTGGGGGCTGAAATGGGACTCAGTGGGCAGGGAGCTTACGTTAAGGCTTCCTTACCCCACCCGCGCTCTTCTGGTGATTGGGGACTAGGGGACCGGGGGTCTCCAATGAGGCTTCCACTCCATCCTGATGCAGCCACACCCAGTGTGGTGCGCAAGCCCTTCGTTGATCCTGTCCCGGGCTGCAGAGGTGAAAACTTCCCCAAGTAGCGACTTGCTAGTGCCCCTGGGGCACTCCCTCAGAGTACTCCAGTCCCCCAGGGGCACAACACGGTGTGCGCTTGGACGTGCTAGATCCGCCCGGGCCATGGCAGTGATTACTCCTCCAGGAAACCGGGAAGAGCGCTCACAAGATGTGAGACCAGCCCACCCTGCTGTGACGTAATTGTCTTCCCAGCAACGAGCTTTCAAGCGCAAAAGGAGGGGGTCACAAGGAGAATAAAAAGAAGCACAGGGTTGGAGCGGCCGAGCTACAGTCCAGCACAAAGAATGCAGGTGGTGGCAGTTTCTCCTAGTGACCAGGCAGGTCATAGGTCAGCACAGCAGCAGCAGTCCAAGGTGGTCCTGGTGAGTCCTCTCAACAGTGTCCTGCGTCCAGCTCCAGGTAAGGTTTCTGGAGTCCCAACACTGTCTAAAATGTGGGGAAAATTCCCCTGTACTTATACATACAGTTTGCTGTGTGTTTTACAATGAGGATGAGAGAGGGTTCCAACCAGTTACAACTGGATCTGGGAGTGCCCTTTCTCTCCTCCAGCACAGGCTCCAAACATCAGTGGGGGTAAACAACCCTATTGTGTGAGGCCAGGGCACAGCCTTTACAAATGCAGGTGTGCCCGCCTCTCTCTTCCCTCAGCCCAGGAAGACAACACAATATGTAGATGTACCTCTGTGACACCTCCACCCTCCCTGTGTACAGGCTGCCTGAAAAGTAAGCACAAAGCCCCAACTGTCAGTCTGCCCATACGTGGATTGGAGGCAAGCTGCAAAAACACCAGAGTCATAAGCACAGATAAATGTGCACTTTCTAGAAGTGGCATTTCTGTAATAGTAATAAAAAATACACCTACGCCAGTAAGCAGCATTTCTTATCACTATCACAACCATACCAAACATGCCTACGCTACCCCTCATAAATCAGACAATACCCCTTACACATAAGGCATGGCATTTCTAATGCAATCCTATGAGAAGGCAGCACTCACAGCAGTGAGACACCAAGTTAGGCTGTTTGTCACTACCGGGACAGGCCACGTAACCTGGCACATGTCCTACCTTCTACATACATGGCACCATGTACATAGGGCTAGCTAGGGCGAACCTTAGGGGTGACTTACATGTAGTAAATGGGGAGTTCTTGCCCTGGCAAGTCAATTTAGATGCCAGTTCCCTGAGGCAGAAAACTGTGCTCACAGGCCCTGAGATAGGCTTGACAGGCTACTTCAGTGGGTGGGGCAAGCAGCGCTGCAGGCCCACTAGTAGCATTTAATTTACAGGCCCCGGGTATAGGGATACCACTTTACAAGGGATTTATAGGTAAATTAAATATGCCAATTAGGTATAAGCCAATCATACCAAGGGAGAGCACATGCACTTTAGCACTGGTTAGCAATGAAAAAGTGCTCATAGTCATAACGTCAGCCACCAAAGGTCAGAAAAATAAGGAGGCAAAAGGCAAAAATTCTGGGGAATTACCCTGTAAAAGGGCCAGGTCCAACAGGAGAGAATCCCAAATTGTTGAGGTGGTCCATCTCCCTACATGGAATGGACTTTACAGTGGAACACCGCCCTGACACCGACCATGCCAATGATGATGGTCTGTCCAGATTCTTCTGCACTAGTGATGAGAACTCCCATGAGGTTGGGTAGTTGCTCTCACTTTCAGCAGGGGGAGGACATGTGTTAGACTTGGCATAATTGATATGGTCTCCCCTAACTTTTTGCCTCTACTTCCCAGGTTCTTTCTGTGCACTGGACACTGTACCACTACTGACCAGTGCTAAAGTGTAAGTGTTCCCTATATAAATTGCATGTGTACATTGGCTTATCAATGATTGGCCTATTTGATCTACTAATAAGCCCATAGTAAAGTGCACTAGAGGTGCCCAGGGCCTGCTAATCAAATTCTACTAGTGGGCCTGCAGCACTGGTTGTGCCACCCACATTAGTTGCCCTGTGAATATGGCTCAGACCTGCCACTGCAGTGTCTCTGTGTGCAGTTTTAAACTGCCATTTCGACTTGGCAAGTATACCCACTTGCCACGCCTAAACCTTCCCTGTTTACACATGTAAGGCACCCCTAAGGTAGGCCCTAGGTGACCCCAATGGCAGGGTGCAGTATATGTTAAAGGTGGGACATGTACTTATGTGTTTACATGTCCTGAGGAAATACTGCTAAATTCGTTTTTCACTGTTGCAAGGCCAATCCATCTCATAGGTTACCATGGGAGCTGCCTTTAAATATTATTGAAGTGTAGATTCCCTTTGGGAGCAGATAGACATGTGGAGTTTGGGGTCTCTTAACTCACAATTTAAAAATACATCTTTTAGTGAAGTTGTTTTTTAGATTGTGTGTTTGAAAATAACGCTTTTAGAATGTAGGCACGTTCTTACTGAAACCATTCTGTGACTCTGCATGTTTTTGGATTCCCTGTCTGGGTCAGTTTGACAGTTGGGCTGTTTACACCTCTCCTCTAGACAATGACACAAAGGGAGTTGGGGTGAGGCCTGCATGTCCTGATGGACCATCTGGGCTGAGGGGAGGGGAGGAGTGGTCACTTACACCTGAAAGGGCTTCACACAATGGAGTCTCCAACCCCCTGGTGTGTGTCTGGGGCCTGGCCTGGGCCAGGCAGGATCTTGAAAACAACAGAGACTTGTCTTTGAAATAGGCTTACTTCAAAGGCATACTGGGGCATAAGAAAAGCACCCAAAACCCATGAAAATCAGATTACGTCTGGAACCAAGAGGAACCTCTGCCAAGGAGAAGAGCTGGAAGCCGGAGAAGGAGTACTGCACCTTTGCCTGTAACTGTGCTTTGCTGGGTTGGCCTGCAGTAGCTGCTTCTGCCTGAGAGAGAACAAAGACTGACTTTTGTGTGATTTCCCACTGGTGAAGAACCTCCATGAGCTTGAACTGAGCTTTCCTCCTATTGTTGAAGTCTCAGGCACATCAAAGACTTCTCTCTGCCAGCACCTGGGCTTTCTGCTGATAGTCCTGCCTGCCAAGTAGTGCCCTAACCTGTCTCTGGGCCCTGGAAAGGTGAAGCTGGTGGAAAAGGACAGAAATCCATGAAAAGACTGTTGGCTGTCGAAGCGTTTGACACACCACCTGCCTTGCGGCTGATGAACAATGCGACTCTAGCCTCGCGGCTAAAATTGACACTCCACCTGCATCGCGACTGGGGGATCGACGTAACGTGGCTGGAAAAATACCCGCAGAGGCTGCTATTAATGACGCAAGCCCCCGCGCAACGTGTTTTTTGACACTGTGCAACCGGATTTCAATGCAACATCGCTGGGCATGGAAAATCAACGCAAAGCCTGCCCGGACCCGAGGTGCTCGTCTGGATCACCGCATCGCTCTCCTGAGGGAGAGAAGAAACGGTGCACGCCGACCCAACCGGAGAAGGAACGACACATGTTCTCGCTTAGGGGTGAGAAATCGAAGCATCGCTGGCCTTTTCTGACACACGCTCGCCCATGCAGCTTTATTTTGATGCTACCCAGGTACTTTTGTGCAATAACAGCATTCTCACTGTTTTCTAAGGATTAAAACTTTTATTCTTTTTAAAATTCATAACTTGACTTGTGTATTGTGTCTTTTTTTGTCATTTTGGTCTTGTTTTGTTTAGATACATATTTCCTATTTTTCTAAACCTGTGTTGTGTCATTTTGTAGTGTTTTCACTGAGTTACTGTGTGTTGGTACAAATACTTTACACATTGCTTCTGAAGTTAAGCCTGCCTGTTTGTGCCAAGCTACCAAGGGGGTGAGCCAGGGTTAACTGAGGGTGGTTCTCCTTTTCCCTGACTTTGTGAGGGTCCTTGCTTGGACAGGGGGATAACCTGACTGCCAACCAAAGATCCCATTTCAAACAGATATGATATGACATGACATGATATGAATATGACTTGTAGAGCACACAGCTTCTCCATGGAGTGTCCGGCACTATGTAATTTGGTTACCTGGAGAAAACGGTCAGTTCATTTCCTCTTGTTGCTAAAACCAGGTCTTCAGCTTTTTGTTGAACATTGAGATATCAGCCACTTAGCATAGATCAAAAGGGAGTTTGTTCCATGTCACTGGTCCAAGATAGGAAAAGGTCCGTACACCAGTTCTCATGGTCAAATCTTAGGAATCTACACCAGCAGGCTTTTGGCTGACTGCAGATTTCTGGAGGTGCATAGAAATGAATCCTAACTTTAAGATAGCCTGCACCAGTAAGGTGTACTGCTTTATGGACCAGAACTAACATTTTGAATAGAATTAATTTCTTTATCGGAAGCAAGTGAAGGGCATGCAAATGCAGAACACATATTCTTCGGGGAAAGCTACGGAGAATGCGAGCTGCCATATTCTGGACCACCTGAAGCTTGTTAAGCAAATAGTCAGGAAGTCCCAGATATAAGGCATTTCTATAGTTCAGTCTGGAAGTCATGACTGCCTGGATGACCACCTGTCTTGCAGAGAAAGAGAAAAAAAGTAAGAACATTTTTTCAGAATATACATAAGCCCACAACATGTGCCAACCAATGACCTAAGTTCTGATTTAAAAAAGAGAGAGTTATCAAATTTGATTCCCAGGTTCTTGACTATTCCCTCCTGAGTGACAGCGAGTGGGGTGTCTTTGGGCCACAGTTTCTGTCATGTATCTGGGACATGTAAAATATAAATGTAAAGCATGTTCCTACAGTGACAAGGCCCCTAAAGCTATTTTCACTGCTGCAGAGTTAGCTGCTTCACAGGAAAGCAATTAGAGTTACTATTCCAAATAAATAATGGTATCTCCTAGGAACCAACTCAAAAGTGAATTCTTGGACTTTTCAAAATATTTGCATGGACTTCCAAATGCATTGCAGGAGCTGAATTCCTTCTTGATGAGGTGTGAACTTGCTTACAGTGCTGAGACAAAGGCCTTGGGTGTGAGAGTTGGAGGTGTTCTGTTCCTCTGAACGGATAACCCTCTGGGCAGTGCCCTAGAACAAATTTATTTTCAAAGAGGCCTACCCTTTTACAGATGGATGTAGCTAACACCTGGACTTGTACCCTCTGTTTTTTATCCATATTTTTTTTCTTTGCATTACACATTTATCATACACATTGCAGCCTTGTACATCATCAAGTAGAAATATTACTTGCAAATACCTTCAGTTCCAGTTATGCTGCAATGTAAGCATAAATCTCACTTGGAGACCTCTTGTTTCCCACCATAAGAAACTATACAGCACCTCAATAGCGAGTGTACATACAGTTCTCATCTACTAGGTTCAGTGGCAGCTCAGATTGAACTGTACTACAAACCAATACCTTTTTAAACCAAACTGGGGCCCTTCCAGGGGGTCTATTATTATCATTATTGTGCATTTTCTGTGCACTTTGGTCAGAGGGATTAATCTGCTTATTATCTCTTGGTGCTAGTATTAAGGAGCTTGTGTGTGGGGGAGGGTCCCACCAGTGAAGGCCACATCCCCTGCCTTCAGTTAACGCCAGTCTCATCTATGAGTTCCCTTAGGGCTATCAAGCTTCAGACATATGTCCCAGAGTCTGTTGGTCCCAATCAGCATTATCAGCTAGCAGCGACCCTTAGTATCTTAAGTGAGAGAGTCAGCGGAACTCATTTCAGTCCTGGTGTCTTCATTCTGGTGTTCCCAGGCTCCCAGGATGTCCCACCAAGGCCCTGCCAGCGGCCATCACTGTATCCCCCTTTTGTCATCCTGAACTAGTGCCCGTTCCACAGCCCTAGCCCACTTTGTCACTTCTTGTTACCAACTTGGCACTGTTGGACCCAGCCCTGATTTCCATTGTCTTGCTATGCATCGCTTTGCTAATATCATGGCCAGGTCCACAAAACTATTGCCCACTTTTTTCCATCTATGCCTAGGATACAGTCCCATCAAATAAGTCTCTGGTATGCATGTGAGACTACAACCAAGTACCTCAATCAACATGTTGATAACAATTTCCTAGAATTTATGGATTACAGGACAGTTCCATGTCATATGGCAAAATCAGCCTCCAGGGACAAACATCTTGGACATTGTTTAGCGTCCTCCCCATATATGGCCTGCAGCCTGTACGGCGTTAAATATGTTATGTGTAAATAATTGAATTGGGTATACTTCAGTCTTGTATTCCTAGAAACCCTACAGATACAGGCCAACATTTCCTCTATTCGGTATCTGATATATCTCACCCCAGCAGTGTCTCCCACTGCCACCTGGCCCTGAATAGGGGCTTTTAGGAAGTGTGCAACAATGCCTGATAAAGCCACTTCACCAAGTGTCCGGCCCTCCCTAGCGTCAATAGACTCTGTAACACTAGATGCATTTCCGGTTGCTGGTCAGTGCTCAGCCACAAATCTCCAGAGTGCAACACAGCACAGTACGTTAGAAACCCCAGGGGTAGGCCATGCTGCTCTACTAGATCTGCTAAGTGTTAAAATGTCCCTCGGTGACAGCACTCTCACACTGTGTCTCCGTTCAGGACACAAGCTGCCTACACGTAAACACGGTTAACGAGTCCCCATGTGGCAGCCCCACCAAAGGCAATGCCTGTGCTTACATGGGGGTAGGATCTACTGAGGCATCTCTTCCAGCACCACAAGGCTGCTTCCAACAAAATCTGTGGTCGGGGCCACTACTGATTTGTTGAGTAATTTTACCAGGCGAGGCCACTGGTGATGCTGCCCCGAGTGTCCCAACTCCTCAAGGTTATCACCTTCCAGCCACCCCACTACCCATTGCAGCCACGCCACCAACAACTGCCACATAATAGAGCTCAAAGTCCGGCAACCCCAACCATCCCTCATCCATGGGGTTTCGAAGGGTCTCCAGTGACACTCTATTTCGTTCACCATCCCACACCAGGTCACATAGTAATGAGTGTAGTTGTTTAAACCACACAGATGGTATCTTAACCAGTAGGTTAACAAAATAATACATCAGTCTGGGTAGCATTATCATTTTAGCTAAGGAAATCCGTGCCATCATTGGTAACTTTAGGGACCTCCAGAAGGACACACAGGATTTAAGTGATCAAAGAGTGGCGTCCAAGTTAGCATCCTGCAGGTCTGTCAGCGAGTGGAATATCCTAATACCCAAGTATTTAAAGAAAATTGGGCTTGTATCCTATTTGTATCCTTTTAGCTAGTCAGGCATCAATCCCAGTGGGAGAGTAGCTGTCCCCAGAACTGATTTTTAAGTGACCACAGAGGAGAATTTTCTCATTGTTCTACTCACACCTCTAAAGTGGACACAGGAGCTCTGCACAAGGGAAGAACATTTCTGCCATCTTGGCTTTAGGTAGAGAAGGGCTCTGTGGGATTGTTTGCACTAGGGTACACAGGAACTGCTGAAAAAGTAGTTTGGGTTAGGTAGGAGGTCGGGAGTCATTTCCACACACAGGCCAGTGACAGGCATGATTGTGGCATCCGTGAACACCATCTTCAGAACACTACTTTTACTCGTGGACCATGGAAGAAGGACTTCACCTGCTGTTGCGACCTGTTAGGAGAACCCTAAGCGCTGGCGCCCACATGTAGCCAGGACAGAGAGCAAACAAGTGGACTCCAAGGATTAGTGGGCTGACCTCCTGTTAAGCTGCTGGAACAAAAAAACTGCTAGAAACCTACTTTCATGATAGAGCCCAGCTGACCAATTTCTACCTGACCATTCCTAGACCCTGCTAGTGGCTAGAGGGCACTTCTCCTGCCTAACCCTAAAATATGGGACTTAGAAACTTTTTCATGAATTTTTGATTAGAGGATTGACAGAAGACCTGGACCAACCTGTCATCCTGATCCACCAAGGGTGCATCACCAGTGGGCTTGACTTCACTGTAGATCCTACTGCGTTCTTTGAAGCAGCAGCAACTCTGTCTCAGCGGGCCCAATGCCAAAAGGCATCTAACAGCGTCAAATTCTCTTTACTTACGGCCTGCAGCCTTGCCCCCTGGAGAAATCTGACTTTGAGAAAAAATGTCTAAATCCAACTGTAGAAAGCTTCAGTGAGCCTGATGCAGAGTGGCAGTCATACATGACTTCTTGGGCTCAAAATCTAGACTTTTCACTCTCTGAATTTTTCCTGTCTTCATCAGGGGCTTCATCTGGATTTAGAACAGTGCCAACCCATCACCTTTGACCCCATCTTCAGAACCAGCCTGCTGCCTTGCCCCCACTGAGTTTGACGGTAATTCTCTGACCAAGAAAAAACTGACCCTTGTATCACACTTGTGCTCCATTGTGATTGGCTTGAAACCTTACCTTTTTCCTTCTTTAGCATGACCAGTTGCCTCCAGTTGGCACTTTGCAGTTGCTGGTGATATTTTTATTAAAGCTATAGAAATTCATATCGCCAGTTCCCCTTGTGGGACTTTTGTCATCTTGTTGAGATTTGTTCATTAATATATTCTCTATTTGTATGAATTTGAGTGGGTTTTCTTTGTGCTGTTTTTTCATCTTTTTAACTGTTTTGGTACTTTTAAATGCCTTAGACATTTTCTTAAATTAAGCCTGTCTTATTTGCACCATAGCTGCCAGGGGTCAAGCTTAGGTTTAAATTACTGAAGCCTTTACTGGCTCTGTAAAAAATTGGGTATTGGTTGAGGTGGGTGGGAATCCTTCTAAAGCAACAACCATAATTCTTTTAAGAGTGAACCACAATGCCACTAATTTAAACTGTGCTTAGCCCTCTGATAGCGTGCCACAAAAGAAGTCAGGGCCAGATGTATCAAAGATCCGTTTTGCATTTCTTAAATAGCGAATTTTAAGAAATCGCTATTTAAGAAATGCAAAATGGGATGTATGAAATTTCTGATTCAGTAATAGCGATTTCTTAAAATTCGCAATTGCTATTACTGAATCACAATTAGAGAATGCGACTCCATTCATCGCTATTGGCCTGTAGGCCCATAGGTGCTAATGGTTTTGCATTTCCCAATTTGCGAATTCCAGTTAGGAATTCTCAGATTAGGAAATGCAAACCCCAGGGTGCTGGGGCCTAATGTCCTCTCCGATGCACTCCAAAAAATATTTGCGGACATGTGAAGCACAGACATGCCCTAGGGGCATGTGTGCGCTACATGTCATTTTTAAAAATGCATTTATAATGCATTTTTTTAAATTGCACATGCTTACCACCAAATTGGATTTGGTGGTAATTGCATTTCCTAAATGTCCAATTCGCATTTAGGAAATGCTTGATATATGTGCTTTGGAAATTGCAAATAGGAATTCCCTTTTTGCGATTTCCTATTTAGAGAATTGCAATTTGCGATTCTCTAAATGAGGTCACAATTTTACGGAATCGCTATTTTAGCGATTCCTTTAAACTGCACAGCAAATGCCTTTCATACATCTTGAAAGGCATTTTTGCATTCGCAAACAGCCGAATTTTGCGATTTGCACCGTTTGCGAATGCAAAATTGCTTGATACATTTGGCCCTCAGTCTTAAATTAGAGGAAATGTAGAAAGTATTTATGACGCACACAAACAGTAATAAAGTAAAAACACAATAAAAAAATCACTCAGTATTTTAGAAAAGCATAGCAAATTTTAATAAATAAAATGATACCAGAATGACAAAAATCCAATCAGTGAAACTGGAGATGTACAATTTCAAGGTTTTAGGTAATTACAGTGCTTAAAAGCACAACGCACCACTTGTGGTTAGCTAGTAATGCTAGACCAAGGAAAATTTACAAGTTTAGGTTGGCCATGATGGAGTGCAGCCTGGACACAGGGGCCAGGTTAATCCCACTAAGAAAGTTACCTTCTCAAAGTCTAGCACCAGAAGTCCAATTTGTGGTGGAGGAGGCAGTGAAGAGCAGATACCCCCTCTCCCTTGGGTAGCCAAAATGACCCATGGCCATATGAAGTGTCAGTGCATTTGGGTAGGAGGGAAGGAACAAAATTAAAATCATATGATAAAATACAGTAATCAATCAATTAAAATACATGAAAGTTAAAACCCAATTAAAAATGGAAGATAAAAACCTCCAGCATGGATTTATAGCATCATGGAGTTAGAGGAATGTCCTGTCCCCCTTCCTTAATACTTGTCCTGGTGGTCATTGGCATCATAAACATGGATGCATTTTTAGCACCAAATCCAAGCTGCGTAAAGGTATCTTGGAACAGTGAACACCACCAGCCTGGAGGTGTCAGTCATTAAAATCCTTGGGCCCAGCATACTACACAGAGGGCAATAGCCATTTTCTCCCTTGGGAACTGTATGCTGGTCAAGAAAGTAGAAGATGGGGTATGGATTCAGGCAGCTCCCTACATGCTGGGCACTCAGTGTCCTTGCTTGCTGCATTGGCCCAGTTAGCCCAAAAAGCCGTAACAGGGAGAGTCTGTTATCCAACTTATAGAAACAATTTCTGGTCTGGAGGTGGAGTAACCTCATCAATCGATTCCAGGTAGCTAGGTACCATGTTAAAATTCAGAAGCTCCAAAGGCAGGGTACCCCCACTACCACACAAGGTTTCTACCTGACCATACTGTCAGTAGGATGACTTAATGTCCACTTTAAAAAATGGAGGTAAGATTCTCTGGAGCTCCCCATATTATATCCTGAACACTAGATATAGCCAAGAGGTGTTCCCTGCATGGTCCTAGAACTGGCAAAGTCCATATTCTATACCAATAGTGGAATGGCATGAGATGGACTTTCCAAAATATTTTACTAAATGCCAAATAAAGGACCTATAGAGTCAAATGGGTGCTCTTTGGAAGGGCGTTTAGGAGTCTGATAAATCTACTTTCTGTAGAAAGCTAAATATTACACTTTCCCTAGCCGCAAATCTAGGCTCAATGAAAGTCAGATCCCAAACCCTTTACATTGTAAATCTTAATCGCTGAGGCCCCTCTCTTGAAGTATGTTTTATTAGAGACCTTCAGTAATTTTGACAAATAATTAATCAATTAGCAGTCTGTTTTCTGAACCTGCATAGACCAGTCTAGAATGGGTGTCAATCATATCCCTAAATAATCAAAATTGGAGACCTGCTGTATTTGGTTTGCATTTACATACAGCTTACAGTCATGCTTCTTGCTTCTCATAGGGTAAAAAATCATGAATTTTGTTTTTAGACAATTAATTTCTAGCCCTTGGTTGATGTAAAAGTGTTAAAATCAGCCAAAAGCTGTTGGAGCCTTTTTAGAAGTCTGGAGATCAGAAGAGTGTCATCGACAAAAAGCAGGGCTCTATCCTGGCTACCATCCCTAGCTAGCCATTTCACAGCTTCATTGAGAAAACAGAGAAAACAAGGTTAGGGGCAGTACACAGCACTACCTGAACCCCACCGGATACTTATTGGAGAGGTAAGCTGCCCTTCTCCTCCCATCCGACTCTCGAATAATTCTCTTCATGCAACTGTACCAAAAATGCAGTAGATTGGGTGAATGCCCATTGTTAGAAATGGGGTCTTTGGTTGACAGTCAGGTTACCCCCTGTTCAAGCAAGGACCCTCACTCTAGTCTGGGTAAGAGAGAATCACCCTCAGCTAACCCCTGCTTACCCCCTTGGTAGCTTGGCAGAGCAGTAGGCTTAACCTCAGAGAGCTAGGTGTAAAGTTTTTCTACCAAAACACACACAGTAACTTAATGAAAAACACTACAAAATGACACAACACCAGTTTAGCAAAATAGGAAATATTTATCTAAACAAAACAAGACCAAAACGACAAAAATCCGACATACACAAATCAAGTTATGAATTTTTAAAGATTAAACTCAAAAATAGCGCTTAGAAACAAAAAAGCTTTGATGAGATGTTAACACGGCGTCGTGACGGAGTCGTTTCCAACAAGCCGACACCAGCGGCGCCAGACAAGGAGTCTTGTAGACCCCCAAGTACAGTACCTTTGGTGAAGAGTGAAAACAAGCCGATGCACGAAGTCGGAGATCGCGGTGTCTGTGCGAAACGTTGAATCCATGCACTTCGAGCGGCATCGGTCACGACGTGGTGCGGCGACTTCCACGGAGTCGCGGACTTCAGCGGGGCTGCAGCGGCATCGGGCCTGCGGAGAGCATCGCGTTCCAGCGAAGGTCACGGCGTCGGGTGCAGGCGGCGTCACCAGATTCAGCAGCGGCGTCGGTCCGGAGTCGTCCGAAGTCGATTTCCACCAGCTTTTCTTTCAAGGGCCCAGGGACTGGATAGGGTACCACTTGTCAGAGCAGGAGTCTCTCCAGAGACTCCAGGTGCTGGCAGAGAGAAGTCTTTGCTGTCCCTGAGACTTCAAATAACAGGAGGCAAGCTCTAACTCAAGCCCTTGGAGATTTCTTCACAAGATGGAAGGCACACAAAGTCCAGTCTTTGCCCTCTTACTCTGGCAGAAGCAGCACTGCAGGAAAGCTCCACAAAGCACAGTCACAGGCAGGGCAGCACTTCTTCCTCAGCTATCAGCTCTTCTCCAGGCAGAGGTTCCTCTTGGTTCCAGAAGTGTTTCTAAAGTCTGTAGATTTGGGTGCCCTTCTTATACCCATTTTAGTCTTTGAAGTCACCTTTCTTCAAAGGGGACTCACACCTACTTGTGAAATCCTGCCTTGCGCAGGCAAGGCCTCAGACACACACCAGGGGGTTGGAGCCTAGTATTGTCAGAGGCAGGCACAGTCCTTTCAGATGAGAGTGACCACTCCACCCCTCCCTCCTATCAGAGATGGCTAATCAGGAAATGCAGGTTACACCCCAGCCCCCTTTGTGTCACTGTCTAGTGCGAGGTGAAAAACAACCCAACTGTCAAACTGACCCAGACAGGGAATCCACAAACAAGGCAGAGTCACAGAATGGTTTAAGCAAGAAAATGCTCACTTTCTAAAGGTGGCATTTTCAAACGCACAATCTTAAAATCAACTTTACTAAAAGATGTATTTTTTAATTGTGAGTTCAGGGACCCCAAACTCCACATGTCCATCTACTCTCTAGGGGAATCTACACTTTAATCATATTTAAAGGTAGCCCCCATGTTATCCTATGAGAGAGACAGGCCTTGCAGCAGTGAAAAACGAAGTTGGCAGTATTTCACTGTCAGGACATATAAACCACATTACTATATGTCCCACCTTATCCATACACTGCACCCTGCCCTTAGGGCTACCTAGGGCCTACCTTAGGGGTGCCTTACATGTAAGAAAAGGGAAGGTTTAGGCCTGGCAAGTGGGTACACTTGCCAAGTCGAATTTACAGTGTAAAAATACACACACAGACACTGCAGTGGCAGGTCTGGAACATGATTACAGAGCTACTTATGTGGGTGGCACAACCAGTGCTGCAGGCCCACTAGTAGCATTTGATTTACAGGCCCTGGCACCTCTAGTGCACCTAACTAGGGACTTACTAGTAAATCAAATATGCCAATCATGGATAAACCAATTACATACAATTTACACGGAGAGCATATGCACTTTAGCACTGGTTAGCAGTGGTAAAGTGCTCAGAGTTGAAAAGCCAACAGCAACAAGTCAGAAAAAAATAGGAGGCAGGAGGCAAAAAGACTGGGGATGACCCTGCATAAGCAAAAGTACAACACCCATCCTAACCTATGTTGACCCAAGCAGCGCTCTAGGGACTAGGTCAAAAGCTACATGTAGGTCAATAAAAGCAAGAAAAGCAAGAAAAAGTCCACCCCCATTGACCGCTACAGACTTCCAACATAAGCAACAAAAATGGAAGATCTGATCTACCGTACTGGTCCTAGTTTTAAAACCCTTCTAAAATTTGGATAGTACAGTATTCTCCTCAATCCAGTCAGGAGGTGTTTTAGGACTTGCTTGTAAAAGGTATCAATTAAACTAATTGGTCGATAGTTGCTTGGGGTCCTACAATTTTCCTTTTTGTAGATTGACATCATTTCGGCTCAGCGCCAGGATGCAGGAATCTGTATACTGTTCAGAATGGCATTTGCAGGGTGCTTCATAAAGACCCCAAACTCCCAGATTTAATATGAAGAGTTAATTTGGAATCTGATCAGGGCCCAGTGCTTTTCCCAATAATGTGGCTTTAATTGTCTCACCAGTCTCCCTGGGGTCTAGCTCTAGGTTGTTCTGGCTTTTGAGTCTGGCCACCAACAAGGGATAAGTATCCATCCCCTGAAAGGCATAATTACAAGAATATAAATTACTAAAATGGGACACCCAATCCTGTGGTTGCACAAAATACTCCAGAAACTTCTTGCCATTGATCCTTCTAGTAGCCAGGGTAGCCCAAAACCTTGCATTGTCTTTTGCCTTCAAAGCATGGCTCCGCTCAACCCAAAGTGACTCCCCCAGTCCTGCTTAGCACTCTCAAGTTCTTTTTCATAGTTTGCCCTGTACAGCACCAGTTGAGGCCTGTCTCTGGCCTTAGCTGCCAGCAGAAATTGTGTTTTGGCCAGCCTACTCACTTTGTTGTACCCAGGGGCTTCTTTCTGACCAGTGCAGGTGCGCTTCATATCTTGTGCCATAGCCTCCCTCATATTGTCAAAAAGAAGCTCCTCCAGGATAAGATTATCCAATAACTCCACCTGCTCCTTGACTTTGGCATTTACACGCTTCAAGACCTCTAAGTGTTTTCAACCCATCCCCACGTAATAACCTTCTTGTTGTTAGAACGTTTTTACCTCCCACTTGTGGACAACCCTGGTTTGGTGGGACATTGGCAAGAGTACCAGACAATGGCAGGCTAAGGGCACTGTGGTAGCTATCCATCCTCTCAAGGACCAACATAAACTGAACATATGCCCAGCCCTTCATTCTAATTAAAAAGTAATCAATGTGGCTTGTAGAACCTGGCCTATTAAGAGTGTGTCAGTTGTTGCTGTGGCACAAAGTGTAGATCTTGCTTTGGGGGTTGTCTCTGGTTTTTGCTGTAGCATCGAAGAGTTGGGTTTACCAGAGCTTTGCACTGGCGTTCCTTATCAGCTTTACAGTCTTGGCGTGCACAGGGACGTTCATGGTAGAGAACAGCCCAAAACTTCAGGGTTTCTCCATTTTCCTACAGAGGAGTCCACTCTGATGCCAACCAAGTTTCCAAGACCTGATGTGGCACCTCTTGGGGATCATGGAATAACTCTAGCAGAGGCCAGCAGAGGCCAGCAGGGCTCAGACAGGTCGGGCTGCAGGTCCAGGCAGGTTTAGTGCAGCAGGTCAGCAGGGCAGTTGCAGTAGGCTTCTCGAATTTGTTTTGTCCCTGTAGCTCAGAAAAGGTGGTCATCCACCTGAGCCTTTGAGTTAGTTTGGGATCAAGCAGCAAGGCAGGCCTCAAGCAGCAGGGCAGTCCTCTGAGGGTACTAAGCAAGCTTCAAGCAGCAGGGAAGTCTTCTGGTAGAAGCAGGGCAGTCTTCTGATGCACACAACAGGCCTCAAACAGCAGGATAGTCCTCTAAAGTACAAGCCTAGTCCTTCTTGGGGTCCTCCTCAGGTCCAGCAGTGACCTGAAGAGTTGACGAGTGAGAAGTGTGAGAGTGTGGCATGTGAGAGAGTGATGTGTGAGGGTTGACGTGTGGAGTCTTCCCTCCACATCTGGTTCCTCCCCTACCGAGGCTGCAAGGGGTCTAGGGTGACAATGGACTGGTGTCAAGTTCTTTGTGAGTGTGCTGAGGCAGTGCCTTTGAAATGTAGGAGGGGCAGGGAAGAGCTCTGTCGCCCTCCCATCCTAGCAGGATGGCCCATCCTACCAACACCTACTTGTTTGGTTTACTATCTGGGAGGAATAAATAAAGGCCTACTGCCAACTACACCCAGTCATGTGACCCAGGACACAGACAGTAGGCATCAGACTGTTATGACAAGAAAATGACAACTTTCTACAAGTGGCATTTTCAGAATTGTGTCTTAAAAACCTACTTTACCGATAAAGACAATTTTTTATTTACCATTCATTTGAGTGTAAACATGACATGTCTGTGCCCAATCAAAATGTATCACTTATTAAATGTAATGAGGTAACCCAATGTTATCGCGTGGCAGAGCTAAGTCTTGCAGTAGTGAAAAACGAATGTAAGACTTTTTCACTACCATGCCATGTAAAACTTGAAAGTACATGTCCTTCTTTTTAGAAACACTCAGTCTGCCCTATGGGCTGCTTAGGGCATACTTTAGGGGTGATGTATGCATTTAATAAGAAGGTTTAGGCCTGACAAAGTTTATTTTTGCCAGGTCGAATTGGCAGTTTAAGAACTTCACAGAGGCTGCTATGTTAGGTCTGGGACATCTTTTAAAGGGCTTCGTAAGCATGCTTCTATTTTATGCAAATTAACATGTCTATTTTGTGTGTTTGTGATCGAGTTTCATCTGATGGCCAAAAACGGCCACTTGAAAAGAGCAGTTCACAAAGAAAACTAAATATTTACTTTCCTTTAGTGAACATCTTTTATATGTATTTTAATTTCAGCATTTTTGCAGAGTGCAAGCTTTTCAAAGCTCAGATTTTTCACATCTTGGTAAGTTTTCCCTAACATAGTTCAGGACTAACTTTCTCTTTCTGATCAATATTAACGCAGCTGTTTGTTCGACGGCGTTTGAATTAATTTTAAACATATGATTTAAAAAAATGGCGCATTCTCTTAGCATGACCGAGGTAGCACACGCATTTATCACTTCTCTCTTTTTAGTGTCAGAAATTGTCAATTGAACACAGGGACCTGAAAGGATGAATACCACCTGAATGAGACAGGAGCTGAATTAAGCAGTCTCGCAAGTGCTGTGCCAGAAGACCTTTTGCTAGAGAGGGCTTTCTACCAACTAAATCAATATGAGGATCAAATGTATTACCTTTGTTTACATCCAGTCACATCAGTGAGAAAATAATTCCCATTCTGTGGACCAGGGTCCTGTGTGATGGATGCCCTATTTAAATGATGCCTTTAAAAGCTTTCACAATTCTCTAACGAAAGATCCACTCGAGAATAAATGACTTTCTTCTAAATTACAAGCTCCTCCGTTCGAAGCTGGGAGACAGACAGTGAATGTCAACCTCTCGAAGTAATATATGGTCAGACTGCAGTAAAAGGGTACTTTCAACGACCAAGTTCAAAGAACTCTTTCATCTTATAAACGATGGACTTCCCTTTGATTAGGAGGTGAATGGATTATTTTGAACATTTGCTTGCAACAGAATCCAAAGGCAAGGGTACTATTTTTTGTTGCAAGCAATACATCGGAAGTAATAAATCACATATTGTGTTCTGGAAGGCATATGTAGTGCAAAAGTATTTCGATAAAATTGTTGGAATAATTTGCCCATGTACATATCCATTTTCTGTGGATCTGGCATTAATAAGAAAAAAAGAAACTAAAATTCCTTTTAAAAAAAAGCCTTTGTCTGATAACAAAGAGGTCTCTTTAAAGGATAGAAAGGAATTGCCTAGAACTCTATTAACATACCTTTTATCAAAGTTAATTAAACACATTCCTTAACAACTAATGATTTACGAAGGTATAGTTCACACCTGATTCCCAAGGAGCCAAATATGCATAAATACATGAAACAAATGTACGTGCGAAGTGCTCAAGTTCGTGCACACTCTATAGACTAGGTGTCTGATTCAGAAGTGTATGGTAACGGTCTATCGGACAATAAGCATAAAACATAGTGTATCCGCAAATGGCAGCCTCTCAACCAGTGCGAAATCCGCTGGCAGAATTATTGCTCCCCTATTGTCTCAATGCCTGATTGCTCTCCTTGCAGATTTTCTATTAAAGGGTAATTAGTCAATGAGCCAATCTAGTCCCAATAATGAATAGTAGTGATTTTCAACTGTGCAAGACTGTGGTAAACACTGCATTGACCATACGTAAGCAATAGACTATAAAATATACCAAGCATTGGCAAACCAATAGGTCTCAGCTCTGCTGAGCTATTGGCTCTGTCAATTCATTTTAAGAATGTCATACATGTGCATGAGTCAAGACGTGCACAGATGACTGACAATCTTGAAATGTGTTTTGTATCCAAACCCATTCTAAGATGGTCACCAATGCACAACCATAGATTGCATTACATGCAGAAATATGGGTCATCACACTTGCGTCACAGTGCTTGCATGTGACTGCATTGAAACACAGACGTTTTTAATTTACCATTCTTTCATGGTGGATGGCGACCTTCGAACACTAAAATAAAGTGGAAAAAAGTACAACAATAAGTACATGAGGAGTTCTGATGGAGTCATGAAAGTATAATAAAAGAAGCCCCCTTGGGTACACAGTGGAAGAATTCAACTACTCCAATAAGAACATTGTTATACTGATATACTCCTGGTCGAAACACGCACAAGAATAGTTAGGAAAGCCATCAGATTGGGAGTTTACAAGTGAGACAGGCAACAAAGACAGTTAAGTCATCCAATCATGATCAAGGTGCTCCAAAGGCCACGCCCAAGTACCCTGGGTTTAGGTGGCAGCCAAAGATCTCTGTAGCCTAGACCTAAAACCATTTCCTCTGTAAATGCTTATTTATTGATGTAACCGAGGGGCGAAAAATGGGCATTGGTGGGAAATTATGGGAGCTACATGCTAATCATACGTTTTTTCACAGTCTTATCTCATTAACCCTTACATTTATAAAAAAAATTAAGAGAGACTAATATTGAATATGTATATCTTGTGTGAAACAGTCACTGTGTATTTTGCTCTCCAGTTTCTACAACATAAAATGACTATGAAAATATTTAAAAGCACATCAGAAATTATTCAAACATGGAGAACCGAGGGCATACATTTTTTTCAAAAAAATAAGAGTCTTACTCCATAAAAAACAATTGAAATGAAGATTTTGCACAAAGTAACTAGTTAGTGTCAAAAATAAAGCAGCAAGGGGAAGCGTGCGTCGCAAAAGGCAGCAATACATTGATTCATTCCTTACAAGGAAGGTCGTGCATCATTTGTTCTCCAGTTGGGTGGGTGTTGCGTCGTTTTTCTCCCTCTCAAGAGCGATGTGTCAATTTCCAGATGGGGCACTTCGGATCTGCGCAGTCAGGTTGACTTTGATGCCCAGGGAAAATGCTTGGAAAATCCTGCTGCACTGTGTTAGAAAACCAGCGCTGCGTGGGGTTTGCGTCATTATCAGCAACTGCAAGAGGGTGTTGCATGTTGTTTTTCAAGCCACGGTGTCTTGATCTCAGCTGCAATGCAGGTGGATTATCGATTTTAGCCATGAAGCCGGTGGCACGTCGTTTATCAGCCATGTTGCAGATGGTACATCAAAATTTTCCTGCACGGCGTTCTGTGCATGGATTTTCAGCTCTTGTCTCCATGTTCACCTTCCAAATGCCCAGGGACTGGATAGGACACCACTTGGGAGGGCATGAGTCTCAGCAGAGAGTCCAGATATTAGCAGAGGAAGTCTTTGATGGCCCTGAGACTTCAAAACAGGAGGCAAGCTCAGTTCAAGCCCTTGGAGATTTTTCACAAGCAGAAATATACTGCAAAGTCTCATCTTTTTCCCTTCCACAGGCAGGATCAGCAACTGTAGGATAGCCCAACAAAGCACAGTCAAAGGCAGGGGCAGCATTCCTCCTCTTCAGCTCTTCTCCTTGGTCATGGTTCCTCTTGGTTCCAGAAGTGTTTTAATTTTCTGGGGTTTTGGGTCCAATACTTATACCCCTTTCTTCCTTTGAAGTAGGCATACTTCAAAGGAAAGTCTCTCTTGTTCATAGGATCCTGCCTTGCCTAGGCCAGGTCCCAAACACACACCAGGGGGTTGGAGACTGCATTGGGGAAGGGCAGGCACAGCCCATTCAGGTGTAAGTGACCATTCCTCCCTCCACTCTAGCACATATCGCTCATCAGGATATGCAGGCGACACCCTAGCTCCCTTTGTCTCACTGTCTAGAGGGGATTAACAAACAGCCCAACTGTCAAACTGACCCAGACAGGCAATCCACAAACAGGCAGAGTCACAGAATGGTTGAAGCAAGAAAATGCCTACTTTCTACTAGTGACATTTTCAAACCAACAATCTAAAAACCAACTTTACTAACATATGTATTTTTTTATTGTGAGTTCAGAGACCCAAACTTCCATATTTCTATCTGCTCTCAAAGGGAATCTGCACTTCAATAATATTTCATTTCAGCCCCCATGTTAACCTGTGAGAGAGACAGGCCTTGCAACGGACTGAATTTAGCAGTATTTCACTGTTAGGACATGTAACACACATCAGTACATGTCCCACCTTAGACATAGACATCTCCCTGCCCATAGGGCTACCTAGGGCCTACCTTAGGGATGCCTTACATATGTGAAAAGGGAAGGTTTAGGCCTGTTGAGTGTGTGCACTTACCAAGGTGAACTAGCAGTTTAAAACTGCATCTAGCGACACTGCAGTGGCAGGTCTGAGCCATGTTTACAGGACTACTCATGTGGGTGGCGCAACCAGTGCTGCAGGCCCACTAGTAGCATTTGATATTCTTAACATTAACCATTTCTAGACAGGTGTTCCTTTGTGCATTACAGTTAGGCCTTACATGTGTCTTCAGTTCAAGTCTTGAAACTGTTTAACGTGCAATTTAAAGTAACGTCAGGAGTTTCTGCTTCAGAGTGTCGGACTTTGTGAGCTGGATCTGTATTGAAATTGGATTTTCATAAACAAATGCTTTTCCTGCTCATTTTGTTGTTCGTGTTCAAGTGCGTTGCTTTTTAATGCATCTTGGTGAGAGAGCGTATTTAATATTACATATTATAGACGTGAAATGCTTATGTCTAACAATGCTGTACTAAATAAAACATTCATTAAAGCGTATTCACAAATATGGAGAATCGTTAATATGTATAAACTAATGTCAACTGTAAGAAATAATCGTTTATAGTTTGCCTAACTGAGTACATTAAAACGTATAGAACTGCATTCATTAGAACTCGTATATCTTAAGTTAGCATGAGCCAAGCAGAAGCTGTGTAGCTCTCATATTAAAAGCGTATTTTCCCTGTCTCTTCAGTGTGCGGACTTGCAAACGACCATGACCCAGCTACTGTTCTTTCTGTATTAGTTTGAAACATGGGGACATTTTCCCATCCGCATGCTAGCATCTTTTAGTATAAAATGATGTGCTTCGAAACATTTGTAGATACTTCCAAGGACAATGGGATGAGGGAAAGAGAACTTTTAACCTGAGACGTGTGCCAAGATGATGAAGTAACCCCGGATATGCCACCTACGAAAAGCCGATTATGAAGACCAATCAGAAGACCAAACAATATCGAGAGATGACAAATGCATTACTTAATGTATAATTTGATAGGTTAACAATGATGGGGTGTATTGACTAACCAATAGAATTTTGGGGGAATGAATTACTAGAAAGGGATAAAAACCCACGACACAGGAAGTAGATTCATTAGGTAGGGAATGATATTGATTGCATCCCGAAACTCTGTCACACTATTTTGTGACTCGAGGTTTAGACAAACCATCCTTGCCCATATTACTGTCCCTTACACTCTTCTCTTTACGAGGAGAGTGTCTTGCCTCTAACTTAGATAGACTGATGGCGATCTGACTGATGTCCTGAAGACGAAGACTGATCCTGAATGCTGACTTAATCAGAGGAGGGTAATTATAAAATTGCTAATGTAAACTCATTTGCCTTTCTTTCTAGGTACCAACGGCTGTATGTTTTTTATTAGAGACCGTAGTTAGATGTTTTCCAAATTGGTGTTCAAAATTGTTTTGCATGACGCCCAACATGCTAATGCTAATTAGAGGTTAGACGAGGTATTCATTCTGACTGACAAACTGACGTGACTGACATGGTGCTATGCTGAACTAGTATCTTAGAAAATTCGAATGTGTTATAATCTGCTTATATCTATCTGATTGTCTATGCTACTGATCTTTGCATTATTGAAACTTATTGTGGTTGTCATCTTGTAATCGTGCTTATATGCTTATTGACCTTGAGATTAATGCCTTTGCTACTAGATTGTAATCAATAGGGAATAAAACTTATAAACTTCATCAAGGTGTGGTTATTCATGACTGAAAGGTCATGGTTGCGCCAAATGTTTATTAATGTCTAAAGTAAGATATATTTTGGTGTTAAATGTTGACAATGTTATTGACATATTGATTGATATTTTGATCAGTTATCTCGTCCTACGGTGTCTCACCACTGGGCCCAAAGATTCATTGGCCTAAAACGAGTCCTGATGTGTATAAATTGACATAGACGGACGCGTTAGCAGTTCTGGTAGCAGAGTACGGTTTGGCCCTTGGGGGGCCTAGGACGGAGTTTTCACTGTTCAATTGTTTTCTTGTGATAATGCAAATTGGAAAGATGATGAGTTGCTAGATCTGCCATGGGCTTTCCCGGGATCTCGGAGCCTGCCTAAATGAGTTGGGAATGTTCTCGGCGCCATAGTATGTGTGGTTAGGGACTTTTGCGCTTATTAAATCTTATGAACTTTTGCAGGTGATTGTGAATATTTGAGTATGATTAGGCCAAATTAAGTGTTGTTTAGAAGGAGTGGGCGTACTCCACGGCATGAGAGTAGGGAAGTCGGCGTACTTCATGTGAATGCAGCGCTTGTTGCTCAAAATTATCCACCTGGTTGGTTGTTGTATATGGACCTATTGAGGTCTAAGACTCCGGAGTATGATGTTAAAATGGTTTATGTTGTAATCTGTGCGGTTTAATAGGTCAATCGGGTGTGGTTGACAGGTCGAGTTTCGAGTTATGATGCATGCGTGTAACCTTCGATGGAGATTTGACAAGTTCTAAAGTGCACTAGAAGGAGTCATTGACAAGTCGAGAGTAGGATTTGCAGGTCGAATTCTGCTTGCGTATGAGGGAACTGAGAAGGAGAGAGTAGCGGCCGAGGCTTCAAGTGAAATCTCTGTAAAGTTCTGACACGAATGTGTTACCCTTCCTGTAGTAAACCGGCAGATTTGTGTTGTCATTTAAGTGCTAGCAATAATTTGCATTAGTTTGTATGAGTTGCAAGGAGTTAGTAAGGTGTGGACAAGCCGCAAGACTTTGTCAGCTGCAGTGTGTGAGTGTGACGTCAGTGGTGCCGCGCTGGGATAGGTCAGATGTTGAGAGGGGTCGCGCACGGATTGGCTGCCGTCCGTGAGAGGCAATAGGTTGAGCAAAGGGTAGGTGAAGAGTGTCCTGGGAACTAAGCCGTTTTTCTGAGTAAAAATAAAATAAAATGAATTTTGTTAAGGCATTCAAAAGCGCTTTAAAAGGAGATGTATATATCGTTGCAACTGATGGGGAACCTACACCACCTGAGGGTACACCAGCTTACACGGTTATGGAGGAAAAGGGTGTCGCACCGTGTTTATGGATAAAACAATGGTGTAAACTAACAGAGAAAGAAGGGTGTCTAGCGTTTCCCGAACATGGAACGTTTAATCAAAAGGTGTTAGAAAATCTGAGGTGGATGTTAAGTACGCAGAAACCACCTTCTCGACCAGCACAATATGAGGCTTTGGCAATTTGGGACCTGATGGCTCTTAAACATAGACAAGAAAGATTTCACAGGAGATTGACAAGAGCAGAAAAATCCTATGCAGAGGCTAGATGGGACAATGAGAACAAAATGTGGAGACGAGGAATAGTGGATGGGTTGAAGCTGTTTCCGGCAATAACCCAGGGAGAGGAAATACAGGGAAAGAAAGCTTCTTGCAAAACTGACAAAGAACCAGGCAAAAACAAAGAGAATAAAAGATCTTGGGAAGAAGAGGACGACTCAGATGATGAGGCGTTTATGGATAGATTGTTACATGATCGTCCACCACCATACGCGGTGAACGACCGTGCTCCAAGTACTAGCTTGGATCCTGGGAACCAGACGAAAGAAAAGGGTGTTACTGATACAGTGCAGACTAGCGATACAGCTTTGATACAGAATGGTGTCAGTGTACCCACTGCTCCAGATCCGCCGATACAGTTACAGCCTCCACCACAGATAAAAAGACTTTATCCCGATGTTCCAGTGCTTGAGACTACTACGAACTTGGTGGTGCAGCCAGACTCGATATATACGAAGCCAAGGTTAATGCAGATTGAGTCAACTCCGCAGTTAGTGTCACAACCACCAAGACTGATACCTGGGTATAACCCAGTAGCGGGTCCTTTAAAAGAACCTGCACCAGGATTATTAGATCAGACCTATGGTGTTGAAGCTCCAAGAAGCTTGGGAGCAGGCCAGACACCTGCCGCTATATCACTACCCATTACGGTTGGTCCCCCGGTGCCGTTGTATGCACAGGAGAAAACAAGGATGTGTGAACAGGGAGTCATAACTCATGAAATGATGAGAGGAGGGCCTATTATAACCCCACAAATAATGGCACAGCGAGGACAGGCTTGTGAACAATCAAGACCCTTAATGGACCTTAGTCCAATAGGGGCACCTCTTGAGGCAATGCGACAAGCAGGATTAGGAGTCCTGACTCCCCAAACTATGAGTACAAATACCTCATATACTCCAATGATACATGCAGGGAACATTTCACTGCAGGGTTTTACAGTACAACAGTTAAATGAGTGGTTAGAGAAAACTTGCACATCACAAAAGGCTACAGCAACTGCAATCGAACCTGAGAAAGAGAAACGCGATGAATACCTAAATCTAGTACGACTAGGAGCAGAAGCTGCTGAATTGGTGGATGGAACAATGGGAGTAAATAGGTTGGAGTCTTACACTGAGACAGAATTAAGGTACTTATGCCCTAAAATCACCAAAGAGATAGGCAAAGTACACCAGAAATTAACGAATTTGGCAGACAAATACAATATCGACATTGGAAACACGAAACATTTGAAACGGAGTTACAGATTAGATTTTGACTCAAAAGATTTTGAGCACATGAGATCTGCAGGCATGAAGACACATTTGAAAGAGCTGCTGCAAAGCGCACAAATTTGGGGAGCACTAGAGAAATGGGAAGGCCGATGGATGAAGAAGAGAGATAAAGGGATAAGAGATAGTCCAGTATCTAATGAAACAATAGTCACACCAAACCTAGAGACAGTGAAAATCCTACCTATGAGAGAAACAACTGGTGGTGTTTTGGTGCATGTGCCTTGGTCCAGGGGAGACATTTTGTCCTTTACGAATGATTATCCCAGGTTAAGAGAAAAACCGATCGAGTGGTACCAACAGACAGATAGATTCGTGAAGCTTGCGAAGTGTCTCTGGGAAGACTTAAATACCTTGTTTGAGATTATTGTTCCGCCAGACTTGTGGCTTGAGTGTAAAAGAGGGGTAGATTGGCCCACAAAGGAACCAGCAAGGGATAAAGTGACTGGAGCGCCTTCTGAAGAGGTGATGAAATATTATCATAAAGTAATTGAGTTTTTGAAACAAAAGGTGTCGCCGAAGGTGACTGATTGGCAGAAAATCGACCGGACCTCTCAAGAGGTTAAAGAGTCAATACATGCATATTATGAAAGATTGTTGAAGGCATTTAAACATTATAGTGGTACTGACACAATTGAACCGAAGGACATGAATCATCTTGTGTTCAGATTTGTCGAAGGGCTGAGACCAGAGGTCAGCCAAATAATAAAAAATCATTTGATTTGTTGGCAAGCTAAACCGATTGATGAAGTATTACAGTACGCGAAATACTGTACTGACGAAATTGAGTTAAAGCAGAAAAAGTTGAAGGAGAAGGTGATGGTGATGCAGATAAGGGCTGCACAGGCTGGAATACAGGGAAATGGTGTTCAGCAAATGATACAGCAACAACCACAATTGAATGGTGTGTTTCAGGCACAGCCAAGAGGTAGAGGTCGAGGGTTTGTGAACCGTGGTTCGGACATGAATAATGTTGTTGTTCAAGGTGATGGTCAAGGAGTGAAAAAGATGTCACCATGCCATGCGTGCGGGGCGTGGGACATTGGAAACGGGATTGTCCAAATATAATACAGGATGGTACAGTTCAGAAGAGTATCAATGCCGGTACATTGCAAAATTCACGAGGTTCAAGAATGAGACACCCGAATCAGAACTATCAAAATAATTTGGTGCAAATGTCAGGGGTGCAACCTATGCAGCAAATGCAAATGCCGCGTTTCCAAACAGTGTCAGTACAACCAATGCAACAGCAGATCCCTATGGTGCCTAGACAGCAAATGCAGTTACCCCTAGCTCCGATGGGACAGCAACAGGTGATGCTTCCTCAACAGGTCACAGGTCAAGTAACAAATCAAAACAACACTGTACAACAATTCCCATTACGAGGTGAAAATGAGATGAATGAGGACTGGTCAGATGATAGCTCAGACAGTGAAGAGTGCAGACTCGCCGCATCCTTAGAGGTAGACCAGAGAGGCCCATATGTGGAGGGAAAAGTAATGGGCTACAAAGTCTCATTTTTAGTCGATACAGGAGCTACACGCTCTACTGTTCGCAGTGCAGAGGTACCAAGATTACCTCTCTCAGGGCGCACCATACGAGTGGTTGGTGTGGCTAATCAGTACCTGACTAATCCAATCACTGACCCAGTGCAGGTTGAAATTGGAAATTTCCAGGGCCTGCATAGATTTGTTGTATGCGATTCAAGTCCAGTATCCTTGTTAGGAAGAGACTTATTGTGCAAAACCAAATGTTCAATAACCTGTTCCAATGGTGGAATAGAGGTTCAGACAAACAGTGATGATGAGGCAGATGAGGGTCAACTCATGGAAGAAGGAGGAGAGATGAATGAAGATTACCCTCTAATTACCCTTTTCCCAGTGTTCACCTTGATCGATCTACCTGCTGATCTGCAAGGATCAGTGATAGAGAAGGTGTGGGATTTGACTTGAAAGGAGGTTGGATTAATAAAGGGAGTGAAACCAGTCAAGGTGCAGATAAAGCCGAACGCAGTGTTCCAACGAGTGTCACAATATCACATGACTCAGGATGTCCTTATTGAAGTAACACAGATAATTGCAGACTTTCTCAGACAGGGAGTTTTGAAAGAGGTCCTGAGCAGTCCGTGTAACTCTCCAATTATGGGTTTGAGGAAGCCCTGTGGGAAAGTTCGAATTGTGCAGGATTTGAGAAAAATAAACGAAATCGTGATAAAATGCTGCCCTGTGGTTCCCAACCCAGCAGTAATAATGTACCAGGTTCCTTGTGATGCTGAGTGGTTTACCGTAGTAGACCTATCACAAGCGTTTTTCTCGATTCCACTTCACGAAGACAGCCAGTTTTTGTTCAGTTTCAAATTCCTAGATAAGGTATACAGTTGGTGCAGAATTCCTCAGGGGTTTTCTGAGTCACCATCCATCTTCAATCAGATATTGAAGAAGGATTTGGAACCTCTTGTGCTACCTTATAATTCGACTCTTGTGCAGTACATTGATGATTTGTTGATTGCATCCAAAACCAAAGACAGCTGCAAATATGATACCATTGCCTTATTGAATCATTTAGGGAAAAACTGACATAAGGTGTCACCTAAGAAAGCTGCAGTACTGCCAAAAAGAAGTAAAATATTTGGGGCATCTGATTGAAAAAGGGTCTTGAAGAATATCAAAAGAGAGAATAACAGTTGTTTTACAAATGAATCCGCCAACAACAAAGAGAGATGTCAGAATGTTCTTGGGAATGGTGGGCTACTGTCGCCAGTGGATACCTAACTTCTCGATCATTTCAAAACCATTAACAAAACTGACAGGAAAGGAAGTTAAGAATGAACCATACACAATCACATTGACAAAAGAAGAGCTTGAGTCATTTCTAGAGCTGAAAGAATGCATGTGCAGGGCTCCAGCATTAGGAATGCCTGATTATGAGAAACCATTTTTGTTGTTCTGTCATGAACGTGATGCTTGTTCTTTGTCTGTTTTAACACAGGTCCATGGAGATGCAAATCGCCCTGTAGCATACTTTTCAGCTACTTTGGACCCTGTCGCAGCAGCCTTACCGGGTTGTTTGCGAGCAGTCGCAGCAGTTGGTCAAAGCCTTTCACAATGTGAAGGCATAGTCATGGGATACCCCTTAACAGTATTGGTTCCACATTCTGTTGAAATTCTGCTGACACGAACTAAGACACAACACATGACAAATGCCCGACTTACCAAATATGAGACAATTATTCTGGGGTCACCAAATGTCACATTGAAAAGGTGCACTCTACTTCCCATTGAAAATACAGAAATAAAGGATGGGGAAGAGTTTGAGCATGATTGTCTGGAGGTAACTGAGCACAGTACCAAACCTCGCTCAGATATAAAAGATACCCAGTTAAAGGAAAACGATTACATTATGTTCGCTGATGGGTCCTGTCTAAGAGATTCATCAGGAACCTTGAGAGCTGGTTATGCAGTATGTACCATATCCGGTATAGTCGAGGCCTCCTGGCTCGAGAAAGTGTTTTCTGCACAAGTGGCAGAATTGATAGCTCTCACAAAAGCCTGCCATGCTGCTGTAAATCTGAAAGTCACAATCTATACAGACAGCAGATACGGATTTGGAATTGTACATGATTTTGGTCAACTCTGGTCACAAAGAGGGTTCATGACATCCTCTGGTTCACCAGTGAAAAATGGAGAACAGATAAGAGATATGTTACATGCGATTCAGTTGCCTCTCGAAATTGCTGTGGTGAAGTGCAGTGCTCACACCAGATCACAAGATTTTGTGTCAATGGGGAATGGTTATGCAGACCAAGTTGCCAGATTTTGTGCATTGAACTGTATATCTTTTAAAGAGCAGTGGGAACTGTTACCACAACCTGAGAATGACACAGCCTTAAGTCTAGCATTACGAGTGGTTGATACTTTAGACGAATTAAAGACACTACAAAGCCACGTTGGTAAGGAAGAAAAACGTTCCTGGCAGAAAATGCAGTGTGTACAGAGAGCAGACGATATTTGGGTATCAGGAGAGGGAAAACTAGTTTTGCCAAACAGTCTTCTGTCACAATTTGCCCGATTGTATCATGGGCAGGCACATTTGGGAAGAGATGCCATGATCAGATCATTTAAGATTGATTGGTTCAATCCAAAATTCAGACATGCCGCAGAGATTACTTGTCACAGATGCGTCATTTGTCAACAGATGAACGCTGGAAAAGGAACTGTGGTAACTTTGAGCCACATTGGGAGAGCTGGTGGTCCATTTAATAAGATACAAATGGATTTCATTGAAATGCCTGTTTGTGGAGGTCTGAGATACGTTCTGGTGATTGTGTGTGTTTTTAGCCATTGGATTGAGGCATATCCCACACGTAGGAATGACAGTCTTACAGTTGCAAAACTACTACTCATAGAATTAATACCCAGGTTCGGGTTTCCGGTTTCTATAGAATCGGATAGGGGAAGACACTTCGACAATGAGGTGATTAAACTTCTGTGTGCGGCACTCAACATTGAACAAAAGCTGCATTGTAGCTATCGCCCTGAAGCATCAGGACTAGTCGAGCAGATGAATGGTACTTTGAAATCAAGAATAGCAAAAATGTGTGCAGCAACAAACATGAAGTGGCCAGATGCATTGCCTCTAGTGCTGATGTCTATGAGAAACACGCCAGATAAGAAAACGGGATTGTCCCCACATGAAATTCTCATGGGCAGAGCAATGAGGTTACCGGCGGTACCTGCAAATGCACTAGTGAATATTACAGATGATATGGTGTTGGATTACTGCAAAAGTTTGGCTGACGTGATTCGCTCTTTCTCTCACCAGGTGGAAGCTAACACGTTACCACCAATCGGCGAACCAGGACACTCTCTGCAAGCTGGAGATTGGGTGGTTGTCAAGAAGCACGTAAGAAAATCGTGTCTTGAGCCGCGTTGGAAAGGGCCATATCAAGTGATATTGACGACCACCACTGCTGTGAAGTGTGCCGGGGTTCCCAACTGGATACATGCCAGTCATACAAAAAGGGTAGCGTGTCCTGTTGAAGAGGAACTTGAAAATTCCGGTACAGCAACTTCAAGAGGAGAAGTCTCAGAGTCAGAGATCAGTCAAGAAGGATCTGAGACTACAGGAGAGCCCGCTGAGAACAGCCGTGTCCCTCAAACTATCAGTGAGTTCGAGAGAGGTGACAAAGTGACAATCTCAGTGGAGGCAGCAGGAGAACAAAGTCAAGGAGAGGTTCTCCCAGAAGCAGACGAATACAATTCAGAATCTGAAAACAGTGTCGAACAAGGAGAGAGAGACGAAGAAGTGGCAAATTTAGATCAGAACAAATCAAGATCTGCCGAACGAGTTCCAAGCCTATCAGGAGAAAACACCATATTATCAGAAGAGGGTGCTGTCCAAGGTACTGAAGGAAAACGCTGAAGTAAGACGAACAGAGGTAACAATTGGCCAGACAAATCACACTTTAGAATAAGAGAAATAGCAAATGAAACAATAATAGAGGAAAGCGATACCTCACGAGCAGACGATCTGAGTGAAGGAGAACAGCAAGGTGAACGAAGAATAAAAAGAAAAAGAATAGCAAACAGAAGATATACCGGTCCTGAATGGGCATACGCTACAACCTCTGAATGGCAACAAGAATTCTTAGCATTCTGTTTTGATCGAGAAATACCAGGAGAGTACTACGGTACCTGAAGAAAATACAACAAGAAAACTGAAGAAAAAAAAAAACATCGAAAATTGTGAAAGCTGAAAAATAATAAACAAGAATATCATAGAAGAAATAAAACTACCGGAAAGTGACATTAAACCTGGATTTGACTTATAGAAACCTGATTATGACAAGCTGCTAACCTGAATTGACGAAAAGGGTCCTGGAGTGAGTGAAGACGCTGTAAATTACACAGAAAGAGTTTGCTACTCAGAGTTGATTATTAATCCGCTATTTGATTCTATACAAACATGGCTTATAGTAACAAAGGAAGTAAAGTGTGTGGTTGGTTAGGACTTATGATAGGCGCTGTATGCGCAATAATGATTGTGGGAGTGATTGTGGGAATGCCATGGAGAGAGAGTGAAACTACTAATGCAATTTCAAAACCTGAGACTACTACTACAACTAATAAACTATCACCATGGGAGAAATTTGAGCAAGACACAAGACATCTGCATGAGGGAACTAATGCAAAAGGGGAGCTTTCTACTAATGTTTTCTATCGCCTATTAAATCAGTATGTGGAAACTATGAATGCGAAAGACTGTTATATGTGCACTAAAATTCCTTCATCTGTGCAGGAGGGAGTTACTTATCATAGCCTCCCTCTTACGTATGGGATCAGTTGTAGCTTGCTACTAACAAGATTTTATGATCAAGAGCATGTGCAATATTTTTATTCAAATTTAGACGTGTTTTCTTTTGTGCCTGTTATTGAATTCTTAAATAAGTTAGCTAAAGAGCATGATATAAAATTAGTTAGAGGATTCTTTGAGCCAACACTAACATTTGGAACTGCTTATGCACATCGCAATAACTTAACATGCTTACTGTCTCCTGTAGAGAAAAGCTTTTTAGATCACACAGATGATAGACGAAAAGCATTAAAGGAAAGATTAGAAAAAGGTTTAGAAAAACGCACTTATGCAAATGATTATGCTTATACTGAAATTAAAACACAAGGCAAGTTAGCTATAGATGCATTACACGTAGGTAGACTCTGTATATATAGACCAAAATCTGATCAAGATAATTTGTTTGTGGGAACGAGTGAATGTAGGCATGTGTTTTTGTTTCAGAGCAAATGGACCTTTATGTTAAATGGACAAGACCCAGCGATTCCTGGAATCTATTACATCTGTGGGTTAAATGCATATTTCCGTCTCCCTAAGGGATGGTATGGGACATGTTATTTGGGAATAATATTCCCAAAGATTTACCAGATTGATGACTTAAAACAACTACCTAAAACGTCTGAATTACATCATACCAGACAAAAACGAGAATCAGTGGCGGCTGTCATTGGTGACATATTTGGAGCTATAATCCCTTCAGTGGGGGTTATTCTAAACTCTATGAAAATTCAAAAGTTGTCTACTATTGTGGATAACATGCTGACAAACTTTACAGGAGCTATACTTCTGATGGATACTGAACTTGCTGCAGAAAGAGCTATGACTCTTCAAAACCGGCTTGCTTTAGACATTCTTTTAGCAAAGAGTGGAGGTGTGTGCAAAATGCTTAATGAACGACATTGCTGCTCGTATATACCTGACAATAGTAAGAAAATTAGAAACATGCTTACTAACCTGACTAGAGATAGTATAGATTTGAAGGATCTAAAAGAACTTGGTGTTTGGGAGAAATTTGGAAAGGGAATTGCCCGAATGGGAAGCTGGTTTACCAACATTTGGAATAGGGTACTTGCAAAAATTATGATGGGATTATTAATTGTTCTGATTTGTTTACTGGGATTTTGGGGAGCATGCAAAATTAATAATAAAGTGAAGAAAAAATTGGCTAACAGAACAAAAAGAAACGAAGAAAGTGAAAGAGAGAAAATGTTTAATGAAATATGGGAAAGCTCACATAAGGGAAAAGATGTTGAAATGCACATTATGCGTAAAGTGAAGAATTAAAACCTGGAAGATTTGTGATGACGAGCGTCATCAGAGGAGGGACTGAGAGAGCGTATTTAATATTACATATTATAGACGTGAAATGCTTATGTCTAACAATGCTGTACTAAATAAAACATTCATTAAAGCGTATTCACAAATATGGAGAATCGTTAATATGTATAAACTAATGTCAACTGTAAGAAATAATCGTTTATAGTTTGCCTAACTGAGTACATTAAAACGTATAGAACTGCATTCATTAGAACTCGTATATCTTAAGTTAGCATGAGCCAAGCAGAAGCTGTGTAGCTCTCATATTAAAAGCGTATTTTTCCTGTCTCTTCAGTGTGCGGACTTGCAAACGACCATGACCCAGCTATTGTTCTTTCTGTATTAGTTTGAAACATGGGGACATTTTCCCATCCGCATGCTAGCATCTTTTAGTATAAAATGATGTGCTTCGAAACATTTGTAGATACTTCCAAGGACAATGGGATGAGGGAAAGAGAACTTTTAACCTGAGACGTGTGCCAAGATGATGAAGTAACCCCGGATATGCCACCTACGAAAAGCCGATTATGAAGACCAATCAGAAGACCAAACAATATCGAGAGATGACAAATGCATTACTTAATGTATAATTTGATAGGTTAACAATGATGGGGTGTATTGACTAACCAATAGAATTTTGGGGGAATGAATTACTAGAAAGGGATAAAAACCCACGACACAGGAAGTAGATTCATTAGGTAGGGAATGATATTGATTGCATCCCGAAACTCTGTCACACTATTTTGTGACTCGAGGTTTAGACAAACCATCCTTGCCCATATTACTGTCCCTTACACTCTTCTCTTTACGAGGAGAGTGTCTTGCCTCTAACTTAGATAGACTGATGGCGATCTGACTGATGTCCTGAAGACGAAGACTGATCCTGAATGCTGACTTAATCAGAGGAGGGTAATTATAAAATTGCTAATGTAAACTCATTTGCCTTTCTTTCTAGGTACCAACTGCTGTATGTTTTTTATTAGAGACCGTAGTTAGATGTTTTCCAAATTGGTGTTCAAAATTGTTTTGCATGACGCCCAACATGCTAATGCTAATTAGAGGTTAGACGAGGTATTCATTCTGACTGACAAACTGACGTGACTGACATGGTGCTATGCTGAACTAGTATCTTAGAAAATTCGAATGTGTTATAATCTGCTTATATCTATCTGATTGTCTATGCTACTGATCTTTGCATTATTGAAACTTATTGTGGTTGTCATCTTGTAATCGTGCTTATATGCTTATTGACTTTGAGATTAATGCCTTTGCTACTAGATTGTAATCAATAGGGAATAAAACTTATAAACTTCATCAAGGTGTGGTTATTCATGACTGAAAGGTCATGGTTGCGCCAAATGTTTATTAATGTCTAAAGTAAGATATATTTTGGTGTTAAATGTTGACAATGTTATTGACATATTGATTGATATTTTGATCAGTTATCTCGTCCTACGGTGTCTCACCACTGGGCCCAAAGATTCATTGGCCTAAAACGAGTCCTGATGTGTATAAATTGACATAGACGGATGCGTTAGCATTGGTAATGCGTTAGATGTGTATTTACTTTTGATTATGTGCTTGCCAAAAGTATGAGTTTCACACAGAGGCGCCGGAAGTAGGGGTGCTGGAGGCGCGGCAGGTTGGGTGAGTACCCCTGTGTAAAACAAGTGTTTCATGTTCACTGTTGCAGGCATCTTAGATTGAGGCACGCAAATACCACACTACACTGTAAATTATGTTTTAAAATAATTAGTTCTTATTGCCCACAGCCCTGCCTTTTATGGTACGTACATTCTTGCTCTTAGAAAAACACTGCATTTGCACATTCAAGCTTTCTAAAACATTTTTGTACCTTTAGTAGTTTTTCTAATATTTTCCTGGTTAGTATGTGTTCTCTGCTTTTTCACTTTTTTAGATTTCTCCAGCTTTTATTACTTATTTACAAACTCCTCGTCATTAGTATGTCCTTTAATATTTTACATATATTTTCGTGGGTGACACCGCTTAGCGATCAGATTTGTTGGTGTCTACATTCTGTTTAACCAACAGGGGTGCCATTTTTTGATCCTGCGGTGCATGAGTCCAGTGATTTCATTACAATAAATGTGATGTCTGAACCAACACCACCTTATTTTGAGAGGAGTGTCATTATATGTTTTTTGAAACCCTGTAAAAGACTGTCTGGTTTATTGCGTTTATTACCATATCACCATTCTCAACAGTAAAAACTCCTGATGAAGACACTATTGGGCCGTTTAAAAGTGATAGGAGATCTGGCTCAGAAAGACTGGGTAGGTTTTAGACCAGAACGATACTCACTATCTGATAGAGTCATTGTAGGTGGCAACAAATGACACTAGACTGACATCTGCCCTCTTTTTTGGACCCAGAGAAGGCTTTTGAAATGATGAACAGAGAGTTTTTATGGATGATAATGAATATTTTTGGAATAGTCCTCCCAAATTACCAGATCAACATCAGAATTATATAAAGGAGTACCAGCCGTTCAACATGTGAATGGAATAGTCTGTCAAGAAATAAGTATCCAGAAGGGACCAAAGAACACTGCCCTTTCTCTCTTCTGTTTTAGCAACATATTTACAAAAGCTTTGATAGCAATGATGCAGGTGAGGAGAGATAACTTGGGTCTGATGGAGATCCCCAAAATAGCCAAGATCCGTTTCTACATCGATGATGTGATATTGTACGTGGATCACAATTGGGGGCATAGGGCCATATGTACAAACACATTTTCCCATAGAGACAGAATGGGTGAAACCTTTTGATACATCTGGCCCGGATCTACATATTTACAAGACCCTTACACCACATTAGTGTCATTTTTTTTTACGGTAATGTGGCCTTAAGGTGGCATTTTTGTCGCACTATGTCTACAAAGAGGTGCAATTATGCCTGCTTCAGACATAATTTATGCAAGGGGGCGTTTCCCCATTGGGAGGCGCAGAAAAATAGCACAGTGAAATCTACAAAATTTCACTGCACTGTTTTTAGCGTCATTTTTAATGTCTGCCTTAGCCAGGCGTTAAAGTGACGCTCCTATTGTATTCAATGGGCCTCCCTCAACTTTGGTGGATTAGGGCAATTATTTCTGACACTAATCCATCACAGCACCACAATTACGTCAAGATTTTTGATGCTATTGGCCTAACGTGCACCATGGTGAGCCGTATTGTAAATACAGTGCACATAAGGTGTCGTTAGGAGGGATCAATGGGGCGAAAGAAAAGTGATGCATCATCTATGATGCGCCATTTTCTTGTACATATGCCTCTTAATTTAGAAAAATCAGTGAACGCTATGGTCATGTTCAATACATCAGAAACTGATTTATTGTTTGTTCAAGCAGACAATAAAGCACTCTGCAAGGTCTTTCACATAGGAAACGTATCATGAGTAGTCAAATACCTGAGAGTGTAGTTCTGAAAAGACTGGGAAAACCTGTATTATTAAAATGATCAACCCCTTCTCTAAAAGACTGAAAACAGCTAGATTCCTATACGAGGTGATGTTTGTCAATCGGGGGAAGGATTAACTTTCTCATGTTGTCGCTCTCATCTTTCTCCTTTTTTTGTTTCAGATGGTAGCTGTGTATCTGACAAAGATGTTTTAGCACCAATACATACCATGATAGATTCACCTGGAAGGGCGTGAAGGGGTTAGAATCCTAGAATCAGAAGGTTAAAGGTGTAGCCCTCATTAGCAGAGGAGGGATGAGCATTGTCATTGAACGGTCTAGAAGCAGAGTACTGCCTTCCTTCGATTAGAATTTTTAAATATCTGCAGCCGCATAGTTGGTGTGGAGAGCATGCCAAAGACTCGGGCAGTCTGGGATTCTTAACGCAACATGTTAACAGAATCTTGGGGCCAGATTTACAAGAAAGTGGCACATCAGCTGTGATGCGCCACTTTTCTTGCGCCCCCCCCTAGAGACAACGTGTGCGCCGTATCTACAATACAGTGCACCATGGAGCAGGTTAGGACAATAGCATCACAATTTATGATGCTATTGTGGTACTTTGCAGGATTAACACCATAAATTGTGGCACTAATCCTGCAAAGTATAGGGAGGCCCATTGAAAGTAATGGGCACGTCATTTTAATGCCTGCACCATTCTTACGGGTCTCCCTACGGGGGAACACCCCCCTTGCATACATTATGGGGGTCATTACGACCCTGGCGGAACAAGTCCGCCAGGGCCGTGGGACGCGGTGGCACCGCCGACAGGCCGGCGGTGCCCCGCGGGGCATTCTGACCGCGGCGGCTCAGCCGCGGTCAGAGAAGGGAAACCGGCGGTCTCCCGCCGGTTTCCCGCTGCCCCAAAGGAATCCTCCAAGCCGGCGCAGCATGCTGCGCCGGCATGGGGATTCCGACTCCCCCTCCCGCCATCCAGTTCCTGGCGGTTCTCCCGCCGGGAACCGGATGGCGGGAGGGGGAGTCGCGGGGCCCCTGGGGGCCCCTGCCGTGCCCATGCCTATGGCATGGGCACGGCAGGGGCCCCCGTAAGAGGGCCCCTAAAAGTATTTCAGTGTCTGCAAAGCAGACACTGAAATACGCGACGGGTGCAACTGCACCCGTCGCACCTTCCCACTCCGCCGGCTCTATTACGAGCCGGCGTCATCGTGGGAAGGGAGTTTTCCCCTGGGCTGGCGGGCGGTCTTGTGAAGACCGCCCGCCAGCCCAGGGGAAAACTCGGAATACCCTCCGCGGTCTTACGACCGCGGAGCGGTATTTCGGAGGGGGGAAGCCTGGCGGGCGGCCTCCGCCGCCCGCCAGGCTCGGAATGAGGGCCTATGTCTGGTGCAGTCATAAGGTGGTGCAAGGGGGAGCAAAGTGGCACAATGCAAGCATTGTGACACTTTGTAAATATGGCGCAGGAGAATGGCCTCCTTAAGGCCACATTAGCGTAAACAAATTACGCTAATGTGCCGCTAAGAGGCGCTAGGGCCTTGTACATCTGGCCATAGAGGCTACGTAGCCACTTTATATAAAAGTAGCACAAAGCAGCAGTCCAAATTGCTGTGCTGTGTTTCGCTATGAGGCGAGAGCATTGCAGATCCACATCTACTATGATATGACAGTGATGTGGGCTTCCCCAGCACTAGAGCACAAACAGGCTGCCTAGTGCCATAATGTAAATGCTACGTGCTGTGTATCATAGGTTTTGAATTGGAAAAGTACCCTTCTCATACCAAAAAATAAAGCTAAAACATACTTAAAACAATTTCAAACATTGCATTTGTGCCGTACAGTGCAATCAGAAAATGTATTCTTGTTAGCAACTACCTTAAAAAGGCATAATTGTTTAGAGGAAAACCCAGACTACCAGTATTAGTAGATAGGGCTTTAAAGCGATGGGTGGGGGCAGAAGAATGCCCATATACAACCCATGGAATGCCTCCTAGACACAGCGTGGTATGAGCAATGCAAAGCACTATTTGCTTTATATTTAGGGCTACTTTCCAGTGCAAAAATAAGTTTTGCGCTAGAAACTAGGGCCCTCATTTATACTTGTTGATGCAAAACTGCACTAATGCGTTTTTGCACCAAAAAGTTGAGCACCGGCACGCACCATTTATGTGCACGAGCAGGGCATCATATTTATGGAATGGTGCAAGCCAGTGCAAAGGGTAGGCTAGTGTAAAAAAAAATGATGTTAGTCGGGTGGGTATGGAAGAAGGGGTTTTGCACCAAAAAATGACGTTAGGCAGGTTAGAGTCAATTACTCTAACCTGCCTAGAGTCATTTTCTGATGCAAAACCATCCATACCACATGACTCCTGTCTTAGAAAAGACAGGAGTCATGTCCACCACCCCAATGGCCAGCACAGGGGACCAGGGTCCCCTTGGAATGGCCATTGCGCCCAGTGCCATGTTTGGGGGCCCATTTCAGGCCCATTGCGCCCCCAATGGGAATTTTTTAAAAAAACGACTTACCTGTACTTACCTATACTTACCTGTGATGGGGTCCCCCATCCTCCGCTGTCCCTCTTTTGTGGGTGGGGGTGTCCCTAGCGCCTGGAAGGGCACCGTTGGGCTTATTCCATGGTGTTCCACCAAGAAAATAGGCCCACAGGTCCCCTAACACCTGCCCTGACCCAAGCTTTAAAAAATGGTGCACCATTTTTTGACCCCTCCCCCAGTGCGTGATTTGTGCACGGGAGGTTAAATAAGGCGCTAGGGCTTTTTTTTGTCATTTTTTGCCTGAGAGCAACTACCTTGCATCTCAGTGACGCAAGATAGTTTTTCACAGGTAAAAAATGACTTTAACTCCAATATTTTGGCGCACTGACTGTTCTATGCTGAGAAGGTTTTGTTCAATAGTGTGACATCGAGTGCAAAAGATGAAATTAGCTCAGACGAAAAGGTAGCCCTGATAGGCATTGATTGACCTAAAGAACAAGAAGGGAGTATAGCGCAAGATGCCACATAGTGTCATTGCTACAGTAGACCTTTGTTAGCTAGAACATTTATCGCACAGTATTTTAAAGACGAACAACCGCCTGCTTTATAGAATGGCAAGTGAACATGTATTATGCTGCAGAAAGAAAAGCTTTAAATGAGACAAGATCTTAGATATGATTAGGAAAAAATTGTGTATTTGAGAAAAATATATTTCGTTTTAGTACATGCACTTCAGGCACTTGTTTTGCATATTCTACTGTAAATTGATTTTACCTGTAACAGTATGGGCTAACAATAAAGCATAATGAGCTGGAAAAAATAGATTAACAGAAGGAAGATTTACTTTAGGATTGGTTTGTGCACACCAAAGCATTACAGACTATTTGTGTACCGAATATTTGTTGATTTCATTAATTAAGGTTTCTTTTAAAGAGCTGGGCAAAAGAAAATTGTTTGGAAATGTTAAGGGCTACCTGTAGGTATATTTTGTCAACTTATTGGTTTTATCACTTGTACCATGCCAACAGACTCAATAAAATATGGAGAGCAATATTTTGCTAACTTATTGGTTTTAACACTTGTTCCATGCCAACAGACTCAATAAAAATAGCCTCATCTGACTGCAGACAGACTGGGACCAGGGCAGAAAAGCAGGAAATTCCAGACTCCTCTGTAAGAAGAAAACTCCAGATGTTTCTTCCACTTCAAAGTGGGCATCAGCTTTAAAAGATGGAACTTTAGACCCACTCCCCAGTACACTCCTGGACCTGTGAATACTACAGAAGAAGGACTGTTGTGCTGCCAAAGGACTGCACTGCTGCCTGAGGCCTGCCCTGCCGTCTAGGAAGGAAGACTGGATCTGCAGCCTTCATCCAAAGCTATCTGAGTGACTTCAAGTGCTAGGAAACGGAACTCTTGCGGAATAAGTGAATGAATGAACGAATGAATAAATTATGTTATTTGTAGAGCGTATCAGCTACTCAAAAGAGTGTCCCAATGCCAAAACATAAAAATATGAGAGAGTAAATTGGGGTTACTGTCTAAATCAATATGTTTCAAAGGATTCATGAAAGGCATATTCACTTTCTAAGCTTCGGCTGCACTGGAAGGATATTTTATATTTAAAACGTGGGGCCAGTATTAAATGTGCTTTAATAGACCATAGGCTTCTGTTCGCTGGTAGAACTTAATTTTTTTGTTCAGGTAATGGGAACCAGTGTCACAGAAGGACTGATGTACATGTGTAAGTGCTTTAAAAGAAATATTTTTGCCAACGGATAGCCAGTGCAGTTTGGTGAAAAAAGATGACATAGGTTTACTCTTTTGCAGATTAAAAAGCAGACAAACTGCAATATTTTGGACTACCTGTAAGTGGGGAATCAGATAAGCAGGTAGCCCTCAGTACAAGGCATTTGAGTAAAATGGATAAAATCATGGCTCTGACCACAGTTTTACAGGGCTTACAAGGACTGAGGGTGGCTCATAAGATCTGTATATAATCTCTGGCAACTGAATGAATCTGGGCCTTGAAAGACAATTTATTGTCAAAGAATGCTCCCAGATTTCTAGCTGCTTGTGCAGGCGGAGGGGGAGTTGGTCTGTCACTGGGCCAGGAGCCAGACCAACCCGGATTAGGTTTTGACCCTAAAAGAAGGATTTCAGTTTTGTTCAGGTTGCATTGTATCCCAGTATCCCTGAGCCAGCACAAAACCGCTCTCATACAGTCAGAGAACATCATGTTGATGTCAGAATCACCCTTACAGGAAAATACTAACTGTGTTTATCTTAGGCATAGGAGATGATAGTAATACCAAATGATCCACCAGGGCTACGATCGAAGTCATGTAAATATTAAATAATGTAGGACTTAATGCAGAGCCTTGGGATACCCCCACATTTGAGGGATTTCGCCTTGGAGGAATGCGGCTTTGTCCAAATCGATTGTTCTCTAGCCTCTAAGAAAGATGTCAGCCACTTTAAGGCCAGTCCACTGATTCTGATACTAAACAGGCGATGCAAGAGAATGTCATGAGAGACCGTATCAGTTGCTGCCGACAAATCTAATAGAATAAGGGAAGCATTTTGACCTTCATCCAAGGAACAATTTAGAGTCTCAAATTTTTTTAGCAGGGCCATTTCAGTAACATGTTGTGTGTAAAATCTCGATTGAGATGAATCGAGGAGGTGGTTCGATTCTGAAAGCTGCTTGTTAACCATGGTCTCCAAAATGTTATCAGCTGCAGGAAAAAGAGAGATAGGACTAAAACTTATCAAAATCTTGCTGTCATCAGTGGGTTGCTTCAGTCAAGGGATAACCCGGCCTTTTTTTAAAACAGTGGAACCATCCCCGTTTGGAAAAAGGCACTGAACACCTTCCCATACACTGGACAAATGACATCTGCAATTTGTCTTAGCATTTGAGCGGGGCAAGGGTCTAATAGAGAGCCACATTTGCAAGACAGAACAAAAGTTTTCAATTCTTTCTGACTCTCTGATATAAAAGACACCAAAGTATTGGCTTGAGTGGATACAGGAGGCACAGAAGAGTAAGCAAAGGAGAAAGAAGACAAAGGCACCTGAACATTTGTTTGTATTTTGATAATTTTATCTTCAACAAAGTCACATAGCTCCTATCCTGACAATGCGTTGTCTTTTGGGGGCACAAGCTTTGCTATCTATAAAGCCTGATACGATTCTAGCTTTAGAGAGACAAGCTCCAGAGTTTTCCCTGCCCAGCTAACCTTTTGAACTGGGCATGCCTGGACATGCAACTGGACCTGCTTGAACCGGCTGGTCTATGTAAGAGTGAGTTTCTGATTCCCAAGAGGTGCTCCCCAAGTCCTGGACCCTTTGTGCAGCACTGAGCTCCTCATGGAAAAAAAGGAGAAATCCAGATGTTTTGGGCTCTTTGTGACTACAAACAAGCCCATTCATGCCAAAATTGTGCTGCCTGTGATGACCACCACCGTGAAGCTCCAGTGAATCCACCTCCTGGTGCTACTCTGACCACCAGCGATGACCAGCAACATAGGAACCGCATTTTGCACTACAGCTTTGACTGCCAGCGGTGACCTCCAACACAAATCTTCAGCAACAACCATCCACAACACCCAACAAGATCTTCCTGCTGCAGTGACGACAGTCTGCAATGTCTGGTCTTTGCAGAATGCAGTACACATAGGAAGAGGAGGTAATGAGAAGAATTTAAAATATTTCTCCTTGTTATGCCTCTATTGGGAAGGCTTAGCATTTTGATGCATGCATAGGTTTACTAGCTTTGATAAATCTAGACATTCACCAAATTGAGTATATGCATGGGAACACCCATGTACCACCAATTGGGAACACCTTCACAATGGAAGGTAACTCAAAGCAACACTAGGCCTGTCTTGTGTCGCTTTGTATTGACTAAACCACGCAAAGCCATGCAGAGCAGCTTTGCAAACCTTAGTAAATAGCAAAAATGATTTCATGGCTTGGCTGCTCCACAAATGTGATGCAACCAATGCAAACTCTTAGTAAATCTGCCCCTGCTATATAGTTCCAGGCCAGAGCTGGCACAGATCTGCAGGGATGTGCATTGTTACTATCAGCTCATATCTGAATGTCATTGTGTGATGAAAGAAGTGCCCATAGAATATAGATATTTAGGACCTGCAGTGATGGACTACATTAAAGTCCTCCATTTGACATGCAGCATGTGACCAACCTCTACAGTTAATCCATGTCTGTTCATTTAGTCGTAGCTGGTTTATTGGCTGCATAGAACTGGTGATGGGCAACACTTGAAGCAAAAAATACCCTATTTGAATTTAAGAGGTGTAAGTTACAGTTGGATGCTGACCACTGGGTCTTATGGCATTAGGATTAGTGTGAACCAGAAATGTTATGGATGAACTTGCATAATTATATAGTACTCTAGCAAAGCATAGATCAGCCCTTCTTAACTTACCTGTTTATCAGAGTAGCAGTTTGCTTGTCTAGGTTGTTTCCAACCTGTGGATTGTAAGCTCAAGATTGAGCTTGAGGGTGCAACTCTCTTCTTAGATTCCTTAGCTGGGATGTGGGTGGTGTAGTTGTATTAGGAATATCTATGTTTTCAACTGTCGACGGAAGTGTATAGGCTTCTGAGTGCTTCAAATGCTGGCTGATTGTGTGTTCCAGAGCTTGGAAGCTTGTAATGAGAAAGTAGTGCCTCCTATGGATTTCTTATGGCAAGGTGGTATAATGGTAAGTGGTGCAAGCCAGGAGTGCAATGTCCTGCTTTGTGTGTAGTGCTTGAATTTAGCTTCTAGATATAGCAGTCCTTTTCATTGGAGATTGTGTGAACGAAGCAAAATGCACTGAACACTGCCCTTCTTGTTATATATAGCCAGTGGAGTGACTGCAAAACTGGAATAATGTGCTCTCTTAGGTTAAGGCACAGAAGAGGTCTTGCAGTAGCATTTTGGAAGAGTTTTATTTTGCATATGATGAATGCAAGTGCACCAAGGAAGGGTCAGTTGGCATAGTCAAGCTTGGGGATTATGTGTGTGAGGATGGCTTGCAATTTTCATTGCGCAGAAGGCACTCTGGGTCTGATTCAGATTTAGGAGGAAGGGTTACTCTGTCACAAGGGTGATGGACATCTCATCCACTGAAACGTAAATCCCATTATATCCCATGGGATTTATATTTCGACGACGGGATATCCATCACCATTGTGACGGAGTAACCCATCTGCTGAAATCTAAATCAGGCCCTCTGTTTTACGTTTTTAGCATGTTTCACCAAATATATGTCTGAATACATGCTTACCACTAGGTTTATTACTTCTCTTGATATTGTTGGAGAGGCCTCATGTTCCTTAGGTTATACAGCAGTAGGCTAGTATTTTTGTTTGCAGGAAATAAGCTCTGTCTATGTGGTATTAGCTTTAATGGTTATTCATCAGCCATATCTTTTTGGCCGAAGGCAGTCATCAAGCTGTAGAGGTCTTCCAGATCAAAAGTGATTTTGGTGCAATATACATGGTTTTAATAGCTGAAATCAAATGATTTAATCAAAATTGGTAAGTGGGTTAGGTAGATGTTGAGTAGCAGAGGGGATATGATGGACCCCTGTGCAATGCCACAGTGTATGGAGTGAGGAGCTGAAATGAAAGGTAGTTGCAACACTAAGGCCCTCATTATGAACAGGCGGTAAACACCGTCGACCGCCGTGGCAATAGTGAACAGAAACCCGCCATATAATGAATCAAAAATCAGAATCTGACAAAAATCACCAGTCCTCCAGTCTCCACCAGGACCTTGTCGGCGGAAATGCTGGACCTCCCACCCCACCACCGCCGAGCACACCAACACCCACCCTCCAAATAATGATGCACAATTCACCTTGGCCGTCAGTGGAAGCCAAACGACCAATGGTGGCGCAGACCGCCACGGGCGGCAAGTGGACCCAACAGTAAGCAGTGCACACATTGGATAAGTTAGAAACCCACACACCTGACACACATCCACAACACTATAAAACACTCACAGACACACCCCACAATCCTTTGCAACGAAAGTAGGCCAACGAAGACAGAGAACACCAGAATCAGACACTGAACGCCACAATCCACAATACTTACACCCAACCACACAAGAGCACCCTCACCTAGATCCACACCACACACCATTCACGACACTCACCATGGCACCCCCCAAACGTCCACGCTTCACAGAAAGGGAGCTAAGGACCATGGCGGACGAGATCCTGAAGGTCGAGCCACAACTATTAGGGGCTCAGGTGCAGCACACACCCATCGCCAGGAAGATGGAGCTATGGTGGACAATAGTCAACAGGGTCAATGCAGTGGGACACCATCCACGCACCAGGGACGACATCCGCAAGAGATGGAACAACCTGCGGGGGAAGGTCAGGGCCATGGCATCCAGGCACCACATTGCAGTCCAGAAGACTGGGGGAGGACCTCTACCGACACCATCCGACTACACTGACTGGGAAGAAAAGGGACTGGCCATCCTGAGCCCTGGGGGACTCATTGGAGGAATGGACTCGGATAAGTTGTCTACAATTACCCCATATCCATCACACCTAGAATGCATGCACCACCCCACCCCTTCAACACCCACCAGGACCACTACCCCACCCAGCCCACAGGCACTGAATCCACTCCCCCTGAAAGCCCACAAAACCACTAACAGGCCCACATCCCTCCCTCTGTGCACAGCCACCCACCCCTGCAAGGAAACACAATGGCCTATAACACCCACAGTGCACCTCCACATCCTAAGCTGAAAGCAATGCTAACCTCACCAAAGCATCCTGCATGGCCCCAAAATGTGTAAGCTGCACAAACCCGCCCAGGCCTCTGCACCCCATTCGACCATGCTAATGTAACGGACATGTCTATTTCCCCCAACCGGCACCACCACCCATGCCACCCTGATAGACAGGACAAGGAGTGGCAGTTCCCCAGAGGGAGACAGAAGCACCTCACAAGACACTGGGGATGGAACCCTGGACACTGATGATCAGGCTGGCCCCTCACACAGTCCTGGACTGTCACCATCCAGCAGCCCCACCCAGGATACCACTGACACCCCTAACACCCAGCCAAGAACATAAGCCCAGGGCAACCATCCCCACACCTGTGTATCCTGGCCACAGACTGGTGGAACACAAGTACAGAGGCCACAGTCACCCCCTACCAACAGGCAGGAAGACAATGGCCCCAGTACAAGTGGTACTGCCAGACCTGTGCAGGGGACACAGCCACATGGGGCTAGTCCCTGTGGGAGGGCATCAGTGGCCCAGGGGGGAGGCCTCAGGATGGATGCGGCAGCCCAGGACGTGATTTCTGAGGTCCTGGGAGCCTACCACCATACCCAGGACAGATTGGCCCAGATAGTATCCACCCTGGAGCAGAGTCAGATGATGCAGCAAGCACACCACCAAGAGGACATGGAGCATTGGAAACTGCACAATGCCACAATGGCCAGCATAGCAGGTGTGCTGCTGCAGCTTGTCCAAACACAGCCTGAGGCCCACAAGGAACAGGACGCCCCCACTACAGCACAGGATACAGACCGGAAAACAAGAGCATCAGCATCAACTTCACACATACTACCCTCTGAGGAAATACAGGGGACATCCATCTCACCCCCTACAGGTCAACAACAGGTGTCCAAACGGACCATCAGGCCAAGATGGGAGAGGAACACCTGCCAAGAACAAGGCCCCCTCTAAGAAGTGGCTCTGCAAAAAACTGTCCACCAAGTGTCCCACTCAATCAACCACCAAACAGTGCTACAAATAATAAAAACTCATGTAAGCATGGATGGACCTACCAATACTGACAACAATGCTGCCACCATGTTGCCATTTTGGATAACCACCATTGACCCACTCCCATCACTGTAATTTGCACAATTTTATCCCTGCACCGAATAAAACACATTTTACACCTGTTACAGTGTCCCCTGTCACTAAGTGTGAACACAGTGACGTATGGATGCAACTGGTTGATAACTCCTTTATTTATACCTGAGTAGCAGGAAAAGCACCACTCGCCTTACATGTTGTTGTGCCTAAATATGAGTTAAAATAATAGACTAAATTGTAAGTTGTCCTATGCAGACCTGGTCACAGTGGCAATTAGTATTGATCCAACACTCCCATAGATGACAAGGCACACTGACAGTATGATGAACAGACACTAGTCTCATCCAATTGGTTCACATAGTTACTGGAAGTAGAGTTGTATCAGTTGGGTCCTGGAATTTACATCTTCCCCTTCCTCATCATCACCATCACCCTCATCCCCTCTCTGAGGAAGCTGGTCTCGTTATACATCCTCCTCCTCCTCCAAGAGGGGGATAGAATTTCTCACAGCCACGTTGTGCAGCATGCAGCAGGCCACCGCTATTCTACACACCTTTTCAGGCCCATAGGCCAGGGAACTGCAAGAGATATGTAGACAACAAAATCTAGCCTTTAGGAGACCTATTGTGCGCTCTATCACCCTCCTAGTAGGTTCATGGGCCCCATTGTAATTCCTCTCTGCATCTGTTCCAGGTTTCCTCACTGGTGTCAGGATCCAACGCAAGTTGGGATAGCCAGAATCACCTAGAAAAAGGTGCACAAAACAACTTTAAATGACAAGCCTAAGAGTCAGACAGCCTGGCTGTCTGCTAGGTAGCAATAAGTGACAGAAACACCTACCTATGATCCACCCTCTGTCCTCCTTGTAGTTGTCCCATCTTGTGTGGCACACTACTGTTCCTCAGCACAAATGAATCATGGACTGAACCAGGGAACGTGGCATTCACATGTGTGATGTACTGGTCTGCAGTACACACCAATTGAATGTTCATGGAAAGAAAGTTCTTCCTGTTTCTGTACACCTGTTTATTGACTCTTGGGGGGATGATAGGTATGTGGGTGCCATTGATGGCACCTATCAAATGAGGTATGTTGGCAAAGGTATAGAAGTCCGACTTGATGGCAGGGAGGTCAGTACTTTGGGGAAACCTCGCATAGGACTGCAGGTGTCGTACAAATGCATTCAGGAATCTTGTCAGTATAATGCCAAACATTGGCTGTGAAAAACCTGCACCCATGCCCACTGTCACTTGAAATGAGCCAGTGGCCAGGAAATGGAGTGCAGAAAGCACCTGCACTTCAGTAGGGATGGCATGCTGATTACGATTTGCCGGAGTCATTGCTGGATCCAGTAATGCACAAAGTTCAAGAATAGTTGCACGGGTGAGTTTGTAATTGATAATGATGTGACGCTCCACCATGGTCCGCAAATCCACAAGTAGTCTGTACATCGATGGGGCCTTTCCTCACCACAAGGGTCTGTACTTATGAGGAGTTGAAAACATGTGTGAGGAACACACATACATCGGCACACATTGTCAGTCATTGAGCACTGCTGGCATGATTGTCGTCGACACAAATGCATAGTGTGTATGACCAACAGCAACTTGACCACAATGATAGATCAGGGCTTGTCAGGTGAGCGAATGTTAATTGTCACATGCCTATGGGTGTTTGGGGAACAATAGGGCCTGCATTGTGCAGATGTGATTTTTATAAATGCGTAGTTTGTGCCAAAATGTCTGCCCCATGTAATCCACTATTGTCGTTGTGGAAGTGACCTCATACTACTAGCGGTTGACATAACAGTGTAAGGCGGTGTTTACCGCCGTGCACGTATTCATTGGTTAACATGGATGTCAATGGAGAATCCTAGCGTATTATGATCACTGCCGGCGGTGACGGTGCACACCACCGCAGTGCGTATGCGAACTCGTCAGCCCAAATTCACTTGACTCCCTGATCTCGTGCAAGCAGGTACTCCACTGTGTGTACTGTTGTGTCCCGCCTCTGGTCATGGAAGTGGTGCGTGTTGCAGGGTAAATGGCCCCAGCCTTCACCCAATAGGAATTGGAGAGGCTCGTGGACGGGGATCTGCCCCTGTATGCCAAGCTCTACGGACGGCCAGAGGTACAGGTGAGTAGGTGGATTGGGGGCCCTGGATTTGTGTAATGGTTGGTGTTGGCTGCATACATGTGCGCACCTCTGACACTGGATGGGCCAGGGTTCCTGACATGCTGCGTGTGTATGTGCTGTTAGTCTGTTTGTACTGTCCGTCCCATTGTGGACGTATAGCCAGCTGTATATGATTGGCCAGTGCCTGACCTCTGTGTTACATTTATGTGTGTACCTTTTAGGTAAGCGCCCACCAGAAGAGGGCACTTTGGCATACCATCGCCAAGGAGGTATGGACCCTGGGGGTCTACAACCGGCGAAGCACCCACTGCAGGAAGAGGTGGGAGGACCTGCGGCGCTGGGCGCAAAAAAATCTGCAAGGCCCAGCTGGGGAAGTTCTCCCAACGGGGAAGGGGTGCCCATTGGGCACTGACCCCCCTTATGCAATGCATCCTGGCGGTGGTGTACTCAGACCTGGATGGGCGCTTGAAGGCTGCACAGCAGTCACAAGGGGGTGAGTACACATACCATTTATTTGACCCACGATGGATGTGTGTGTGTGCATTTGGACTTATGCTGCTTAGTTGCAGGGACTCTGACTGATGTCCATCTACATTATGGCCCCCGTGGAGAGTAGAGGTGTTTTGGTCAGGACTACTACACGTCGAGTCATTAAGTTATTTGGTGAATGGCTGTAGAGCAGGTTTCTAGGCACTAGTCAGGGGCATGGCCATGGGCATAATGGTAGGTGCTGCCTGTTGGAGGGTCTTCTGAGTGGGTGTGTATATGAACCACTATGTTAACTCCATTCAGCTTTTTACAAGTGTCTCTGCTTTTTTCTCTCCCCATCCCTGTTCTTTTGTGTTGTCTGTGTACTTCAGCATCACCTGGCAAGAGAGCTGAGGCACCGGCGAGTGGGGATGCAGCCTCAGAGGCAGAGTCATCCAACGCCAAGGGGACCAGTGGGTTGGAGGGCGAGGGGAGTACCACGGGGAGGCAACTACCACTGGAGGTAGTGACTCCGATACCTCCTCCAATGGGGGCTCCCTGGCGGACCCTAGTGGGCCCACACCTACTGTGTCATCTTCTGCCACCCCCATACCATTACCGCCCTCCCATTAGCTCCCCACCGAGTTGCCCGTGCCCGCTCACCCAGAAGGGTGGGTGTCTCCTTCACCCCAGGCACCGCTTCCCCTGTCCCAGTCAGCCCTGCTGCCCTCACGGAGGAGGCTGTTGACCTCCTGAGAACCATCTCTGTAGGGTAGACAACCATCGTCAATGCCATCTAGGGGCTAGCATCCGAGATGCAGCAGACCAATGCCTATCTGGATGGTATTCACGGTGCCATGTCTGGTCAGAGAACTTTTCAGGCTCTGGCCTCCTCTTTGATGGCAGCCAGTGTCCCTGGTCATTCCATCCCTCCTCCAACCTCGCCTATCCCTTCCAGCACCCCACTCCCTTTACCCGTCCAAAGCACACATTCTGACACTCAGGCACACACCTCAACACACAAGAAGCGCACTTCAAAACACAAGCACCACACCTCCCACCACAAGCATTCACACAGCCAACATACACATGCACACACACCAACATCCACTTGCCCCAGTGTGCAGACCTCTTCCGCCTCCCTGTCTGTCCCCTCTACATGCACACCCACAGGCACTGCACCTTCATTCACTGTTGCTGAGCCTATTCCTGCAGTAACCACAATAGCACACATCCATACATGTACCCCAGACACCACACCTGCACTCACCACAACTACTTTAGTTGACACATGCAACACACTCACCGGACTTGTAGACACCCAGACAGCATACATTCACATTGGCAGCCTGTCTTGTCCCACTGTGTCCACCCCCCCTCCTCCCAAGACACTCAAACACACCAGAACACCCACCCATCACACACCCACCACACCCCAGCATACTGTCCAGTCACCTGCACCCACATTACACACACCTACACCACTCACGACCACTCCCTCTACCTCCACTCCCTCGCCTTCCCCCTGGTCCAACCCAGTTGCACCAAAGAAACTTTTCTTCTCCTGTGCTGACCTATCCCAACCCACTGGCCCACCCCATCTCGTCCCTAAACGTGCACACCTCCTTGCCCTATCCACTCCTTCCACGTCACAACCCGCTCCTGTCCGCCCTTCAGATTCCTGTGCCCCTTCCCCAGAGAGGAAGAAGCCCCGTGCTGAGCCTGTTCCATCTGCCTCCACCTGGTCCAAGCACACTCCCCCACCTTCCAAGGCCAAACCCCTCCACCTTCCGAACGCAAATTTAAGCCCCACTCCTGTTGTAAATCCCCACCCCCACCACCTCCTGCCCCTGAGGTTCCTGGATGCCCCATTGTTGCCCCTATGAGGTGGAGTACCGTATCACTTGTGGGAGTCAGGTTGATGCCATTGTGGCCCATCGGACTGTTCTTCTGACAGACTGGCCATTGGACTTATATCCACTTTGTTTACTCAGTGAGCATAATGAAAGGTTGTGTGGGCTGTGTTTCTGGTGGCACACTCTGGATCCCTGGTCTCTCGTTTCATTGTTTGTGGGTGTGGGGCAGATGCATGTACTTTGGGCAGGTTGGATTTGCCTTGTGTCGAGTAAGTCCCTCTTGCTGTGGGGTGTATGGCTTGTGCTGCTGTGAAGGGTTGTGGGAGCATTGCAGGGAGGGTGGAATGGGTGGGTCTATAACTGTACCCTTTCTTGCCTTGTTTCGTAGGTTGCGGTACTTACCGTCGTCGTCTTCGTCGGCGGTCTCGGTCATGGAGGTATATGGCAAGGAGAAGGGCTGGCATGATCTTCAGCTCTCTTTCCATTTCTGCTTCGGCGTGTTGTGTTAGCCTCCGGTGAGTGTTTCCTTATATTTGGTTTGTTTCCCACTGGCTTTGCGTGGCGGTGGTTCCCGCCCTGGAACTGACGGCGGTCTAGTGGTTCATTATTTGATGGGCAGGTAGGGCCTTTCCGTCGGCCTGTGGGTGGGGTCTGCCGTCGTTGCCGGCACTCCTCTGCTGGCGGTGGGTGGTTTTCAGGATGCCTGTGTTTCAGTTGGTTCATTATTTGGCGGTCCGGACCGCATGTCTGTTGGCGGTTTTTACCACCGCCGCCTGTGGTGTGGTGTTTACCGCCATGTTCATAATGAGGGGCTAAGTCACTGTCACAGCTGAGAGGCCACAAATTCAAAGGGAATGAGCTGAAATCACTTCTCATCTTTCACATATGGTATATCAAACATGAATTTGCTGCGCGAAGAGATTGTGCAACTGTACAGGACATGGAGTTATGTTTATTTTAAGCCAGTGACTTTTGTGACATTTCCTATTCCTGATACATAAGTAGTTGTTGCTACCTAAACCTCCCAGCCATTCAGAAGCAATGCCCAGTCAGAAAACTCCAGATTCCAATATAGCAAGGTGCTTTGATTAACCTATTGTGTTGGGGCAGAGTTATCATAAGTCAGACACGACATACATCTGATTGACATTGCGTTAGCCTACACTGGTGTGTTGTGAAATATAGCCTGACAAGATAATGCATCTGCTCTTGAGATTGTTTTTTAGCTTAATGTGCCTGCTGCAGAGGGTGGCAAATATTCGAACTAGCAGAAATGTGAATTTGAAATGGCCCAGTACAGCCTGCCATGTCACAAAGGTCTGCTATGACAGACTATCTATAAAAAGTATTTAATATCCAGATAACCCTGAACCAAATATTGTGGAAACCATATATTAACTCTGAACCAAACATTTTGAAAAAGAGTATTTGAGGATGAAAGTATTTGTATCATGATTGACCTCTTAACACATCTCCGCAGAAAATCAACTAACATTTTGTGAGTTTTGCATATTGTAATATTTAAGAGCTGTGTAGTATGAATCTGCTTTTTGAAATGTATTGCCTCCTATTAAATTATACCTTACCTTTATCTAATTTAAGGTCATAGCACATAAATTGCTGTTACGGCGTCAAATAGACATAGGGGGTCATTCTGACCCCGGCGGGCGGCGGGAGCCGCCCGCCTGGAGGGAACCGCCAGAATACCGCTGCGAGGTCAAAAGACCGCCGCGGGTATTCTGGGTTTCCCACTGGGCTGGCGGGCGACCGCCAAAAGGCCGCCCACCAGCCCAGTGGGAAACACCCCTCCATGAGGATGCCGGCTCCGAATGGAGCCGGCGGAGTGGAGGATGTGCGAAGGGTGCAGTAGCACCCGTCGCGAATTTCAGTGTCTGCTGAGCAGACACTGAAATTCAAAGTGGGGCCCTCTTATGGGGGCCCCTGCAGTGCCCATGCCATTGGCATGGGCACTGCAGGGGCCCCCAGGGGCCCCACGACACCCCTCACCGCCATCCTGTTCCTGGCGGGCGGAACCGCCAGGAACAGGATGGCGGTAAGGGGGTCGGAATCCCCATGGGCAGCGCAGCAAGCTGCGCCGCCATGGGGATTCCCATGGGCAGCGGAAAGTCGGCGGTACACCGCCGACTTTCCGCTTCGGTCAGAATGCCCGGCGGAGCACCGCCAGCCTGTTGGCGGTGCTACCGCCGACCCCGGCCCTGGCGGTCCTTGACCGCCGGGGTCAGAATGACCCCCATAATGTACTAAATGCTAAATATTTGGTAGACATTTAAGGTAGCATTTTTAATGGGAGAAGTGAGTGTGGGAATGCTGGATAATAGGAATCCAGAATTTTCCTTCACAAAAATAAGAGGAAAATCTATGATTCAGCAAAGTTTGGTGTTTGCATTCCGTGTAAGAAAGGGTATTGGTATCTATGCAAGCCACACCTCCCCAGACCTCCCTATGCACCTTGTTTTCAGGAATGTATGGGGCTGGCAGGTTTTCCTGGGTGCCACATGAGCCCTGTCCTAAATACCAAAGCTCCACACATCACCAGAAATGGTCAATATGCAAAATCATGCTTCATTATGCTTTATGGGCCTTTGAGGGCCTGTTATCTCACTGGTGATAGCTCAGTCACACAAATGGGGCCCTATTCTTATTGGGAGAAGTGTAGGAGCACTGTGTGGAACGACATTTGTGAATCCCCGCTGACTCCATTAGTGTGGTCTGTTTTCACTTTTGTTTGCTGTATGACGTTAGTGCCCACAGCTTGCTACGCAATACATCAAAACAAAAAATCAAACTCAGGACTTGTGGGGATCATTTCCCTCACATGCTGACATTGATTTTAGAAAACAAAAGTGGTTCTGGTGTTTATATTGGAAACATTTTATTTTTCCAGTCCTGTGGATGGTCCGTTGAAGTCCACGGCACTGTGAAGGTAGTGTGGTGAATGTCAAAAGGTTATTGTCTGTCCTAAAGCAGTTAAAACCCACCAAATACAGGCAGCCTGATTTCCTGTCTCATGAGATCTGACAACAAGATGCAGGGATAAGATGGCAACATTGCACTAATTTCTTTGTTCCAAAATCACAGGGACATTCTCCAGTGCCAGGACGCCTCCTGGATGGTAGGCTTCTAGGATGGGGAACAGCAAATAGCAAGGGGGTCAAAGAAAGGTGGCAGGTGCTGCTAACGGCCAAGGACAGCCAAGGGAAATTGAAGTTGCCATACATGGTCCAGGGGAAAGAGGGTTCAATAGAGAATAATAAATCTTGAGAAGTACAAAGAAGATAGAGAGAAAATGCTGTAGAAAAGGAGAGACGATTGAGAGAAAGAAAGGAGAGAAAATGGAAGAAGCAATAGAGAGAAGGAGAGATAGGAATGGGAAGATAGATGCAGCAGCAAACAGAACGGGAACATGGGGAAAAGGTTTAGAGAAGCAGTTTGGGACAGAGATTGGGACAGAATAAAGAAAGTAAGAGGTAGCCTAAAGGAGTAAAATGAGAGCTTGATAAACATGGAGAAATGGTGACTGGAGATTGTAAGTGGAATTTATAGCTTATGTTTTGGCCAGTACACCTGGCCCAAAATGATTTCACATCACAATTCTGCATTTTATTTTTTCAAAAGGACCTTAGCATAAAATCCAAAAATCACCTTACCTAGTGGTCTTTAAAATCCTAATAAGGTTTAACCATTGCTACTTGATCCACATTTATTTTTGCAAATTGCTTAACAATGGCACCCCCTTGTTATTTGTTACAATATGCTCTTGGTGAGAAGTCCTAATACTCTTTTAATCCATATACACAATTTCTACATTCACTTCTATGGTCACTGGAAAGCACAACCTACTTGCTGAGAAGATCAGGTTCTATTAAGGATGTGATTTGGCTTTCTAGTCTACATTTGAATATGGTAGCCTCTTAACTATTTCATAACATGAAGCCTGAGTTTTATCTGGAACTGTAGTAATACTGAACAATACATTTTCAAGTAAATATTTCCATTGCTTGTAGAAATAGAAGGCTTTCATACTTTATACATTCACCACTCAGAAAAGTGTGTGCTCGTCCAAGCAACATAAGCCACATACTTGAAGATTGTATGCAAGAAGTATACTGCATGTGAAAGATTAGAGAATGTCTATAATTATAGAAGTGGACAACTCTGTAGCATCCATATGCGAGGCAACATGCCAGCAGCATTATCGCAGAGCACGATTAAAGATGCAGACCTTGAAAGCACTACTCAGAAGATTGGAGCCAGTACTTCTGCTTGCTAATCCATGGCTCCTCTAACTAGAAACAGAACTAGTGTCCTTAGTCAGGTCACAGGTCTCAAGTGGACCCATCCTGGACACTCAGAATCTCCTATCATTTACCATGTCGACCTGTCTTGCTGGTCAATGTCTAACGAAGGTCACAACCTGCCTGTAACTATTAGAGGTGTTTGTCAATATCAGAGACTACTTAAAGTACATGCAGTTTTGACTATTACTTTTGATCACATATTATTGAACTGTCCATCTTTTGTCACAACCACAAGGTGAAATTCACTGTGGGACCTTCGCAACATCCCCTGTACAATAATATTGAAATTCTATTTAATTTTTATCATTGTTGGAGCCCTAAAATATTTAAAACACACCACTTACCACTAATTTACCAAAACGTTCTTGATGAATATGCTTTAAGCTCTCTGCAAAGTTATTTTAAATTAGTGGCAAGGTAACTTAAAACTTCGCTTCAGAAGTTGAGCGGAATTAGGAAATTCCACACTTTACGAATCACATAAAATTTCCTAGATTTATGTGAGGTAAGGTTTATTCTTTGGGCCCTTCAGGTGTGCTGATTTCCTGATGTAGAATATTATTGACAGGATATCCTCCAGAAAAAAGATTTTGAGTGTGGATGCATGTCAACTACCACAAGGAGTGTGGGAGGGAGGACTCTGAGCTGAGGCCAGCTTTAAAAAAAAAAAAACTTGACAAGCTTTCCATTGCACAAAGTTTAAACAGTTTAGAAAATACACAAAGTTGTAAGTCAGCCTACTTTACAACTTTATACATTTACACTCTTCTACTTTAAATCTCATCTAATTGATAAAATAGAAAGCTGGATTCTGAAACGTTGATTGGAGTGTGCTTCAATACATACCTCATGCCATACGCCATGTATTCCTTCACAAAGAATCACATAGTGTGCACCTGAATATCGGAGGCACAGAATATCGAGGACTGAACATCAACTCTGAAATGCTGACCGGTAAGTATAGTTGTTTGTATACAATACTCCACATATATGTACCTACACAATACATATGTCTTCAAGGTATGTAAATGTGGATTTAGGAATAGTAAATCTGTACTTCCCTACATATACTTACCTTTCAATATTGTGCCCTCAATATTCTTGTACCCCAATATTATGGGGGTGATATTTAGTGGTGCAACCAGTATTCAGAAAATAATGCATCTATAGAGCACAGCTTTAATGTTTGGTCATAGCTGAGAGCCATGGCCCTCTAAAAATATACTTCTGGCTACGAGGCTATGTAGAGAGAGGAAGTGCATTTCTCCCTCCCATCAAACTCAGTGCCCAGGCCATTCTCTTCTGAACCACTGCAAACATCTAGCTGTCCAGACACCAACCCGCTACATATTGTCCAATCTACATCCTTCAAGGCCATACTCCCTCACGCCAGCCCACTCTGTCACCCTCCCCAGCAAAGCTTATTGGTGATTCTGGGAGACTGAGGAGGCAACAGGCTTATTCAAGATGTATACCAGCACTCCGAAGAGCAGGCCCTGGGTTCAATCTGATCTGCTCATGGTGAAACCTGTGCACAGAGGATTTGCTTTGTCAAGAGGATGATGTATACAGCCACATACCACAAAAGTTCATTGAAAAATATTGTTAAAGTACTTTTACTATAAGTGCACAGAAGGCAAGACATAAATGCTAGGAAAAACAAAGAAATCCCTTTAAAAACACAATTCACTCTATCAACCTCAAAAATCCACCAGTCGTCATGAGCAGCACTACTATATCCCACCCTTAAATGCACTACTCATGATCTGACACATGATATCAGAGAAGACATCACAAGTTATATCACTGGTGACACCACATACCATAGCACAACCGACATTACAAGTGTCATCGCTGTGCTTATACGCTCATCTCTTTTTATGTGAATTTTAGAATGACATTGATATCAATATGGTATACAATAAGCATACTGAGCAGGATTCAGCAATTTAATACAATACCATATTAGGTGACAGACATTTCTCAACTGACAGTAATACAAGGTAATCCAGTTGTGGCCAAGCTATGTCTTTGAGCAAAACTGACAGCTTTCCCATGTTTGCTGTATGGAGAGGTTTTAATTGAGCATTGCCATCTAAGTTTTTCTTCTTTAATCATCTCCTAATCAAAGGGTTTCCATTCCAATCACACAGGTGCAACTTTACTTTCATGTCTGTGTGGTTTGGTCAGAGCTTGGATACATCCTCATATATAAGGAAGGTGCCATGGAAGGTATTGCAATTGTGTTTCACTCATTCAGTACGTCTGAATGTTTTGCTTTTCAGATCAGCTGGTTTTGGACTTTTTACTGTAGGTGTATCTTACTACATGTGTCTCACTCACGCTAATCACATGACAAATGGACTGCAAATGTTTATCTCCAGAGCCTGCTGAGACACAGCAAGCATAAGGGGCACTTGGCTGGTTACATGTAAATAGGTGTGCACAAGGGTGTAGGCTGCACATGGGAGACTACTGTTGGGTGCACCCAGTACCTGTTCACAGGTAGCCTGGTGCAGTGAGGACTCTGTAGGATTAGATATTGATATGGGGAAGGCTTTATAATGTTAGTGTATACTAATAGGGAAAGTCTGTGTGATTTACTGTTTTGTCTGTAGTGACACTTTATTGAACACATGGGGGAAAACAGCCTTAGTGTGCAGTTTTGCTTCACTTTGGCCTACAGAGACCAGTGACGTATTGAAATAGGGTGTAACTTGTGCTGAAAAATCAGTTCTTCAAGTTCCAAAAAGATAGCTCTACTATTAATGGGTCATCCAGAATTGTCCTATTTCACTGCCTCAGCTCAGGTTCAGATACAAGGTCTTTTGTCGCCCTGCCATGCAGGTTAATTACATTTCTCTCCGGCAGCTGGAACAAAGGCCTCCCCTCACAAAAGGAGCAATTAACAGTGTTACACCTGACAGTCTTAGGGTGGCCACCCTCAACCTTTTGTCTACCTCCCTCCACTTTTTGACACTGTTTTTCCTGGTTTTAGGACTCTGCACACTTTACCACTGCTAACCAATGCTAAAGTGCATATGCTCTCTCTCCTAAAACATGTTGACATTGGCTCAGACCCAATTGGCATATTTAATTTACTTATAAGTCCCTAGTAAAGTGCACTACATGCACCTGCAGATTAAATGCTACTAGTGGGCCTGTAGCACTGATTATGCCACTGTGAGAAGGTAGCCTCTTTCTAGCCTTGTTACCCCCACTTTTGGCCTGTTTGTGAGTGTATGTCAGGGTGTTTGTCACTGTTTTCACTGTCTCACTGGGATCCTGATAGCCAGGCCTCAGTGCTCATAGTGAAAACACTATGTTTTCAGTATGTTTGTTATGTGTCACTGGGATCCTGCTGGTCAGGACCCCAGTGCTCATAGGTTGGTGGCCTATATGTATGTGTCACTGGGACCCTGTCACACAGGGCCCCAGTGCTCATAGGTGTGCATGTATATGTTCCCTGTGTGGTGCCTAACTGTCTCACTGAGGCTCTGCTAACCAGAACCTCAGTGGTTATGCTCTCTCATTACTTTCAAATTGTCACTAACAGGCTAGTGACCAATTTTACCAATTTACATTGGCTTACTGGAACACCCTTATAATTCCCTAGTATATGGTACTGAGGTACCCAGGGTATTGGGGTTCCAGGAGATCCCTATGGGCTGCAGCATTTCTTTTGCCACCCATAGGGAGCTCTGACAATTCTTACACAGGCCTGCCACTGCAGCCTGAGTGAAATAACGTCCACGTTATTTCACAGCCATTTTACACTGCACTTAAGTAACTTATAAGTCACCTATATGTCTAACCTTTACCTGGTAAAGGTTAGGTACAAAGTTACTTAGTGTGAGGGCACCCTGGCACTAGCCAAGGTGCCCCCACATTGTTCAGAGCCAATTCCCTGAACTTTGTGAGTGCGGGGACACCATTACACGCATGCACTACATATAGGTCACTACCTATATGTAGCTTCACCATGGTAACTCCGAATATGGCCATGTAACATGTCTATGATCATGGAATTGCCCCCTCTATGCCATCCTGGCATTGTTGGTACAATTCCATGATCCCAGTGGTCTGTAGCACAGACCCTGGTACTGCCAGACTGCCCTTCCTGGGGTTTCACTGCAGCTGCTGCTGCTGCCAACCCCTCAGACAGGCAACTGCCCTCCTGGGGTCCAGCCAGGCCTGGCCCAGGATGGCAGAACAAAGAACTTCCTCTGAGAGAGGGTGTGACACCCTCTCCCTTTGGAAAATGGTGTGAAGGCAGGGGAGGAGTAGCCTCCCCCAGCCTCTGGAAATGCTTTGTTGGGCACAGATGTGCCCAATTCTGCATAAGCCAGTCTACACCGGTTCAGGGACCCCTTAGCCCCTGCTCTGGCGCGAAACTGGACAAAGGAAAGGGGAGTGACCACTCCCCTGACCTGCACCTCCCCTGGGAGGTGTCCAGAGCTCCTCCAGTGTGCTCCAGACCTCTGCCATCTTGGAAACAGAGGTGCTGCTGGCACACTGGACTGCTCTGAGTGGCCAGTGCCACCAGGTGACGTCAGAGACTCCTGCTGATAGGCTCCTTCAGGTGTTAGTAGCCTTTCCTCTCTCCTAGGTAGCCAAACCCTCTTTTCTGGCTATTTAGGGTCTCTGTCTCTGGGGAAACTTTAGATAACGAATGCATGAGCTCAGCCGAGTTCCTCTGCATCTCCCTCTTCACCTTCTGATAAGGAATCGACCGCTGACCGCGCTGGAAGCCTGCAAACCTGCAACATAGTAGCAAAGACGACTACTGCAACTCTGTAACGCTGATCCTGCCGCCTTCTCGACTGTTTTCCTGCTTGTGCATGCTGTGGGGGTAGTCTGCCTCCTCTCTGCACCAGAAGCTCCGAAGAAATCTCCCGTGGGTCGACGGAATCTTCCCCCTGCAACCGCAGGCACCAAAAAGCTGCATTACCGGTCCCTTGGGTCTCCTCTCAGCACGACGAGCGAAGTCCCTCGAATCCAGCGACACCGTCCAAGTGACCCCCACAGTCCAGTGACTCTTCAGCCCAAGTTTGGTGGAGGTAAGTTCTTGCCTCACCTCGCTGGGCTGCATTGCTGGGAACCGCGACTTTGCAAGCTACTCCGGCCCCTGTGCACTTCCGGCGGAAATCCTTCGTGCACAGCCAAGCCTGGGTCCACGGCACTCTAACCTGCATTGCACGACTTTCTAAGTTGGTCTCCGGCGACGTGGGACTCCTTTGTGCAACTTCGGCGAGCACCGTTTCACGCATCCTCGTAGTGCCTGTTTCTGGCACTTCTCTGGGTGCTACCTGCTTCAGTGAGGGCTCTTTGTCTTGCTCGACGTCCCCTCTCTCTGCAGGTCCAATTTGCGACCTCCTGGTCCCTCCTGGGCCCCAGCAGCGTCCAAAAACGCAAAACGCACAATTTGCGTGTAGCAAGGCTTGTTGGCGTCCATCCGGCGGGAAAACACTTCTGCACGACTCTCCAAGGCGTGGGGGATCCATCCTCCAAAGGGGAAGTCTCTAGCCCTTGTCGTTCCTGCAGTATTCACAGTTCTTCAGCCTAGTAAGAGCTTCTTTGCACCAACCGCTGGCATTTCTTGGGCATCTGCCCATCTCCGAGTTGCTTGTGACTTTTGGACTTGGTCCCCTTGTTCCACAGGTACCCTCAGTCAGGAATCCATCGTTGTTGCATTGCTGATTTGTGTTTTCTTTGCATTTTCCCTCTAACACGACTATTTTGTCCTTAGGGGAACTTTAGTGCACTTTGCACTCACTTTTCAGGGTCTTGGGGAGGGTTATTTTTCTAACTCTCACTATTTTCTAATAGTCCCAGCGACCCTCTACAAGGTCACATAGGTTTGGGGTCCATTCGTGGTTCGCATTCCACTTTTGGAGTATATGGTTTGTGTTGCCCCTATCCCTATGTTTCCCCATTGCATCCTATTGTAACTATACATTGTTTGCACTGTTTTCTAAGACTATACTGCATATTTTTGCTATTGTGTATATATATCTTGTGTATATTTCCTATCCTCTCACTGAGGGTACACTCTAAGATACTTTGGCATATTGTCATAAAAATAAAGTACCTTTATTTTTAGTATAACTGTGTATTGTGTTTTCTTATGATATTGTGCATATGACACTAAGTGGTACTGTAGTAGCTTCACACGTCTCCTAGTTCAGCCTAAGCTGCTCTGCTAAGCTACCATTATCTATCAGCCTAAAGCTGCTAGACACCCTATACACTAATAAGGGATAACTGGGCCTGGTGCAAGGTGCAAGTACCCCTTGGTACTCACTACAAGCCAGTCCAGCCTCCTACATTGGTTGTGCAGCGGTGGGATAAGTGCTTTGAGACTACTTACCACTCTTGTAATTGTACTTTTCATAAGAGAAAAATATACAAAACAAGGTCAGTGTATATACACATAGCCAAAAAGTTTTGCATTTCCTCTTTTCACTCTTTTCTAAGTGCTGAAAAGTACTTCTAAACTTTCAAAAAGTTCTTAAAAGTTTAAAAAGTTTTTTTCTGTCTTTCCAAAAAGTTCTGAAAACTTTTTTCTCTTTGTCTATCACTTTAACTCTCTCTAAAAATGTCTGGCACAGGCCAAAAAGTTGAACTGTCCAAACTTGCATATGATCACCTTAGCTGGAAAGGAGCAAGGAGTCTCTGCATAGAGAGAGGTTTGAGTGTAGGGAAGAATCCTTCCTTAGAACTGTTAATTAATATGCTTAGAGTACAGGATAAGGCCATAAGTGCCCAATCTGTAGAAAAAGTAGCTAATGGTTCTCAATCTGATCCAGGGACTCCCCCAGGAAAAGGTTCAGGAAAGAAACTTCTCAGCCTGCCCATTACTAGACAGTCTAGCATAGTTGGTACAGAGGTTGAATCACATCATACTGATGATGTGCTCTCACATTATGCTGGTAGCCAAGCTGTTAGGGTGCCCTCTGTAAGGGACAGGTCTCCTTCTGTTCATTCCCATCATACCTCTGTATCTAGAAATGTCCCTCCCACCCACCCTGATGACAGATTGTTAGAAAGGGAGCTCAATAGATTGAGAGTGGAACAAACCAGACTGAAGCTCAAGAAGCAACAGCTGGATTTGGATAGACAGTCTTTAGAAATAGAGAGGGAAAGACAGAAGTTGGGTTTAGATACCCATGGTGGCAGCAGCAGTATTCCCCATAGTCATCCTGCAAAAGAGCATGATTCCAGGAATCTGCACAAGATAGTTCCCCCTTATAAGGAGGGGGATGACATTAACAAGTGGTTTGCTGCACTTGAGAGGGCCTGTGCTGTACAGGATGTCCCTCAAAAGCAGTGGGCTGCTATCCTATGGCTATCATTTAGTGGAAAAGGTAGGGATAGGCTCCTTACAGTGAAAGAAAATGATGCCAATAATTTCCAAGTTCTTAAGAATGCACTCCTGGATGGTTATGGCTTAACCACTGAACAGTACAGGATAAAGTTCAGAGAGACCAAAAAGGAGTCTTCACAAGACTGGGTTGATTTCATTGACCATTCAGTGAAGGCCTTGGAGGGGTGGTTACATGGCAGTAAAGTTACTGATTATGAAAGCCTGTATAACACAATCCTGAGAGAGCATATACTTAATAATTGTGTGTCTGATTTGTTGCACCAGTACCTGGTAGACTCTGATCTGACCTCTCCCCAAGAATTGGGAAAGAAGGCAGACAAATGGGTCAGAACAAGGGTGAACAGAAAAGTTCATACAGGGGGTGACAAGGATGGCAATAAGAAGAAAGATGGTGAAAAATCTCAAGATAAGCATGGGGATAAGGGTAAAACCAAAGATCCCACTTCAAATCTTAAACACTCTTCAGAGGGTGGGGATAAAACAAATTCTTCCTCTTCTTCCCAACCTGCACACATTAAAAAGCCTTGGTGCTTTGTGTGTAAAAATAGAGGCCATAGGCCAGGGGATAAGTCCTGTCCAGGTAAACCCCCTGAGCCTACCACCAGTAATACATCAAGCTCTAGTGCCCCTAGCAGTAGTGGTACTAGTGGTGGGACTGCTGGCAACAGTCAAGCAAAGGGTGTAGTTGGGTTCACTTATGGGTCCATAGTGGAAACTGATGTAATCAGTCCCAAGACAGTTTCTGTCACACCTAGTGGCATTGGCCTTGCCACACTGGCTGCTTGTCCCCTTACAATGGATAAGTACAGGCAGACAGTTTCAATAAATGGTGTTGAGGCCTTGGCCTACAGGGACACAGGTGCCAGTTTCACTTTGGTGACTGAAAACCTAGTGCCTCCTGAACAACACATCATTGGACAACGGTATAAGATTATTGATGTCCATAACTCCACTAAGTTTCTTCCCTTAGCTATAATTCAGTTTAGTTGGGGTGGAGTTACTGGCCCTAAGCAGGTGGTGGTATCACCTAGCTTACCTGTAGACTGTCTCTTAGGTAATGACCTAGAGGCCTCAGGTTGGGCTGATGTAGAGTTTTATGCCCATGCAGCCATGCTGGGCATCCCTGAGGAATTGTTCCCTCTCATTTCTACTGAAATGAAAAAGCAAAGGAGAGAAGGCCTGAAAACTCAGGATCCCTCTCAATCAACAGGTAAAAAGGGTATCACAGTATCCCCTAACCACCCTACCATTCAGGATACTATTCCTGTGGTGGGAGAAACCTCTCCTGGGGTGGCACCTGTTCCAAGGGAATCATCAGCTAGCAAAGCTGGACTCCCTGAGGTGGAAGTACCTCTCTGTGGGATAACTAACATTGGTGAGAAAAAGAGCACCATTTTAGTTAACATGGAGCATCCCTCCAACCCTCCCAGAGAAACTTTAGTGCAGAAACTCTGCACTGCCTCACAACACTTAGGACAGCATCCCTGCCCTAGTGTGGAGCTGATAGGACAGCATCCCTGCCCTGCTCCAACTCAAGAGAAACAGCATCCCTGTTCTCTCTTCCAGCCAGATGGACAAAGTTTTTGCCCAGCTATGGCTTTTCTGAGACAGCATCCCTGTCTGGCATTTCCATCACTACAAATAGGTTCAGTGGACAATTCCCACTGCTCTAAACTAAAACTTACTGATAGAAACTCTGAAAATACATCTTCACATTGTTGCTTAGCTAAAAAACTTCAAACAGGGTGGTTTACATCCCCACAGGGAAGGAACCATATAGTGGATGATAAAGGGAGTAACCAGTCTATTGCAGAGCTACTCTCTACTTATCACCACTTAGACAATAAAGTCTCAACTGGCCAAGGTTAGCCTTATTGTCCTTCGTTTGGGGGGGGGTTGTGTGAGAAGGTAGCCTCTTTCTAGCCTTGTTACCCCCACTTTTGGCCTGTTTGTGAGTGTATGTCAGGGTGTTTGTCACTGTTTTCACTGTCTCACTGGGATCCTGATAGCCAGGCCTCAGTGCTCATAGTGAAAACACTATGTTTTCAGTATGTTTGTTATGTGTCACTGGGATCCTGCTGGTCAGGACCCCAGTGCTCATAGGTTGGTGGCCTATATGTATGTGTCACTGGGACCCTGTCACACAGGGCCCCAGTGCTCATAGGTGTGCATGTATATGTTCCCTGTGTGGTGCCTAACTGTCTCACTGAGGCTCTGCTAACCAGAACCTCAGTGGTTATGCTCTCTCATTACTTTCAAATTGTCACTAACAGGCTAGTGACCAATTTTACCAATTTACATTGGCTTACTGGAACACCCTTATAATTCCCTAGTATATGGTACTGAGGTACCCAGGGTATTGGGGTTCCAGGAGATCCCTATGGGCTGCAGCATTTCTTTTGCCACCCATAGGGAGCTCTGACAATTCTTACACAGGCCTGCCACTGCAGCCTGAGTGAAATAACGTCCACGTTATTTCACAGCCATTTTACACTGCACTTAAGTAACTTATAAGTCACCTATATGTCTAACCTTTACCTGGTAAAGGTTAGGTGCAAAGTTACTTAGTGTGAGGGCACCCTGGCACTAGCCAAGGTGCCCCCACATTGTTCAGAGCCAATTCCCTGAACTTTGTGAGTGCGGGAACACCATTACACGCGTGCACTACATATAGGTCACTACCTATATGTAGCTTCACCATGGTAACTCCGAATATGGCCATGTAACATGTCTATGATCATGGAATTGCCCCCTCTATGCCATCCTGGCATTGTTGGTACAATTCCATGATCCCAGTAGTCTGTAGCACAGACCCTGGTACTGCCAGACTGCCCTTCCTGGGGTTTCACTGCAGCTGCTGCTGCTGCCAACCCCTCAGACAGGCAGCTGCCCTCCTGGGGTCCAGCCAGGCCTGGCCCAGGATGGCAGAACAAAGAACTTCCTCTGAGAGAGGGTGTGACACCCTCTCCCTTTGGAAAATGGTGTGAAGGCAGGGGAGGAGTAGCCTCCCCCAGCCTCTGGAAATGCTTTGTTGGGCACAGATGTGCCCAATTCTGCATAAGCCAGTCTACACCGGTTCAGGGACCCCTTAGCCCCTGCTCTGGCGCGAAACTGGACAAAGGAAAGGGGAGTGACCACTCCCCTGACCTGCACCTCCCCTGGGAGGTGTCCAGAGCTCCTCCAGTGTGCTCCAGACCTCTGCCATCTTGGAAACAGAGGTGCTGCTGGCACACTGGACTGCTCTGAGTGGCCAGTGCCACCAGGTGACGTCAGAGACTCCTGCTGATAGGCTCCTTCAGGTGTTAGTAGCTTTCCTCTCTCCTAGGTAGCCAAACCCTCTTTTCTGGCTATTTAGGGTCTCTGTCTCTGGGGAAACTTTAGATAACGAATGCATGAGCTCAGCCGAGTTCCTCTGCATCTCCCTCTTCACCTTCTGATAAGGAATCGACCGCTGACCGCGCTGGAAGCCTGCAAACCTGCAACATAGTAGCAAAGATGACTACTGCAACTCTGTAACGCTGATCCTGCCGCCTTCTCGACTGTTTTCCTGCTTGTGCATGCTGTGGGGGTAGTCTGCCTCCTCTCTGCACCAGAAGCTCCGAAGAAATCTCCCGTGGGTCGACGGAATCTTCCCCCTGCAACCGCAGGCACCAAAAAGCTGCATTACCGGTCCCTTGGGTCTCCTCTCAGCATGACGAGCGAAGTCCCTCGAATCCAGCGACACCGTCCAAGTGACCCCCACAGTCCAGTGACTCTTCAGCCCAAGTTTGGTGGAGGTAAGTCCTTGCCTCACCTCGCTGGGCTGCATTGCTGGGAACCGCGACTTTGCAAGCTACTCCGGCCCCTGTGCACTTCCGGTGGAAATCCTTCGTGCACAGCCAAGCCTGGGTCCACGGCACTCTAACCTGCATTGCACGACTTTCTAAGTTGGTCTCCGGCGACGTGGGACTCCTTTGTGCAACTTCGGCGAGCACCGTTTCACGCATCCTTGTAGTGCCTGTTTCTGGCACTTCTCCGGGTGCTACCTGCTTCAGTGAGGGCTCTTTGTCTTGCTCGACGTCCCCTCTCTCTGCAGGTCCAATTTGCGACCTCCTGGTCCCTCCTGGGCCCCAGCAGCGTCCAAAAACGCAAAACGCACGATTTGCGTGTAGCAAGGCTTGTTGGCGTCCATCCGGCGGGAAAACACTTCTGCACGACTCTCCAAGGCGTGGGGGATCCATCCTCTAAAGGGGAAGTCTCTAGCCCTTGTCGTTCCTGCAGTATTCACAGTTCTTCAGCCTAGTAAGAGCTTCTTTGCACCAACCGCTGGCATTTCTTGGGCATCTGCCCATCTCCGAGTTGCTTGTGACTTTTGGACTTGGTCCCCTTGTTCCACAGGTACCCTCAGTCAGGAATCCATCGTTGTTGCATTGCTGATTTGTGTTTTCTTTGCATTTTCCCTCTAACACGACTATTTTATCCTTAGGGGAACTTTAGTGCACTTTGCACTCACTTTTCAGGGTCTTGGGGAGGGTTATTTTTCTAACTCTCACTATTTTCTAATAGTCCCAGCGACCCTCTACAAGGTCACATAGGTTTGGGGTCCATTCGTGGTTCGCATTCCACTTTTGGAGTATATGGTTTGTGTTGCCCCTATCCCTATGTTTCCCCATTGCATCCTATTGTAACTATACATTGTTTGCACTGTTTTCTAAGACTATACTGCATATTTTTGCTATTGTGTATATATATCTTGTGTATATTTCCTATCCTCTCACTGAGGGTACACTCTAAGATACTTTGGCATATTGTCATAAAAATAAAGTACCTTTATTTTTAGTATAACTGTGTATTGTGTTTTCTTATGATATTGTGCATATGACACTAAGTGGTACTGTAGTAGCTTCACACGTCTCCTAGTTCAGCCTAAGCTGCTCTGCTAAGCTACCATTATCTATCAGCCTAAAGCTGCTAGACACCCTATACACTAATAAGGGATAACTGGGCCTGGTGCAAGGTGCAAGTACCCCTTGGTACTCACTACAAGCCAGTCCAGCCTCCTACAGCCACCCACATAAGTAGACTCTTAACCATGTCTCAGGCCTGCCATTGCAAGGCCTGTGAGTGCAGTTTCGCTGCCAATTCAACTTGGCATTTAAAAGTACTTGCCAATCCTTAAACTCCCCTTTTTCTACATATAGGTCACCCCTAAGGTAGGCCATCGGTAACACATAGGGCAGGATGCTATGTGGATAAAAGGCAGGACATATACCTGTGTAGTTTATAAGTCCTTATAGTGTAAAACTCCTAAATTCATTTTTCACTACTGTGAGGCCTGCTCCTTTCATAGGCTAACATTAGGGCTACCCTCATATATATTGTTTGAGTGGTAGATTGTGTTCTGAAAGGAGTAACATGGTCATTTTTAGTATGGCCAGAATGATGATACAAAATCCTGCTGACTGCTAAAGTTGGATTTAATATTACTATTTTAGAAATGCCACTTTTAGAAAGTGAACATTTCTCTGCACTTAAATCCTTCTGTGCCTTACAATCCACATCTGGCTGGGTTAGTTCACAGCTCCCTTGTGCATTTCACTCAGCCCCAAACACAGGATGCTGAGTCACACCTGCACACATCTACATACTGGATAGGTCTTCTGGGCTGGGAGGATGTAGGGCCTGACACTTACATGTCAAAGGACAGTGGCCTGCTCTCACACAATGGACTGTCAAACCCCCTACTGGGACCCTGGCAGACAGGATAGAACTGAAAGGGGACCTTGTGCACTTCTAAACCACTCTTTGAAGTCTCCCCCACTTCAAAGGCACATTTGGGTATTTAAGCAGGGTCTTTGACCCTACCAACTCAGACACTTCTTGGCAAGATGCCTACTGGGAAAGAAACTCTGAACCAGAACTTGCAACATGCTAAGACAAGCTTCCTGGCTGCCCAAAGGACTCATCTGACTGCTTTGCTGAAAAGGACTGCTGCCTTGCTGTTGCCCTGCTGCCTTGCTGCCTTGCTGCTCTCTGGCTCTACTCAGAAGTGCTCTCCAAGGGCTTGGATTGAGCTTTCCTCCTGTTTTCTGCAGTCTCAGGGCCAAAAAGACTTCATCTCTGCAAAGTACTCCTTGTGCGGTGAAAAATTGACACACAGCCTGCCGGAATCAATGCACAGCATGCACCATGGTGAGAAAATCACTGCACGCCGCATGCCGCACGCCGAACCGGAACGATGCAGCCCAGCTCCCCAAGTGGAGATCGACGCAGCGCCAGCGTTGTGACCGGAACTTCGATGCACGGCCCACTGGATCGACGCATAGCTGAGCCGGAACGACGCAGCCCGACTTCCTGTGAGTGGATTTGATGCAGCGCCTACCGTGCAACATAAAAGGCAGCTCCTGTGACTTCAGCATGCATTCCATTATTTCTCCGCATCGTCCCCGGGGCGTCCAAATACCCTGCAACCCAAAGAGGATCCAAATCTGCACGCCGGAAATCGACGCAAAGCCCTTGTTGCGTGAAAAAGCATTGACATTCGTCTGTGTGCACCTGGAGAAACCGATGCACACCTCCCCGTTTTCCACGCATCTTCTGCTCTGCGGTCGCTTGCGGATAATTTGGATGCAAACAGGTACTTTGTGCTTGCAAGAGACACTTAGACCCTGATTTATACTTTTTGATGCAAACCTGCGTTAGCGCAGGTTTGCATCAAAAAGTATACCGCCAACTTGTGCCATTCCTGGACACCAGCCAGGTGTCATATTTAAGCTATGACACTAGCTGGCGGTAAGGCCTAGTTAGCATCAAAATTATTGACACTAACCGGGTGGGGGAGGCGTAGGGGAAACTGGAGGTTGTGAGTATTGTAGTCTTTTGTCTATTCTGTGCTTTTGAAACTACCCAAGCAGGATAATGACTATCCCACAGATGGCTGCTTAGTTGGTCTGCCTCCAGATTGAAGTTGTAGACGTTTCTACAATTTCTGCAGGGATGCAGAAATTGACCATAGGGCAGATTTTGTCTCAGTGACCCGGGGTGAAAACTTTCAAATGACAGTAAATTATTTTTGTTGAAGGGCTTATTGTGTACTTATGTGGTCGATTTCCCATCTTCCCCAGAATGTTCAGGTCTAGAAAAGGAAGTGATGTGTTAGTGATTGTAGACGTAAAGTGTAAAGAAGAATTCCTTGAGTTAAGCCATTTCAAGAACATTTGTACTGATCCTGAATCACCTTGTCAAATGAGGAGGGCATCATTGATAAATGATCATCATAATCGGACCTTTTTCCCAAAAGCATTGTTTGGGGAGTAGATGAATCCCTTCTCAAAATGAGATACATGTAAAGATGCCAGACTCTGCACAAATATGCTTCCACTGGAAGTCCCATGGGACGTAAGGTACAGTTTATCATTGAACTAAAAAAAGGTTTTAGTAAGTGCAATGTGTGCCAAATTCATAATGAAGTGCCTTGGGGTTTGAAAATCCCAGTCATGTTGGTAAAGGATTTCCTCAATCTCCCTTCTGGTTTCCTCTTGGGGGATGTTCATATAGAGGGACACAGTATCAAGGCCCACCAGTAATTCTGTTTGGGGATAAAAACCTTGATAAGGTTCAGGACATTCCTGATGTCCTTCAAATAGGAGGGCATCTTTTCTGGCAAGGGTCTGAAGAAATAGCCACAGACTTGTGAGGGTGGTTCCAGGACAGACTTTTTGCCTGACACAATGGGTCAGCCAGGAGGGGGTCTCATTGGTTTATGAGCCTTTGGTAGGGTGTAAAAATACCCTACTTCTACTACCCTCTGTAAGTCTGGAGTAGGGTCTCTGGTCAGTACCTGGCAGGTACGTCTGTCTCAGAGGAGATGGAGGCATTCATGATCCTATACTTCCTTCGTTTGTATAACTATCTCTCCCCCTTATCTGCAGGTTTTATCACAATATCAGGGTTTTGACTTAATTTTTGTATGGCTTGTCTTTCTGAGTTAGATAGATTTTTGAAGTAATGTTTGTTAATATGACCCATATTCTCTACTTCCTGGATTGCTGCCTGCTCAAATCCTGCAATCTCACGTGGGAGTTGCGCGAGCATGGGTATAAAAGTCGACTTCGGGTGTAAACCTGTATCACCCCAGGGTGTGGATACAGGGGCTTCCTTACTGAAAAAAAACAACTTTCAGAAGTAATTTCTTGAAGAATTCAGTCAACTTGCATCTTAGTTGGAGTATATCTACCCTATTCATGGGAACAAAACCCAGTCACTTGTTAAGCACAGTCTCCTGCTGAGGTGTCAGGGTGATATCTGTGAGGTTCATTATTAGACTCAATCTTTGCTTATCCCTGGCATGAAGTCCTGTGACATGGCCCGTGTAACCCTCTTGTTGAGGTCCTTACACTGGATCTTTTGACCCCATTGTTTGGCTCTTCCTCTCCCTCATCCTCTCCCTAAAAACAGCTGCGGGTTGTGGTGAAACTGAAAGGGCTGTGTGGTGCGTACATCACGGGCCAGCAAAAACCTGTCCCTGGTGGCAGATAGTGGAACATTTATGGGTGTCCCTGATGGAATCCCCAACCTCTTCCGCTTGGTTTAAATTTAAAATCACTGTTGTTACTGCCCAAGCTTGAGGTATCTCCCTGCTTCCTGCCTGGGTGAGTTCTCTTTTTGTTCAATAACCCATTGTGCTGTATATACTAATCTGAAATGTAAGGATACACCCTTATTCAAGAAATCTTTTTTAGATCCTTCTTACGTTTGTTTATTTTAGATTGGGCTAAGAACTTCTTGTATTCTGTGGACTCCTTGCAAGCTTCCTTTCATTTCTTTTAGAAAGCTTTAAGTTGTATTTGTGTTTTAATAAGTTTTCACTTGCCGGTATCTGAATAAGGAAGGCATCAGATATTTTTTGGAGGTATTAATGATTGAATTGAGCCAGTCCCTGGTACACTTCCATGCTATCAGGACAGTCACATCAATTCAAAATGGCACATCTTCCAAGAATATAATGGGTTCGCTTGTGACTAATATGCCCCTCAGGACTGCATTGGCTGCATTTGCTCTAAGTATTCTGTTAGAATAGCCCAGTGTAAAATGATCTTAATCTAAGTCTTCTTTATTTCTAATAGTGTGCCCCATCCCTCCACCTCTGAGAGTCTGATTGTTGTCTCCCCTAATAAGGAAGGTGCTGATAAAATAGATGCTGCAATGTCATCACTATTGGACAGTCCCTGTTCTTCAGACATATTTATTATGTTGTGTTTGCTTATAGTAGTGAATGTCGGTAAAAAGTATTGACCTACCATACAAGTACGTATGGTGACAAGAAAGAGATGACTTGATGTAAAGAGGTTTATTGTAGGGAATACTGACCTTATCTAAAGATTTCACTTTTAAAAAAAACCTGAGCTGGCCAGGAGGTGCTTTGGTGAACCAACGAAGCAGAACTAACAAAAGATAAGTTGAAAGGCCTGTTCCTCATCATTAAAGATGGCAATAAAATCTATTTTGAAGCTTGTACTGAAAACAGCACTTGTTCTAACACATACTATGGTAGATTCACAAACAATTCATGAGCATGGGAAATAGCACTACATATTATTGCATGCCTTTGTGAACAGGTATCTGAAATGTCATTCCCTGCTAAAAAATAGTCTTTAGTAATAGAGAAGAATATTCCCATGTAGTTCCCATTTAAAAAGCTTTGGTGCCAATTCATATGCCACACGAGTGCTGCACAAAGTTCTCCAAAACACCTTACGAAGAGCACCCTTTGGGAGACAACTGCAGTTTAAATTTAAGTTTAAGATGTTCAGTTCTGTCTAGCTCCTTGCCTCTTTTTACCAAAATGTATCTTTGCAGACATATTTTTAGTAGACCAAAGAAGAAATTTGACGAACTCTGCTTTAAAATTGAATATTCTGCATTAAGTATGTTGAGGATTACCTCTGCACGTTCAGGTGAAACAGCACTAAATTACCAAATGGCAAATCAGCAGCCTGGAGTGTGAAAAACTTTTAAAGCGCTGAACTGTCACGTCCCAGACAGTCTGGAGCCCAGAGCCATCAACAGTAACTCTGCACTTAACACCTTAATGGTTAATAAAAAGAGAGAAAACGTGTGAGACATGGGCTGAGATAAGTGTACTTGCAGACAGAGGCAAATGCATCTGGTGCCAGATTTAGTTACCTTCAAATGAGCCAAATTAAAGCCTACTTTGTAACTTCTAAAATTACAGTGGCTAGGTTTCAACAGGAGGGGGGAATCAATTATACACAGAATATACTCCGAAAACAAAGAGCCTTCTTCATGAGGTGAAGGAGAGGCAGGGAGACCTGGCTCACCCAGACAACTTTCGCACTGATGAAGCGTGCCGTTTGCTGCAAAGGAAATATAAACGCGGGAAGCAGCATAGTACACTGCGATTTCCGATTCAACCTAGTCACCTTCGTGTGGGCATGCCGTATTAGCAGCATAAATGTAATACTCGCTCCTTAGTGCATTTCAAGACTGCAAGATTGTTTGCCTTAAAAATGCACCCTTGCTCTCTCCTGAGATCCGGGACCAGCACCGGTTCGGAAAACTCAGCTTTTTTTGCAGATCCGGCTTTGGCGCTGGTAGCGCCCTGTGCGACAGCCTTTTTTGGCACCCCCCACCCCATGACCACCTCCTTGGATTTCCTCACTACCATACAGCAAATGTGCCCCTCATTTCTTCATAGCCCGCCTTCACATACATTCATTTGTTTTAAAGCGCTTGTAAAGGCTGGCTTTACTAACCCACTCAGGTATCCACAGAAAATACAGATCTGTTGTTTGCAACATGCACATTTAACCCCTACGCTACTTTATGTCGAGTCAAAACTGCTACTAGACAAAACTCCCATCTCTCTCCCTAGTAAGAACATTATTCACAAGAGGTATCTTGACATTTTAATTGTTTTCTGAATGACGCACAAGGAACTTTTCAGTAGGTGCTTTTAAATTGCAAGTTTTGTAAGTCAGTACTAAACACAGTGCCTCAGTGACTAAGGTCAGTGCCCCCCCAATCCAGGTCAGCACCCAGTTAGGCCGCACCGCTCGCACTGCCCTAAAGCCGGCCCTGTTTTTATGCTTCCAAAGGAGATGAAATGAGCACCATTACATGAGGCAAGAGTAACATGTGTTCAATCAATCAATCAGTGATTTCCAAAGCGCCGCTAATCACCTGTAAGGTCCCAAGGCGCTATTTTCTATATGGTGCTTAGTAATGGTAAAACAGCAGATTTAAACACTATGTAAAAAACATTCTGATGCCACTGCGCGTTGTATGCCTTAACAAGTAAATTAGCCGACCAAGAATAATGGTAACAATTAATACCCTGTTTTCTGTTCTTCTTGAAAGTATTTTTTAGTAGCTTTGGCAAGGATATTAAAAGCAACATACATAAATTCATTTACTGCCTATAAATCATACAGTCTGCTATTTAATTAGCTTAGCTCAAAACCAGGTAAAACAACATTCAAAAAAAGATCAAATTACAATTATCTCAAAAACTCAAATACTCTCTTCAAAGCAGAGCATCTTCACATTAAAGTCTCAGAACAAATTAACCTTATTAGCCGTGTCTCCTAAAATAATCACATTTTATGAAGCTGGCTAATAGACACAGTTAAGTCTGCAGAGGGCTGCATCCTTCTCCTGTGTTAAAGTTAATTAAGAATAAAATAGCAAGCTGTGCAGCATTTCCCTCAGATTTATGGATCATTCACCATATGGCTTTACAGTTTCGCACGAAACTACGTCATACTATTCACTGTTCAAACTCTAAAATTTTGATTAGAATGTATCTTATCACTATCTAGTATCCTAGTGGGAAATGTCTAGCGTTCAGACTTAGTATTTTAATTAAGTAGGAGAAAAACTGATTATTAGAAAAGCAACTCTACTTCCTCAGTTAGGGCCTTATAGAAAAAACGCTAGTTATCTGAATTTGATCTATGTGTGTAAAGTATGCCATCTACAAGTGCAGAATGCAGCAGGGACGGCTCCTCCGTATGATCGGAGGGGCGTCACCCCCTTGCCAGCAGCGGTAGCTGCAAACCTTTTCCCCCCAAAAAGATCAGAAACTATATTTATGATTGATTTTTGGGAAAGGGGCAGGACCACAGGGGTAAAGTGCACTGGGGGGGGGGCTCAGCACTCTCTTTTCACAGCGCATGTGTGTTTGGCCGGCCGTCGTGGGCCTCCCAAACACACATGCTCTGTAGACTCTCTCAAGCCCAGCAACAAAGTTGCTGGGCTTGAGAGAGCCTGCACAGGCTCCCAGTCTGCCTGGGAGCTCCCTGGTTGGGCGCTCCCAGCCAATCCTGATGCTGCTCTAAGCAGCAGAAGGATTGGTGCAGGGCAGGCTGGGAGCCTGTGCCTGCCTGCAGCAAGACGGGAGGAGGCAGCGGAGGTAAGTGTTTTTTTTTTTTTTTTAATAATTATTTTTTATTTAATTTAATTCTCCCCTCACATGCGCTGCCCCTCCCTTTTTAATCAGCGCAAGTCGTGACTGGAACTCAAACCCGTCTCTCAAGAATCCTGATTTGCAGACATTTATTCACGCTGATGGAATGTATGGCTTTGGAAATTAACAAGGAGCACAGGAGGAGAAAGAATCAAGGAGTATGCACAAGGGTTGCTGCAGGCAGTTGGAGCCGGTGCTGGGGAGCGTGTTAGGGCACAACAGATTAGACAGGTGGGCAACCAGTAAACCACTGTCCCTCTGCGTGGAGTGATGGAGCCAAAGGCTGAAACCTGGTTGTGCCTGGCGTGGTGCAGCACTTCAAAATCTGCTGCCCTTGGACAGTCAGGACTGCCAAACTCCTTCCATGCTTGTTCTTCCATAATTTTTCTTCCATGCTTGTTCCAGCTCCCCACTTCCACCCCACTTTTGGCCTCTTCCCTGCTGTCCATTTTAAGGTTATAATGCACACCTTTTACTCCTGGTGGGCACAGGAGAATGAGAGAGTGCGACAGTGGTATGCAGGCGATAGCAAGTGCCTAGCAGTGTTAACTGCCACAGGCCAGGGTCGGTCCAGGTGCACAGGAGAGGCTGAGCTAGGCACCATGTCAGCTTGTGTTCATTGGTGACCCCCCTCTTAGTCTGCCCCTTCGTCCAGCAAGCCTCTGTCACCCACCCATTGAACATTGTATATAAAGCTGTCCCTGCCCTGGCCAATGGTTCTTTGCTCATCGCCCTCATCTACCACACCACTGACCAAGAAGGACCGCAATCTCCAGCAAACCAGCAGCAGCAGACCTACCTAAAGTTAAGGAGCAGGAGTCTTGGTAGTGGTGTGTGTGCATGCAGCACAGTGGGGAATTAGGAGGAGCAGATAGACCAGGTGGCATAGAGGACTAAGCACAGAACACTGAGCAGAGCAGAAGTAGGGGCCGTGGCTAGGTTGACCTCCTCACCCACTGCCTCCTGCTCCAAGCTCCAACATGCTGCACTCTGCCCAAGTCTGATCAAGTTGAGTCGCTCCCAGCAGATGTGAGAGGTTGTTCAAAGTCTTTGAAGCACAAGGGCAATATAAGGACACAATAGAGGCACAAGTTATTGTCCTGACTCCTGGGAATAAGCAGAGTCCAACCAGCGTGACTAGTACTTTACTCACCTACTGACTGGTTATTCTTGCAGTTGCAGGGCATACACAGCGCTACACAGTGCTACACGGCCATAACACCCACTCCTCACAAGTCCAGGCAAAGCCTATCTCCACCATGTAGTACCCCGGTGGAGTTGCCTGCCTTAAGGATGAAGGGGCAGATATCACAGAATCCCGACAGACTCACGGCCCCAGTGGTGTGCCTTTGGCAAAAACATAGACTGGGCCAGCAAAAAAGGCCCAAAATGATGTGAAAGTCAAGAAGGAACTGGGGTCCCCACCAAGGCCAAGAAGCATAATGAAGACTCTACTCCACGATAAGATACCAAACACTAAATATGGGGCAGAGTGGAACCCCCCCACCCATACAGATGCAGCATTGAAACCCGGCCAACGGCCACCGTCATGAAGAGTTTCCCAATATTATTGGGCCATTCAGTCCTTCCTGTCTTAGCCTCAACTTCTCCAGCTTCATATGTGGGCAGTGAAAGCAAGTCTATACTGAATTGCCACTGTAAAGAGCCAACAAAATGGGACACAGTTGCATCCGGCCTCTGCACAGAAAAAGCATTTTCTGACACAGTCCAGTCACTTGGTCCAGCTCTTAATCAAGAGGTTGAGTGAACTCCCCTCTTACATGACTGAAGTAATATCCATACTAAAATCTCAGCCCACAGCACTCTTAGAATGAGCACTGAGGCTGGACCCCTCTGCCTGACCTGTCACTATCCACACTTGACAGAACAAACACACTTAAAATCTCTGTAACATTGGAACCTAGCGCTCGTATTCAAACAAGCCTTAGGGAGCCTTCCCTTTTCTTTTCTTTTTTTATAAAACAGCTTTATTGATTTTATTGCAGAACAAAAAGACAACACAGCATAACACCACTTGTCACAATTTGCCTCCTCCGATTGATCACTACACAGATAGGTCAGAATCACAGGATTTATAATCCCCATATAGTCTCCATAAAGTCTTAGGTGCACTTCCCCCAGCTCACACCGAGGGATCTCGCCCAGTGTCTTCCTCCCAGGATCCCAGCCATCTCCCCCACACCCGTTCATATTTAGCAGGACAACCCCGTGCTTCATAAACCAATTTTTCTAAGGAGGCGCACCAGTCCATCCTGCGGCGCCACATTGCCAGCGCAGGTGCCGACTTCGCTCTCCAGCCTGAGGCAATATCCCTTTTGGCCACTAAACAAGCCATTCCTACAAAGGTGCGCTCCACTCTGCTGGAGCCCACTCCCTCGACAACCCCCAGCAAGACAGGTAGGGGGGCGGGCTCAATCTCTGCCTACGAAACCCTGGACACCTCTGCTCACACTGCGCACCAGTAGGCAGTGATATCAGGACATGTCCACACCATATGAAAAAAATCAGCTGACGGGCTCGCACACCGTGGGCACTCCGCTTGCCACCTAAGGCCAGCCGTGTGCAGCCTTTTGGGGGAGAGATACACTGCATGAAGAAAATAAGTCTGCACCAATCTAAGATGTGAGGTCATAGCCAACAGTCTTAGGGCCATCAGGGCATCTCTCCAGTCCACCTCCGTCATCGGGCCCACCCAGTGCTCCCATTGTGCACAAAGCTTATCAAGTGGCTGCGATGTATTCGTGGTCAACATGCGGTATGTGTGCGATAGCCCCCCTTTGCCTAGGTGTCCCATAAGTGTCTTGGTTTTCACGGGGCTGAATTCTGGGAGAACCATTCCTGCCTGGAGGTGCACCTGGAGGGCATGACGCAGCTGTAAGTACTTATAGAACTGGGTCTGGCTGAGCGAGAATTGCTGTTGAAGTTCCTGGAAGGAACGCATGTGTGTACCCGCCCAGATGTCTCTGAGTGACGACATCCCAAAAAGATCCCACTTATGGAAACCCCGGAGCACTGAGACCTCCCTCAGCCAAGCACCCTGCCACAATGGGGTTTGTTGGGTAAGCCGATGCCACCACCCCGAAACTCGCTGTGCTGCCCTCCACCCTGTAAGCACCACCTGTGTCACTTCGGGAATCCCATGTGGCACAGGGTCCCCGTAGAGCATCCCAAACAAGTCAGGGAAGCCGATGGTCAGAAGCTCCAGCTGATAGGCGGGGTCCGACTATCCTCCCCCCAGCCAGTCGTTGATCACCACCAGGTGCATCGCCAGGTGATAAAGTTGAAGATTGGACATCCCAGGCCACCCTTGTAGACATCCCGCTGACAGACCCGAAGCGCCAGGCGCGGACGGGATCCATGCCACAAAAACTGTTGTGCCGCGGCCTCCATGTCGGCGGACCACCGTCTAGGAACATAATAGGGGAAGTTTTGAAGTAGGTAAAGGAACCGGGGGAGTACCATCATCTTATATAGTGTGATCCGCCCAAGGGTATCGAGCGGAAGGGATCTCCATCTTTGGAGGTCTTCCCTGACCCGCCTGGTTAGAGGCTTGAGATCCAAGGCCCATGCCAACTCCGGCAACAGTGCTATTTGGATCCCCAAGTACCAGAAGCTGTTTCGTTTAATAGGAATGCAGTGCTGCCAATCATAACAATCCCTAGAGTGACTGAGCGGGATCAGTAAAGATTTACTAGGATTAACCACCAGGCCTGATGCCTCTGTGAACAGTCCCAATAGCTGCAACACCCTGGGACCACTGCTGGCTGGGTTAGCCAGGTACAGAAGGACATCTTCCGCATACAACGCTATACGGTCCCTCCCGGTGGGCCACGACCATCCTTCAACCAGGGGGTCCTCCAGAATTAGTTTCGCCAGCAGCTCCATCATCAGACCGAAGAGGAGCGGGGAGAGGGGACAACCCTGGTGGGTCCACCTGCGGTTGGGGAACCGATCTGAGACCGCCCCGTTAACCTGCACCCGGGCTGATGGAGTAGAGAAAAGGAGGCCCACTAATGCACGGAACCGCGGCCCGAGCCCCACCCACGCAAGGACACAGCGCAGGTACGACCAATCTACTGTGTCATATGCCTTTTCAAAGTCCACCAACAGAAGCACCAGTGGAGGGGTGAGAAGGGCCCTGTGAGCCAGAGCCACGTGCAAGCGGCTAATATAGTTCCGGGTACTTCTGGCAGGCATGAAACCGCACTGGTCCTGGTGAACCAACGCGGGCAGCACCCTCTTCAGTCTCCGGGCCAATACTATGGAGAAAATCTTGAGCTCTGTACTGAGGAGCGATATGGGGCGGTAAGCTGAGCAGTCCCGCAAGGGGGGCCTAGTCTTTGGGATCACCACAATAGTGGCCTGATCCAAGTCTGGGGGAAGCCCCCTGTGTTTTCAGCTTCCTCAGACATTGCCAGAAGGTGGGGGGCCAAAGTGTCCCGGAACCTCGTGTAAAACTCAGCAGGAAACCCATCCAGACCAGGCGTCTTCCCCATCGCCAGCTCTGTCATTGCTGCCTCAACCTCCTCTAAGCTGAGAGGCTTGTCAAGCTCACGCCTCTCCACGTCAGAAACAGTGGGGAGGGTCACTTCCATCAACAATGGAGCCTCAATCTCAGCAAGGGGTCTAGGCTGCTCCTCTTAAAGTCTCCGATAATAGGCAGCGAAGCTCTGCGCAATCTCACTTGGGGTCCGCGAAACAGCACCTGAGTAGTCAACGATCTCCGAGACCACCCTGTCTACCATCGGCCTAGTGGCGATCCTATGCAGGAGCTTGCCATTTTTGTCTCCCCAGCCGTACACACAGGCTACGGAGGCTCACCACATATGTTTCGAGGTCTAAAGAATTATGTGCTTAATTTCCTCTCGGACCAAGGCCAACGGCTGCGTGACCTCCACACCCGCCATTCCCTTGCCCGGAGGAGCTGCCTGGCATGACCCCTGACAGTGGCCTTACAGGCCCCCCAAAGGTGCCCGGTGACGCCACAGATCCCAGGTTATGCGTAAAAAACTCAGAGAGACGATCGCCCAATTCCTGGGTGTACTCGCCGTCCTGCAGACACCAGGCCTTGAGTCGCCACATCGGTCGCCGTCCGGGGTCCCCTCCGTCGAGACAAAGGAGAAGTGGTGCATGGTCCGATACCCCATGAGGAAGGATCTTCACACCCGTGACTCAGGGTACATCGAAGGCAGGTGCTTGAAAGAGATCAATTTGCGCATGTGCTGCGCAGCCAACGTATGGTTATACTGCCGCAAACGGGGGTGCCAAACCCGCCACCGGTCGCAAAGACCCAGACCTTCCATCTATCTTCGTAAACCGGATGCCCCCACCCTGCAACTCGAGGACGGGGGCCCACTGAAATCAACCCTCGGGGTCTACTACAGAGTTAAAATCCCCTCCCAGCATGGTCAGACCCGGGGGAAGTCCTGCCACCACCTCCCCAAGGGACACCAAGAACCGCTCTCGCACCCCTGGAGGGGCGTAAACACTCAGGAGATTACTCGGGTGTCCTCCAAGCAAACCGGACACCACCACGTATTGCCCTTGCGGGTTGGACTGGGAATCTGCTACCACCAGCGGCAAGGAACGGTGCAGCAAGACCGCCACTCCTCTCGAGACTCTGTCATACCCCCCCTCATAAGCATCGGCACCTAGTACCCAACAGATGGGTTTCCTGGAACAGAACCACAGACGGGATAGACCTGCGGATAGAGGAAAAAAACGCGGACCGCTTAATTTTATCCAAGAGCCCATTTACATTCCATGAGAGGACCCGTTTAGACTGTTCAAGCATAGGTACGTGTGTGATGGCTTCCCATGAAGTGCCCCTACTTTAGCCTCCCTGTGTGACCAGTAGACCCAACATAGAAAAACATAATACATGCCCAACCATAGGCAACAGTGTATGAACAATCCCACCATGCCCCCCAACTGCCCCCTCCCCATACTTCCAACCCCGAAGCATCTGTCACCTAAAACTGTAAATACAGAGTGTCAACAGTAAGCGTGGAGTGGTGGATCCCTCCTGCATGTCGGAGAATTGCTATACGGCCCTCTGCTGCCCTGAGTCAAGTGTCGTACAGACATCGACGCCCATACCCTCTCCTTCAGCGCAGAGCTCCAAGAGATCAGCCACAAGAAATCCGTGGGGGCTGACTGAGGTGTTCGCTCTCCTGGGCCGACACCTGACCCTTGCAGCCCTGGCCCTCCAGCATAGCCCCATCCACAGGCTGGCTCGGGCCTTCCCTGGTGTCCCCCGTCGACCATCATCGCAGGCTGCTCCGCCTCCTCCTGCGGGACCAGGTCCGCCTGCGCCCCCCCCGTACTCCGGAGGAGCCACCTGCGAATGGGCACCCACCTCTCCACTCCCAACCTGGGAGAGTTTCTCCGGGCCATCCGGTGCTCCTCCGTAAGCCAGTCCCAAGCCGCCTCCAGGGACTCAAAGAAGAAGGATTTTCCGTCATGGAGAACCTTGAGGCGAGCAGGGAAAAGGAGCATATAGGTCAACTTCATCGCCCGGAGCTTCTGTTTGACCCCTTCATATGATCGCTTCCTGGCCTGCACCTCCTAGGTGTAGTCGGAGAATATGAGAATCTTTTGGTTGGCCGACAAAGGTCCGGGTGCGCCCTCAGCTCCCGAAGGATGACGTCTCAGTCCTTGAAGTTGAGGAACCGCATGATGATTGGCCTCCGAGGGCCGCCTGGCGGGGGCTGGGGCACCAGGGCCCTAAGCGCACGTTCAATGGCGAACCAGGGGGAGAGTTTCTGGTCGGGGACCCACAACTTTATCCAACTCTCCAAGAATTCAATTGCGCACCCTTCCTCTGCGTATTCTGGAAACCCCACAAAACGCAGGTTATTGCGTCTGGCTCGATTTTCTGCGTCCTCCTCTCTGTGATGCAGCTTACCTGTATGCGTTTGCAACTGAACAACCTTGACTGTAAGATCTGCGATCTCGTCTTCGGCCTGGGAAAAGGTCTTCCACCTCCTTGATACGACCCACCGCAGTCCGCAGATCTTGCCGCAGAAGGCCCACGTCCTCATGCACCTCTCCGACCTTGGTCTCGGCAGCCAACTGCGAGGATTGGATGGCCTGCAGGATGGTGTGGACCCCATCGGTCGCCGTCGCCTCGGAGGTCGAGGCGCCCACCTCCCGCGGGGATGTCTGTTTGGCAAAGTGGTCAATACGCTGCTGGGACGCTGGAGGCTGCTTACTTGCTTTGTCCTTCCCCATCGCGGTCTCCGGACCAGTAGCCGCGATACACGCAGAATTCTGCCCAAGGCCCTGGTCGGAGCCCCAGGGGCCACCACAGAGTCAGACCCGGCTCACCTGGATGTACAAAAAGATGCCCGCCCGGGCTAAAGGCGCCCCCCCTGGGGGCCCGGGGACCACTCTGGGTCGGTCCGGGCGGCCACAGACCTCTCGGGCCTACTCCTCTCCGCACTGGCAACAATACGACAGGCGTGGGTCCCAACTCAGGTCCCAGCCAACAGCTGCGTCCCTCTTCTCGCAGCAGCTGCTGCCCCGCTCACCCCTGCGCCTCACTCCGCTCCGGTGTCTTCAGGGCACTGCAGCTGATTCCGCTGCCCAATTGGGCCACCACTGCACCTTCCCTTCCGCACAGCTGTGGGCCTGAAAGCCCTCACTCCTGACCCCAGACCGGCAGCCACCAATTCAGCACTCCGCCTACCCTCCACTGGTGCTCCAGCGGGGCCCTCATATGCCTAGGTGGGTACCAGGCACTGATGCTTCAGGGGCCCGACCACACCCCGCGGCATGGGGCCCCACTCGCCAGTCCGTGCGTGGGCCTCAACCCCGGCCCCCATCCTCGCTCCGGGAGAGGGGGAGGAAGAGGGGAAGCCCAGGCACCCCCGGGACTTCCTCCTTCTCACGCTACCACGTAGGGGATGCCCAGGAGCAGGCACGATCCTCCGCTCCCCTCCCTCGGGCAGCGCTGCTCATGAAGCCCCCCTCTCCTAGGGGGGCCGCCAACCCAACTCACCGGGTGCAGGCGACCAAGCCTGGCAAACTGAGCAGGGGGGCCCGATCACGCACGCAGCGCGGGCCTCAAATCCTCCGCCGTCAGGCCTTTTGCTCCCCGGCCGCGGCTCAGGCCGCGTCCCGTGGCACGGTAAGGCTTCCTCACCACCTCCCCCGGCTGGAGGAGGTGATTATCTGCAGCCCGATCCCGATTTGCGGCACCCCTCCCACACGGGATGCTGCTCCGAAGTACTCCTGCGCTGCCCGGGAGGCCGCCGCTCCCCGGACAGGAACACTGCGAGCCAGCGGGCCTCTCCCGCAGGCCCCAGGCGCCGGCCCCAGGCCGAGAGGCCAGACACACCCCCTGGCCTCCCGTGCGGGGTTCCGGCCTGCTGCTCACCCCCGCCGCTCCCCCAACTCACAGGGTGCTGGCCAGGGCCCAGAAAAGTCCCAGGGCGACCGGGCCGAACAGGGCGGAAGACGGAGGTGTCCAGAGCACTCCTAGAGTGCGACCGTCATCTTGGCGTCCTTAGCCACGCCCCCAAGCCTTCACTTTTAATCAAATGGGAAACCCCTTTGAAGCTCAATTGGTCAACCCCCACTGGAGGCAACAAATCCTCTAGTTCATATGTTCAAACCAGCCCAATGAAGTTGTTATCCTAACCCAAAGGAGGAACCCTCACAAACCACAGTCCCATAAGACCCCCATGAGGCAGCAAGATTCCCCATGCAGACAGTAAACCACTTTCCAAGCGGGAACGAAAAAGGAAGCATAAAAGTTTAAATAAACCACTGAGGTCCACGCAATAGTTCATTGGAATATAAAACTTTTTTCCCCATTTTTAGGCCAAAGACAAACACCCAAGATCTCCATCAAGCAAAACATTTAGCAACTACTAACTAGCTGCACAAGACACCACAATGTAACCCATCCCTAACACAGGTTACCTTTGGCACAGTGGACCAACAAACCCCCCAGTTGACCACCAAAGCCATGCAGCAGCTCATCTAACCAAATAAAGGAGCAGCAGACGGAGCTGAAGAGGAGAAGTAGCCAAGACCAACAGTTTCCAGCGCCATCAATTGCTGGGAGACAGCGCAAGATACCTCTACAAATCCAATGATAACCAACTCAATGGTAGCACTACACAGCCCCCAACTAGACAGCCATCTAGATGCACCACAAAATAAGTGTTAGAAATTGGGTCTTTGGTTGACAGTCAGGTTACCCCCTGTTCAAGCAAGGACCCTCACTCTAGTCAGGGTAAAAGAGAATCACCCTCAGCTAACCCCTGCTTACCCCTTTGGTAGCTTGGCAGAGCAGTAGGCTTAACTTCAGAGTTCTAGGTGTAAAGTATTTGTACCAACACACAGAGTAACTTAATGAAAACACAACAAAATGACACAACACCAGTTTAGAAAATAGGAAATATTTATCTAAACAAAACAAGACCAAAACAACAAAAATCTGACAAACACAAGTCAAGTTATGAATTTTTAAAGATTAAACTAAAACATATTGCTTAGAAACACAAAATGCTTCGATGAGGTGTTAACACGGCGTCGTGACGGAGTCGTTCCCAACAAGCCGGCACCAGCGGCGCCGGACACGGAGTTGCGTAGACCCCCAAGTACAGTACCTTTTTGTGAAGAGTGAAAACAAGTCGATGCGCAAAGTCGGGGTTAGCGGCGTCTGTGCGAAACATTGAATCTGCGCACTTCGAGTGGCGTCGGTCACGACGTGGTGCAGCGACATCCACGGAGTCGCGGACTTCAGCGGGACTGCAGCGGCGTCGGGCCTGCGAAGGTCGTTGCGTTCCAACAAAGATCACGGAGTCGGTTGCAGGTGCCGTCACTGGATTCAGCTGCGGCGTCGGTCTGAAGTTGTCTGAAGTCGATATCCTTGGATTTCCACCAGCTTTCCTTTCAAGGGCCTAGGGACTAGATAGGGCACCACTTGTCAAAGCAGGAGTCTCTCCAGAGACTCCAGGTGCTGGCAGAGAGAAGTCTTTGCTGTCCCTGAGACTTCAAACAACAGGAGGCAAGCTCTAAATCAAGCCCTTGGAGATTTCTTCACAAGATGGAAGGCACACAAAGTCCAGTCTTTGCCCTCTTACTCTGGCAAAAGCAGCAACTGGAGTATGCTCCACAAAGCACAGTCACAGGCAGGGCAGCACTTCGCCTCAGCTCTTCAGCTCTTCTCCAGGCAGAGGTTCCTCTTGATGTCCAAAAGTGATCTAAAGTCTGTGGTTTTGGGTGCCCTTCTTATACTCAATTTCTTCTTTAAAGTAGGCCAACTTCAAAGTAAAGTCTCTTTTGAATGTGAAATCCTGCCTTGCCCAGGCCAGGTTCCAGACACTCACCAGGGGTCGGAGACTGCATTGTGTGAGGCCAGGCACAGCCCTTTCGGGTGTAAGTGACCATTACTCCCCTCCCATCTAGCACAGATGGCTCATCAGGAAATGCAGACTACACCCCAGCTCCCTTTGTGTCACTGTCTAGTGTGAGGTGCAACCAGCCCAACTGTCAAACTGACCCAGACAGGGAGTCCACAAACAGGCAGAGTCACAGAAATGGTATAAGCAAGAAAATGCTCACTTTCTAAAAGTGGCATTTTCAAACACAGAATCTTAAAATCAACTTTATTAAAAGATGTATTTTTAAATTGTGAGCTCAGAGACCCCAAACTCCACATGTACATCCGCTCCCAAAGGGAATCTACACTTTAATCAGATTTAAAGGTAGCCCCCATTTTAACCTATGAGATGGACAGGCCTTGCAACACTGAAAAACGAATTTAGCAATATTTCACTGTCAGGACATATAAAACACATTATTATATGTCCCACCTTAACCATACACTGTACCGTGCCCTTGGGGCTACCTAGGGCCTACCTTAGGGTGCCTTACATATAAGAAAAGGGAAGGTTTAGGCCTAGCAAGTGGGTACAATTGCCAAGTCGAATTTACAGTTAAAAGTGCACACAGACACTGCAATGGCAGGTCTGAGACATGATTACAGATCTACTTATGCGAGTGGCACAACTAGTGCTGCAGGCCCACTAGTAGCATTTGATTTACAGGCCCTGGCACCTCTAGTGCACTTTACTAGGGACTTACTAGTAAATCAAATATGCCAATCATGGATAAACCAATTACATACAATTTTACACAGAGAGAATATGCACTTTAGCACTGGTTAGCAGTGGTAAAGTGCTCAGAGTTCAAAAGCAAACAGCAACAGGTCAGAAAAAATTAGGAGGCAGGAGGCAAAAAGATTGGGGATGACCCTGCATAAGCAAAAAAGTCCAACAATAAGCAATTAAATGTACTGTATACTACCATCTCACAGGTGCAACATGACCCTCGGCTGACCATCAAAAATATATGACAGTCTGCATCACCACAGAAGGGGACAGCAGAACTTTCGGGAGAGGAGGGACAGGCAAGCCCACGGTGCTGGTTTTCCACCAATCAGAGAGGACTCCAACAAAGTTTGCTTGGGGTCTCTCTTCAAAAAATGCAGGACTTAAGGGATACAAATGCTGACCAAGAACCTGAGGAACATATAACATTTAATTCTTCCTTAGTCCAAATCCTTCATGTACAAATACACAGCTCCTATTCTACCCAGAATATGAATCAAAAGGCCAGTGAAACATCTTGAACAGAGGCAACAAGGTGACACTGCTTCATTCCCTCTCTGACATTGCTTCATTCCCTTTCTGACATGGAGTACATTGTGTCCCAGGAAATACTGTAAATTCAATTTCTTCCATGACAAGGAAAGCAGGAAAAAGAACCATATTGAGATAGTGGGCTTCCCCAACAATAACCCAGTTATTTCTAGCAAGAAAGTGGCAGTTTAGAGAAAATGGAGAATCAAAGTAATGGAATACCTGAACAACTCATACTCTGCTCCCCTGGCTTGGCACACAGTTCCGAAACAAGAATGTCCTCCCACCCAACAACATGAAAAAGCACACATTTCATCTTGAAGAGCAGGAAAGGTCAAAACTTCATATTAAATATCACCACTCCCGCTCATCGATTGACAATCAACATAACCAATGCAGAAAAATATTCAAAAACACATCACACCCTCTTATTTGGTGAGCACAAGTTTTGCAACTGAGAACAGATGCACCTGTATTAGAGGGAGCACACATTGTGACACTTGAGCATGACCAGAGAAACCTTGACCCTAGCGGCTCATTTTAGTGGTGGCTTCCAGCAATTTTATCAATGTCTTGGGGAAATTGAAGACTAAGGTGAGGGTGATAGGGGTGTACCTATAAGTCAATCTGTGCATGGAATGCTAGTGGCCTGAAATACATTTTAAACAATGTGAGGTTTTAGCTCCCCTCCAGTAGTAAGAAGTACTTGCCCTCCAGGAAACCAGAGCACTTGATTCAACATCTTTGATTAGCTTCATTAAGCACCACAGCCCACCGAGAAAGAGCAAGTAGACCAAAAGGAGGTATTCCAACCTAAATCCCATCTATCCCAGTCTTAAAAGCCAACAAATTAGCATTGGAATGACCCTGGGTACTGCCGGTTTTGCTTGACAACCCGATGCAAATGCCGATCATCAAATTGTTAATATTGATGTCTACACGGACCCGCTTAGAAAGCAAAAACATGAATATATCACCAAACTACAGTTGATTAGCAAGGATATTATAATGGAAAACCCTCAAAATTTCTGTGGGTCCATGATCGACAAGATAATAACATTGTACTGTAACATACCTTATCAAGTTAAACCAGACCCAACTAATAAAGATCACTTGGGTGATACATTTACCAACCATTGTACATTTCTTGTTCTAAGGGTGCTCAGTGATCACTTCAAGGAAGACTAACCTCCTAGTTTCACACACAGCACAGCAAGCTCTAAATAAGCAATTGACTACATCCTGGTGAATGGGCCACTACTTGTGCACATTGAAAAATTCCACATTGAGCCTCAGACCGAACATGATCACTGTTCAAAACACATTGAAATCAACCTAGGTATACTATCCCATATGGCCACACATTTCCTGAGCACTCCTCCACGTACATTGAATTTGACAATATTGCACTGGACCAATACCCTAACAGAGTACATCGAGCCCACAATAGAAGCTTTCCTAGCCCATCCCACAACCACCACTAAAAAACAGGTAAACTAGTGGGAGAGTTTAGCAAAAACTCTGCACGTGCACTAAAAACCAGCAGCGTTTAAAGTTCTCTGGCTGATACACAACAAGTATAGATCCTTTTGACTCCCTTCAACATTAAAAACTTTTAAAAGGCCCTTAATAAAGAATTGCGCCAGTCGACCCGTAAGTCCTCAAATTCAGTACTTACAAATAAGGTCAGGCTTCTATGGAACAAAGTCTGGCAGCTTAAAAAAGACAGCACAAACTTATTTTAGCCCAAACTGCTTCACACCTTTAAAAGTAACATACCAAAAGATTATGTGGAATAATCAACAAATTAGAAAAAGGAAATTTTGGAGCACAGAAGGCTAACATCCCGAAGATATTTGGGTTGCTCACACATGCAAATCTCGGCCACTCTGAGGGTGCATCACCACTGGACAATGCATCAATAACCCAGGTTCCAATTGCAACACCTAACCCAGGTATGGAGGCTGAGATGGATGCATCACCAAAGGAGAATGCACTAACAGTTCAGAACAAAATTGCAACTCTCAACCTCCATACAGAGGCTCAAGCGGAGCACATCATCAACAAAAGCAGGGCAGATGGAGCAACCAGCCCCAGTGGACTTCCATGGGCATTATTCAAAACAAATACAGCGTTATGGGTCAAAAATATTAACACCGCTCTGCAAGCACACCATAATTACAAGCCAGATCCTGGACTCTTGACAAGATGTATTCATATATTCTGTTTTCAAGGGAAGAAGCCCCTCAAATCTGGGAAATTATCTGACAAATCTCCCTCTTTGATAGCAATGCCAAATATTATGGATCTGGAGATCTGGGCATCTGACATCTGCCTTGTGCCCAAAAACCGACTGGTTTCAGAAAAGGAATGGGCACCAGATTCAACCTAATGACCATCTCCCTTATACTCATTAAAAGTAAAACCAACTACACCCTTTTCTACCTCTGTTTTATACATTTCAATACCGTGTTCGACTCTGTACCTAGATCGCTCTTGAGGGAAAAACTAAGGCCACTTGGGATCCCTCATCGAGCTACCCACAAAAACATGGGTTTGCATGAAGGTGTGGGACGGGGTCCTGGTCTCCAGAAAAATTTAGACCTACACCAGTTTGAAACAGGGGTATGTCTTGGTTCCGCAAATCTATTCTTGGCAGAGCTGGTAGTATTCCTAAAAGACATCAGGGCCCATCCCCATTCCAAAACAAGCATAGAACATCAGGGGAGCATGTTCTATACAGACAATCTCCTTTTACAAAGTCAAACAAGAATAGACCTCCATTGACTACTAAACATCCTACAACTCTATATTGCCAGGAGCTAAGTGGAGGTGAATCTACAAAAAACTAAAATATTGATTATGGGGAACAAAATTAAAAAAATCAATACAAGTGCTTGGGTGTTTTGATTGACAGCCATGGTAACTTTCAACCCCAAAACCTATACATCAGAAACAGGCCTGGAGGACTTCAATTACTTCTGGAACACTGGCAACATCCTTGCCCGGGCCATCATTTACTCCAATCCTAGAAGTAATAAGGGCAAAACTAATGCTGACTCTCTCTTCGGGCCTAAAGCCATACAAGGCAGGGATTCACTTATTCTTGAAAGCTTGGTTGCCAGCACTTACAGGAAGGTCTTCAGAATAATGTGCAGAGCTTCCCTAGCTCAAATCAGGCTGGAATTTGGGACTACCAGACAAACCATATCAAGCCAGGGTTCATATGTAAAGACCTGAGACAAACTCTGTAGCTCCAAGCCTGGCTCATTAAACCGCCCTTATGGTTGGAAATTGCAAATCAAGGTCCGTAATCCCTGGCCAGGGCTTTTCTCAACAAGGTGATCACATTTTTGCAACTCACGAATTTCTGAGCAATATTGGTTCCCCTTTACTATCTTCAAAGTTGTAACCAACAAGGCCATGCGGCAGCTCTCCTTTATTAATCATAAAAAGCAAGCAACCAGACAAGGAAGCCGGACTTTTTCACAGTTATAGATTTAATGTGAGAACATGGATTTTCCAAGCGAGAGACAGGAAGGGGTGCTGCCATTAGAAAGGTAACGCACGTACACAAAGCTTTTGCTTTGCGGGTTTGTGTGTAAATGTTCACATTGGTTTTCACATCTAATTTGAGCAGCTACTGTTTGTGTCAATAAAGACTTGAATTATTGTACCAGTTGGACACGCAAATCAGCCAAACCCCTAGGGCCTTTTTATATATTGTGCACTTGTGGTGCAGCGGGCATATGTGGTCGCTTTGTGCACCCCCTGAGCACATTAGTATAAGCAGAGGCTTATGCATCCCCTTCAGTAATACTGATAGCACTGCCCCCCCTTGTAGTGCCAGCATTATCATGAGAGGACATTCTCTCATATGCCTGGGGACATTGTCCCATGCAAATGAGGGAATCTGTTAGCCTCTGCACCTGCGCAATATAATGTGGGCTCAGAGGCAAACATGCTCCTAGGAAACTCCCTGAAAGAGCGTCACAAAAGCTGGTGGACTTTCAGTGCATATCCTATTGGCAGCCCCCTAGAGGAAAGAAAGGTTGTCACATGGTCTCCCCAGACACCCCCCTGTGGGCAGGTGTAGTCCATCACTGCACCTGCCTGCTAAGGGATCTCTCTCCCCTCCTCAAAGTGCAGGTGGCATGCTGACTGTACTGTGAACCATGGTGCGGCTTTGAAGCAGCTGCTCCTCACTTCATTTCCATGCACTGCCTTGAGGACAGCACGAGTTCTCAGCTGCCTTGGGGGTAGCGCATTCTTTGTAATACGGTGCACTGTCCTTGTTTGCATACAGTGCACCTTCTGAAAGGTGTGCTGTGGCACAAACAGGGAACGTGAGCCATATACATAATACAACCCCTAGTGAATCATTTCTGCTTGTGGTTGCCGGTTGTGACCATCAATACTCATCGATTGGGCACCCTGACATCATTTTCATTACCCAACTTCGACTAGAAAACAAAAGAGGAAAGCAGAAAAGGGGATAGGGCGGCAAAATGTGAAAAAGGGAAGATGGAGGGATGAAATAGGGCCTTCAAGAATGATACGAAGAAGAAGGAACAATAGGGTGGTGAAAAGACAAGAAATGGACTGGTATCAAAATTAGGCATTATCTGTATACAGGTCCCCCAGCATCATTATTGTCATTGATAGGCTCCTGAGAAAATCTTTGGGCATCTGCACTTACTCTTTTTTTTGTTTGCTCTTTTTTTTTAATTTATCTTGTTTAAATTAAGTACTACAAAAACTCATGCATGTCATTTGAGGGTCACAAGGGGCCATAATTGCAAACCCTACCTGCCCCTTGCGACGCCCTAGGCTCAGGTTGGAAATGGTTGAACCAGGGCATTTGTGACTGAAAATAAAAACAGCTTTCCAGCTTTGTTGCACTTCCTGGGGGACAAGCCAAATTTGAAATTTGCAACTGTTTCAGTATGTCTCATCAGCTAATGAGTTTTACCATTAGCTGCCAAGTTTTTAATTTGCTTATGTGCAACTCTCCATTATTTCAGTGTGCTTAGATGTGTCTTTTAATTGTTTTATGTGTAATACTAAGTACCATTTCATTGCAAGTTAAATCAAACAAGTGTGCCTTAGTAATGATACAAATTTCGCAAATGGGCAGGACAACACGAGGCACGAGTATGAAAGAATTTTGAGATCACAAACACAGCAAAGCACAAAAATCACTGGATGTGCGATCTTAATCCATATTTTATATCTCCAAAACCCATTTTAAGAGTTTGATTTTTTTTCTGACTTGTAAAGTGAGTTTGCAACCTATACCAAATTGCAGTTTGGCAGTGGTGTGAAAGGGTTATTCTTTCTGAAATTTGATCTGAAATCACAATGGTAACTCCGAATATGGCCATGTAACATGTCTATGATCATGGAATTGCCCCCTCTATGCCATCCTGGCATAGTTGGCACAATCCCATGATCCCAGTGGTCTGTAGCACAGACCCTGGTACTGCCAAACTGCCCTTCCTGGGGTTTCACTGCAGCTGCTGCTGCTGCCAACCCCTCAGACAGGCATCTGCCCTCCTGGGGTCCAGCCAGGCCTGGCCCAGGATGGCAGAACAAAGAACTTCCTCTGAGAGAGGGTGTGACACCCTCTCCCTTTGGAAAATGGTGTGAAGGCAGGGGAGGAGTAGCCTCCCCCAGCCTCTGGAAATGCTTTGTTGGGCACAGAGGTGCCCAATTCTGCATAAGCCAGTCTACACCGGTTCAGGGACCCCTTAGCCCCTGCTCTGGCGCGAAACTGGACAAAGGAAAGGGGAGTGACCACTCCCCTGACCTGCACCTCCCCTGGGAGGTGTCCAGAGCTCCTCCAGTGTGCTCCAGACCTCTGCCATCTTGGAAACAGAGGTGCTGCTGGCACACTGGACTGCTCTGAGTGGCCAGTGCCACCAGGTGACGTCAGAGACTCCTGCTGATAGGCTCCTTCAGGTGTTAGTAGCCTATCCTCTCTCCTAGGTAGCCAAACCCTCTTTTCTGGCTATTTAGGGTCTCTGTCTCTGGGGAAACTCTAGATAACGAATGCATGAGCTCAGCCGAGTTCCTCTGCATCTCCCTCTTCACCTTCTGATAAGGAATCGACCGCTGACCGCGCTGGAAGCCTGCAAATCTGCAACATAGTAGCAAAGATGACTACTGCAACTCTGTAACGCTGATCCTGCCGCCTTCTCGACTGTTTTCCTGCTTGTGCATGCTGTGGGGGTAGTCTGCCTCCTCTCTGCACCAGAAGCTCCGAAGAAATCTCCCGTGGGTCGACGGAATCTTCCCCCTGCAACCGCAGGCACCAAAAAGCTGCATTTCCGGTCCCTTGGGTCTCCTCTCAGCACGACGAGCGAGGTCCCTCGAATCCAGCGACACCGTCCAAGTGACCCCCACAGTCCAGTGACTCTTCAGCCCAAGTTTGGTGGAGGTAAGTCCTTGCCTCACCTCGCTGGGCTGCATTGCTGGGAACCGCGACTTTGCAAGCTACTCCGGCCCCTGTGCACTTCCGGCGGAAATCCTTCGTGCACAGCCAAGCCTGGGTCCACGGCACTCTAACCTGCATTGCACGACTTTCTAAGTTGGTCTCCGGCGACGTGGGACTCCTTTGTGCAACTTTGGCGAGCACCGTTTCACGCATCCTCGTAGTGCCTGTTTCTGGCACTTCTCCGGGTGCTACCTGCTTTAGTGAGGGCTCTTTGTCTTGCTCGACATCCCCTCTCTCTTCAGGTCCAATTTGCGACCTCCTGGTCCCTCCTGGGCCCCAGCAGCGTCCAAAAACGCCAAACTCATGATTTGCGTGTAGCAAGGCTTGTTGGCGTCCATCCGGCGGGAAAACACTTCTGCACGACTCTCCAAGGCGTGCGGGATCCATCCTCCAAAGGGGAAGTCTCTAGCCCTTGTCGTTCCTGCAGTATTCACAGTTCTTCAGCCTAGTAAGAGCTTCTTTGCACCAACCGCTGGCATTTCTTGGGCATCTGCCCATCTCCGAGCTGCTTGTGACTTTTGGACTTGGTCCCCTTGTTCCACAGGTACCCTCAGTCAGGAATCCATCGTTGTTGCATTGCTGATTTGTGTTTTCCTTGCATTTTCCCTCTAACACGACTATTTTGTCCTTAGGGGAACTTTAGTGCACTTTGCACTCACTTTTCAGGGTCTTGGGGAGGGTTATTTTTCTAACTCTCACTATTTTCTAATAGTCCCAGCGACCCTCTACAAGGTCACATAGGTTTGGGGTCCATTCGTGGTTCACATTCCACTTTTGGAGTATATGGTTTGTGTTGCCCCTATCCCTATGTTTCCCCATTGCATCCTATTGTAACTATACATTGTTTGCACTGTTTTCTAAGACTATACTGCATATTTTTGCTATTGTGTATATATATCTTGTGTATATTTCCTATCCTCTCACTGAGGGTACACTCTAAGATACTTTGGCATATTGTCATAAAAATAAAGTACCTTTATTTTTAGTATAACTGTGTATTGTGTTTTCTTATGATATTGTGCATATGACACTAAGTGGTACTGTAGTAGCTTCACACGTCTCCTAGTTCAGCCTGAGCTGCTCTGCTAAGCTACCATTATCTATCAGCCTAAGCTGCTAGACACCCTATACACTAATAAGGGATCACTGGGCCTGGTGCAAGGTGCAAGTACCCCTTGGTACTCACTACAAGCCAGTCCAGCCTCCTACAATGGCATGTGTGAATGGTTTGTGACTAGAGTTCTGGTCACAAACCATTGAACTGTTACTGAGCCCTCGAAGGAGGCTGTAACTTATTAGCAAAGGGGAAGTGGTCTTCTTGGGGCCTATTCCACATTGGGAATCGGGTTGACAGCCTCAGTGAGAGTAGGTAGTGACCCACTGCCTGCTCTCCTTGATGCTTTCCCAAACGGTTTTTTTTTGTTTTAAAGCAGCACCAGGTCCTTAAGGAACATGCGCTGCGTTAGGAAAAAACAAACAATTTCCATTTAGTAATGCATACACACAGTTGCAAATTCTGACCTGCCTAATTAATATTAATTAGGCAGGTCATCCAGCGACCCAATACTGAATTTCCAAACTGACCTTAATGTACATAGCTTGGTTTGTCCTTTCTTGTTTACAGTTCAGCTTCTCTGCTAGCGCTGGGGCGCTTCTTAGGAAGCAGCTGTGCGTTGCTTAAATGTAAATGAATTGAAATAATGACCGCGCCTGGAATGTTAGTACATCTGGCAAATGGTGTTTTGTGATTTGTATGGGAAGTGTTAGTAATTTTGCTGCTGCCTGGCTGTTAGCAGCTACATCACGCAGTTTCACTCATCAGAGTGTATGTAGACTAATGCAAAGTAATTGATGTTACTGCAGTAAAGAGGTCTATGCATGGCACCTAGTAATACATATTTGTCACCTGTGGTGCCTGAATGAGGATGATGGAAACTCAGGGTCAGCCTTAACCACTACTGCCACTCTAGGTGCTCATGCCGGTTGAGGGGAGGTCATGTGGTTGTCTGCTGTCCACATGGGATCATAGTCACCAATGAGCTCTGTGTGTGATGAACTAGATGCTCAGCCTGGTGCACTCTCTGAACTGTATTTCTGGGTGGCAGAGAGTCACTCCGACCCATCCCTAGGACAGGATCTGCAGAAAATCCAGGAGCCCGACACAGTGCACCCCTATATCTTACTGACTCCAGAAGAACATCCAGATTCAGGGGCCACTGGTTTAGTCTGCCTAACCTGAAACCTCTCCCCTTCACATGAGCAGAAAGAGAGCTCCTGATGACCCAGCAGCTGGTAGCATGAGAAGCTAGTGCCTATGACTCAAACCACTGCACAACCACTGATGCTTCTTTGGGATGCAGAATGACTATGCAGCTCGCAGATAAGACGTGCTACTGCTGCTCTTGCATGTACATGTCCCTAATTGAGCTGGGTCCTCTCAAGTAAGGGAGAGGTGGAGGGCAGGGCTTCCAGCTTGATCACTGTTGTCCTGCAGAGGATGAGTTTGAGAGCAAGTTGCTGGCAACTGTCAGTGATTTCATACAGAGAAGCATATTTGGGTCCATACATGTACGCCCCCATAAAATTATTTCTTAGTTTGCACAGACTTTTCCTTGTGGAAGCTTGGCAATGCTGGTTGTCGACTGTTCCCACTGACCACAGTCCTCAGATGATGGAAGCCCTCATTGTTAATAAGGTAGATGCTCCACTCCTCAAGAGTTATTTCCTCTTCTATCAATGTGACATAGGCAGCTTTATTTACTCAGTTGGGACTGCGCAGAGATCTTCAGTCCCTGCAGTGATGTGGGCAAATTAATCCAATTTGTTAGTCTAACCCAAGAGGTGTGTTCATACTTGGACATTGGGGGCTGTAATTGAACATTGAAGCTCTAATTGTGCAGCATTGGCTAATGATGGCTGACTCTCAGTATGTACTGGCTGAATTACAGACATCATTGCAGCACTGTTGGTACATGTCTAATAACTACAATAGACTTTTACCTCCCCTGACAACTTTTTAGATATTTTATTAATCCTGAACATATAGTGTAATTTTGCCTTTATTGTAATTTTGTTTATTTTGGTGATGCCACTTCCTGTGATATCATGAGGGTCAAAATGACATGACATCACTTCCTATTATGCAACTAGAAGTGTGGTTACATGATGCCACTTTCTGGGATGTAATCATTGGTCAAGGCATGCAATGTTACTTCTGCAACCCATGTCATTTTCGTGCATTGACGTCCGTGCAAAAACTCAAATTTCACAGAGGAAATAAGATACAAATACATATTTCAGATGTGTTTGCACCAAAAACCTGACAATAATTGACAACATTCCGGAAGGAAGGGTGAAAACCCGCAGCATACCTCTCAGCTCATCATTTTAGGCATGTAAATTCTGTCCTAGGGAATTTCAAACTTGCTCACTCGCCAGCCTCCTGTCTTCATCCACCTTGCTGCTGGGTGCTACAGACTCCAACAGCATTGGTTCCGAAAACTCTGCATAGAAGAATAAGATCTTTTTTTCTAAAGAACGTCTCTGTGCACTCTTAATAAAAGAAATTACCATTCAATGCATCCACCCAGTGGAAGGAAGACTGATTTATCCGTCTTGTATGGATTCAAACTCATGCCTGAAGTTCACCACTTTAATCAGATGAGGAGACATTCAGCTCAGTAAGCCATCTATTAGCCACCCAGACAAAAGTATGCAGCAGGACAGAGCCTGTGTATATAAATAACACTACCTTCTAAAGTATACCATCACACTTGAACTTTGTTTATCATGTGTGCCTTAAACATGGTTATTCAAATACATGGCTGAAAGATAGAATAATGAAGTGTTAGGCGAAAAGAATCAGGAGTCGCCTGCTGAAATGGAAAGCATCACCTGCTAAACTGCTGCAAAATGTTCTAGTGTAGGCCAGGACGTACCACAACGTATCATACATTTGTTTTTGTTACTCAGGCCTTCTATTACCGTGATACACAATATCAGAGGCCCAATCACATAAACCGAGTCAGTGAGTGCTAAAGTAAAACCTAGGGCCAGAATACAAAACATCTTTTACTGGCATTATTTCATGTCCTTGGTTAAAAGTTAAGGCAATGTCTGCTGAATACACCTTTTACCACCGTATTATCAAAACAGACCTCTGGAGATGTTAATGTAGGCCAATACAGTTTGCTGACATTTGTTGTATGACATTTTATTGTCTAGATTTTTTCTAGGTTCCCCGGAAGCCATCTAAACCAGAGTCTAAACAGTGTGCTTTCATCATGCTGTGCCCTATGTCCTAACTATGCCTTAATTTAAAGGACCCATAATCCATCTGGCCTGCCATGGAAATGGGGATGCTGTAGGCACGGGGGCAGAAAGACTGTTGAGTGTTTAGGGGTGATGATGCAGGCTGATGTCAGGACGGGCCAGCCTTGGCTCAAGTTTTTTTTTTACATAGATTGGCAGTAAATCCTCCTATCTTCCTCCTGGTGGAGACAGACAGACGTTTCAGGCTTTAGGTGAGGGATTATGGATCAATCTGGGCCAAACTCAACCTCTTTCTTTTTTTTTAAAACATTTGTGGCTGAAGTGGGCATTCTACTCCCCCCAGAGGTTGGGGCAGAAAGACTATTGGATCCATTATGGGGCGGAATCATGATCAGATGCCAGTGTGGGTCGCCACTGCCACTTTTTTCTTTCCTCCCTAATGTTTAGTGTGGAGATTGGGACACAATCCAAGAATCACACTTCAAGGTAATGAAAGATTGTAAGGAAATGCCTCCTTGGCATGGTTACCCCCTGACTTTTTGCCTTTCCTGATACTATGTTTTGAATTGAAAGTGTGCTGAGGCCTGCTAACCAGGCCCCAGCACCAGTGTTTTTTCCCTAACCTGTACTTTTGTTTTCACAATTGGCACACCCTGGCTTCCAGGTAAGTCCCTTGTAACTGGTACCCCTGGTACCAAGGGCCCTGATGCCAGGGAAGGTCTCTAAGGGCTGCAGCATATCTTATGCCACCCTGGGGACCCCTCACTCAGCACAGACACACTGCTTGCCAGCTTGTGTGTGCTGGTGAGGACAAAACGAGTAAGTCGACATGGCACTCCCCTCAGGGTGCCATGCCAACCTCACACTGCCTATGCAGTATAGATAAGTCACCCCTCTAGCAGGCCTTACAGCCCTAAGGCAGGGTGCACTATACCATAGGTGAGGGCACCAGTGCATGAGCACTGTGCCCCTACAGTGTCTAAGCAAAACCTTAGACATTGTAAGTGCAGGGTAGCCATAAGAGTATATGGTCTGGGAGTCTGTCAAACACGAACTCCACAGCACCATAATGGCTACACTGAAAACTGGGAAGTTTGGTATCAAACTTCTCAGCACAATAAATGCACACTGATGCCAGTGTACATTTTATTGTAAAATACACCCCAGAGGGCACCTTAGAGGTGCCCCCTGAAACCTTAACCAACTACCAGTGTAGGCTGACTGGTTTTAGCAGCCTGCCACACTCGAGACATGTTTCTGGCCACATGGGGAGAGTGCCTTTGTCACTCTGTGGCTAGTAACAAAGCCTGCACTGGGTGGAGATGCTATCACCTCCCCCAGGCAGGAGCTGTAACACCTGGCGGTGAGCCTCAAAGGCTCACCCCCTTTGTTCCAGCACCACAGGGCACTCCAGCTAGTGGAGTTGCCCGCCCCCTCCGGCCACGGCCCCAATTTTGGCGGCAAGGCCGGAGGAGATAATGAGAATAACAAGGAGGAGTCACTGGCCAGTCAGGACAGCCCCTAAGGTGTCCTGAGCTGAGGTGACTCTAACTTTTAGAAATCCTCCATATTGCAGATGGAGGATTCCCCCAATAGGGATAGGAATGTGACCCCCTCCCCTTGGGAGGAGGCACAAAGAGGGTGTACCCACCCTCAACACGCCCTTAAATTTAGTATTTAAGGGCTCCCCAGAACCTAGGAACTCAGATTCCTGCAACCTAAGAAGAAGAGGACTGCAGAGAAGACGGAGACACCAACTGCCTTGGCCCCAGCTCTACCGGCCTGTCTCCCCCCTTCAGAAGAAAACTGCTCCAGCAACGCTTTCCCAGGACCAGCGACCTCTGAATCCTCAGAGGACTGCCCTGCTCTAAAAGGACCAAGAAACTCCAGAGAACAGCGGCCCTATTCACCCAAAACTGCAACTTTGTTTCCAAAGGAGCAACTTAAAGGCAACAGCGTTTCCCACCAGAAGCGTGAGACTTGCAACCCTGCACCCGGCGACCCCGACTCGACTGGTGGAGAAACAACACTTCAGGGAGGACTCCCCGGTGACTCCGAGACTGTGAGTAACCAAAGTTGTCCCCCCTGATCCCCCACAGCGACGCCTGCAGAAGGATTCCCGAGGCTCCCCCTGACCGCGACTGCCTGACTCTCAGATCCCGATGCCTGGAAAAGACCCTGCACCCGCAGCCCCCAGGACCTGAAGGATCGGAACTCCAGTGCAGGAGTGACCCCCAGGAGGCCCTCTCCCTTGCCCAGGTGGTGGCTACCCCGAGGAGCCCCCCCCTTGCCTGCCTGCACCGCTGAAGAGACCCCTTGGTCTCCCATTGATTCCTATTACAAACACGATGCTTGTTTGCACACTGCACCCGGCCGCCCCCGCGCTGCTGAGGGTGTACTTTCTGTGTGGACTTGTGTCACCCCCGGTGCCCTACAAAACCCCCCTGGTCTGCCCTCCGAAGACGCGGGTACTTACCTGCTGGCAGACTGGAACCGGGGCACCCCCTTCTCCATTGAAGCCTATGTGTTTTGGGCACCACTTTGAACTCTGCACCTGACCGGCCCTGAGCTGCTGGTGTGGTAACTTTGGGGTTGCTCTGAACCCCCAACGGTGGGCTACCTTGGACCCCAATTTGAACCCCGTAGGTGGTTTACTTACCTCCAAGAACTAACCTTAACTTACCTCCCCAGGAACTGTGAAAATTGCAGTGTGTCCACTTTTAAAATAGCTATATGTGTTTTATGTAAAAAGTATATATGCTATTGTGATTATTCAAAGGTCCTAAAGTACTTACATGCAATACCTTTCATGCAAAGTATTACATGTAGAATTTGAACCTGTGGTTCTTAAAATAAACTAAGAAAATATATTTTTCTATACAAAAACCTATTGGCCTGGAATTGTCTCTGAGTGTGTGTTCCTCATTTATTGCCTGTGTGTATGTACAACAAATGCTTAACACTACTCCTTTGATAAGCCTACTGCTCGACCACACTACCACAAAATAGAGCATTAGTATTATCTCTTTTTGCCACTATCTTACCTCTAAGGGGAACCCTTGGACTCTGTGCATACTATTCCTTACTTTGAAATAGTGCATACAGAGCCAACTTCCTACAAAGATCATTTCTTTTTTGGAGGTGGGAACATTTTACAATGCCTGGGGGTCCCCTCTTCCCCGGGGTCTAGTGGGTGAATCCCTGCCTTGGCTCATGGTCCTGTTCAAGATCTCCAAGCAAGTATTCACTAGAGAGAGCTACACTGGAAGTGGACTATTTTGCCCTTTACTTCTATAGCTCTATTGCTTGTATCAGCGCTGAAGGTGGTGAAATCTGACCCCCAAACACCGATCCAAGTGAAAGCAGCCAGTGCTAATGGAGCCAACTGGTTTCAATTTGAATCATTGTTAAGTCATCATGCTGCACATATTGCAAATGAAAAAAATTATGTTCATGTGCTAGACAAACTGTTAGTGGTCTTCACACTACAAAGGGAATGTTGTGGATGTGAAGGATTCATCCACCACATAAAAACAGTTTTTTTTCTTTTTCTTTTTCTTTTTTTAAAGGTGCTTTTTGATGGTAGTGTTATTCCCTGCCTCCACTAGTTTAAGTGTGATTCCTCTGCTGCACCCGTGACTAGGTATGTGGGGTTGTGTGATTTATTCCAAGGCTTGGCTGGAGTAGATCTGAGCTTCATTTGCTTCTGTAAAACAAAATATTGACCAACAAGGCATCATGGTGCAAAATATCATTGTCAAAATATTGGCAATAAAAATATAATATTTACATACATGTAATGTAAAGTGCAAAAATATTGGCTACTAAAATAGTGACATGGTATCGATAATTATATGTATTTATTCGACCTTAACACTATTGTAATTTATAGTAAAAAAAACATTATTTTCTAAAACTTGTAATTTATTTTTAACATAAAAATAACACCTAAAAATGTATTGGAAAAAAGTAAGAATACCTATAACTTTAAATTATTTTTTCAGTTACAAAACATGTTAAACTATAAATGCCAACAATTTTATTTTGCACAGAAATAATTCTGAAAAAATATATTATTCTCAATTCATTAAATTACAGCACACAATATAAACTTGTGTAAATATAAGTAAGTAAACAATATAAAACAAGCATTGCATTTCTTAAATAGTTTTAAACATCTTTTGAAGCTGGGGACCAAGATGGAAGCACTGGCCTATCTGGCTGATATCTCCCATGACAACTCCATTTTCTTTGAAACCAGGGCCAGCCTCCGCCTTTCCTATAGCTGCTGCATGGAGACTCTGCTGAGTAAGATTCAGCAGTACTATCTTGGTGGTGCTGTATTGCCTTCAGATTCAGCAACGTCCGTTTTCCTTATCTACAGATCAGTGGAGGTGTGCAGGCCACCTAGAACATTCTGAGGTGGTGTGGCAAGCCAAGACCACACACTGGAAGCTTCCAGAGTGTACCCCAGGGGTGCAACATGCAAAGGGTGAGGAGGCTAGAGGAGATGGGATCCACAATATTTTGAGTATTGCAGTTCAGCGAGACCATGGCATAACCAACGTGGATGCCAGGAGTCTTGATGAACGAGGAAGTTCTCGGGGGGATAGAACACCTAGGCCACCCATGGGAGTCAAGATCTGCCTTTTTAGGAGTAGTCCTTCTAGGAGCTGGTGATCTGACAGGATAGAACCTACACCAGGACCACATGTCCTGTGAGGGTATATAACAGCAACAGTGGGCTGACAAAAGCTGGGCATCTGTGGAGACCATGTTGGAGTGAAGGCGGTGTAGGGAAAATGTCTTTGCAGCCTTTCGGAGGGGTTCAACCAAGGGGCAAATGTAGAAGGATGTGCAGCAAGCAAATAAAGTGGCACTCTTCCCCAGGGAGAAGACTTTCCTTGAGGCTATATTAGTGCTGATAGCAGAAACTCCCAAATGTACAACAGCCACGGTGCCCTCAGTGGTAAGTAAATTGGAGGGCCTTGGTGGAAAGATAGAATATGAACAGGGAAGCACCACACAGAGGGTCCACTTGTTGGAGGATCACTCAGAAGAGGTGAAGACTAAAAGGCAGGAACAGGTAAATTGAGAGTGCAATGGACAGGATTCTGCTAATTAACTTCATGATCACAGGAATAGACAACCTTTGGAGTGGGCCTATGTTGCGGATACAGGGGACCCCCAACTATTCAAGCTAAGGTGTTTTCAGTAAAGTGTCCAAAACTTTTAGCAACTTTACTGGATTTCAATGGGGACCCGGCACAAGGATTTTGAAAATCAATATATTGGCTTCCCTGCAGGAAAAAAGATGGACATGTTTTTGGGGACTGGAGGATGTCATGGTGAACCTTCAGTGAGGAGATGTGGAATCAGAATGTATTAGAGCAACAATCAAAAAACAATTGATACAGATGGAGAACAACAACAGTCTTCCGTTTTTTTCCTTACATCAGCTCAGATGAACTGAAAAGAAAAGGGGTACTGGTAGACCATGAAGAAGTTGGGGACAGCTGAAGCTGGATGCTTCAGTTGCTGTCCAAGCATACTTGACAGTCAAACATACAGGAAAGCACTACACTTTCTCTCTAGTAGAGTCCATGCCTGGTCTACCAGGAGGTGATGGATAAAAGAGCAGTGCTTGAAAATGACTGAGCCTTAGGATCACTCAGGGGCAAGCTGATCGACTGGTGGAATCCCATAGGCGAAGGGATGTGGATATTGGAAATATTTTTGAAGTAGTGTGTGTTTCTTGTCTGGTCCATCTGCTTTCATCTCCCTGTTCAAGTTCATTAGGACCCTCTGAAAATTTCAAGGTAGCAGTGCTGTAGCAATAGCTTGAATTAAATATTTGGCTTTGACATATAGTAGGAAGTTGGCACATTCTGCTGGTGTGTTGATTAGTGGTTGATGTAAGTTGGATTACTGTGATGATTTTAAAACAAAACATTGATGTTAATATTGATTTTCTATTCTAATGTTTTCCTCACTGGTCAGTCGATGTAGGTCAACTTTGTTGTCAAACTAGGCCTACATAAAGAATCAATTCTAAATAGTTTTGGGAAAAATATATCAAAAACGACTATTTTTAAAATACCAAAGTTGTCCAATTTTGGTAAGACTTCATCACTTGCAGCTTCTGGGTTTGGCAAGCTCTTGGAATTCGAGCTCTAAAAAAGAGGCTAATTACAAAGGTAGAAATTTTGACAGAGGAAAGTTGCAAACAGTATCTGACCCATGAGAGGTCTTCGGTGGGTGCAAAATTTGAATTTTCACGCTTTGAGCTTCCCCCATCAAAACCATTTGCTTCAGCATGACCTTGTCCACCAGCTATCCAACATCGAGAGGCTTTCACCAGCTACAGCTTTCATCCTACCATGAAGGATTTCAGCTTCCATTTCCGTGTCACAGTCAAAAGTAAATCCTTAGACCTGGACGACCTGCTTAGAATATCTAACCTTTTCTTCATTGCAGTGGATCCGTGTGAGAAATTGGTTTGTTGGTTGGGGGTTGAAACCCTACTCAAGTATCAGCCACAATCCGTGTCAGGGTGAACCTCAAAAAGTCAATAAATTAATGTATGCTTAGCCCTCTGGTAGCTTGGCACAAATGCAGTTAGGCTTAACTTTGAGGCAATGTGTAAAGAATTTATGCAGCACACAACAAGGAACTTAGAAAAATAGAGTTAATTTTAATGAATTATTTGCCACCAAAATGACAAAAATCTAATCAGTGAACTGGAGATATGCGATTTCAAAGATTTAAGATAAGTATAGTGCCTAAAACGGTGAAAGTTCCAAATTCATGCTAACTGCGATGAAACACTGGACTAAAACAGGGACCAGGTTAGACACACTGAAAGGGTTACCTTGGAAAATGTTGCATAAAGAGTTCAGTTTGAGGTGGAGGAGGTTGTGAGAAGCAGAGAGAGCATTGTTGTTGGTCGTTGCTGGAGATTTACATTGGCAGTTATGGGACGCTGTTGATGCTGTAGTGTGAAGTGCTGATCTGACATTACGGGTCATTGTTGGTGGTCACTGCAGTGCAAGTCAAGTTCATCATAGTTTCACGTTGGCGGCAAGCACAAGCGGCAAGATATTGGCATGAACTGACCCATTCATGGACGTGAAGAGTCCAGAAATTCAGGATTTAGATTTTCTTCGAGAAGGTGTTCACGCCATGGCTCCAGTGCCTGTGGGGTACCATTTGGTGACCAGGAACTCATTCCAGCAGAGGCCATCAAGGCTCAGGCAGGTCAAGTGGAAGATCAAGTCAAGTCCATTGCAGGTCAGCTAGACAGATGCAGGGATGCCTCTGGAGCTTGTTGTGTCCTGGTAGCTCTGAACAGGAGTCAAGTCAGCTTAACCTTGGAATCACTTCATCCTGTGATTAAGGGTGAAGGTCCAGTCATTCTTCTCACCAAGCAGGGCAGGCCTCAAGCTGCAATGTAGCATGGTGTCCTTCTTCTATAGTATCCAAAGGTCTTGGAGTGGACTGTAGAGTGGCTCTGAAGGTCCCATATTTTTTCCTAGTGTCCACTTTGAAGTGAGAGAAGTTTCTGGAGTTTCCCCACACTGAGGTGTCTGAATTTTCTGCCTCCAATCTGTCTGGAGATACAGTAGGTTTTTGTGAAGTCCCTTGAGTGTGGGCTGAGCCAGTGCCTTTGAGGTGCGAGTGTTGTAGGTGAAGCTCCATCTCCATCAAGTCAGAGAGGGCCCATCCGGCCACCACCTATGCGCTCCTTTGTGCTACTGTATTTGAGAAATAAACAAAGGCCAAATGCCATCTACACCTACTCATTTGACCCAGAAAATGGTTGCGGGCACAGAATGGTTAGGACAGGAAAATGTAAACTTTCTAAAAGTGACTTCAGAATTTTAACTTAAAATCTGTATATATAATTAAAGAGGGTACAGTCAGGAATTGATTTGCTCTTTTGAATTGTCTTTTGTCAGAGGTGAGATTCCATTTGCACTAACCAATCACTAATGCATTACAAAGTCCAGTAATTTAGCATGGTACTTTCAGCATATGAGTTACAAAGAAGGTTGTACTTTTCTAGGTGCATGTTATGATCCATACACATTTCCACCAAGTGATTTACAGCTATACAAGTGAATGTAGAGGCTGAGATGAGGTCTAGTGGCTAAATTCCTCACCTTAGAACTGAAGCACTTTGGTATTAAACTACTAGAGTGCATCAAACACTCGTCTCATTAAAATACTCTTTTAACTGACTTTTTTCACATGATTGCATTACGAGACCCACATAGCATAGCTAAGATGTTTTAAACTTGTATGATCAATCTTTTCCTCATCGGTGTGGTATTTGATTTATTTACAAATTGTGCCAAATGATCTATATATTTGTTTTTTATTTTTAAACTTATTAAAAGAAATGTATGTCCATATGCGTTTTTTCAGCTATATAACTGACTAAAGATAATTAGCAAAAACAGTGGGTATTATCAAACTTAAAGGTTGTAGGACATTTGGGCTGCTTGCCTTGCATTTCAAAAACATGATTGATAATCCTGTTTTTGGAACTTGACCAAAATCCTCTGATTCTTGGCATATTATTGTCATCACCCTCTGGCTGCAGCAGTAACAACCACTGGTAAAGCCAGTAGCTCTGGCTTGTTTTAGCGGATGAATTTGGCAATAGTTTGGGCACTTTGTTTGTTGTACCCAGCTGTCCTACAAATACAATCTCACGATGAAACAATATCTTTGGTGACAACATTGTTAAAGTTCGAAGTAGGGCTCTTTTGCTGAACAGACTGTATTAACAGAAGTAATTGTACCCATGAAGAAGTGTGCCATCAACATGTCAGAAATTAAAGTTTTCTTTGTAAATGATATACCTAAACATAGCACTGGGCAACATATAGTAGATACCTTTGAAACGGGCCCGTACTTTCACTGCATCATTAAGAAATGCTATCTATGTGTATACACATCTTTATTTTCTGAGCACAAAAGAGTATCATTAAGACAGCAAATGAACATGCAAAGCCTACTAGTAAATAGCATTGTGTTTTTTTGACAGGGCAAGACATCCTAACTGCACACACTTCCTGTTCTAAAAAGATGTAAATCAGCAGTTAAAATGCCATTGAATCCTCAAGGTAGGTATATCAAAAACACACAGCTGATCTCAATCTCAGGCATATGTCACATCTGAAATCTATCAGAAGAACTTTGCGTTACTCTCCATTACTAACCTACAATGTAACCGAACTTAAAATGCCATGGCTTTAATGAACAGACTATCCAAGTAATGGAAATCATAAAGGCGACAATGGCTGAAGGGTGCTAAATCAAATGAAATGAATCTCTCTCTCTTTCTCCCCTTTTTATTGCAGTTTATTTGATGACTTGTGGGGCAGATTTATCAGTGCTTTGCACCCGTGCAACCTCAACAACAGTGACACAAACTGGTGTTAAGTGTTGATATCATATTTACTTTACAGTGCAAGTTTGCTTGTGTTACTTTGCAGCCACGAACGGCACCCTGAGGGGTACACGTCATGTTATTGATGCAAAGCCCTATCTGCTAAAATTTGTAGACAGGGATTCGCGTCGAAACAGTGCTTCCTCAAGATGAAGTTAAATTGTTTACATGATTCTATTTCTCCAGACCTTTCAAACTTTGAACTTGAGCTGCAGTGTACAGTACACAAACTTTGTTTGAAAAAATGTAAAGTACTTTTTAACATATTTTATTTTACTAAAGAGACACCCTTCCAGTATGAAACCTGTGATAAACATTAAACACACACCTTTGTACTATGGTGATAGGCAATCTATTTGAATGCCAGTTTAGGGGATGACACCAGAAGCACCACATTTTTGTAGTTATGTCGCTTAGCTGTTTTTGCTCCTCCTGGGCCACGCAGTAAATCTTGCCGAGCTGTGTTGTGCAACTTTTAATAAATCTGCTCATTGATCTTCAAAATATCTAAAGCAGTGTTGGGCCAGATCTCAGCTGTTCAATGCAAATATATGTAATAAAACCCAGTTGTAAAGTGTCCTGTCCAGTACAGTTGCATTTATAAGATACATCCCCTGTCTCCATCATATTCTGTCTTCTGTATTTCGTTTCAATCGCATCTCACACCCCATGGTGTTCTATCCTCAAGCATCTCACATTTGAGATTACTGTGCTGCAGTAAAAACAGTCTCTTTAATGCTCTCCACTTTTTCTCATAACAAGGAAGGTGTTAATATGAAATACTTGAAATTATTTCCCAGATCTTTGACTTTTCTTTTATGCACAAGACTTCCAGCTGTACAAAAACGTTATTGGTGAATTCTGCAAAACATGAAAATGCATGGGATTCACGTATGTTTGTGAGTCTTTGGTTCTTAACCACAATGGTGCATTGCGAAGATTTGGCTTGCATAGTGTTAGGAAACCAGCGACATTTTTACATCATGATAAGTTATATTCCATTACAATGTTTTCCTTTCTCCACAATCCATTTAAAATAGGAAATATGGGTTCCCGTTCACACACATCTTGCATCACTCGCACCTGAATAATTCAGATGTACGTTTGGAAATGTAAATATGTGTAGTAAATGCATTACAAATACTTCGTGCATACACCCATCACTATGACTTTCTTGATGTTCACCCCACCAGCGTTACCTTTTTCTGATCACTGCTGTCCCATTCCAGTGGGAATAAGAATACACATCTAGTTGACATTTAGGACTGTAGAAGAAAACGTTCACATGCAAAACTGTCTTAATAGGTGACCAGTGAGAATTACGTTTGGAATCCATGACCACGGGTCTGTAAATCGGGCCGTCTGACCAAAGGCACATTTATACTCAAGGCTGATTTCAGTTCTTTCATTGTCATTCTCAGCACCCTCGACACTATAAACATTTTATTGTATACTGTTCAAGGGATCTAAAACAACACCACTTCCATCTACAATTTTATTGATTTTCGTCTGTCGTTATTTATTTATTCATTCATTCATTTTTAAATAGTGTGGACCCGGCTCAGGGGTATCAGACAGTTGTACATGATTGAAAAAAACAACTTTGACAAAGAGATGCAGAAATATAGTCACCATAAACAATGGTTGCGGACTGAATAAAAAAAATCTGAAAAATTATATTGTAATCCACTATGAAGGAAAGGGATAAGAACACTTCTAATGAAACCTTTGCAAAAATAATTCCAATGGAATGTGAAGTGGTAATGGTGGGATGGTGGAGTGAGAGTGAAGATGAACAGTAGTAGATAGGGCAAAACAGACGGGTAAAGGCAAGAGGGATATTGGCCCGAGCCAGAGAGTACGACCAGTCTGCCAGTTAAACCATCAGCAAAAAAAAACATATACAAATGTGAGCCCAGACATCCTTGAGGGTTAACCATTTTAAGGGAGTTAGTACAGTAAATTATATGGAGAACTGGAAGGGGGTGGGTTGAAAAATGGTGACTCAAGCTAGTGGAAAAGGCATTGAGGATGTGGGCAGAAGAAAGTAGGTGAACAGAGGCTGATAGCTTAAAGGAGCAGTTAACCTGTTAGTATCAAGGTGATGGTAAATTCAATGGTACAGAGGATTTCCTGATGTTATAGTAGTCATTTGTGGACTCTAGCAGTTCTCAATCATGGCCATTCTTGGGGCAGCCCAATTTAGGGGGGATGATAAGGAAAAGGCTTGGAGTTTTTTTGTCAAGCACAACCTCATGAATCTTCAGGGGAACAAGCCACCAAAAGTGCAGACCTGAAAGTTGCATGTGAGAAAATAAAAGAGCCAGCAGTAGTTAACACCTTGCATTGGAGGAAGATGACTGTAAAAAGGAACATCCACATGAAGCCAGCTGTTACGCATTGAGCATTCTCAGAGATTTAGTCATAGTGAGAAGTCATCAGGAGATACCGCAGCATAGAGGAAAACACAAAGACTAGAGCTAGGGGATCTAGGCTAGTGTCAGCACAAAACGTTACTATGGAGCAGTGTGGACCTCTTTAAGTGCAGTTGGTCAGTCAGTCCTGATGTGAGCAGAGGAGTTTATTCAGATGTTTCGTGATGGGAACCACTGATTGGGCTGAAACAGTGAGAGATGAATGTGTCATCTGAAGGATTTTTGTCAATAGAGGAGTCGCTTGACCTTTCTTCACAATGTTATTTTATTTTCCTATTACAATTGAAGACTGAGGGCCTGATTTAGAGTTTGGCAAGTATGAGAACAAAAGATGCGTGGCAGCTCTCTCACTCCAAAGAAATATCAACCCACAGTTTGTTAAGGATATAATAGTCCATATACAATATGTTTTTGATATGTATACAAGTATTTATCAAAAAGTCTGATCGAAATGATACCAATATGGCTTAACAATTAGGATACAACCAGAATAAAAAATTTGCCAAGAATTGTAAACAAAAAAAAACAAAAAAATTGATATTTTTTTTCATAATATTCTCCTATATACAATGATACAATGAATGCGACTTGATGATACAAATCCAGCCCATTTCAAGCTTATTTTCAGCCAACAGTCATTTGCAGCCAACACGTGTTTCGTCTAGGGAAGTCTCCTTTTGATTTCCCGTACGACTTCTTCAGGGCTACAATTTACAAACACAAAGTAGAACATAAGAACCAAAATGCTCCAACTTAGATATGTCAAAATTGAAAAAAGGGGAACCCACTGAACAAAATTTTTCAAATATTCTTTCAAAGGCTAAAGTGACCACATGCAAAAATAGTGATCAAACGACATGCACCGAACAAGTAAAAACCTTCCCAAGTGCTCTTTACACCTTCCACTATCAGAGCGTGAGTGTTTGATTTATACTAAGGAAAAAAACCACAGTTACAACACGGAAAACACCCCTAATGGTCAAGAATTCAAATTTGAATGGAAAGCAAAGCAAAGAATTCTTTATTAATTACCTCGTATTTACACCATTCTCCAAAACTATGATTTTAGTTGAACCTTATTATTGTTACGGGCCATTTATAATTCGTCTGAAACAAAGGAAAAAAAGAGAAAAAGGAAAAGAAACAAAGACGCCATGTGACCTATTAAAGTTAGGTGTAATCTATATGAGCCATAAGTTTTAAAGCTCAAAGGAACAAGAAAAGTGCCATAAAGGTCCAATAGAATACCTTCTGTCCTAAATTATTATAATCCGTCTTCAATTGAAACTGTAAAACGAAAGAAGAAGTAAACTCCTTAAATATAGAAAACCTACATGAATGGTGTACTGTAACAGGCTAGCGTACGCACACAGCCAGAGCGGAGAATCATTAGAATACAGTATTCCCAACTCACCCGCAAATAGTAGAATCGCCGTATCAGCGTAGATTTGTATCATCAAGTCGCATTCATTGTATCATTGTATATAGGAGAATATTATGAAAAAAATATCAATTATTTTTATTTATTTTTTACAATTCTTTGCAAATTTTTTATTCTGGTTGTATCCTAATTGTTAAGCCATATTGGTATCATTTCCATCAGACTTTTTGATAAATATACATATCAAAAACATATTGTATATGGACTATTATATCCTTAACAAACTGTGGGTTGATATTTCTTTGGAGTGAGAGAGCTGCCACGCATCTTTTGTTCTCATTGTTGTCAGGTTCTATGACCTAAGGGTTTGGGTGTTTCCCTGGTGCGGGCACCTCTCATTCTTTAGCTTTTTACTGCTTAATAGGGGATCCTGAGCGCCCATTTTAAAACCCTAACTGAACACCCCTTCATTATAGACTCAGAGTTTGGCAAGTAGCCTGCCATCTGTCAGGGTGGTGGAGGCCATGTTTGTGCTTGCCTCTCTTCTTCTCCAGAGTTTTATTCCTTTAAAATATGCTGGCCCTTGCATAATGCAGCAACTCATAGTGAAATTTTGGCCCTGGTGAGAATGCCTTCCAAGTTAGTGCAGAGTAATATTTGTGTCCACCTGGTTCAGTAACCATTTATTGTTTGCTTTCACTAACTTGGTTTGTACCACACAAACACATTAACCTGGATAGAGCTTGGAAGACTCGAACATGTTATTATTTTGTTGCTGTGTACACATCAGGAAAAAAAAATGTTTTATCTTTTTGAAGTGTGTACTCCAAGTATCAAATACAGTTTGAATAAATATTTAATCACATAGTTCATGCTCCTGTATATCACTCGGCCTGCGCCCATTCAAAAATGTAAACATACCCGTGACCCACCCCCATTCTGCTCATGCTGGGTGTGCATGGTGGAGGAGACGGTCAGATGTTGATGATGAGTAGGGGAGGCATTGGATCCTGGTTGCATGTGGCATCAGCAACAGCATGGCTGGGTTGGAGGTGGGCCTTGCTGCTGGCCCGTGCCTCCTCCTCCTCCTACTCTTCCTCCAAGGCCAACAGCCAGTGATTTTCAGAAGCCATGACCTCCAACATTTGGTGCTGCAGCTGGGCAGCTATTTCCTGCTGTGATGGGCATTACTGCTTGCCAGCTCCAGCAGCAAAAGTAGCTGTATCAAGGCAGTAAGAACAAAAACATGAATTGTGATGCTTAGCACAAACATTTGTTAATACTGTGTATAGTTGCACCATAGTAGAAGACTTTTGGTCCATTGAAATTTAATTTTGATGTGATGCTTGATGCATCACAGCCTAGGCGAAGATTTCACCTCCCGTGCATCACATCATACCACTGATTGCAAGGAATTAAGCCAGAACACCAACATAATCAAAATGTGATTTTTGTTTAAAGTATTTCAAAATGTCATAATGACTGTCTATATATAGACCATTTGGGTTGGATTTACATTAACGGTGATGGCACCCGGCATCCGCGTACAATTTGGAACAGACTTTGAGTGGGCGAGGAGATACTGATCTCCGGCATGTGCACGAAGCACTGGAAGACGTATTTATCATAAGGAACTTTCAACAACGCTCAACGCAACTCTGAGCGACAGTCTCATCGAGGAACAACGATGAGGGTGTCTTTAAATTGATATGGATGCCGATGCTGCCCTGCCGCTGAGGAACGCCTCAGTTGCTTGGGGTCTGGGTGCTGTGACAAGGATTTCAAATGTAAGACAGTTTGCCACAGAGAGAAAGAACTGGTAAAAAGGAAATTACGGAAAAACCTGTTTGAAAAAATATGCTGAATGTAATTGATGCACGTATTCCTTTTAATAGGATGTACGAATAATATTGGATTGAACTATCAATGACTATAATCAAATTATTGAATTAAGAAATCATGTTAACAGCAATCACGTTTGAATATCTTACAGGTGAGAGACATGTGGCTATTAATCCCAGAATGCAATATAAATAGTGTCATGGCAGGAAGGAACAGACGATACCACTTGAAAAAGACATGGTTGTCGAAACGCGTCGTGGGGTCTGAAAACATGTCTGAATAAATTAAGCTGGCATGGAGCCCCCAGGAGTGCAGTGCCTTTTTTGAGTGATGATATATATATATATATATATATATATATATATATATATATATATATATATGCTAAAGAGAAGAGAGAACTCTGGGTAGTTCCCAAGTTCAGGTGAAGAGCAGCTCCAGTATAGGATATAATGGACTCGTAATACGTCTGGTGGTATATCCGTCACTTTACCGTCACTTTTGGGACGGATTAACACCTCCTCCAAAGTTGTAATCAGGCCCATAGTCTTTTGCCATTTATACAGCAAAGTCTATAAACATAGGATTAGCACAGTGCCATCCTTGCCGAGCTGTAAATGACAAAAGTCTTTCACCACTCCAGGCACAGTTTTACAGCTTTGAATTGGTAAAATACCCCTATCAAAGCCAACCTGGAATGAGCAAAAGCTACCCCTGACACGTGTTTCGCCATCATCATAGCTTTTCAGAGAGGTTTAGTTTTGTCCAGACCAAAGAAACACCCAGTATAAGTCAAAACAAATCCCTTTCAGGGTTAGAATGACACATAAATTATGCAAAAGGGAAGAGTTAAAGCTTCATATTTCTGGTTCCCTTGTTTGAATATTATTGAATATTAACCTTTTGTGTACCAATAAAAATCTTACCTATTTTTAGAAATTGGTTTTGGGATTTTTATTGTTTTATGTTTTGACTTTAAAATAGTTTTGCCACTGCTAAAGGCTTTGCACACTATTCCTTTAGTGAAGTCTGACTGCTCTGAGCCGTAGCTACCGGGGGTAAGCCAAAGTATATTTATTGAACTTGTGTGTTGGTCTGGACACAATTTTAGATTTGGGAAGGACTCACATCATCTTCATTTAGTAATAATCCCCTTTCTTACATATGTACATTTTAGGGATTAGATTTGCTATTCTAACTCCAGTCACCGCAAATATTCCTGGATGTTCATATATTGAGGGAAGAAAGGTAGATTTTAACACTAGTCTAGCAAATATGGGGACAAATGCATACATTTACTATTCTAACTCCAGACTAACACATGTCATATTCCATCCCTAGTCCAACAAACACAGGGGAAAGTAAAGATAATGGGGGCATTACTATTCCTACTGTGTTGTAGAACAGAATATCCAGAATGTGTTGTAAAAAAGTAAAACAAAGTGATAAACTTACCTTTTGTTATTTGTATTCAAATATGTTGGCAGTTGTGCTATTTTGAGCACAATACTGTGGTTGAAGGATGTCCTTAATTGGGCTGTAGTATTTATGGAGTACGTATAATATAGGCTAATTATAACTACCTTGGTCTTTTGTAGGTGTGGTGTGGTATTTGTGTGCCCCTACCTGTGCCCCTCCTTAATTTTCATTTCCTCCTCTTGTTTTATAATGGCTAGTCTTTATTTTACAGTCACTCCTTGTTAGAAATGGGGTATCTGGTTGGCTAGGGTATGCACCTCAGCCAGGCAGAACCTACCCACTCTAGTCAGGGCAAGGAAGTTACACGTCCAAGATAACACCTGCTCACCCCCTTGGTATATTGGCACGAGCAGTTAGGCCTATCCCAGAGGCAATGTGTAAATCGTTTGCACAACACACACAATACATGTGATGCAAAATGTACACCACAAAGTAAACACAACACTGAGCTATGTAAAAATAAACTGTAATGCACAAAACATAATTAGACCAACATTACACGTAAGTAATACCCTGCAACATTAGCAGTTGTCAGAACGTTACACAAGTTACTAATATTCTGCAAGAATACGCAGTTGTCACATTAGAACACGTAAGTACTCAGTATTCTGCAACATAAGCAGTAGTCAGGAATTACAGTAAGAATTCTATGCACTTGTCATGAATAATTCCTAAATACCCATAAAAAGGAACATTAGAAAACATCTCACAAGTCACATAAATACATATCAGCAAATCATGCCCATAAAAGGAACATTAGCACATATGTGTACTGGAAGGAAAAGCAGGTAAATCATATAGATTCCCCTAGGTACATTCTTGGCTCATTGAGCCACTATATTCCTAAAAGTACCTGGTTTCCTAGTGTGGAGGCATTCCCCGTGTCTGGAAAGGGGTGTATGGGGGGGGGCTTCTGGCACTCCTGTGCGCTCACGGAGGCCACGCAGTGCTCCTGGGGCAGAGGGGCGGTTGGCACCCTCTCCTTATGGAAAACGGGCCCCTCTGGGGGCCCGCGATTTGGTTGGGGCCTGCCTCGGCCTCTGCACAATCTGTCCTCGGGGTGGGGGCCAGGCGAGGCCCTAACAGCAATCAGGGGAAGCAGGAAGGGGACCTCCGTTGAGGTCTCTCTTCCCGGAGTTTGCCAGTAACAATGCCCAGTGGTTGAAAAGGAAAAGGAGCGTCCTGATCCTGAGGCAGAGACTGGGGGATGGGGGGCGCTCTCCGCGCCTTCCCCCGAGTCCTGCGTGAAAGGATCGGACCCCTCCTGGGGCCTGAGTAGACACTCGCCCGCACCCGATGCAGTGCGCAAGTGTTCTTAAGAGCTTCCTGGGCCGCCGCGGTGATCTCTGCAGAATCGGAGGCGTCTGGTACCCCGGGGGCGCTCCCGAGAGCAGACCGTGTCCCGGGGGGCGCCGACAGGAGCATGCTTGCTCCGCTTGGCTTCTTCTTGTGCCCCCCGGGGCACTGGAGAGAGCGCAATCCTCGCACTGAGTGTAAACTAGACACCCGGGTTGTGGCGGTGATTTGGGGGCAACAAAAAGAGCGATTTTCAAAGCGCTACAACTCAATCTGCAGCCCGGGCTGCGGCGGTGATTTTCCCCAGTCAGAAAAGCGCACTTCTGGAAAAGCGCTTTAATAGTCACAAAGGAGCGCTCCCAAAGCACTTGGCAGCAACAGCAGCATGCCTGGTGCTGGCAGAACTGTACAGAGGTCAGGGACCACAGCACCCTGCCTCTGGAGACAACTGATGAGGAAGGGGGCACAGGGCTGGAGAACCCAGCAGCAGGTCAGCACAACAAGGGGGTGCAAGCAGTGGCAGTTCCTCCTGGTGACCAGGCAGGTCACAGGTCAGCAGAGCAGCAGCAGTCCAAGGTGGTCCTGGTGAGTCCTTTCAACAGCATCCTGTCCAGTTCCAGGTAAGGTTCCTGGAGTCCCAAGAATGTCCAAAAGATGTCTAAATTGTGGGGAATATTCCCTTGTATGTATACTAGGTTTACAGTGTGTTTTACAATGGCCAGGAGAGGGGGTTCCAACCAGTTACAACTGGTTCTGGGAGTGCCCTTTCTCTCCTCCAGCACAGGCTCCAAACATCAGTGGGGGGTAAATGACCCTATTGTGTGATGCCAGGGCACAGCCTTCACAAATGTATGTGTGCCCCGCCTCTCTCTTCTCTCAGTCCAGGAAGGCTTTACAATATGTAGATGCACCTCTGTGACACCTCCACCCTCCCTGTGTTCAGGCTGTCTGAGAAGTATGCACACAGCCCCAACTGTCAGTCTGCCCAGACGTGGATTGGAGGCAAGCTGCAAAACACCAAAGTCATAAGCACAGATAAATGTGAACTTTCTAGAAGTGGCGTTTTTGTGATAGTAATAAAAAATACACCCACACCAGTAAGCAGCATTTCTCATCACTATCACAACCATACCAAACATGCCTATGCTACCCCTCATGAATCAGACAATACCCCTTACACATAAGGCAGGGCATTTCCAATGTAATCCTATGAGATGGCAGCACTCACAGCAGTGAGACACCAAGTTAGGCTGTTTGTCACTACCAGGACAGTCCACGCAACATGGCACATGTCCTGCCTTCTACATACCTGGGACCCTGCCCAAAGGGCTAGCTAGGGCATACCTTAGGGGTGATTTACATGTAGTAAAAGGGGAGTTCTGGGTCTGGCAAGTAAATTTAGATGCCAGGTCCCTGTGGCAGAAAACTGCGCACACATGCCCTGCGCTAGCAGGTCTGAGATAGGTTTGACAGGCTACTTCAGTGGGTGGCGCAAGGAGAGCGGCCCACTTGTAGCATTTCATTTACAGGCCCTGGGTATAGGGATACCACTTTACAAGGGACTTATAGGTAACTTAAATATGCCAATTAGGTATAATCCAATCATACCAATTTTGTAAGGGAGAGCACATGCACTTTAGCACTGGTTAGCAGTGAAAAAGTGCTTAGAGTCAGAACGTCAGACAACAAAGGTCAGAAAAATAAGGAGGCAAAAAGCAAAAAGTCTGGGGAATGACCCTGTAAAAGGGCCAGGTCCAACACTCCTCATTTCCAGTTCCAATTTACACTAAAGCACAGAGCTATGTGTCTTAGTTCTTCACACATTTAAGTAGAACTCTGCACATAATACATAGGACAGACATAGGTGATGGTCTACATATATCTGTAGTTATGTGAATTGCATTTATGTGTATATGAAGCAGTATTACAGGAGTACTACTACGTATAGTCGGAAATATTTTTGTGATTAACCCCGACTTTATGAAAAACTAAATATGTGAAAAGGTAATTTAAGAATATCAATCCACTATCCATTGGGAGCATATGATTTTGAGGCTTACATATCACATTTCTAACATTAAGAGGACTCACAGGCATTCCTTCTCACTACTAAATAACATCATGAAAGAAGGAAATGTTCCCTTTTAAATGGGATAGTCAGGAATTGAGCTACTCTTGAGCATTGTCTGTTGTCAGGGGTGAGATTCCGTTTTGCGCTGATAAGCCACTAGTACATTGCAAAGTCCAGTAATTTAGCATGGCACTTTCAGCATATGAGTTAGAAAGAAAGTTGTACTTTTTTAGGTGCATGTTATGGTCCTACACATTTGCACCAAGCGATTTACAACTATATAAGAGAAAGTAGAGGATAAGACGTGGTCTAGTGGCTAAACTCCTCAACTTGGAACTGAATAACTTTGGTATCAAACTACTAGAGGGGGTTCAAACACTCTGCTCATTGAAAATACTCTATTAACTAACTTTTTATTACATGATTACTTCAGTTTAAGAGACCCGCCGAACACAGCTAAGATGTTTTAAACGTTTATGATCAAAATATTCCTCATCGGTGCTGGTATTTGATTTATTGACAAAGTGTATGTCAGTTGTGCCACATGACCTATATTTTTTATTTTTAAATGTATAAAAACAAATTTATATCTGTATGTGTTTTTTCAGCTATATAACTGACTAAAGTAAATTAGCAAAGAACACTGTGTGTTATCAAGCCTGAAGTACGTTGTAGAACATTGGGGCTGCTTGTCTTGCATTCCAGAAACATGATTGATAATCCTATCTTTGGCAGTTGTCCAAAAGTGCTCTGATTCTTGGCATATTATTGCCATCACCCTCTGGCTGCAGTAGTAACAACCACTGGTAAAGCCAATAGTTCTGGCTTGTTTTAGCGGATGTATTTGGCCATAGTTGCGGCACTTTGCTTGTTGTACCCAGCTGTCCTCCAAATGCAATCTCATAATGAAGCAATATCTTTGCTGACAACTTTGTGAAAGTTGGAAGTAGGGCTCTTTTGCTGAACAGACTGCATTAGCAGAAGTAAGTTGCACTAACAAAGAAGTGTGCCATGCGCATGAGTCAGAATTAAAGTTTTCTTTGTAAATTATATGCCTAAACAGTGAGAAAAATGTGTTATTGCAATACAGGAGCCACCATTTTAGAAATCTTGGTGATAATCTACCTTAGGGACAATTTCTTCATTTTCAACTGTGCACGGAAGTCAGATTATTTGAGGAATCAGAGGATTTAAAGAGACGTTTGAGTGAGAGGGGCTATCCCAGGAGTTTAGTGAAAAAGGCACAGAAGAGGGCATGGTCTTGCCCAAGGGAAACCCTACTTGAACCTTAGACACGAATGGATACGGTCGATAACAGAATGCTGTGTCACAACATTTTGTACCCATAGTACAGAAATAAAAAAGATTATGAACTGTTACTGGACACTGATTTCGGATGAAATAGAGCTACAAGATCCACCCATGTATGCATTTAGGAGAGGAAAGAATATAAAAGACTTCGTGGTTAGTTCCCTTTTAGATGAACCACCAAAACCTATACATATATAGCAAAAGTTCTCAACTTACGTGAATGCAAATGGATTCATCTCCTTAACACAGTAGCCCAGGATTTGAATGAATATGAAGAGATAGCTAGACAGGAGAGTGGAATTGGAATACCTTTTCTGAATATTAAGGTGGGCTAGCTATTTGGGGTTCTTTCATTTTTTGTCCTTTTCTGACCAGAATAATTAGAATTGAATTATTGAATGATTTGGTTTGTTTTTGTTTTTTAGTAAACCATTAGTTGGAATCAATGGGATATGTTCCAGATGGCCATGAATTTCTTCGTGGACTGATGATGAAAAAATATTTTTCCCATTTGGACCATTGTAGCTGTGTATTATTAAACATGGCATTGGGCAAAATGTAGTAGATATTTTTTAAACAGGCCCGTACTTTCACTGCATCATTAAGAAACCCTATCAATATGTATTCACATCTTTACTTCCTGGCCACAAAAGATTATTATTATGACAGCAAATGAACATGCAAGGCCTACTAGTAAATAGCACTGTGATTTTATGACAGGGAAGAGCATCCAAACTACATACACTTCCTGTTCTAAAAAGAAGTAAATCAGCAGTTTAAATGTCATTGCATCCACAAGGTAGACATATCAAAAACACACAGCTGATCTCAATCTCAAGCATATGTCACATCTGAAATCTAACAGAAAAACGTTGTGTCACTTTCCATTATTTATCTACAATGTAACTATCCTCAAAATGCCATGGCCTTGATGAACAGACTGTCAAAGCAATTTAAATCATAAAGTCGACAACGGCTGAAGGCTGCTAAAGCAAATCAAATCAAATTAGATCACCCTCTCTCTCTCTCCCCCTTTTATTGTAGTTTTTTGGATGAATTGTGAGGCAGATTTATTAATGCTTTGCAGTGGTACAGAGTCAACAATAGTGACGCAAACTGGTGCTAAGTGTTGATTTCATATATTACGTTTCCAGTGCAAAACTTTTTTTGTGCTGAAAAGATGCAAGCACTTTTCACTTTTTTGTGTTACTTTGCAGCCAGGGACTGTACCCTGTGCACTCACACAGTACCACTCATATTTTAATGCAAAGCTCTATTTAGTAACATTTGTAGACAGGGATTTGCATCAAAACGGTGCTTTCTCCAGATAGGAGTTAAGTTGTTTACATGATTTTATTTTTCCAGACCTTCCAAACTTTTAACTTGAACTGCACTGTAGAGCTCACAAAATATGAGACAGATTTACAAGGCCCTAACACCATTGGAGCGTCACTTTTAGTGACGCACCGGTGGCGCTATGCACTGCACCGTATTTACAAGGTGGCGTTAAACCACTTTTTGTGGCTTAACGCCACCTTATAAATACGGCCCCTACACACGCAGCACTTTGCGTGGGAAGGGTGTGCAATGGGTTTTGCTGTTGGCCTGCCACAGCAACACCCATTGCATTTTGATGCTGCCCCAGATTTACGCGTTTTTGCGAACCTGAGGCAGCACCATAATCTAACGCCACCCCAGGTGTGTATGCTGCACACATAGAAAGCGCAAAAGGCCATTGAAAATTGTTTTAGGGCAGTAAGGTGTTCCTTCCTGCACAAAAACAATCTTCCCCGCAGCGCAGCAATTGTTGTACCATGGCGCAAGGAAGGCTGCTTTGGCGCTCGGGAGCAAATTTAGCACCGGTTACGTGGCAACACAGGGTTCATCATATTCAATTAAATCCGGGGCATCCCTGCATTTTGAAAATGACAGAGTGCAGCACTGCCAAATTTGGCGCAGCATCAAGCGCCGTCATTTTCTCTTAAATCTGGGCCCATGTTTGAAAAGTTTTTAAGTACGTTTAGCATATTCTTTTTACTGGAAGGGCACCTGTCCAGTATAAAACCTATGATAAACATTTAAGACACACCTTTGTACTATGGTGCTAGGCAGCCTGTTTGAATACCAGGTTAGGGGATGACATCAGAAGCGCCATATCATTGTAGATATGTTGCTCAGCTGTTTTCAGCTGCTTTTCCTCCTCCTGCGCCGCGCAGTAAAGCTTGCTGAACTGAATGGTGCAACTTTTAATAAATCTGCCCATGGATCTTCAAAATATCGAAAGCTGCGTTGGGCTACATATCAGTTGTGTAATGCAAATATATATAATTAAACCCCAGTTGTGAAGTGTCCTGGCCAATATAGTTGCATTTATAAGAGGCATCCCCTGTCATCATCATTTTCTGTTTTCTGTATTTCGTTTCAATCGCGTCTCACACCCCATGGTGTTCTATCCTCAAGCATCTCACATTTGAGATTATTGTGCTGCAGTAAACATAATCTCTTTAATGCTCTCCACTTTTTCTCATAACAAGGAAGGTGTTAATATGAAATACCTGAAATTATTGGCCAAATCTATGACTCTTTCATTTATTCACAAGACTTCCAGCTGTACAAAACGTTATTCATGAATTCAGCATATCATGAAAATGCATGGGATTCACGTATGTTTGTGAACCTTTGATTCTTAACCACAATGGTGCATTGCGAAGATTTGGCTTGCATAGTGTTAGGAAACCAGCGACATTTTTACATCATTATAATTTATATTCCATTAAAATGTTTCCTTTCTCCACATTTAAAATAAGAAATATGGGTATCCGTTCACACACTTCTTGCATCACTCACACCTGAATAATTCAGGTGTACGTTTGGAAATGTAAGTATGTGTAGTAAATGCATTACAAATACTCGTGCATACACCCATCACTATGACTTTCTTGATGTTCACCCCACCAGCGTTACCTTTTTCTGATCACTGCTGTCCCATTCCAGTGGGAATAAGAATACACATCTAGTTGACATTTAGGACTGTAGAAGAAAACGTTCACATGCAAAACTGTCTTAATAGGTGACCAGTGAGAATTACGTTTGGAATCCATGACAACGGGTCTGTAAATCGGGCCGTCTGACCAAAGGCACATTTATACTCAAAGCTGATTTCAGTTCTTTCATTGTCATTCTCAGACCCTCGACAGTTTTAACGACATTTCATTGTATACTGTTCAAGAGATCTAAAACAACACCACTTCCATCTAAATTTATATCACCTACTAGCGGTTGCCAGTAAGTAGGTATAGTTAGGACCTAGTTTCCATTGAAAAAGCTTTTTTTGACTTGCCTATAGCTTTGGCAGTTTGACGAATCCTGATGACATTTTCCCAAAAAAGTTCTCTCTAGACTCTTGCATTGCATGGGAAGTTTCAGAGTGATCCATCAAATGGTGGTCGAGAAAGAGATGGGGTAAGAAAAAGTGAATTTCCCATTTTAGATATTACTACAGACATAGATATTTTAGATATTACTACAGCCTGAACTGCTGGACGGAATTACACCAAATTTGGCAGGAAGATAGCTCCAGAAAGAGTTATTTTTATTTGGTGTTATTGTTATTGTTATTTAGTGTAAATCGGTTGAGTAGTTTAAGATAAATTAAATGAAACCCAAATTTGTATATCTAGGGTCCAACGAATATGCAAATGCTGCCGAACTCGTGCAGAGATTTGATTGCCTGCCAACACTACAACGAGGAAGTTATGGCGACCATATTGAGGCTTCAGCAGAGTCTGAAAAAAGGAAAAAAAACAAATGGGGGTAGGGTAAGGGTACTATTACCCTACCCCTTAGCCTTGGTGCACGTGTCCCCCAGGGCTAAAAAGCATTTTATTTTAAATCACAGCAAAAATTGCAACTATTCACAAATTTGTTTTAGTTTTTGAAAACCAAACATAGGCGGTGATTCTAACCGCGGCGGGCGGCGGTCGCCGCCCGCCATGCGGTTACCGCCAAATGACCGCACCGCGGTCACAAGACCGCGGCGGCCATTCTGGCTTTCCCGCTGTGCTGGCGGGCGACCGCCAAAAGGCCGCCCGCCAGCACAGCGGGAAAGACCCAGCAACGATGAAGCCGAATGGAGCCGGCGGAGTTGCTGGAGTGCGGCGGGTGTCTAGGCAGACACTGAAATTCTTTTTGGGGCCCTCTTACGGGGGCCCCTGCAGTGCCCATGCCATTGGCATGGGCACTGCAGGGCCCCCAGGGGCCCCGCGGCACCCCTACCGCCATCCTGTTCCTGGCGGGAGACCCGCCAGGAACAGGATGGCGGTAGGGGGTGTCAGAATCCCCATGGCAGCGGAGCGCGCTCCGCCGCCATGGAGGATTCTCAAGGGCAGCGGGAAGTCGGCGGTACACCGACGACTTTCCGTTTCTGGCCGAGGCTGAACCGCCGCGGTCAGAATGCCCAGCGGTGCACCGCCAGCCTGTTGGCGGTGCTACCGCGGTCATTCGCCCTGGCGGTTTTTACCGCCAGGGTTAGAATGACCACCATAGTCTCCTGCGCTTGCTTTTCATTCTGCCCCCCGGGTGGGCCAGATCCTGGGCTCTTAATATATATGAGAGGCACTGGGTCCTCCTCCTAGGGTTCTCACCCTGGGACCAACACCTCACCAGGGCTCAAATAAGTTAATGTAGGAAGTCTGTTGCGGACCCCAAACCCTAGGGACCACCACCTCCCCAGATCTAAATTCAAATGATGTAGAGGGGCTGCACAGCCTCCCTCATGGAGCCATAGATGTCTCTGGGGACAGCCACTCCCCCCCCACGGCTCCTGCTTTCTCCTGAGGTGCCTATCCTCAGGAGGTAGCTGTTAGCTTTTGCTTGGCAGGAGCTGACAGCTCCACCAAGCAAAAATAAACATAAATCTGCTTTCAGTAAGCGGGAGCTGTCAAACGCAGATATGTGTGTAGGGGAAGAGATGAAACCATTGCTTCCACAAGCAGGGAGCTGCTATTAAAAGCAGCTGCCTACTTGCAGGAGCAATGCTGGCTCCCACAGGATGCTGGGCGCCATCTAGGACCATGGGGGCCTTCCTGTCCTATCACGAAACATCTTGCTTGGGTGCTGCTTTGAAGTCATTCTATGGAGAGACCATTGCAATAGCAATTGCAATGGTCTCTCCTTAGAATGACTTCAAAATGGAAGCGCTGATTGGGGCCAGGGAAGCCCCGGGAGTGACGCGAGCCGTCCAGCCAGGGCAGGAGCCCTTTAAAACTTGAGTCGCGCTCCCGCCGTCGCGGGAAGCGCTGATTGGGGCCAGGGAAGCCCCGGGAGTGACGCGAGCCGTCCAGCCAGGGCAGGAGCCCTTTAAAACTTGAGTCGCGCTCCCGCCGTCGCGGGAAGCGCTGATTGGGGCCAGGGAAGCCCCGGGAGTGACGCGAGCCGTCCAGCCAGGGCAGGAGCCCTTTAAAACTTGAGTCGCGCTCCCGCCGTCGCGGGAAGCGCTGATTGGGGCCAGGGAAGCCCCGGGAGTGACGCGAGCCGTCCAGCCAGGGCAGGAGCCCTTTAAAACTTCAGTCGCGCTCCCGCCGTCGCGGGACGCGCGCGGGCGGCGCCCGGGCGAAGCCCGGGCCAAGGGCGGGCCCGTCCTTGCCCGTCATCGCCCGAAAGAGGCTGGGCTGGGCCACCCCTCTTTCACATACAGGAAGCACGCTGCTGCCAAGACCACCCGGGAGGTCTCGAAGGTCGGAAACCCTACTAAACCAAACGCATGATTTGAGGAGCCCGGGCCGGGCCACACTATTCTCACCCGGACTCCCCAAGGCAGCTGACCAGCGGACGACCTTCTTTTACCCACCCGGTCACTCTTGTAATATAGGTGAGCAGTTCTCTAGGCCCTTCAGGCTTCTCAGTCTCTCCTAATAAAAACTCCAGTAGAGCAAGATAGGGTGAGAAAGGGCGAGGAAGAGCATCTCTGGAAATAGATTGTTAAACTTTGGGGTTGGTCCTGAGTACCTTACCAAATCAAGATGGGTAGACGGAAGGGGGGGAAGCCTTTGGAAGAAGTAGCCAACAACAAGACTTTAGACGGCTTCCTCCAAAAAGCGGTAGGGGCATTAGAAAAAGAAATTGAACTGGTTGAGCGCCGTCTAACCGCTCCACCATCAACTGACGCTCCACTGAAAACCTCATTACAATCTTTTTATCCACCAGCTCCCCAGCCTACCCCGGCAGCATCACCACCATTAACCATCCTAACTGCCCGAACACCCAATACAGAACCCCCGGGCAGAGCTATGCACCCTTCAGAAACTACCCAGCCTATGTCAAACAGGCCCGTATCCTCCCCAAAACATAGCTCAAAGGGTAAAAGGAAGCGAGGGGAGGTGAACCTAAAGAACAAACGGCCCCGAGTTTTGGACTCCCCCAATCATCCTGTGTCTACTCGATCTAAGGATTGCACACCTGACGAAACTACTTGCTACGGCAAACTGGACACAGCTTTCATTACAGACTTTATAAAGGATGAGCTCTCAAAAAAATTACACCCTATAATAACCCGTTTATCAGCCATTGAGGAGAAACTCGACGCTCTCACCAAATTTAACCAGCCAATCTCCTCCTCCTCATCGGACCTGCATTATTTGCAATATCACTCTCTCCCATGTCCCCCTGTTAACAGTGCCAGTATTCCTCTTTTACCCCCAAGTACGGCTCATAAGCCTCAACCACCTTGCTCTGACTCTCTCCACCTACCAGCGAAGCTTTCCACACCTAACCTGGCCAATCCCCCTAAAACTTGGCACCCAAAAAGTGACCCCCTTTACCCAAGGCGGCCAGGTGAAATTGCCTCTTCCATAAACATGGGCACTAAACTGCACAGGAACCACTCCAATATTCCAGCAGACCAGACGTGTAGGGATCCAGGAACTAACCTGAGAACTTTACATCTACCACCGGAAGCTTGCCCCTATGTACTAGTTATTACGAATGTTCCTAAGCTCAAGTCCAACATTTCCGAATCATTCACAGAACTGAAAAACAAGGTCATCCATTGGTTACACAGACACGCTAGATTCGCCTTTCATATGATACCCTCAATACTGATGGTGAGGAGGGTGGGTTGGGTGGGCCCACTCAAAAACCCTGGTACAGGGGATTGTATCGTTATTAATTTTGATACGCCTTCCCTTGTCCAACAGCTTTCTCTAAATGTGTGTCATTCTAACCCCCTAGGGGGGGTAATCTCACTCTGTAGGCTCCTGGCTTTCTACCCTCATATAGCTGTACCAAGCACTAAGGGGGTAACAATCTCACCCAGAGGTCCTTCTAGGGCACAGACGTCACCTGATTTTCGGCCAAGTTGCAATGCTTCTTCGCCCACACTTTCTGAAAACGACTGACTAAAAGTAAGCACTATGTACAGTTTACCCTACTCCCAAGGCCCAAACAACCGGGATAAAAAGTCTCCTATAGCTGGGAAAATTGAAACTTATGAAGTTGGGCAAAACAATCATGCGGCTGAACATACTTTTACCATCGACACTAGTGACCCTATCCCAATTCCCGCACTTGCTCAGTTAGATCCATCCAAGAGTTCTGAAATCCTTATCGGGGGTGCAGACAAGGAGCGTATGGTGACTGAGATTAACTTAGTCACAGACTTACCAGATTGTAGCAAACACAGAGACCCGCCCCCACTCCAGGCATCCGAACAGTTCAGGTTACTCTCCGATTCAGATGGGGCAAGAAACACCCCGGGCATTAACGTAGTAGGAATTCCAAATTCAATTGAAAAGGGTATAAAATTTCCCCACGGTACCCGATCTCCAAGAGAGAACTCTGTGGCTGAAGCTCCCCATGACAAAATAGACGGCCTAGTTACCATCCTTAGTTGGAATATTGCAGGCTTGGAGAACAAAATGAATAACCCTGAATGGGGCAAATTTATAGACGAACACAATCTATGTCTTTTCCAAGAAACATGGGCACTGGAACCCAAATATAGAATTGGCTATAAAAGCTACTGGGTCCCAGCAATTAAGACGAATTCAGGGAGGCCCTCAGGCGGCCTGCTAATATGGCTCAGTTGCTCTTTTAAATGTCGGATTGAAATAATTGACTTGGGCTGCCCTGATTTAATGGGTTTATTAATACCATCCCTTAGAGAGAAACCATTTTTAATAATTAATATTTACAATAGGAGTCTGGGCAGCAAGTATGAGTCCGACGCACTGACTATTTTGGATAGTTTTCTTACTTATAAATCACCTTCTCATTTTATTCTCATTGCTGGAGATTTTAATGCCACTTTTGAACCCTACTCGCTGGCCCAGGAATTATATAAAGATGAAGACGCTTATTGGGGTATTCCCCAGCTGGTGTCAAGAAAAAGACCAAAAATTAATAGATTATCTCACCAGGTCATGGACATTACACTGGCACATGGCTTGCGGGCCTGTAATGGTCGCTCCCGTTCGGACCCTAATCTCCACCCTACATTTAGGCGCGGGTCACAGAAGAGCCAAATAGATTATATCTTGCTCGATATCCGCTTGTGGGGCCATATGGTCGACATGAACATTGTAGAACATGAGGAAAGTGACCACGAACCACTGATTTTATCTCTTAGGAACTTATTACCCCTTCCTGAAGTCTCTTGTCCCAAGACCTACGGACAACAGCTCGCACTGTCCAACAATAGACGTAATGTTAGATGGGAATCCCTGAACACTGACACAACCATTTTGACAACGGCGTATAGGCAGCTGGCAGATCATATGGACCATATATCTCAATTTCCAGAAGATAGTGGTGGGCTTATAGCAGCCCACACACAATTTTTTAACTCCTTAAAAAATCTATTTACCAAAGAGTCGGTGAGAGAACCTAAAAAGAAATGTAATGCAAGATGGTTCAACGCCGCATGTAGAGAAGCACAGCACAAATTGCTGAGAGCTCTAAGAGGAGGTCAGATAGACTTTATAAGGGAAACTAGGAAAGCCTATAAACAGGAACAAGCTAGAGCCCGTAGGAAATGGGACGAATCAAGATGGGTCTCCCTTCTGGAATCTGCTAAAATAAACGACACCTCTAAATTTTGGAAATTGGTGGCTGATGCCAGCGATGAACCTAACTGTTTGCCTGGCGCCTCAATACTCCCTGTAGAGTGGACCGATCATTTTTCCCGATTATATCTTGGGACCATTGGTGCCACCGCCAGGGAACTGACCCACATCATGACTACTGAGACCCACAAAATTTAATTTTCCCTGGCAGAAACCAAGGCTGCGATTGTCTCACTTAAATGGGGAAAGGCCACCGGCCTTGACAAAATACCAGGTGATCTCTACAAGACTGACCCAGATGTTTGGGCTCCATATTTAAACCTCATCTCTAATGTGATAGCTGCAGGAGCACCTGTTCCGAGCTCCTGGTTAGGAGCAGAGATAGTTCCCATTTTTAAGAAAGGCAACCCCTCTAACCCTGCTAACTATCGCCCAATCTCCTTACTCGACAACTTCCCAAAAATTTTTGCAAAGCAAACTTTGTCTTGTCTAGAGGAATGGATTTTGGAAAACAATGCCATTTCTGATTTACAAGCAGGGTTTAGACCAGCAATCAGTACCATAGATCAAGTACTAAGATTTCTAACAATAAAATGGAATACTGTAGAAGTAGGAGGGGGTAACCTTTATGTAGTTTTTATCGATCTTAGAGCCGCGTTTGATCTGGTCCCTAGAAATCAGTTATGGCTGACACTAGCCAACATGGGTGTCCCGCATGGCCTTTTGAAACTTATCGCCCGACTACATGAGAATACCTATGCCCAAATTAGGAATGGCAAGAATGGTGATCTTACTGAACCAGTGGCTATCGAGAGAGGAGTCAGACAGGGGTGTGTGTTGGCCCCAACTCTTTTTCTTTTATATATTAATAACTGTATCAAGTACTTAGTAAATTGCACAAATGACTCCCCCATGCAGGCTGGAACCAAAGTCCCTTGCTTACTCTATGCAGACGACACTATTCTTCTGTCTAAATCATCTATGGGAATACAAAATCTGGTCAACCAGTTCGGTGCATACTGCAGAGACTTTGGGTTAGACATTAATCTTAAGAAAACCAAACTCATGATATACAGCGCCAGGAAAAAGAAGCTCAGCGCAAACACAAAGATGGATTCAATCCTTGTGGAGAGAGTAACGGAATATGATTATCTGGGCATCAGACTATCTGACAAGGGCGGTTGGGATCCAGCTATAAGGAAAGGGGCATTAACAATCAGCCAAAGATGTGGAGTAATAGGACGTAAAGCTAGCACCGCAACAAGCCCCCCTCTGATCCTCATCTCTGAAATATACAAAGTACAAATCCGTGCTGCGGCCCTGTATGGAGCAGAACTTTGGGGATCCCACAGACAAATGGATACTCTTCAAACCAAAGAAAATAACTTCTTCAGACACATAGCCAGACTGGGGAGGGGCACACCAATGCTCCCCCTCAGACTGGACCTGGGTCTACACAGTATCAAAGACATAGCATATCTAAGACCACTCCTGTACTGGGTCAGACTATGGAAAACGGATGAACTCGAACCCTACAGGGCAGCAGTTAAAGAACTACTGCCACCTCGTCATGGTTGGGAAAAAGTACGGTGGCTTAGGGAGATGAAAGCAGCATGGACCAAACTGAGTCTATCCCATTATTGGGAGAATCCCGAGATGATTCCTGGCAATGCTAAACGCCTGATCAAAGACCACTATTGGGAAAAGATCTATGAGGAATCCCTCGGCTCAAATAGTTCAGGTCGGCTGACAGCAGAGTTCCTGCTGGTAAAGCATGTTCCTCTGTCTGAAAGCTTCCTGGACCTCCCTATACCAGCCCACGCTCGCTCCTTATTACTCCAACTTAGGTACGGAACATTGGCAGTCAACAGTTTCACGGCCGGCTGGTCGACTAACAGTTCTCCATCGGACAAATGTATAAACTGTCACCTATGTAAGGAAACTTATGAACACGTTCTATTTTTTTGCCCTCTGTATAAATGTCCTCGAGGGAAGTGGATTACCCCTCTGTGCAGAACACTGCCCTCGCCATCTCGCAATAGTGTACTCAGAATATGTAAATATGATACTTCCATACTGACAGTGTGCTCTGTTTCCAAATATTTGGCAGCAGCATGGAAAATTCGCAGCAGGATTATTTCAGATCCCAATCCATCAGTTGAAGAGCGGTCTAGCAGCCAGTAAACCAGCATTCGATCATATTAGTCTGGGACTCGAACGAAAACCGAGACCTATCATGGATATTAGATTGTATCCCCAAGTATGCTGTTTAGTGGGTTACCACAACTATATAATTTTATAAATGCTAAGTTATATCCTATTCTGACCAATCTATTTAATAGAACTGACCAATCATGGGTACCATTCCTTATGGCCCGACCTCTTAACTTTCTTTTTTTTTAATCTGTGCTATTTTCTGGAGTTTTAATGTCTGATTTTATATAGTGATTGGTCTTAGAACAGTTTTTATCTTTTTAATAATCGATTAGATTGGTTCTAGAACAGTTTTTATCTTTTTAATAATTGATTAGTATTATTTTAGTGTCCAGCATTATGCACAGGGCAAGATCCGGAGACCACCCTGAGTATTCTTCTTTTTTCAACTATTTATGGAAATATTTTAGCTATACGACCCCTTTTTATCCTTTCTTTTATTATACATTGGTTTATGGTTTTTATTTCTATGTATGTATGTTTACTTTTAAAAATGGCCTAAATTTGGACCGAATAAACTATTGATTGATTGACTTCAAAATGGCACACAAGCAAGTTGTTTGGTTGGAATGTTATAGTTACCTTTTCATGCACAGCAGAACAAGGTCACGTCAGGCCTACTTGAAAAGCTCTTGGACTGTCACTCAGTAGGTTGAAGGTTCAAATCCTGGTATCTCATGGCAGTGTGTCTGTTTATTTACTAGTGTTTTGAATGGTAAACATTCCTTGTGATGGAACATTTACATCACCATCTTTGGCTTGAAGGCTGTTGAGATGTCTAGAGAATATAGTTTCAGGAATCACCTCTGGCCTAGTGGTTCAGATTTCAAACCTGCACACTGAAAGTTAAGAGTTCCAGTCTTGGTGTGACAGTTATATCTCATCTTTAACTTCTTTTCAACTTCCAAAATGTAAGGTACATACAGGAAGGTGATCTCATTCTTTTTACTCAACAAATACATTTTTTTCTATTTGTCAGATCATTTTTCATTGTAAGTGCCCACTGAAACCCAGCTGTTAATGGTATATCATGTACACTAAAGCAACTATAACTTGCGCCCCTGCCGTGCACAGTATTATCAACAATGATGGCATCTCAGATGTGATGAAGAATGTTATAAATGTAGTCAATGAATATGTCAGGAATGATGTAATATGTGAGAGTAAAAGCAGTGCCTGGTGAGGTCACAAGTTATAGTTACTTCCGGGTATAAGCTATATTTGTGTGAAATAAAGAAAAATGGTGAATTTCAGTGGTTTTGTTAGTTTCAAATAGTATGATTTATGTAACATTTTCACCTAAGTATGTCATCCCTTTAACCTTTGTTTCTTTCAGTGAATTTCTAAGGTTTTTAAATGTAGAATTAGATAAATACTTCCTCCTGTCCTCTATTGTCCATTTTGCTGCCACTCCCTTCTGCCCTAAATACTCTGTTGTGCCGCAACTACTCCTCCTGTCCACTCCTCCTGTGCTCCTCCTTTTCTCCTCCTGTGTAGTCTGTTACAAAGCCCTTACCCTCTTCTCTTCTGCCCTCTTTCATCTGTCTCCAGCCCTTACCCTTCCCTTCTGCCCTCCATAGTCCACTTTTCATGCCCCGCTCCCCTCCCTTATTGCCCACCATGGCTGTTGTGCTGCCACAAAGCCACATGCTTGCCATGCATGTTTTTTGTTCTGCCACTTCTTCTCCCACCTGTCCTGTGTGGTCCACTTGCTGCTCCTGACCCCCACCCACTGTCCCTTCATTGTCTGTATGTATGCCATTATAATTTCTCTGTTGTACTTCATGGTGTGGTGTGCTTCCAGTGCCTATCCAGCCTACCATGCATGGTAAGTTTTCTGCTCCTGCCTCCTTGCCCCCTGTCCTCTGTTTTCCATGTTCGGGCCTCTATCCACCCCTTCCTGTCATTAATGGTCCATTGGCATGCCAGACCTCCTCCCTCCTGCCATTCATGGTCTGTTGTGCTGCAACTGGCCCTCCTGTCTGTCCAATATGGTCAGCTTGCTGCTCTTGAAATCCTTCTCTTATCCTTTCTCTTGTCCATGTACATTGGCCTGCCCCCTCTCTAACTGCTTTCTATGGTCCATTGTGCTGCACTGCCCTCCAGCTTGGCCAGTGAGGTTTTTTTTGCTGTTGCAATCCCTGGTCTCTTCCCTGAAAGTTCATTTTGGTGCCTCTGCCCACCTCCTTCCTCCCCTCTATTGTCCAAGTCTATGCCTCAACCCCATTCCTCCTGCCCTCAATGGTGCAATGTACAATACATGCCAACATTTTGAACTTAGTACAATTTTGAAAAAATAATTCTGAGAAATTGATTTTCTCCATTCACTTCCATTGAAAAAGAGATTTTAGGTGGGCAACAGCTAAAAGAAAGCCATTTTGAGTCTTCTGCCTGAATTGGGTCTGTTGGCATATATGGCTGTGCTGCCACTGCCTCTCCCTTCAGCACTCAATGGTCTGTTGTATTGCCAAAGCCTCATTTGTCTCTCCTGTATGGTTGCTTTGTTGCCTTTCCCCCCTTCGACTTGCCCTCCATGGTCCATTGTGCTGTCACTGTCCGTCCTGCCTGTCCAGCGTGATCAACTTGCTGACTCTGCTCCCTCTTCCCTGTCCTCAGTTGTCTGAGTCTGTGCCTCTGCCTCCCCACAGTGTTCTAATGAACAACAAGATCACTAACATTCTATATTCATGACAAAAGTGTGGCACGCCTCAAGTCATTTTGATGTATTCAACACAGTAATATATACAACATTTCCTTTCAAAATTCTAAAAATGAGAGGGTCTTTTTCCCATCAAAATTATGGTTAGTGCTCTAAAAAACTAAAGTGAGAGCACATTTTCAGAGTTCTCATATAGTGACAAAGCACTTTTAAATTATTTGCTATCTTTAGATTTTTTAATCCAGTTTGCCACTTGATTATTTGTTGCACTTAAGGTAGAGGATGTGTGTTAACTTTGCAACTGGGGAACCAGGCTCAAGTTTCGGCATTGGCTCAACATCCTGTGATTCTGGGCAAATCGCTTAATCTCCCCATGCCTAAAACTAAAATGAATGTGTCCTTGTGTAATATAACTGACGCTAATGTAAAGCACTCCAATACCGTCAGGTCAAGTCCATTCCAAATAAAACTGCGTATAAAAAAATCAAATTAAGGCCCTCATTACAACACTGGCGGTCGGTGATGAAGTGGTGGTAATATCACCAACAGACTGGGGGTAACTACCTCCAAATTATGACCATGGCAGTGAGAACTCAGATAGACAGCCACTTTACCACACCAACCGCCAGGGCAGATACAACAGCCACCGCAGCGGAAGCCGCCTACAGCCAGGCGGAAGCCAAAGTACCGCCCACCATATTAAGCCACATCAATCCACTGCCTTTTCCGAGGCGGTACCAATGACATCAGAAGCCTGGCGGAAACACATCACAAAAGGGAAAGGAATCACCTTTGGAAACACAGGGAAGAACCATGCCGCCATGGAGCCTGAACTTTAAATATTCCCTAAGACATTCTATGTCCTGCTCCAACATGAACACTAACGCCAGCGAAGAGGACCACGGTGAGTACAGCCGCCTAGCATACGTGGAGGGGGGAAGGAAAATGAGAGTGACACACACATGCAACACCCCCCTCGCCCCCAACACCATACACACAATCAGCTGCAGTAATAAAACATATTTACCCTGTACCCCTGAGGAATAATGCAAGGACTACAGGAATGCGATAAAGTGACTGTAATAATAACAACACAGTAGAAATACGAAAAGTCAATCTCATGGTATATACATATGTACAGTTTAAGGGACACTGCCCAGTCCTCATTGTGTGTAGGCCACAGGGCCACAGGCCAAAGTCCAAGGCCCCACTTGTCACTTGCACCAACACAGAGAGAACACTGCAGGGGCATCAGTTGGAAAATAGGCAGGCACCTCAGGAGGACGGAGAACGGGGGCACCTCAGCCGGCAGATGGAACAAAACCACTAGTTCTGGAGGGGGCAACATGCCCTGCACTTGGTTTTAGGGAGTGCAAGGCCACAGTCTCTCAAGTGGGTGACTTACCTGTAGGAGGCTGGCCTGGCTTATAGTGGGTACCTGATGGTACCTACATCTTTTGCCAGGTCCAGTTGTCCCTTATTAGGAGATTAGTAGTGTTCTAGCAGCTTAGGCTGCTAGAGGTAGCTATAGCGGAGCAACTTAGGCTGAACTAGGAGACATGCAAAGCTACTACTATACCACTTATATCATAGTTACTAAAAATAAAGGTACTTTATTTTAGTGACAATATGCCAAAAGTATCTCAGAGGATATACTCCCTTAGGAGGTAAGGAAAAAACACAAAATATACACACAAACCAAAATCAGGTAAGTAAACATTTAGAAAAACAGTGCAAACACTGTAGAACACAATAGGATACAATAGGCCTAGGGGCAACACAAACCATATACTCCAAAAGTGGAATGCAAACCACGAATGGACCACAGACCTAGTGTAGTGTGTAGAGGGACGCTGGGAGTGTAAGAAAACACTAACGGTGTCCAGATACCCCACCCCAAGACCCTGAAAAGTTGGAGTAAAGTTACCCTACTGCCCCAGAAAAATAGTAAAGTAGAGATAGGGGATTCTGCAAAGACAACAACTGGCTGCAAAGCACTGAAGAAGGATTCCTGGACCTGAGGACCTGCAAAAGAAGGGGACCAAATCCAAGAGTCACGCAAGTGTCCAGGGAGGGCAGGAGCCCACTAAACCCCGGATGAAGGTGCAAAAGGGCTGCCTCTGGGTGGAAGAAGCTGAAGATTCTGCAACAACGGAAGGTGCCAGTAACTTTTTCTATGGTCAGAAGATGTCCCACGGCATGCTGGATGGTGCAGAGTTGTTTCTACGCAGAAATACCGCAAGCAAGCCTTGCTATCTGCAAGAGTTGCGATTGAAGGTAATGGGTGCTGCCCCGGCCCAGGAAGGACCAGGAGGTCGCCCCTTGGAAGAGGAAACAGAGGGGGCACTCAGCAACAGAAAGAGCCCATGCAGAAGCAGGCAGCACCCACAGAAGCACTTGAACAGGCATTTAAGAAATCTGAGCAAGGTGGTCATCTCAACACAACAAAAGAGGGTCTCACGAAGCTGGAGATCAACTCAGCGAGTTGAGCAATGCAGGACGGAGTCCTGGGGACCTGGGCTGTGCTGTGCATGAAGGAATCCTTGCAAAAGTGCACAGAAGCCCTAGCAGCTGCAGATCACGCAGTACACAGGATTACTGTCTGGCGTGGGGAGGCAAGGACTTACCTCCACCAAATTTGGACAGAAGGACCACTGGACTGTTCGGGTCACTTGGATCCAGCTCCTGTGTTCCAGGGATTACACTCGTCAAGATGAGAGGGGACCCAGAGACCCGGTGATGCAGAAGTTTGGTGTCTGCGTTAGCAGGGGGAATATTCCGTCGACTCACGGGAGATTTCTTCTTGGCTTCCAGTGCAGGGTGAAGGCAGACAGCCCTCAGAGCATGCACCACCATGAAACAGTTGAGAAAGCCGGCAGGATTAGGCACTACAATGTTGCTGGTAGTCTTCTTGCTACTTTGTTGTGGTTTTGCAGGTGTCCTGGAGCAGTCATGGGTCGATCCTTGGCAGAAGTCAAAGAGGGAGATGCAGAGGAACTCTGGTGAGCTCTTGCATTCGTTATTTGAAGAGGAACCCACAGGAGAGACCCTAAATAGCCCTCAGAGGAGGATTGGCTACCTAACCTGGCAAGAGCCTATCAGGAGGGCTCTCTGACGTCACTTGTTGGCACTGGCCACTCAGAGGTCTCTATTGTGCCCTCACACATCTGCATTCAAGATGGCAGAGGTCTGGGACACACTGGAGGAGCTCTGGGCACCACCCCTTGGGTGGTGATAGACAGGGGAGTGGTCACTCCCCTTTCCTTTGTCCACTTTCAAGCCAGAGCAGGGGCTGGGGGATCCCTGAACTGGTGTATACTGGTTTATGCAAGGAGGGCGCCATCTGATCCCTTCAAAGCATTCCCAGAGGCCAGGAGAGGCTACTCCTCTCAGGCCCTTAACACCTATTTCCAAAGGGAGAGGGTGTAACACCCTCTCTCAGAGGAAATCCTTTGTTCTGCCTTCATGGGACTGGGCTGCCCAGACCCCAGGAGGGCAGAAACCTGTCTGAGGGTTGGCAGCAGTGGCAGCTGCAGAGAAAACCCCAGAGAGTTAGTTTGGCAGTACCTGGGGTCCAGGCTGGAGCCCCGGGATGCATGGGATTGGCACCCCAATACCATATTTGGCATGGGGGGACAATTCCATGATCTTAGACATGTTACATGGCCATGTTCGGAGTTACCATTGTGAAGCTACATATAGGTATTGACCTATATGTTGTGCACGCGTGTAATGGTGTCCCCGCACTCACAAAGTCCAAAGGGAATTGCCCTGAACAATGTGGGGGCACCTTGGCTAGTGCCAGGGTGCCCTCACACTTAGTAACTTTGCACCTAACCTTCACCAGGTGAGGGTTAGACATATAGGTGACTTATAAGTTACTTAAGTGCAGTGTAAAATGGCTGTGAAATAACGTGGACTTTATTTCACTCAGGCTGCAGTGGCAGTCCTGTGTAAGAATTGTCTGAGCTCCCTGTAGGTGGCAAAAGAAATGCTGCAGCCCATAGGGATCTCCTGGAACCCCAATACCCTGGGCACCTAGGTACCATATACTAGGGGATTATAAGGGTGTTCCAGTGTGCCAATCAGAATTGGTGAAAATAGTCACTAACCTGCAGTGACAATTTTAAAAGCAGAGAGTGCATAAACACTGAGGTTCTGGTTAGCAGAGCCTCAATGATACAGTTGGACACCACCCAGGGAACACATATAGGCCACAAACTATGAGCACTGGGGTCTTGGCTAGCAGGATCCCAGTGACACAGGCAAAAACAGACACACAAGTAAAAATGGGGGTCACATGCCAGGCAAGATGGTACTTTCCTACATTACCCACATGCTCTGGAGGGGGCAACATATCCTGTGTTTAGTCCTGGGGAGTGCAAAGCTATAGTCTCTCAGGTGGGTGCCTTACTCACTGGTTCTGGAGGGGTCATCGTGCCCTGGGCTCTTGATCCTGAGGAGGCTTGGGTTGTTGGGTGGCTTACCCACTGATTCTGGAGGGGGCATTGTGCCATGCGCTCTTGATCCTGGGGAGTGCAAGGTCACAGTCTCTCAGCTAGGTGTTATACCCACAGGATTTGCAGGGGGCAGGCAACACAGCAGCCCATGGAGGCAGGACTACATACTGTCTGCCGGTGGTGATGGCTGCTCAGTGGTGGTGCTGCTGCTGCTGGTGGTGGTGGTGGGGGGAGGCTCCAGCCCATCCACTGCAGCTCGGACGGTTGCCCATTGCTGGTGGTGGTGCTGCTGCTGGTGGATGCACCACTATGGTTGGTGGCGAGGGCTCTGTCTGAGTCCCAGCACCAGGCCCCTTGTCCTTCCTGCCTGCTGGTGCAGGCCCCTTGCCCTTCCTGTTAGCACTTGGGGCAGGCTCCTTGCCCTTCCGGGCCGCAGCTGGGGCAGGCTCCTTGCCCTTCCTGGCAGCAGCTGGGCAGGCTCCTTGCCCTTCTGGGAACAAGCTGGGGCAGGCCCCTTGCCCTTCCAGGCAACAGCTGGGGCAGGCTCTTTGCCCTTCCGGGCAGCAGCTTGGGCAGGCACACTTTATTTGAGGCTGGCTGGTGCCCTGGATCCTTTCCCACCATGAGTGGGTGTGGAGACTACTGGGCCCATGGACTGGGTGGCTGAGGTTCTTGCCTGGGTTTTTGCCACCCTGCCAGATGCGCAGGACAGGGGGAGGGGTAGGGAAGAGGTCAATGGTGGAGAGGAAAACTTCTTATGGACATTGGGGTGGGAAGAGGGAGTAGGTTTGGGAGTGGAGGAAGAGGGAGTGGTTGTTTGAGGTGTCTGCTGTGTTTGGGTGTAGGTGCATGGGCTGGATGCTGTTGTAAGGTGGATGGCTGTTGGGTGTCTAAGTGCTTGCGTTTGTGTCTTTGGGACGGGGGCACAGACACAATGGGAGAGGACACAGGGGAAATGTGCATGGCTGTTGAAGAGGTGTCTGCAAGTGAGGTGTGTGTTCTGTTAGGCGTGGTGGTGATGCTGGTAGTGGATGAGGATGTAGTGCCTGCAGGTGTGAGTGTGGATGCGATTGGGAGGGAGGTGGAGGAGGAGGAGGGGGACACAGTGGAGGCAGTGGATGTTGGTATGTCTGCATCTGGATGGTGTTTGTGTGAGTGCCTGTGGGATGATGTGTGGTGCTTGTGTTTGCCTGTGCCTTGTGTGTTGTCCTGTGTGCATGCTCGTCTGTCTGTGTACTTTGGATAGGTTGGGGTTGAGGGGAATGGGATTGGGAAAAGGAAGTTGGAGGGGCGGTAGAAACAGGGACAATGGCTGCTATCAGAGAGGAGGTCAGAGCCTGCATTGATCTCTGTTGGGCTGCCAAGCCAGTGAGAATGCCCTCCAGAAATGCATGTGTCTGTTGCATCTGGATTGCATTCACAATGGTTGACTGCCCAACAGAGATGGATCTCAGGAGGTCAATAGCCTCCTCACTCAGGGCAGCAGTGCTAACTGGGGCAGGTCCTGAGGTGCCTGGGGTAAAGGAGATGCCGACCCTCCAGTGAGCAACTCGATGAGGGGCTGCTGGGAGGGCAGTGCTGGTACGGGGTGGCGGATGTCCCTGTAGCTGGGGTGGGCACAGAAGTGTCCGCCATCACCAGAGAGCTTCCATCGGAGGAGGTATCTGTGTCCGAACTGTCCCTTCCAGTCTCCGTTGTGGTGCTTCCCTCGCCCTCCGTCCCACTGGTGCCCAGCGTTGGTGGACTCTGCCTCCTGGGTCCTGTGGGATGCAGCTCCCTCCGTCGGCGCTGCCTCTGCTCCTCCGCCAGATGATGCTAATGCACATAAGGACAGGATGACAAAACAAAAAGGGGGTGAGACAAAGGATACACTTGGTCAATGGCTGCACCAACACCACAGTTGGTGTACACACCACCGTCACACACAGGGAACAGCCCTACGCACTATGCAATGCACTACCTGTGATAATGCTAGCCACCAAGGCATGGGGAGGGGCACATACTGCCAAATGCAGCACACCTTGGACCCACACAGCCCTGACCAGTTGAAGATGCCTACAAGTTGGGTAGCAGGATTATCACTTCAGAACCCTGCCCACCACGGGACCTACTCTGCAATGTTAGGCCTGGCCTAGGGGCACCCACTGACACACATCCCCCACCCGGGTACCCCCCTACCATGCGTAAGTAGTGATGATGGGCACTGTACTCACCCCCTTGTGGCTGCTGTGATGCCCTCAAGCGCCCATCCAGCTCCGGATAGGCCACCACAAGTGTGCGGGCCATCAGTAGGGTCAGGGTTCGACAGGCACCCCTTCCTTGTTGGGTGGCCATCCCCAGGTAGGCCTCCGCCGTGTTCCATGCCCAGCGTTTCAGGGCCTCCAACTGTTTCCGACCTTGGGTGCTCCGCCTGCCCTAGACCCCCAGGGTCCGCACGCCCTTGGCGATGGCACACCATATTCCCTTCTTTTGATGGGCACTGACCTGCAGAGAAATACACACAGGAAATAGTATCAGTCAGACCGTCCTGCTTGTTACACTTATGGCCCACCATACCCCTTCACAAAGCCATTTGCACACACAGGGCCCAGCACACAGCTGCACGCTGCCCAGTGGACATTCACCCACCCCCCTACACGAGGCCTTCATACACACCATTTCATGCCTTCATGCCACATGCATCGCGCCCACAGTATGCTCACCTGTTGGTCTGGAAGCCCATACAGCAGTCTGTACTGGGGTAGGACCCCATCCACCAGTCGCTCCATCTCCACTGAGGTGAAGGCAGGGGCCCTTTCCCCAGTCACACGAGCCATGGTAGGTTCCAGACACAGGTCACAGCAGCACATGCAGTGTAGGTCCTCTCCTGTTGAAGGTCTGGCAGCAAGTGAGTGATCAGATAGAAAATAGAGGTCACGTCCACGGCGGTGCATACCGTCACCGCACGCGTACATCACCATTACCCACTGTACCCCATAGGGCCCAATGTTATCCAATGAGGAGTTGCACGGCAGTTCACGACCGCCTCCCGCAACAGTGAGGAACGTCAGCGAAATTACCTCACTTCCACATGTCCCTCCACACAGGACAGGCGAACTCCATTTCAGGGGAGGGGGCAGGCCCTGGATAATAACTGCGACACAGTCAAAAATAGGACATACAGGACAAATACCTCTTAACCATTACAAATTAACATCGTGCATTGTACTGTTGTGGCTACAATGTTCAGTTTGTGACTGGCTCTTGACTCTTTTGCCCCATAGATTACTACTGCTGTGGATGAATAGAAGATAGAGATATACCCCCGTGTACAGATCCCTGGTGGACTTGGTAACACTGGAGGACAGGCACATTGTCCTCACCTATAGACTTGACAGGGCCACAATCATGGAACTGTGTGCCCAGCTGGAGCCTGACCTGATATCTGCTATCCATCACCTAACTGGGATCCCCCTCTTGTGCAAGTCCTATCAGTGCTCCATTTCTTGGCAACTGGATCTTTCCAAGTGACAGTGAGCTTGGCAGCAGGAATTTCACAGCAAACGTTTTCAATAGTGCTGACAAGAGTGTTGTCTGGGCTGATTAAACACATGTGCAGCTACATTGTTTTCCCCCAGTTTGAAGATTTGGCCACAGTGAAGGCTTACTTCTATGCAATGGGACATATCCCCAACATAATTGGGGCAATTGATGTAACACATATTGCATTTGTCCCCCCGGCAAAATGAACATGTGTTCAGGAATCGAAAGAGTTTTCACTCCATGAATGTGCAGATGGTGTGCTTGGCGGACCAGTACATCTCCCATGTCAATGCTAAGTATCCAGGGTCTGTGCATGATGCCTTTATCCTGAGGAAAAGCAGCATCCCAAATGTGATGGCCCAACTACAGAGGCACCGGGTGTGGCTAAAAGGTGAGCCCTGGTTCCCTCCCAGTAGATGTTGGTGTATTGGTATGGTGTGGGCCATATAGGATAATGTGTGGCTAAATGTTGTCCCTCGATATTTGCAGGTGACTCAGGTTACCCCAACCTATCACAGCTACTGTCCCCTGTGAGGAATGCCAGGACAAGGACAGAAGAATGTTACAATGAGGCACATGGGCGAACAAGAAGGATTATTGAATGTACCTTTGGCCTCCTGAAGGCCAGGTTCCGGTGCCTCCATCTAACAGGTGGATCCCTTTGCTACTCACCCAAGAAGGTCTGCCAAATAATCATGGCATGCTGAATGTTGCACAACCTTGCCTTGAGACGCCATGTGTCTTTGCAGGAGTAGAAGGCTGGGGATGGCCATGTGGCAGCAGTGGACCCCGTGGACAGTGAGGATGAGGAGGCAGAGAATGAGGATGAGGACAACAGAACTGCAGTGATTCGACAATATTTCCAATGACACACAGGTAAGACAGTGGTACTTCACATTTCATTGTCATTTTTTGAATTATCTATGGCACTGGCCTGCTGTTAATTCCCACTTCTATGCCCACTCACTGTTCCCTTAGGCAACTCATTTTGCAGATGTTGGTGCCCCACTATCGCTCCTGGTGTGATCACTGTAGCCAACTGCAGGTCTTTACTGTGTCAACATTACTGTACAGTTGAATTGCAATGTTTGAACCTCGTTAAGCAAATAAATACTGAAAACATTTGACATACTCTATACTGTATTTTTTCAAAGTGTGTTTATTGAAGTGATAAGAAGAAGAGGGGCAAGTGCACTGGGATGGTGTGATGATGGAGGAAAGTCCAGGGTGTTGTTCCAGTCTATTTGTAGCACAGGTGCATTGTCCAAGGGGACACAGGAAGAGGAGCAAAGGCAGTTCCAGGTGGACAGGGTGACAGAGTGGGACACAAGGGTGACAATCAGGAGAGTCTCATTTCCTGGTGGGGTTCTTGGCAATTGTCTCTGGCTTCTGTCTGGATCACAGGGAACATTTGCGGGGTGGTTCTCCTTCTGCAGGGGGAGGGGTGCTGGCGGCCTGTGGGTCCTGTGGTGGGGCCTCCTGTCACTAGCGGCAGCGGAGGTAGAAGGCAGTTCAGATGTCTGGCTAGTGGCAGGGGCCTGCTGGTGTGAGACTACCTCCCTCATAATGTTGGCCATGTCTGCCAGCACCCCTGCTATGGAGACCAGGGTGGTGTTGATGGCCTGCAAGTCCTCCCTGATCCCTTGGAACTGCCCCTCCTGCAGCCGCCTGTTCTCCTGCACGTTGTCCAGGATCTGGCCTAGCGTATCCTGGGAATGTTGGAATGCTCCCAGGATCTCAGAGAGTTCCTTCTGGAGAGACGGTTCCCTGGGCCTGTCTTCCCCCTGGTGCACAGCACTCCTCCCAGTTTCCCTGTTGTCCTGTGCCTCTGTCCCCTGAACCGTGTGCCCACTGCCACTGACCACTGGTCCCTGACTTCCTTGGGTATGAGGTGTGCCCTGGAGTCCCTGTAGTGGTGTACACACTGCTGATTGACCTGTCCCGGGGACAGAGGTATGGGTACGCTGGGTGGGTGCTGTGGTCATGTTTCTAGATGGGGGAAGCTCTGTGGTGGTTTGTGACTGGCCTAGGTAAGCGGCTGTCCAGAGGTCCCTGATGGGCCAGCTTAGTCATCCAGATCCAGGCTACCAGAGTTGATGTCATCACTGTGGGCCTCTTCTGTGGGGGGACTGGATAGTGCTGGCACCTCTTCACAGCTGACATTGGCTAGGGATGTAAATGCAGTTTTATTGTTTCTGCATGTGACATATTGTGCATCAGTGGCTTGCCTTCTTTATTTGTATTTGCCCTGGCATCTTTCACTTGTGTACGTTGGTGTATGGTGGGATGATTAGTTCTCTCTAGTGTGCATGCTTTAGTGATAGGTGGCCATGCAGGTCTGTGAGTGGTGTCCATGCATTGGTATAGCATGCAGGGTTTGGCATTGGGATGAGTGAGATGTGATGGTGGGGGGATGAGGTGGTGGAGTGATGGGAGTAAGGGTGGGGGTATGTGATGGCATGCAGGTAGTGGACTGATAGTAGTAGAGAGTTGACTTACAAGAGTCCAGTCCTACTTCTACTCCGGCCAGGCCCTCAGGATGCTTGATTGCCAAGACTTGCTCCTCCCATGTTGTTAGTTATGGGGGATGAGGTGGGGGTCCACCAACAGTCCTCGGTACTGCGAGTTGGTGTCTTGCTGCAATGGAACATTCCTTCCCACGTAGGTTGTTCCACCTCGTCCAGATGTCGTCCTTTGTCCTGGGGTGCTGTCCCATGGCATTGACCCTGTCCACGATCCTCCGCCATAGGTTCATCTTCCTAGCAATGGATATCTGCTGCACCTGTGCTCCAAATAGCTAAGGCTCTACCTGGATGATTTCCTCCACTATTACCCTTAGCTTCTCCTGTGAGAATCTGGGGTGTCTTTGTGGTGCCATGGGTGTTGTGTGAGTCGCGTAGGTGAGGGTGTGTAAGGTGATGTGTTGGGGTGTGTGATGTGGGGTGAGTGGTTGTTGTAGAGGTGTAGTGGTGTGTGGCTCTGGTTTTGTCTGTAGTCGTGGTGTCTGTCTCGTGCCAATGGTTTGTAATGGTAAAGGGTTTGGGTGGGTGTTTTATAGGGGTGTGGTGTGTGTATGGGTGTCAAGTGTGTATAGTTTGAATGGTCCAATGGGTGTTGTTTTGTATGTGTGTGTGTATTTTGAGTGCTGCGGTATGTAACGCCAATGGTTTACTGCCATTGAATGTCCGCTGTGGTGATTCGTGGGTCATAATGTGGTGGGCTTTTGTTCTGTTGGCATAACGGTGTGGGTTTTGATACCGCCATTTATCACTGACCTTTGGTGTGGCAGATTTGTGTGTGTTGCTGAATAGTGACGGATTGGTACGTGTGTGCCATAATATAGTGAACTGATATCCGCGGCGGCGTGTTGGCAGCAGTCAGCATGGCGGTAAGTGGGTTTTACTGCCAATGTCATAACGAGGGCCTAAGTGTTTTGCACACGTCTGTCATTGAGCTATACTTGGCCTATTTTTGGGTGATATTTCTGCTACATTTGGGCTCTTTTTTTTCTGGTGGCTATCTTGGAAGACTTTTTCATAATGAAGCTTCCTAATTGCCTGATCTCCTATGGTATCTTTAGTCGAAAATACTTTCAGTTTTCCACTATGATTCCATTGACACGGCGTTCAGATGTGACAAACTTTTGGAAAAGAAACAGGATATAAGCTCTCTAGTCACCCATTAGAACACTGTGGTAAACCTACTTATCACCAGGGAGGTAACTGGTAGTCGGCTGCTGGTGTTGAAAGTGCCTGTTTAATTCTGCATTAATGAAACAGAAGTGGAAAATATTTGAGAACTCATTTGAAATTTGTCCTAATTTTGCTTTATAAATGAAATATTTCAGGCCTTTCCAGTTTGATGCAATCAAGATGGCTTCAGGTGTGCCACTCATTTGTCACAAGTTAGACTGTTAGCACTCTAGCTGTTCTTTCAAACACTCTGGGAGGCTGCAGTAGAAAACAGGGGAATTAACTGATAGACTGCTCCTGATGGAATTACGTGTTTTACTGAAAATGTCAGACTTTATTCTCACATGGCTGAGAAAGATAGTATGAATGTACAGAAAATGTGTTCAAATTTTTGCTCCTAGGACACCTTCTGTAACCTATTTGAGAAAATAATGCAAAAACAGTTTTCTCTCAAACATGATTCATGAAATCCTAGAAGACGGTCAACATGTTTCACAGGGTAAAATCAGCATAGAACACACCACAATTTCCTAATATTAGCATGGTACCACCAACATATGATGTGGTGATCAGGTGTGGCTCAACCTCTTTAAACTGTCCTATCAGAGCATATGTGGGCACCAAATGTCCCGGCATCTATACATTTTGAACCTTAATTTCTTAAACACTGCTGAACAGATTTACACCAAATTACAATAAGCATAGTCTGCGGACCACAATCTGGTTTCCTCTCAAATTTGATATAACTCCATTCAGCAGTTTTTCCTGTATCACAGCCTGAAGATGTCAATGAAAAATGCATGGGATTTTTGTGTTTTGGGACCCCCATTTATTCGAATTTTTTCTCATTTTTTCTCAGCCCCCCTTGTTGGGTTACTCAAAAACTTCCATGCACAAACTAGGCACAAAAGAGGACTTTGTTTGAAAGTTTTGTGAAGATTCATTAAACAGTGCCAAAATTATTAGCAACACAAAAAACATTTGTTATAGAAACACTGACCTAACTATGACTAATATACATATCAATATATATATTTTTTTCAAACAAAGAAGAATAGAGCACACACAGGTATTTTAACTCCAATTTATTGCATCACACATGTGCCTTTCTCAATGTGGTTATGTAAAAGAAAAACAGTCACCTGAGCAGTCTTTAAATAGATTTCTACATGCTTTAGTGGAAAAACCGGTGACGGACTCTCATTTCACCTTAAAACATTACCATCAAGGATCCGTCATCATTCCATATGCTGTGCTTCATATCATTTCAAAAGTGACGCCCGTAATTCTGTGTTTTTAGTCGTTATCACATTCTCAATTAATACGGGTCATATATATATATATACATATATATATATATATATATATATTTATATATATATATATAGAGTTATCTCAAGTAACTATGACTTGTGCCCAGTTTACTTAATTTTTTTTACTGCAAATATTACATTGATATTATCATTGATGTTATCAAAGATGTCATGAGTGCTGTAATTTGTGGGGTAATTTGCAGTTCATGGTGAGGGTGTGAGTTATAGTTACCTTAGGACATGGGTTATTGTTACTTGAGATAACTCTAACTATAAATGGTGAATTTCTTTGGTTTTGTATGTTTAAAATGTGATCCTGACTATAACTTCCCTGTAACCTTTGTTTTTTGAGTGAATTGCTCTGTTTTTTAAAATTGTATTTTGTAACTATAACATCCCTGTAACCTTTGTTTTTTTCAGTCAATTTCTATGTTTTTTGTTAATGTGTAGTAATTTGAATTACTATACGTTAATCCAACCACCGCCATGCATGGCCTTTGGCCTTGCACTACGGGGGTTGGCCACGGGGAGAGGCCAACCCCATATAAGCACCCAACCGTGCGCGTCCTTCACCCTTGCGCAGGGGAGGTTGACATGCAAAACCTGGCCTGCAGCCAGACCCTGTGGCCAACATCCCCCAACCACCCAAACCCACGCTGTGCACAGTCCTTTCATCGTGCATGGCAGGAGTTGGCCACAGCTATTCTGGGTGTGAGTATAGGTGTGAGAGGATGTATCTGGGGTGAAAGTGGCTGTCAGACTGTCTGTCTAGGTGTGAGAGTGCGCTCCTCAGTGTTTTAGTTTGTGTGTCAGTCTGTGTGCTGGTCTGTGAGTGGCCGCATAAGGGTGTCAGTGGGTCTGTGAGTGGGTGCCTGAGTACCTAAGTGGTTGTGTGAGTGGGAGAAATTGATTGAAAGAGAGACAGTAAGAGAGAAAGTGAGAGAGAAAGAGAGCGTTTTTAGGCTTTAATATCTCATATAGTTAGAATGAGATATGTTTGGTGGATTTAACAAAAAAAGTATGTCATATTTTTTTAAAGTATATTTGTTTTATTAAAAAAAAAAAAAAAGGAAATTAGTCTAGCTGGACTCGAACCCCCATCGCTCAGTGCGAAGGTCTGGGACACACAGAACTATGGGAGCTTTCTTATTTTAATCTCTTTTTTTTGGGCCCTTTGTAGGTTATGTGGGACCGCAAGGGAGCCCTCAAGGGCTCCCCCATGGTCCCTACTATATATTTTTTTTAATTTACATTTTTATTACAAAGCCTTCACGGGATATGTGGGTCGGCAAGGAGGCCCTCACGGGCTCCTCCCACGGTCCCTACCTTTTCCAATTTTATTTTTAAAATAAAGCCCTTATGAGCTACCTGGCACTGCGGGTGAACCCTCAAAGCTTACCTTGCAGTGCCAATGCTTCAGCAAGCATGGAGCTGCTTTGACAGCAGCTCTGTGCTTGCTGAAGCATTTCATCTCTGACCCCTGCACGCATGCAGGGGGCAGAGATGAAACTTTGGATTTTGACAGTGGGACCTGCCTTTAAGGTCCCGCTGTCAAAACCTGAAGTGTTTGCTGTGGCTTGGCTTGGCTGCAGCGCTGCAACCAAGCCACAGCAAACAGCTATGTCTGAGGGTGGGCACCCCCGGGACATAGCAGGAGATTGGCCTGGAGTTTGGGGCCATCCATGGTTCCACGAGGGGGGCCCCCTTCACTGAGAATTTAGCCCAGAGGAGTGGTGGTCTCCAGAGTGTGGGAGTCCTATAGGAACACACTTACTTTTTGTAAACATTTGCCCCAGGGGTGGTGACCCCCAGCACAGAGGCGGGGGGCATGCAGCAACTCCAATCCAAATACAGTATTTCCCAGGTGGTGGTGTTCCACAGGGCAGTGGGGGGTGCACCACCACTACAAATAACATGTTGCCCAGGGGTTGGCGGCCCCCGGGTCAGCGGGAGGTGGTCAAAAGGTACCTCTGTTTTTTTTTTTAAAAAGCCCCTGGACTTGGCCAACCCAGGGACATTAGGCTAATGGAGCATTGAGATGCTTCATTTTTAAAAAAACATTTACAAGCAGGTTCGCAGATCCACCATGTTTCAGCTTGTAAAATTACAAAAAAATGTTTTTTTTAGCCCAGGGGTCACTTTGGGATCTCAACACCAGAGCTAAGGGAACAAGGTGTTTGTACCCTGGTCCCTTTCAGGTTTTTTTAAACGTTTTTTGGGGGGACTCGGCTTCTGCCAAATCCCAAGGATGGCTGACCACACTCTAACACCTTTGGTTGCTGAAGTGTTCTCAGCTAATCAGATCTCAGCACTAGATCGTTAGGGGACGTGAATCCTTCACGTCCCTAGATATACAAATTTGTTTTCCCCTCAATTTCTCAAAACTACTCAACAGAATTACACTAAAACAAAAAAGCACTCTTTCTGGATCCGGACCTACCTTCTTGCCAAATTTGTTGTAATTCTGTTGAGTAGTTTTTGCTCTATCGCTGTTCAAAATCCCTATAGAAAAATGATGGGGGAAAACGTGTGTTAGGTCCCCCCCCTTTTTTCTCAGACCCCTTTCACAGATTACTCTGAAACTTTCCAGGCAGCAGCTGACAGGACTGGTACATTTTCATATATATATATACAGTATATACTGGGTACTACTGAGTAGCAGTTATAGTTGCTAAGAACTTTGCCACTGTTTGATGATCTCCTAGAAACTTTCCCTTTCCAAAGAAGTGCTCTATGTTTCCTAGTTCACATTGAAAGAATAGGGGTGATTCATCAAGTGGGGGCTGAAGAAAAAGGGGGGTCGCTCAACATCAAAATCCCCATGCATAGACTTCTCTAAAAAGAGCTACAGGGACAACTGCTGAGCAGAATTACACCAGATTTGGCAGGAATCTAGATCTTGGTCCTCAGATTGTACTTTTTGTGTTTATGTGTAAATCTGTTTGGTGTTTTTTAGAAATTTATGGGCAAATATATTTGTGCATCTGGATGGTTGGGTCCGTGAAAGGCTTGAGTGACTCGTGCAGGAATGCCAGTTCAAAAACAGAGTATTCTGATTGGCCCAGGGAGCTTTATTTTCCTTTGGTCAATTTGATCCATCAGGAGTGAGACTCCTGCGGAAGTGAGCACTCTGACTGTCAGACAGCAACATTAGAAATATGTTGCTGGCAGCCAGTACAGGACTTGGGGATTTAGGCCCTCATTCTGACCTTGGCGGGCGGCGGAGGCCGCCCGCCAAAGTCCCGCCGTCAGGTTACCGTTCCGCGGTCGAAAGACCGCGGCGGTAATTCTGACTTTCCCGCTGGGCTGGCGGGCGGTCGCCTTCAGGCCGCCCGCCAGCCCAGCGGGAAAGAGGCTTCCACGATGAAGCCGGCTCGGAATCGAGCCGGCGGAGTGGAAGCTGTGCGACGGGTGCAGTTGCACCCGTCGCGTATTTCACTGTCTGCGCAGCAGACAGTGAAATACATTTAGGGGCCCTCTTACGGGGGCCCCTGCAATGCCCATGCCAGTGGCATGGGCACTGCAGGGGCCCCCAGGGGCCCCGCGACCCCCCTACCGCCATCCGGATCCCGGCGGTCGGACCGCCGGGATCTGGATGGCGGTAGGGGGGGGTCGGAATCCCCTCGGCGGCGCAGCAAGCTGCGCCGCCTTGGAGGATTCAATGGGGCGGCGGTACACTGGCGGGAGACCGCCAGTGTTGCCGGTCCGACCGCGGCTTTACCGCCGCGGTCGGAATCCCCATTGGAGCACCGCCGGCCTGTCGGCGGTGCTCCCGCGGTCCTCCGCCCTGGTGGTCTTTGACCGCCAGGGTCAGAATGACCGCCTTAGTCACCTGTCCTGAAGAAAGTGATATGAGGTGGGCAGGGTAGGCATACCCTTCCCCCAGGCCTCATGTGGGGGGCCTAGAGGGACCCATTCCAGGGCCAAAATACAAAAAAAGCCAGAAATTTTTGCTCCAATCCCTCAGGACTCCAGCGGGACAAAAAATGGCATCCCTGAGAAATATTGTTTAATTAAGTGAAAGGGGCATGTGGACCCCCCTCCCCAAGCCATTATAAGCTCCAGGGAGCCCACCCATGGGGCTGCATTCCATTAGGGGAGGGAGTATGCATTACCCTCCTTGAGCCATTTTAGCGCCCACAGGACCCTCTTTGTTGCCAAAAAGTGCACACTGGGTGGGATTCTGGGCACCCTAGGGATGGGGTCCTTGTGGTCAGAACAGGCCCAGGGATGCAGGGCTCACCTTCCTTTAAAAGAAAAATAGCCCCAAGGGATGGGGTCCCATGAGCCTAATAAGGCTCTGAGATGGGGCCCACTTGACACCTGCCCCTTTAAAAAACATAAGTTTCTGAGGCATGGTTCCCCAGGGCCAAATGAGACTCAGGGGGCACATGTCCCCCCTTCCCTTTAAAAAGAGGCCCTGGCTGATGTGGTCCTCTGGGCATAATGCGGCTCAGGGGTGGACCATGTGCCTACCCCTTTAAAATACTTAAGACTCTGATGGATGGGGTCCCCAGGGCCTAGTAAGGCTCTGGGAAGGAGGCATGTGGCTCCACTATCTTTGAAAAACATTAGGCTATGGGCTGGGCAATGGGGTAGCCAGGGACTAATGAGACTCGGGGAGTGGGACCAGACAGCCCCCTCCCCTTTAAATAAAAAGGGCCCTAGGATGCGGTTCCAAGGCCTAATGAGGCTCAGGGAGGTGGCCCATGTTCCTCCCTTCCCTTTAAAATACATAAGACCATGGAGGATGGGGTTTCCAGGCCCTAACAAGGCTCAGGGAGGGGGGCACACAGCTCACCTCTCTTTTTTAATTTATGTGGCCATTGAGGATGGGATTCCAGAGGCTAAAAAGGCTCTGGGAGGGTGTCATGTGGCCCCCTCCCTTTTGTATTATATTGGGCCTCGGGTATGGGGTCTCCAGGGCCTGAAGGCAAACTCTATGCTGAACACAGCAGAGGCTGTGTGTGGTTGGCATCCTGTTGAGGGTTTGGCCGCAAGACCTGGCAGCAGGCCAAGCCTTGTGCTCAACCCCTGCTGGTGTTGGTTGCCTGTGGGGGGTGGGGTTTAGGGTTTACATCTGGTCGTAAAATATTATTTGACATTAAAAAAACACCTAGAAACTCACTGAAAAAAAAGGTTAATATAACCTTATAGTTAAGAGTGATAAAACCATCTTTTTTTTTTTTTTTAAAGTAGAAATTCACCGAAAAAAACAAAGGTTAAAATAACGTTTAAGTTAGGTGAATATGTCAGTAACAACATTAACATTTTGCACTAAAAAACACAGCAATTCACCAGATGTAGTTCACAAAGCTAACTGTAACTTAGGCCCCTGCCATGTGTTCTTATGGCCTCATATATTATATCACTCGTGTTCTATCACATCATTTATGACCTCCATGATGACATCTCAAATGAAGTCATTCATGACATTAGTAATGACATCACTGATTATTTAAGGTTCTTTTGCACACATCGTTCAATAAGCTAGTATGGCATTAAAGGCCTGACAGCAATTACAAACTATCTTAGAATAATATGAAACACCATGAATGGCATCACAGATACAACACCCTTGGGTGTAACAAGCATGGGTTATGGGCAGCATTGACCATATACCATATACTTCACAGGTAGCCTTTTGCATATTAACAATCAACAACAGATTTATGGAAACCCTTCATTGCACATAGTGTTCAGTCAGTATGCAACTGTTCAAAGAAAACCAAGTTCCTCAACATACCCAACTTTTGTTCCATAATGAATTTCCTATTACCAACAGTTTTTATCTGATTCAATCCCCCCATAGTCAGCAAACCTACATTGAGAAGGTTGATATTAGAAGAAAATGGGTACTGCAAACAGTGTTTACCCAACTGAGAAAGTTTATTCAGTACTACAATGTTTGCAAACAGTGAAACTCTCATTGCAAACAAACTAACCAGTATTAAAAAAGTATCTAGTAAGAACAGTGCTACCTCTATGCAAAACGTGTGAAAAAATACACTATTCAGTTAGAATAACCAAGGTCTGAAAGTGCTAAGGAGCATACTACTAGCAGTCTTCATACAGATAGCCCATTTTCAGAAGGAAAACACGCACATGTACATAGGTTGGTACCTGGTGCACACAGTCTTCTGTGTGATGTAGAAATTATTCTACTAAGACACTTCAATCTAAAAATTCAAGGCTGCTCACATTACTTAGTACCTACTACGTATTTGCCCTTCTGAAAACATATTTTGCAGAAGCAAAACAAATGTGTGGAACATACTGGACACAAGTCGTCGACTGTTTTCTGCACACAGAATGACTCTTCAAACATTCAGTACCTCTACAGACCTATGATGTGTTAGAAACACATGTGTTTTCTAAACAGTTACACCCATTAGCTGGGCACAGTATGTACAAAATTAGTTATAAAAGTAATATGATACCTCCATGTAAACTATAAAACAAACTAGCACACTTATTGGATGATGTAATTAGTGATGTCTAAATTGTGCCACAGAACATGTCATGAGTGAAATAATATGTGAGATAATAAGCAGTGCATGGCGTGGCACAAGTTCTAGTTAGCTCTGCTGACTGTAACTGGTGATCCTGTGGGGTATTTTTAGTTCAAACCTTAATGTTGTCATTGTTGACATATTCACCTAACTATAACATTACTTTAACCTTTGTTTTTTCAGCTCATATATATATATTTTACACTACCTACTAAAATGAAACACTGGCAGTGTCTGGATAAAACACATCTGTGAATATACCATCCCAGAGTGCTAGCATTTCCTTTTGGTAGGTGGCACATAATTTTGCCATGGCAGTGGAGGGTCCTCAGGTGCTGGGAGATATGTTCTTGGCGTGGGAGATTAAGGACAAGTCTGGCGGCTGCATTCTGGATGAGTTGCAGCTTTTTGATGTTCGTCGACATGGTTCCGTTGTAGAGAGCATTGCCGTAGTCAAGCTTTCTTGTGACTAAGGCATGGGTGACTGTTCTATGGCAGTCTGCTGAGATCCATTTGAACATTTTCTGGAGTTGGTGGAGGGTGTGCCAGCAGGAGGAGGTGACTGGGTTTACCTGTCAGGTCATAGATAAGGAGGAGTTGAGGATGATGCTGAGGTTGCGGGCGTGCTCGGTAGGTAAAGGCGGGGTGTTGAGAGATGTGGGCGACCACCAGGTGTTATCCCATGCTGAGGTGGCATTTCCGAAGATGATTAGCTCTGTCTTGTCAGAGTTGAGCTTGAGGCAGCTTTCTCTCATCCAGATGGCAACTGCTTCCATTCCCAAGTGGAAGTTCCTTTTGACCATGTCTGAATCTTCTGTGAGGGAAACAATGAGTTGTGTGTCATCTGCGTATGACACAATGTTCATTTCGTGGCTCCAGAGAGGATCCTTGGGCAACTCCACAGCTGATGCCTGTGGGTTTAGATGTGCAGGGAGGGAGCTTAACCCTCTGAGTCCTTCCTGAGAGGAAGGAGTGGATCCATTTCAGGCTTGTTCCACGGATTCCCACATTGTGGAGTCTGGAGCACAGTGCGCTGTCGGAGACTGTGTCAAAGGCAGCTGAGAGGTCAAGTAGTATGAGTGCTGTGGTGTGGCCTCGGTCTAGAAGTAATTGGATATTGTCAGTGGCTTTAAGAAGAGCTGTCTCTGTGCTGTGCTTGCTGCCAGTATTGATGGAGAAGTTTATCATGTTCAGGAGCTCGAGGCGATGGATGTGCAGGCTCTGGCATAGATGTGGTGCGGGAAAGAGTCTATGAGGGGGCTCCGGAGTGGGTACTGTTCATGATGCTTTCTGTTTCCTTCGTGGTGAGCGTGGACCAGATGTGGATGGTCTGGGTGGGTTCTGGAGGTTCTGGGGGGGCAGGTCGGTCGTAGGTTCCGGTGCTGGGTTGGTTTTCAGGGAGGAAGCTGTCGTAGATGTCTTGGATCTTGCAGTGGAAGAAGGTGGCCACTGCTTAATTTGTAAATAAAGACATGCCGGTGCCTAAAGCCCTCCCCATAAACCCGCAGCTGCTGCAATTAATTGTGCGAGCAGGGAATACTGAGGCGGCATAATCCTGAAGACACCTCGGGCCTCTTCAATCCATTCAAAGCCACTCCCTGCCCCTTCAGCTCATTCTAGCAGCTTTCTACTTTCTCCCTTTGTGCCGCTTTTTTGTTTTTCCCTTCCTCCGTCTTTCCCATAAGTTTCTTTTGCTCGCAGCAAATGCTTGAGGCAGAAGAATAAGCTCGGCCCTCAAAAATAAGTGCTGATGCTCAGCACCGGAAACAACAAGCTCAAATTGAGCACTGAAGGTGGCGAGTTTGTCACAGAGGTCTTGCGACAGGGGAATGCTGGTGGCTTCAGAACTCATTCATGACTGAGAAAAGCACCTTTGTGTTGTGTGTGGAGGAGTTGATGCGTTCCTGGAGTGCATTCTTTCTTGTGTTCTTGATGTGTCAGCTGTGTATGGCGGTTGCGGTTCTGAAAGACTCGAGGTCTTCGCTGGTTTGGCTATTCCTCCATTTATTCTCTAGGTGCCTGTGGGTGCATTTGGATTATTGGAGTTCTAGCTCGCTTTCTTTGGCATGCGCTTGGCCAATGTCAGATGGAGAGGGGCTTAAGTATCGGTGCATTTGGTGATCCATGCTTTGAGATTGCGCGCTGCAGTGTTGTCATCATCGGAGGGAGGCAGGAGTGATTTGGCAAGAGCTGTGGTGAGTTGCTCATTGGTTATTTTGTTCCTTTTCCAGTGGGAAGTCCTGGGGGTGTGGATGCGGCTACTGGGTGCGGTGATGGTGTAGTATAGGCAGCGGTGGTCGGTCCAGTGTGTGTTGGAGATGGTCTTGATGGTAATCCCGTTGCTTGAGGTGAAGATGGGGTCCAGTGTGTGTCCTGCGATGTGCGTGGGCACGTTGATCAGCTGTCTGAGGTCGGGGATGGCGAGGCTGTCGAATAGAATGATGGTGTTTGGATCGTTGCGGTCCTCGAGGTGGAAGTTCAGGTCAACGAGGAGGTGGTAGTCGTCGGACGTCAGGGCCTGGGAGCTGGGAGCTGGCGATGTCTACAATGTTGTCAATGAATTCTGGGCGGGCCGGGTGGTCTGTAGACCAGGGTGCCACAGATGGACGAGTTGTGATAGGTGTGGACTAGGAAGTGAAGGTATTCCATGGTGGTGCACTGTTCTTCTAAATTGGCCGTGATATGTAGTGAGGACTTGTGTACGATGGCGAGTCCTCCACCCGGGTGGGAGGGCCGGTCCCTCCTCAGGATCATATATCAATCTGGGATGGCCATAACGATTTCCTGTCCCCAGGTCTCAATAAGGAAGGCGGTGTCCGGTGGGGCAGTGTCGATCAAATCTCAGAGTTTGGTGATGTGCTTGTGGAGGGTGCGGATGTTCAGGAGGAGGCAGTTGATGGGGTTGTGGTGGGTGTTGTTGTTTCCGGGTGTGGGGAGTGCTTTCTGCTGGTTGTGGCCGGCACTGAAGTTGCAGTTCCTACACGAAAAATGTCAGTGGGTGTCCCTGGGGGATGTGATGTAGTAGTCCCTTAGATGTCCAGTGTTAAGTCGGTGAAGGGTCATGGCGTCATTATGGATGCTGGCAAGGGCCACCGTTAAAAAAGGGGGTTGGAGGTCTGGTCATCTGGGAGGCGGGAGGGCAGGTAAGGTGATTTGCAGGGTTGGGACCGCAGGAGCAGCACAGGAGGGAGAGGGCCAGGAAAAGGACAGAAAAGAGGGAAAAGCCAAAAAAGGACAGAAAAGAGGGAAAGCAAAAAAGTAAAAAACAAGTGAAAGGAAAGACACACACACACACACAAGCGAGGCAGAAATAAAGAAGCAGGAATAAAGGAGAGAGATTGAGAGATACTTACTTGTGATGGACACTAGACCACCAGGGATGATGCACAGGCAGGAGCCTGCAGGTAAAGGAGGGCCTCGAACTGAGAGTCAGGCTGACTCTCAGTTCGTTCCCAGGCAAGGCAGAGGCAGCAGTAGCCAGAGGAGCTGGCGAGGGCAGCAGATGCTGACAGGACCTCCCCTAGACCTCAGACAAAGCCCATTGCTCACCATCTTCAGCAAGAACCTCAAGACGTGACTCTTTGGATGATGCTCCACCCTTCCCTCCCCCCCAGCTCTCCACCCTTTCCTCCCCCCCCAGCTCCTTGTGACCCTCATGGGTGAGTAGCCACACTTTACAAAAACTGATTGATTGTCATTAAGGAAGAAATGGATGCATTCTGTGAGAAGTATAGACTATGGAGTCTCAGGACAGAGTAACACCATTTGCAGCAGTGCAAAGACCTATTTCGAAACACACATAACGTGAATTATATAATCTAGATACCACAGTTTATAAATATTGAGTATATAAAGACTGAGCAGCAGGAAAAAGGAGCAAGCAGAAAGAGCAAACCAGAATGAAAGCGAGCTACAACATTAGGACAGTAGCAGGGAACTATGAACGCAGGTAGATGAAAGAATCATCTGCATGAAGGAGCACTCTAGTGACTAGCCATGGTGACTCCTTGCACTGCCTTTGCAACCGTGGCCTCTGAGGGGGCGGCATTGTTCCAACAACACAAAGGCAACTTGCTTCATTTTGTTATTAACAGTAAGTAATAGTCTATTATCCACTATTAGTAATTATTAATATTTGGGAGCTCCAAGAGCTGGAAGGGACCTCCACTGGGAGCTGAGGTAAGTAAAAGTACCTGCTATTTTGTGTGTTTGCATGCAAACGAAAATGTGTTTGAGAGCACCATGGGTATGGGTAAACATGTGTGCTGTGATTAGTGCATGTACACATGAGTGAATAACTGGTGACAGGTAGTGAGTGTGTATGAGTGATATTGAGTGTCAGTGAGTAAGAGTGAATCAGAGTGAGTGAGATTTGGGTGAGAGAGACACAAGAGTAAGTACATATCAGTGAGACTGAGTGAGGATGAATAAGAATAAGTGTGAGGGAGTGGAGTGAGAATAAGTGTGAGTAAGAATGAGTAAGAGTCAGTGCTGCTATGAGTTAGATTGACTGAGTTAGTGAGAGTGAGATTATGTGAGAATGAGCCAGTGAGAGAAAAAGTAAATACAAGTGAATGTGAGTGATTAAATATAAGTAACTGAAAGCAAGAGTACATCTGAGTGAATGAGTGTGAATAAGTGAGAATTTTTGTGAGAGTTATATGTGATAGGTCAATATAAGAGTGTGAAAATGAATGAGTGAGAGTGAGTGTGAGGTGGTGAAAAAAGTGAGAGTGAGTGAATGTGGGTATGAGTGAGAATGTGGTGTTATGCTGGTGGGTTTTCTTTAGGACCTAGCATACTGAAGACAATGCATGGCTTATAGAGGCAGCAATGGCAAAATGATAGCACTGTCATACTAAAGGCAATTCTTAGCATTAATGGCACTGTCACATAATACTGGCACATGACATCCTAGAGATTATACTTGACACACAGAACACTGATGAGAAAATGCTGGCACTCTTATACTGGAGATAATTTTTGGCTTATGGGCACCCATGAAAAAATGGTGGCATACTGACATGATACTTGATATGGAGTCACCTGTGGAAAAATGCAGGTCCTGGCATATTGTTAGAAGTTGTTGACATAGGGGAGGAAAACTGTTCCACGCAGGTGGGGCAATCATGACAAAATGCTGGTCCTGACACTCTAGAGATAGTTTTTGGCTCTAAGGGGACCTGTTAGAACTGGGGCTTCTGGTTGCCAGAGTATGCACCCTATACAAGCAGGAGCCACCACTTCTAGTTATGGTAAGGTACATACACTTTTACAGAAAACCTGCGGTCACTTTTCGGTAGCTTGTCACAGAGCAGGCAGGCCTATCTAAAGAGGGAATGTGTAACGTATTTGTACAAAGCAAGCATGCAGTAACACAATGCAAACACCACAAAAAGTCTACACATAGGTTTAGAAAAAGACCGAATATAGATCTGAGTAAACTGAGACCTAAACAACATTAATCCAATCAGTAGAAGCCAAGATATGAATTTTGAAAGATTTAACTAAATATAGTACTTAGAACTCACAAGAGGTCCAAACGTTACTTGAGGTCGCAAGGGACAGGTGTAAATCCAAAGTTCCGGATGACCAAGATGGAGGGTAGGCTAGCTACAGAACACATGCAGGGTCCACTGAAAAAGTAACTTGGTTGGAGCAAGTGTCGACGCTGAAGACTAAATGTGAAGGCAAGTCATCTGTTCCGATCCATGCAGTTGGACTGAAGCGTCGTTGTTCGGGCCTCACAGTTGGGTCCTGCATTGGTGTTGAACCTCGTTGATGCAATGTGTCATTGCTGCACAGGCTGTGGAGTTGCTGTCATCGAACAGCCTCTGCATTGATTTTGAAGGGGCAATACATAGGTTCACAGTGGTGATGATGCATTGGTTTTTGCAGAACCCACTTCTTAGGCCCAGGACTGGAGGGGGCAACGGTAGGACTCACAGATGGCAGAGTCCAGCAGCACCAAGGGAGTTGCAGGCAGTCTTTGATGTCCCTGAGACTGCAGAAGAACTAGTGGCAAGCCATTGGAGTCACTCTGGGTTCAAATAGGATTGATCCAGTCCTTGTCCTCAACAGGATAGAGATCATCAGGCTGCAAGGCAGCTCAGCAGAACAGAGAAAAAGCTTCTCAGAACAGTCAATTCAGGCAGAGAGGCAATCCTTACAGCACAGCAGTCTTAACTGCAGCAGAGTACTTCCCAAGTCCAGTAGTGTACAGATTTGGTGGGGTCAGAGCCCCAGTTCATATACCAAATGTACCTTTGAAGTGGAGGTGACTTCAAAGAAGAGTCTTTGAAGAGCACAGATAACCATTTTTCCTAGCCCTGGCTCCAGACAACTAGTAGGGGGTAATACATTGTTTGTTTGGGGACAGGTACTTCCCTATTCATGTGTGTCTCCTCCCATCTACCCTCTCTGCCCAGGAAGGCCCATCAAAATGCAGATGAATGCAGATGAGTGATCAGACACACCTAACCTTCCTATGTTGGTGGCTTTCTAAAGGGAATGCCCAAGGAGTAGCTGACAGCTATCCCTGACATGTATTGGAGTCAGGCTGCAGGGCACACAGAGCAGTAAAAGCAGAAAATGCCTATTTTCTAAAAGTGGCATTTCTAAAATAGTAATGTTAAATCTGGTTTTACCAGTACAGATGATTTATCATAACCATTCCAAAGATACGAAACATGGCATAGCTACTCCTCCTGATCAGGAATTACAGCTAAGAAGTATATAAAGGAATTCCCAGTGCTGGCCTATAAGAGGAGTAGGCCTCACAGTAGTAAAAAATGACTTTGGGAATTTTTCACTACCAGGACATGTAAAAACATGAAAGCACATGTCCTGCTTTTTACTTACATGGCACCCTGCCCTATGAGCTACCCAGGGCCCGCCTCAGGGGTGACGTATGTAATAAAAAAGGAGTTTAAGGCTTGGCAAGGGTTTTCAAATGCCAAGCCGAAGTGGCAATTAAAACTGCACATACTGGCTCTGCAATGGATGAGACTTTGCTTTTGATGCTGGCCCTCACCTTATCCAACAACTGTAAGGTAATTTCTTGACAGGGAGATTGTCTCCTATGTTCACATCATGGGTACACAGGTGGATAATGCCAGGAGTAAGGGAAAAAAGAGAGGAGTACTGCCCCAATACTTGGCAACAGTCCCTCTGCTGTTAAGGAGTCATAGTGGGGGGAAGATTTAGGGGGTCATTCCAACCCTGGCGGTCGGTGTTAAAGCGTCGGCCAACCCGCCAACAGGCAGGCGGTGTAAAAAATGGAATTCTGACCCTGGCGGAAACCGCCAACAGAGACCGCCACTTTAACACTCCGACCGCCACGACGGGACAAACAAACAGCGCAGCGGTCACCGCCAACAGACAGGCGGGAGCCAATGTACCGCCCACCCTATCACAACCCACCAATCCGCCACCTTTTCCGGGGCGGTAGCCCCACCGATAAAAACACGGCGGAAACAGACATTACGAACGGAAAACGCTCACCTCTACACACTCCACGAGGAATCTGGACAGCATGGAACCCGAACTACACATCCTACCAGCTATTGTCTTCCTGCTCCTCTATCAGGAGCACGAACGCCGGCGCAGAAGACAACGGTGAGTACTGCACCTACGACACAGGGGAGGGGGACACAAAATATTACGGGCACACACATACACAACACACCCACCCTCACCCTCACCCACAACTACATGCACATCAATGCAGAGCAACAACTCAGAGTGACACCCCCAAACCCCCCGGAAGAATGCAAAGACAAAATAAATTGTTCATGAATCTTGAAGTATATTGAACGGCTAAGTTCAAAAATATATCCAACATCCATAACTATATTACAAATGTAAATTGTCCTGTGCAAATTGGGTACAGCCATTGTTCGTGGGCCAATGGGCCTAAACACATGGGCAAAGCCCACACACGATACCCGAATCCATTGGAGAGAACACTGCAGGGGCATCAGATATCAAAACTACAGGCACCTCAGGGGGAAGGGAAGGGGGGGCACCTCAGCCAGAAGAGTCCACGACGCCAGATCCACGAGGGGCCTCCATGGCCACTGTTTAATCCTGGGGAGTGCAAAGCCACAGTCTCACAAGTCTCTACAGTGGGTGGATTGCCCACTGTGCCATCTTGGGGAGTGCAAAGCCACAGTCTCACAAGTCTCTACAGTGGGTGGATTGCCCACTGTGCCATCTTGGGGAGTGCAAAGCCACAGTCTCACAAGTCTCTACAGTGGGTGGATTGCCCACTGTGCCATCTTGGGGAGTGCAAAGCCACAGTCTCACAAGTCTCTACAGTGGGTGGATTGCCCACTGTGCCATCCTGGGGAGTGCAAAGCCACAGTCAAACAAGTGGATAACAGACTCCACTGGTTCTGGAGGAGGCATGGTGCCCAGAGTGCTTCGTGCAGCCCTGGCCGACACAGATCCTGCCCTGCCCCTTCTGCCAATGGGCCAGCAGTGCATGAGACTGCGGTGCCCTGTCCAGCGGTGCTTGACTTGAAGGGCCCAGCGGAGCGGTGCTTAACTTGAAGGGCCCAGCGGAGCGGTGCTTGACTTGAAGGGCCCAGCGGAGCGGTGCAGAGACGGCGGTGCCCAGCGGAGCGGTGCTTGACTTGAAGGGCCCAGCGGAGCGGTGCTTAACTTGAAGGGCCCAGCGGAGCGGTGCTTGACTTGAAGGGCCCAGCGGAGCGGTGCAGAGACGGCGGTGCCCAGCGGAGCGGTGCTTGACTTGAAGGGCCCAGCGGAGCGGTGCAGAGACGGCGGTGCCCAGCGAAGCGGTGCTTGACTTGAAGGGCCCAGCGGAGCGGTGCTCGACTTGAAGGGCCCAGCGGAGCGGTGCAGAGACGGCGGAGCCCAGCGGAGCGATGTTTGACTTGAAGGGCCCAGCGGAGCGGTGCTTGACTTGAAGGGCCCAGTGGAGTGGTGCTTGACTTGAAGGGCCCAGCAGAGCGGTGTTTGACTTGAAGGGCCCAGCGGAGCGGTGCTTGACTTGAAGGGCCCAGCGGAGCGGTGCAGAGACGGCGGTGCCTAGCGGAGCGGTGTTTGACTTGAAGGGCCCAGCGGAGCGGTGCTTGACTTGAAGGGCCCAGCGGAGCGGTGCTTGACTTGAAGGGCCCAGCGGAGCGGTGCAGAGACGGCGTTGCCCAGCGGAGCGGTGCTTGACTTGAAGGGCCCAGCGGAGCGGCGCTTGTCTTGAAGGGCCCTGTTCAGCGGTTCTTGAGACGGCGGTGCCCTGTTCAGCGGTGCTTGTCTTGAAGGGCCCTGTTCAGCGGTTCTTGAGATGGCGGTGCCCTGTTCAGCGGTGCTTGTCTTGAAGGGCCCTGTTCAGCGGTGCTTGACATGTGTCTCCAGGGCACCAGATCCGGCCATGACATGGATCTCACTCGCCACCCGACATGTGGCTGCCGTGCCCTTCGTGCACATCCGTCTTCTCGCTTGCCGGGCCCTCCTGTGCTGCCGTCCCGGGCCCCTGGGTGTCCTCCTTCACCCCTGGAATGGGGCTGGTGGGGCCCTCCTGGGCAGCTCGCCTGCTGCCGGACTTGTCGGGCATGCTGCCCTTGCCACCCTTCCCTGGTCCTCTGTGGCCCTTTCCTCCCTTTGTCGGTGTGCCAGGTGGCACCCCACTTCCTGACGGTGCCAGGGTAGTGCCCTTGGAGCCTGCTGTCTATGGCCTCTCGCGCCGGGCACTGGCTTTTTTGGTTTTCTTTCCAGGGGGTGGGCTGGCTGTATCTTTACTGCTTGCCGAAGTAGCTGGCCTTGAAGGTGTTGGACTCCAAAATCCTTGGACTATTGTCCTTGTAGGTCTAGGTTTTGTGGTGGCTGAGGTGCTGGTTGGAGTCTTATAAGATGGAGGGGGTGGGTCAGGTGATGGAAAGAGGTTAATTTTGGACAGGAAAAACTTTTTAGGAGCAGTGGGAAGGGTAGGTGTAGTGGGTATGGGAGTGGAGGAAGAGGATGTGGTTGTAGGTGAGTCAAGTCTGGTGTCTTTGGGTGCAGGTGGTTGTGCTGGAGGCTGTCGTGAGGTGGATGGCTGTTGGGTGGGTGGCTGCCTGTGTTTGTGTGGTTTGGAAGAGGGGGTGACAGACACACTGGGAGAGGACACAGGGGACGTGTAAATGGTAGTGGGGGTGGTGACTGCACGTGTGCGGAGTGTTCTGGTGGGTGTGCTGGTGATGAACGTAGTGGCTGATGATGTTGTGCATGCAAGTGTGAGTGGAGAGGTCACAAGGAGGGAGGAGGGAGGAGGGAGACGAGGAGGAGGGGGACACAGAGGAGGCCGTGGCTGTTGGCATGTCTGCATGTGGATGTTGCTTGGGTGAATGCTTTTGTGATGTGTGGTGCTTATGTCTGGATGAGCTTCCCTTGGGTGTTGAGGTGTGTGCAGGCTGGTCTGTAGGTGTGTCTGGGATAGGCAGAGGTACAGGGCTGTGGGACTGGGTTGAGGAAGTTGGAGGAGGGAGGCAGGAGACAGGGACAATGGCTGCCGTCAGTGCTGAGGCCAGAGCGTTGAACGATCGCTGATGGGCAGCCTGACCCGAATGAATGCCCTCCAGGTATGCATTACTCCAGTGCACCTCCCTTTCTACACCCTGGATGGCATTCAAAAGGGTAGACTGCCCAACAATGAGCGTCCGCAGGAGGTCAATGACCTCCTCACTGAGGGCAGCAGGGGTAACTGGGGCAGGGCCTGAGGTGCCTGGGGCGAAGGAGATGCCCACCTTCCTGGGTGAGCGGGCACGGGGCGAAAGCTGAGGGGCTGCTGGGAGGGCGGAGCTGGTGCGCAGGGTGGCGGCTGTACCTGTTGTTGCGGTGGGCACGGATGTTGCCGCCACCACAAGGGAGCTCCCTTCCAAGGACGTGTCTGTGTCGCTGGTGTCACCACGTGTCCCCGCTGTGGAGCTCCCCTCGCCCTCCGTCTCACTGGTGAACTCCGAGTCGGTTGCATGGCCCTCCATGGCCATGTGAGATGCAGCTCCCTCGTGCTCCGATCCCACTTCTCCTCCGCCTGATGATGCTAATGCACACATGAACAGGAAGACCACCAAAAAAAGGGGGGGGAGAAATAAAGACATGTTGAGTGCATGCATTGGCGACACAGTTGGCGGAGAGGACAGACACAGAAGCCCCCTGCACTATGCCGCGCACTTGGGGTACACTACTCAATCCGTGGGACATGGCCTACAAGCCTATGGACGACAAATCCACACATAGGTGATGCAGGGCCATGATTAGCTGTACTAGGCAAGCTACAGAGGTGGGGGGCAGGGGCACAGGGCCATGCCTAACGGAGGGGCCTAGCCTACGGAAATCGCCCTGGCCTTGTGTTAGCCACAACCCTCCTCCCCCACCCAGACACCTCCACTGCGCGCAAAGTCAGCAGAATGTATTTGTACTCACCCCCTTGTGTCTGCTGTGATGTCCTCACGAGCCCATCCAAATCGGGGTAGGCCACCGCCAGGATCCGGGACATCAGGGGGGTCAATTGACGAGTGCCACCCCTCCTACGTTCGGAGGCCATCCCCAGCAGAGCCTCCGCGGTCTTCCTGCTCCCGCGGCGGATGTCCTCCCACCTCTTGCGGCAGTGGGTGCCCCGTCTGTTGTGGACCCCCAGGGTCCGGACGTCCTTGGCGATGGCACGCCAAATGTTGATTTTCTGATGGGCGCTGACCTATGTGACATGTACAGGGGGAGAAAAATAAACAATCATTTTCTGCATGCTCGATGTGAGTGGCCCGCCATCCCCACCTTTGCCATGTGGCACATGCTCTCATCCGTTGTTTGATGCATGCCTCATTCGCTCCCCTCCCCACCATCTTTCATTCACCCCACTCAACCCAGGCATTGGCCACAAAGCATGGTCCCAGTGTACTTACCTGTTGGTCTGGAGGACCGTAGAGTAGCGCATCCTGGGGGAGGACCCCATCCATGAGTTTCTCCAATTCTTCAGAAGTGAAGGCAGGGGCCCTTTCCCAAGTTGCAGCAGCCGTTGTCTCTTCCAGACCGAGGTCACAGCAGCACTTGCAGTATAGGTCATCTCCTGTGGATGATCAGGTATCGAGTGATTAAGCAGTTAGAAAATGGCGGTCACGCCCGCGGCGGTGCGTACCGCGGCCGCCGGCGCACATCGTCATTGGCTCCTGAGACCCATAGGGTTCAATTTCAGAGATGTGGGCCCCACTCCGTGACCTCTGCTTTGTTTCCCCATGGACTACAGCTGTGTGACAGTGGTATGTTGTCATCACAATGTAACTGGACATTTTGGCACGGTTCTGTGTAATACATTTGTTCAAAAAAACAGGCAGACTCCAGATTATTTTTGTGCAATAAGTGTGTTTATTAAAGTGTAAAATTTAGGGAAATGGTTGCAATTCGGTGATGGGTGATGGTGGTGGAATGTCCATGGCAGAGTCCAGATTTTCAGTCTCACAGGTACATTGTCCATATGCCTGTGGAAGGTGGAGCAGGGGCAGTTTAAGGTTGGACAGGGTGACAATGTGGGACAGTGGGACGACAATCAGGGGGTATCCTTTCCTGGCGGGGGTCTTGGCATCCTACTCTGTCTTCTTCCGAGCTCTCAGGCACCGCTTGCGGGGTGGTTCTCCTTCTGCAGGGGGTGGGGTTCTGGTGGCCTGTTCTTGTGTCGGGGCCTCCTGTCCACTAGCGCCGGCGGAGGTGGTAGCCTGTTCTTGGTCCATGCTAGTGAAAGGGGCCCTTTGTGGTGCCACATGGTCCCGCAATGTGCTGACAATCTGATTGAGAGCCAGTACGATGGTGCCCATTGCGGAACTGATGCTTCTGAGGTCCTCCCTGAACCCCATAAACTGTTCCTCCTGCAGTACCTGGAGCTCCTGGAACCTGTCCAGGACCGTCGCCATCGTCTCCTGGGAGCGGTGGTATGCTCCCATGATGGAGGAGAGGGCCTCGTGGAGAGTGGATTCCCTGGGCCTGTCCCCCCCCCGTCGCACAGCAGCCCTCCCAGTTCCCCTGTTTCCCTGGGCCTCTGTCCCCTGGACCGTGTGCCCACTACCACTGCCCCCAGGTCCCTGTTGTTGTTGGGGTGGTGGGTTATCCTGGGTGCCCTGTAGTGGTGGACACACCGCTGATTGACGTGTCCTGGAGACAGAGGCATGGGCCCGCTGGGTGGGTGCTGTGCTGGTGTTCCCAGAGGGGGGTAGGTCTGCTGTGGCCTGTGGCTGTCTGAGGGGAACCGACTGTCCCGAGGTCCCCGATGGGCCGGGCTGGTCATCTGGGTCCAGGGAGACAGAGCTGCTGTCATCACTGTGGGCCTCTTCTGGGGGTGGAATGGACATTTCTGGACCCTCCTGGGCGGTGTTGTGGCGTTCGGGTCCTGCAGGGGTATAAGAGTATGGTTATTGCTTCTGTGTGTGCCATAGCGTGTAATGGGTGGGTGCCCGTGTACCCCAGTGCTGGCATTCCCTTGTGGGGGCTGTTGTGACGGTGGTTTGGGGGGGGTATGTGCAGTGGGACAGCTTAGGTGATGGGTGTCCATGGTTTGTGGTCACATGCAGGGCTTGGTGTTGGGATGGGTGGGTTGTGATGGTGAGACATTAGCAAGGAGAATGTGTGATGGGGTGGGGGGGAGGGCCGGGGTATGATTTGGCATGCCAGTGGGTGGGGGGGATAAAGTAGTTGAGATTCCACTTACCAGAGTCCATTCCTCCGCCTACTCCTGCGAGGCCCTCAGGATGCAGGATCGCCAAGACCTGTTCCTCCCATGTTGTAAATTCTGGGGGTTGAGGTGGGGGTCTGCTGCCAGTCCGCTGCACCGCGATGTTGTGCCTTGATACCATGGAACGCACCTTCCCCCGTAGGTCGTTCCACCGCTTCCTGATGTCGTCCCGATTTCGTGGATGCTGTCCCACAGCGTTGACCCTGTCCACTATTCTTTGCCATAGCTCCATCTTCCTGGCAATGGTTGTGTGCTGCACCTGTGCCCCGAAGAGCTGGGGATCTACCCGAACTATTTCCTCCACCATGACCCTGAGTTCAGCGTCTGAAAACCTGGGGTGTCTTTGGGGTGCCATGGGGTGGTGTGGATGAGGTGTGGGGTGGCGTTTGTGGTGATGAGTGTGGTGCGTGTGGTGGTGTGTGGTGTTTTGTGCGTGGATGTTGTGTGGGTGATGGTGTTGTGTGCCTCTGTGTGGTGGGATTGTCTATTCTGTGCTCTCTCTCTGGCCTTCGTCATTAATTTTGGGTCGTAGGGGTTTGTGGGTGATGTGGGTGTGTGTTTTATATTGTGTTGGGTGTGTGGGAGTGGTGTTGGTATGTGTATCAGATGTGTGTGTTTCAAAATGACCAATGTGGCAGTGTTTTGGAGCTGTGTGTGTATTTTGACTGCGGCGGTGTGTACCGCCAATGGAATACCGCGGTTGAAAGACCGCCGCGTGGATTCGTGGGTCGGAATGGAATGGGCGTATTTCTGTTGGCGTGACGGTGGAGGTTTGTCATCGCCAGATTTTCCCTGCCCGTTGGTGTGGCGGACTTTTGTGGATGTCGGGTTTTTGGCGGTTTGCCTGTTGCGGGTCAGAATGACTGTGGCGGTTTCCCGCGGCAGCGGCGGTGTTATGGCGGTCTTTTGACCGGCGGTAAGCGCCTTTTACTGCCGAGGTCAGAATGACCACCTTAATCCCTCCACATACTCATCCTTCGTCTTGGAGGCTATCTGTCACCGACAACATGGTGAGCTCAGACTGCTCAAAGTGTGGTTTTAGGTAATTGAGGTGAAGCACCCTGTGAGGTTGTCTGGGGGTCTTAAGGTCCACCATGTAGGTGGCCTTACCCTTCTTCTCAATTACCCAGTCTATTCATCCTGCAGGGCACTGGGCTCCACAGGTTCTATCAACCACACTTTCTGTCCAGGCTGTAACTCCATAGTATTAGTATTTGGTCACACCACTCCTTCATCAGAGCCTGACCATCTTCCAAGTTGTCAGAAGCTTGCTTCCACAACTTAGCTTTTTGGCTTCAGAAGGCCAGAATTCAGTTCACTACATCCAGGGGAACTTTCCTGGGAGCTTGCTACCACCCCTCTTTCACCAAACTGGAGATCCCCTGACAGGGTGCCTAGAGTGGAGGAAGCCCACTCCCTTCTGCAGTGCCTCCCTGTAGCAAAACAACATCCAGAGCACAAACACATCCCACTTATTCCTCAAGCTCACAGGAAGACTTCTGACAATGCCTTTCAGGGTCCTCTTAAATCTCTTAACAAGCCCATTGCTTTGGTGTGATAAGGGCTTTAGAGCTTGCATGTCAGTCCACACTCTTTCCACACGGACTGCATATATATGCAGACATGATGCTTGTGCACCTGTCAGACACCACTTCCTTGGGGAAACCCAGAGGTGCAGTGATGGTCCTCAGAGAGATGGCTTCCAGACACCGAGTGGCATGATCCACCATAACCAGGATGAACCTGTTCCTGAAGCAGTCTGGGGATCCCAATGCCCAACAATGTCAATTCCCACCCTCTCTAAGGGGGTCCTAATGACAGGTAAGGGAATAAGGGGACTTTCAGCCCCTGCTCTGTTTTCCCACTGGCCTGGCAGGTGACACAGGTCCTACAGAACGCATCTACGGAAATCCTGACCTTAGGCCTATAAAAGTGGGGGGCAAGCCCTTCAAATGTCTTATCTTGGCCAAAGTGTCCTGCCAGGGGAATTGTATGAGCCAGCTCCAGTATGAAGGCCCTGTAGCATTGGGGAACCACTAGGACCCATGTTATCCCATTCACAGGAACCTTAAGCTCACTGTAAAGGAGATTGCCCTCCCATTAAATATGGTAGCTCTCAGAGCCATCACCTGCTGCTTGAGCTTCAGCCTGTCTTCATGCTTTCAAGGGTTGGGCACTCACTTTGTGCCCTACAGAACTCCTCCCTGGTGGGGCACCCTTCTACATGTCATCCATCAGGTGTAGGCAGGTCAGCAAGGGAAGCAGTGCCCTCCTCAGTGGACTCCGGGGTGGCCTCTGCAGGTGCCCCATTCATCTCACTGGGGGTACACTCAGGAGCTAGTTTCCTACTCTCTCTGCCTTTCCCCATTTTTAACAGCTGACAGGGCTAATATTTCAGGCTCCAGTCCTTTCTGACGCCCCTTCTGGGCAGCCATGGACCTTGTGTTAGCACAATCAGGTAACCCCAACATCTCACCATGCGCCTTGAATTCCACCACTTTCTAGATAGTAGACTCAAGGTCAATGCCCAAAAACAGTCCACAGGCATGGCAGGTTCACAGCAACCTTCAGTAGTCTTGAACCCCCCCCCCCCCCACACACACACAAATGGAACCTGGGCCACAGGTTATTTACCCTTTTGTTTGTCAACTACCACAACTTAGTGGAATGCATGGGCAACCACTTGCTCTGGGGACACCAGCTGACTCCTTTCCATAGTCATGCTGGCATCTGTGTCTCTCAGAGCCTCAACACCTTGCTCATTGATGGTGACCCATTGCTATACTTTGTGGTATTTCATGGAACAGGGATCTTAGGAACCATCTCACTGACTCCAAGGGACACTAGGGTAACCCCACTCAACCCCCCCCCATTAACTGGGACAAACCCTCCCCTAAACACTACACAAGCCACCCCTGGCCTTATACCTACCTCCAGTAGGCTGGTGTGCTCTTTTTGGACAGTTGTGGTCCCCCTTGTACTGTCCATACACTCTGCACTCATACCACTTGGGAGTTTTAGGCTATTGCCTTTTGTCAGGGTAGTTTTGTTTCTTGTGGACAGATAGGGAAGGAAAACCAGAACCTGTCCCCGGCAAGATGTTTTGGAGGCCTTTCGGGAATTTCTTCTGTTGGGAACCCTGACCACCCTCTTGGGAATCCACCAGAGAAACTTTCTTGGACACTTTGGTGCTGACTCAGATGTCTGCCTCCTCATGAAGCTTCCTGAGTCTGTCAGCTTGTTATCTACCAGATGTTGGTACAGCTCTGGAAAACAATTATCATGAATCTGCTCCTTCAAAAATAAGTTATGCAAACCTTCAAAGTCATTAACGTTGCTGCCCCTCACCCAGCCCTTGAATGGCATAACAACATAGTCCAAGAAATGTACCCATGTTTGTGTAGAGAGTTTGTGACTAGCCCTGTACCATTGCCTATACTTTTCAGGTGTCAATCTGAACTTGCTGACAAGAATGGTCTTCATGGCACTGTAGTTGGTCTAGTCCCCCACCTCTAATATAAGGACTGTATCCTTCCCAACTGTGGGCATTTATTGCCATAGGCTACCCACAGAACTCCTATAAGACTGTGTGCACTTTTAAAGCCATTTCATAGGCTGCCAACCATCTATTTATATCATCCCCCACACTATAACTGGACACCAAATCTTTTGGTATCTGAAATCTAGACTCATGGGAGGACATTTCAGGCATTGCTGTTGCTGGACCCCACTTGTAGGCCTCTGATATCCAGGTCTCTGCGGTAGAGCTCATGGGTTAGTTTCCTTTCCTCTAGAGCCAACCCCTTCTCCTTTAAAGCCTGATCCTTGTCCGTATGCTTCTTTGTCAGCTCTGATTTTAGTTTTCTCTACTCTCTGCTGTTCTCCGTGTTCTCTGGGGTCAAGTTCCTGGTTGAGGCAATGCTCCCTACCTTGGTGGGGCACACTCCTCGTGGCAAGTTGTTGACTTCCTGGCCTGTAATCTGTCCCAGATCCTCCTGGTCTGGCTCTTCATAATCATCCAGAATCTCACAGCCCTCCTCTGGGACCACAGGTTCTGTACCCCTTGCTTCTATGTAGGCCCTCAGTGGCTTTTGCAACTCCACCTCTCTGGGGAAGCCCTTCATAGAGGCACGAAACACCTGGCAGAAAACCTCAAGCTGGACCATTTTGTAACTTACCAGTTTGGCCATCTCAAGCTCCATTTGTGCAGGAGCAGAATCATGGGCAGGTACAGATGCAGGTGCACGTTTAGCTGTTGGGTCACCAGTGAGAGACATGATTTTAGATAAAAGAAAAAAAAGCCAATTGTGGAGAATAGAAAACTGAAAAATGCCAATTAGCAAAGGATGGAGCAACAAATGCTAATCAAGGAGAAAGGGTTTCGATTGGTCTTAAGTATAGAATTGTAGTGAACACGGAAATACTTCATGGTATTCCACAAACATAAGCCCTATCCTCACCGCTGATCACCAGTGTTAGAACTGGGGTTTCTAGTTGTCTGAGTATGCATCCTGTACAAGCAGGAACCACCACTTCTAGCCAGGGTGAGCTAGATACACACGTAGAGAAGCCCTGTGCTCATCCCCCGGTAGCTTTGCTCAGAGCAGGCAGCTGTATTTAAAGAGGCAATGTTTAACGTATTTGGCAAACAAATACAGAGTAGCACAATGAAAACACCACTAAAACACTCCCCACAGGTTTAGAAAAATAGAGAATATTTATCAGAGTAAAATGAGACCAAAATGACAAAAGTCGAAATACTAATTTTTAAAGAACAAACTGAAAATAGTGTTTAAAAGTCATAAGAGCTCAAAAGGTTACTTAAGGGTCACAAGGGGCCGGTGCAAATTCAAAGTTCAGGCTGACTGTGAATGTTTGGCCAGCTACAGAACCCATGCTGGGCACTGAAAAAGTACCCTTGGTTGGAACAAGCGTCGATATGAGGAACAAATGCAAAGGTGATGCTTTGGTTCTGATCCATGCAGTCGCGTTGGAGTATTGTCGTCAAGCCTTGTAGTCAGGTCCCGTGTCTGCATCCAACTTTGTTGTCACGCAGGGTATGGATCACTATTATAGAAACTGCCACTGCGTTGGTGTTGAAGGGGCAATGCATTGGTTCTGACCGATGCAGTAGTGACGATGCACTGGTTTTTGCAGAAAGCACCTGCAGAACCCACTTCTGAGGCCCAGGACTGGGCGGGGCACATCAGGAAAGTGTAGGACTCACAGGTGGTAGAGTCTAGCAACACCAGAAAAGTTTCAGACAATCTTGAGAATGCAGAAGAACAGAGGGCAAGCCCTTGAAATCACTCTGGGTTCAAGTGAGATGGGTCAGTCCTTATCCTGAGCAGGGCAGCTATCAGCAGGCATCAAGGCAGCTCAGCAAAGCAGAGAATCAGCTTCTCAGAACAGTAAGTCCAAGTAGAGTAACAATCCTTACAGCACTGCAGTCTTTACTCCAGCATAATTCATGCCATGTCCAGTAGTGTACTGATATAATAGGGTCAGAGCCTAGATCTTAGACCCAAATTTGCTTTTTAAATGGGGGTTACTTCAAAGAAGGGTCTTTGTAGTGTACAGAGATCTTTTCATCCTCTCCTTGGCTTGAGACAACTAATAGGGGGTAATAAGTCCTTTGTGTGGGGACATCCACTTCCCTATTCATGCGTCAGTGTCAGCTCCTCTTCACCCATTCTTACCAGGAAGGCCCATCCGAATGCAGATAAATGCAGATGAGTACTCACACACACCTAGCCTTCCTGTGTTTGTGGCTGTCTAGAGGGAATGCACAAAGTGTAGCTGTCACCTACCCCAGATGTCTATTTGAGGCAGGCTGCAAGGCACACAGAGCAGAAAGAGTGTGAGAAATGCCTACTTTCTAAAAGTGGCACTTCTTGACTTTACCAGTAAGGAGGATTTATCATAAACATTCTAAAGATATAAAATATGACAAACCTACTCCTTTCTGATCAGGAATTACAGCTTAAAAGTATATTGAGGCATTCCCAATATTGCCCTGTGAGAGGATTAGGTCTCACAGTATTGAAAAACGGCTTTGGGAGTTTTTCACTACCAGTACATGTAAAACTTAAAAGTAAATGTTCTGCCTATTAGTTACATGGCACCCTGCCCTATGGGTACCTAGGGTCTACCATAGGTAGTGACATATGTAATAAAAGGGGCGTTTAAGTCTTGCAATACATTTTAAACGCCAAGTTGAAATGACAGTGAAACTGCACACACAGGCTCTGCAAAGGCAGGCCTGAGACATGTTTAAAGGGCTACTTAAGTGGGTGACACAATCAGTGCCGCAGGTCTATTAGTAGCATTAAATTTGCAAGCCCTGGGTAAATGACATACCACTTTACAAGGAATTTACATGTAAATTAAATATGTCAATTGTGGATACACCAAAGTTACCAAGTTTAGTAGAGAGTTCTAAGGCCAATAAAAAGACAAACCAGCATTTGCAATGCAATGGGTCTCGCATTTGCTCGGGTTGGAGCTATTAGTGTTGTAAATTCCTAACCAGACTTTTCTTGCCACATAAACTAATAATGAAAAGTAAAACAGTTTCACATATGTGAACCAATGGTCACCATTAGTGTGAAGTAGACACAGAAAAGGAAACAGAAGTTCGCTTGCAGTGAAACTTATCGGCAGAATTGCAATTATCCATTTTACCGGCAAAAGTGCAATTATCCATGTAACCAGCAAAAGTGCAATTATCCATGTAACAGGGTCGATGTCATGCAAAGCGCTCAACTTCTGCCCCGTGATATCGCACTGCGCAGGAAAGATAAAGTAGTTCATAAACCATCTGAAAACATGGAGCCTCGTACGTTTTCAGTAGTTTACCAGTGTGCTCGAGGAGGGCTAAACACTGGAAAAGGCATAACTTATGCATGCCTTTCACAAATGGAATCAATCGATTTTTAAAAGCCAAGCCCACAAAATATTGAAAGTGATGGTTGTGACATGGGTGTTATTAGAAGCCCACAGAGAGATTACAACATGGTCCAGAGCTCTTGCGCAACCCTAAAAAGGAGGTAAAAAGTAAAATGTCTGGGGGAAGACCACCCTAGAGCTGTCAGGTCTTACAGTACCATAGAACATTTTAGAAAAAAAGGGTCACTCTTGGGGACCATCATGAGTTACCTTTCAAAGCCATTTCCTTTTTAGCAAACATATGCAAAAATTAGATTTAAATGTACTATGTTACCCTATGTTTTTAAAAAAAAATTCGAGAGAGAAGCTCTTTCACCAGAATGCTACATGAAAAATAGTGAGGTTCCCTTGTTTTGCTTGCTCACTATCCTCTACTGAGAAAACATAAGGTAAACTGTGTTTTGATGAGCACTGCTTACTTTCTGCAGTTTCTACTGGGATAGGGACTTTACACTTTAGGTTTTGTTAAATGAATAAGTTCATCAGGGCAGTACTCATTATTTTGATTAAATTAAAATAAAATCAGACATGTTAATAAATACGTTGTTGCCATGTTTCATTCCTGTGAATTTATTAAAAATCCTTGAAATCTTCACCTCTTTGCTTTCCATCAATATTTTGCCTTTCAAATGCTTACAGGTAGACAGGCATTAGCAAAAAGAAACACTTTTATACCAACAGAGTTTATATTCAATATTCATGTTATGTCGGTGAATGCATGTGGACATCACTGTTACTATTTTTAATCACGTTTTTCTCTTTCGCTATATTTCTCAATAAGTTTATAGTTGCAGTGTACGGGGGAGCTATCCGATTTTGGCAATTTATGGTATTCGTAATTTAGAGCTCCAGTGCTGTTTTGTTGTTTGACACTATGGGCCTGATTCTGATTCTGGCGGGCGGCGGAGGCCGCCCGCCAGAATTCCGCCCTCCAAAATACCGCGCCGCGGTCAAAAGACCGCGGCGGGTATTTCAAGTTTTCCCCTGGGCTGGCAGGCGGCCGCCAAAAGGCCGCCCACCAGCCCAGGGGAAAACGACCTTCCCACGAGGATGCCGGCTCGTAATCGAGCCGGCGGAGTGGGAAGGTGCGACGGGTGCATTTGCACCCGTCGCGTATTTCACTGTCTGCCAAGCAGACAGTGAAATACTTGTAGGGGCCCTCTTACGGGGGCCCCTGCCGTGCCCATGCCATTGGCATGGGCACGGCAGGGGCCCCCAGGGGCCCCGCGGCACCCCCTACCGCCATCCTGTTCATGGCGGGTTTCCCGCCATGAACAGGATGGCGGTAGGGGCTGTCAGAATCCTCATGGCGGCGGAGCACGCTCCGCCGCCATGAAGGATTCCCCCGAGCAGCGGTAAGTCGGCGGGAGCCCGCCGACTTGCGGCTTCTGACCGCGGCTGAACCGCCGCGGTCAGAATGCTCGTGGGAGCACCGCCAGCCTGTTGGCCACCAGGGTCAGAATGACCCCCTATATGCTCTTTAGAGGAAATATTTTTCATGTAATAAAAAGAGAAATGAGCAAAGTTCCTCTGACATTTCAAGTCAGTACATAATATAGGTTTTATTAAAAACAGACATTGTTTTATGATAATCATACAGATATTGTGGAACTTCAGCGATGTCAATTGTTGCGATGTAATCAGGATAAAGGTAATGTGACATCACGTCCTAGGAAGATTCATGGTCAAACATCAGATGATGATACTTCAAGGTCAAAGAGCGTGTTATGTCACACCTGCTATCCCAAGCATTTTTGTGAATCGATGTGCAGTAAGCTTACCAACGGAATCAGTGGCATAGAGATGTTACCGCTATAGCATTATTGAGATATAATGAACTAAAAAACAGATTTCACAGGTATCTAGCCACTGCTAAGAGAAAGTGCACAAAAAGTGAGTATGGAAAACACATTCTTGTAGATCCCACGTGACAGCATTATTTTAGTGAGTAGGCAGGAAGAGATCAGAGATACCCATATTTTGACACTAGATCATGTCAGAGGGTATGCAGACTTCGGCTCATGTTTACAATGCCAACCAGGAATGGCATGTCCCCGAAGGAGAGACGAAAAAACTGTTGTGTAGTCTTACCAACCGTATATGCAGCTGCTGAGGTGAATTAGAAGCCTCCACTGCTCTGTGACTAGATGCCAACTAACCGCCTGTTCCAGAAACGCCGTGTTTAACCATCTGGCACTAGCAAATAGTCTAAGGAGGGATGACTATAGACTCAAAGAAACTAGGTGACGTTGCCCATCGATAGTCCTGATGAGGCCCTGAGCAGAAGGGCCGAAACGCGTTGACACTTAAAAGTGGCGAGATTGGGTTCAGTAATCGGAGTCAGCTTCATAAAAATCAGCAAAAACGCTCTGCAAAATACCCTGAAAAAATAATAGGTATTTGCCAATTGCGTATATGCGAATTTCCAATTATCGCAACAGAGTGGATTACAACCAGAATGTTGAGAATGTAACCACCAATTTCTCATGAAGAAAGGTTGTTGGGCACAACCCTCTAGTAATGATATGGTCAATCATCAGACTTTGAGAAGCTAGATGTTGGCTTCAATTGAATTAAGAAGAAAATGTGAATTCAATTGTTTATGTTGGTATTAATTGTAAGTCTGTCTTTTTATGTAAATACTTTGATGTTTGTATTCATTTTCACCAATTATTTTTTTCTGCCTTGCATATAAAATAATTGTAATAAATTTCGGTAAGTAACTAATCCAACAAAGACAGTATTAAGCACTGTATTTGTAAATAATGATATAATCTATGCCTACGTGTAGACCACTGTTTCTGCATATATATTGTCATTAACCCAGGACAGGTCAGGGTTATTGGGTTTCCTCTTCCTTACAAGCATGTTTACTATTCCAACAGGCATTTTGCTGCCTGCACTGCAGCACTTGGTTAAACAGTGTTGCAGCTGTTGGTGGTGAAATGCCTGTGAGCACAGTGGGAAGGGCTGCGGGGTGACAGCCACCGCCCCAGTTAAAAGAGAAGAATATCAATCACCGTGGGGCAAACACCAGCATCCACAGTGTGTCAGATTTTGTCCCATGGTGAAATGTCCGCAAATCGTGTCAGAGACAGCATTTATTTTTCTTCTTTTAGGACTCACTGTTCAGCAACAATGGAGTCCCTGAATTCTAAAGATCATAGGGACCAATTTATTGCAGTGAAGTCCCCGGTCCACAATCTGCTGGAGGTTTTCTATAATACAGCAATGGGTGGGATACAATAGTGGGCGAGGTGCAGCACAAGGAAAGCAGCAAATATAGGCTCACATATTTAAACACTTTTCCTCTGGTTTCCATTACCTTTTTAACTCCAACCTGACAGAAAGTGTACTGGTGGTATATCCAATCCAACACAAATTGTGATTTTTATTAGATTGTCAATAAACAAAAGTAAGCAAAACTGCGCAATGCGATCCCTTACATTATTTTGCATCAAGGGGGTGTTCCATTGGTGGTGCATGGGGGTTCCTATGAAACCACCAGGGGTGGGCGATGAATTCTGCTCCGCCGGTAGAGTTCGTGGAGTTTTCACCACTCCACACAGAGCGCTGGTTCTGAAAAACTCTGTGAGGTGAATTGGAGAGGAGTTTTTTTCTCTCGCTCATCAACATTAAATTGGCGAGTGAGAGAAATTGCTAATTTAGTGAGAGCGAGTGAGATTTCTGAATGCAAGCCGTCACGATAGGCTGAGAAAGCTGCCGCTCACATTGAGGAAGCTGCCGCTCAAGTAGAAAATCTACTTGAGTGGCGAAAGATGTTAACAACTCTCTGGAACTCCACATGATGCTGTTCACACTGATTTTACACTGCAGGAGAAACTCCTGACACTGAAAATCAGTGCTAACAGCACGACTTACCCAAATTCTGCCACTTGCGGAACTCTGAATAGAGGAGCAGAGTTTTTCAGCACTTCATGGAGTTCGGCATAGCAGAACTCTGCGAACTCCACCCAGGCCTAGAAAACACCAATGGCTTTTGACACACATCCCTATCTATAAAGAATCGTAGACAGGGACTTGGGCCACAATCCAGTGCCTCCTTGAGGGAGGTGTAACAAGGATAAGTGTTTTAATTTCTCCTTGTTTCTCCCTCTGCATTAATACTGTATTTTACAACACTCATACAAAGTGGGAAATACCTTAATGCATAGTTTTTATAGTGAAAGAAATCATTTCATGCACAGAAACTATGCTTACCTTAATGCTGACATCCTTCCGCTATGGCACGTGGAAGTCAAAAGTTCTCCATCGCAGGTAGAGAGCAGAAAAGTGCCACATCTAAAAAGAAATGATGCTGTTCTGTTTCTCACAGTAATACAACACAATGAAGCAACTTTACTTGATGCGCTGGTCTGTGTGATTTTTTAAAATAAATCTTGGCCACAGTGCGCTAGTGCACACACCTCAATAAGCAGAAGTGAAGATTTGGAAGACTGCCTCGTCTCTTTCTAAAATATTTTCATTCGAGATATGTAGGAAAGCAGCAGAAAACTTGAGCCCCCGCACCCCTAATCTCACCCCTCATAAACTGGAACAGGGATTGTATGATGATTATCCAACTCCATACAGAAGCTCATTTTTCTACTTAATTAAAATATTTCATGATGCGTGTTACTATGGATACTGTCTTCAGAAGTTGTTTTAGCATCATAGAATTCTGTTCTGCCATGCCTATCTTGGAATGCTTACTGTCAAGCTTGTAGATAAAAGTTACTTTCAAGATGAGAATACATTTATAGGACATCCATTTTTGACTGTATCCTAGCCTTTGTCTGCACAGCGCTCTGCTTCCTTTGTCTCGGTGCACTTTACACCACTGATTCCCAACCTGTGGTCCGTGGATCCCCAGAGGTCCGTGACACATTACCGGAGGGAAGGGGGGGCGCAGGCCTGGGCCTTTGGATAGAAAGCCGTGTGTGCTTTTATATTAAAGACTTCATTTGCGTAGCAGTTTTAAAAGCACTGCAAAGTTCCCCGTACAACCCTCAGCTTTGGGGCAAATAAAAGCGTCAAGATAACTGGGGATTAATGTTCCTGCTGGAGAGAGATAGCTTTGTCTCATGGCAGTTTTGACTCATCTAAAGTAGTGCAGGTGGTTAATATGCCTGCTGCAAAGAACGTGTATCATGCAAAGAAAAGTATTTTATGTGCATATCACAGTGGGTTACTACTTTTGTCACAGAGATGCTTGTGTTACTGATCAGTTTATGAGTTACAATCATAAGCTAGCACAGTGAGCTATGAACTGCCATCAAAGAGTTGCATGCAAACTGCATAGCACCAATCAGAAAGATTGTTTTTTCCCAGTCTTTCATTAACCTCATGCTGCAAAAAATGGTTTGCTTGTGTAGAAATACATTCTTAATATTAAAAGCAATGCTAAATACTGTGTTATGTTCTGAATCTAGAGTTTGTGCTTCTCTAGGCCAAGCACTCTTAGAAAATGCCTACCAGGATGGATGACATGTTAATCCTACACCTTGTATTCCTCTGAAAGGGCTCTGACACTCTACACTGGTATACGAGGTGCTATAAAACAAATGAATTACATGAAAAAGAGAGGCTGTGGAGATTTGAGAGGCCCTTATGATTTCATTTCCTTTCCTCACCACAAATTTATATGAAAAAGCTTTCTCAGATCTTCTGTACCTAAAAAATGAAAACAGCAATTGCTTGGGAAATGTAGAGTCTGATCTGAAGAGTCCGCTTTCCTAAATAAAACCAAACATTGAAAAGTTAGTGGCCAAGATGCAGCGCCAACCTTCCCATTATAATTTTATCGATTTTTGCATATTTTTTAAATATAAAATAATTATATCTTTACTAATTTGAGTAAGTGTTTGGTGTGTACTTGTTTGTGTATTTTTTGTGAATTACTGTTTTAATGTTTGAAACTTAAAGTTTACAAATTTCTTCGGGCCCCTGGCTTCCAGTAATGATTCAGTGGGGGGTCCTCAGGAATCAAAAGGTTGGGAACCACTGATCTACACAAATATCACATAGATATGCACACATGAATATGAACTCTATATCATTCTGGAAGTTGTAGTTTTTCCTGATAAGTATTGCATTCAAGACAACAACTTTCAGAGTCGCAATAGAAGCACACAACAAAGTCAGTCAGATGATACTCATGGATGTAATTTAGGGGTCACTGCTGCAGCCCCCAGCTTGGCCCTTGGAACCCCTGGCACTGTGTCTGCGACCCCTGACTTCAGATGTGGCAAAATGAAGAGCCAGGAACACAGGGGCAGCTCGTTCTTATGAACTTTCCACTGCCTTGTTTTCAATCAGTTTTTTTTATTTTTTTATTACACTAATAGTGAATAATATGTTATTCATTATCAGTGTCATAAAAAATTAGTATAGTTAGCTGGAGTAGGATCCTTTTTGGTAGCTGAGGTAAGTAAAAAACACTTTTAAATGTAAGTTGTGTGCATACTTGCGGGTGAATGGAAGAAAGTATCATCTTGCCTGGCATGTTACCCCCATTTTTCACTGTATGTATGTTGTTTTAGCCCTTGTGTCACTTGGATCCTGCTAGACAGGACCCCAGTGCTGATAGTATGTGCCCTGTATGTGTTCCCTGTGTGGTGCCTAACTGTATCGCTGAGTCTGTGCTAACCAGAACCTCAGTGTCTATGCTCTCTCTGCTTTCTAAATTTGTCACTGCAGGTTAGTGACTAAATTTACCAATTCTCATTGGCACACTGGTACACCCATATAATTCCCTTGTATATGTTACTAAGGTACCCAGGGTATTGGGGTTCCAGGAGATCCCTATGGGCTGCAGCATTTCTTTTGCCACACATAGGGAGCTCAGACAATTCTTACACAGGCCTGCCACTGCAGCCTGAGTAAAATAACGTCCACGTTATTTCACAGCCATTTTTCACTGCACATAAGTAACTTATAAGTCACCTATATGTCTAACCCTCACTCGGAGAAGGTTGGGTGCCAAGGTGCCCCCACATCGTTCAGGGCAAATTCCCCAAACTTTGTGAGTGCGGGGACACCATTACACGCGTGCACTATACATAGGTCACTACCTATGTATAGCGTCACAATGGTAACTCTGAACATGGCCATGTAACATGTCTAAGATCATGGAATTGTCACCCCAATACCATTCTGGTATTGGGTGACAATTCCATGATCCCCCGGGTCTCTAGCACAGAACCCGGGTACTGCCAAACTGCCTTTCCGGGGTTTCCACTGCAGCTGCTGCAAACCCCTCAGTCAGGATTCTGCCCTCCTGGGGTCTGGGCAGCCCCAGCCCAAGAAGGCAGAACAAAGGATTCCCTCTGAGAGAGGGTGTTACACCCTCTCCCTTTGGAAATAGGTGTGAAGGGCTGGGGAGGAGTAGCCTCCCCCAGCCTCTGGAAATGCTTCAATGGGCACAGATGGTGCCCATCTCTGCATAAGCCAGTCTACACCGGTTCAGGGATCCCCCAGCCCTGCTCTGGTGCGAAACTGGACAAAGGAAAGGGGAGTGACCACTCCCCTGACCAGTACCTCCCAGGAGATGGGGGGCCCATAGCTCCTCCAGTGTGTCCCAGACCTCTGCCATCTTGAAAACAGAGGTGTTCGGCGCACACTGGACTGCTCTGAGTGGCCAGTGCCAGCATGTGGCGTCAGAGAACCCCTCTGATAGGCTCTTAGCTTTCTTGGTAGCCAATCCTCCTTTCTTGGTAGCCAAACCTCCTTTTCTGGCTATTTAGGGTCTCTCCTCTGGGGTATTCTTCAGATAATGACTGCAAGAGCTCACCAGACTTCCTCTGCACTTCCCTCTTCGACTTCTGCCAAGGATCAACCGCTGACTGCTCCAGGACGCCTGCAAAACTGCAACAAAGCAGGTAGACGACTACTAGCAACATTGTAGTGCCTAATCCTGCCGGGTTTCTCGACTATTTCCTGGTGGTGTATGCTCTGGGGGTCACCTGCCTTCACCCTCCACTGGAAGCCAAGAAGAAATCTCCTGTGGGCCGACGGAATCTTCCCCTGCTAACGCAGGCACCAAAAGACTGCATCACCGGTCCTCTGGGTACCCTCTCATCCTGACGAGCGTGGTCCCTGGAACACAGGAACTCTATCCAAGTGACTCCCACAGTCCAGTGATTCTTCAGTCCAAGTTTGGTGGAGGTAAGTCCTTGCCTTCCCATGCTAGACTGCAAACCTGTGTACTGTGTGATTTGCAGCTGCTGCAGCTTCTGTGCACTCCTCCAAGGATTCCTTCTTGCACAGCCTAGCCTGGGTCCCCAGCACTCCATCCTGCAGTGCCCAGCCCTCTGAGTTGGACTCTGATGTCGTGGGACCCTCCTTTGTGACTCTGAGCCAGCTCTGGTTCACAAATATTCTAAGTGCCTGCTCCAGTACTTCTGTGGGTGATGCCTGCTTCTGTGGGGGCTCTTTGATTTGCTGAGTGCCCCCTCTGTCTCCTCCCCCAAGAGGAGACATCCTGGTCCTCCCTGGTCCCCAGCAGCACCCTAAAACCTCTACTGCGACCCTTGCAGCTAGCAAGGCTTGTTTGTGTATTTCTGCATGGGAACACGTCTGAAACCTTCAGCACGCCGTGGGAGATCTTCCTTCCAAAGGAAAAATTCCTAGCTCTCTTCGCTTTTGCAGAATCCTAAGCTTCTTCCATCCGGAGGCAGCTTCCTTGCACCTTCATCCAGGGTTTCCTGGGCTCCTGCCCCACCTGGACACTATTGCGACTATTGCGACTCTTGGACTTGGTCCCCTTGCCTTGCAAGATCTTCAGTGCTTTGCTGGTGTTTGTGGTGCTTGCAGAATCCCCCTATCACAACTATTGTGTCCTTTTGAGGTAGTAGGTGTACTTTACTCCTACTTTTCAGGGTCTTGGGGTGGGGTATCTTGGACACCCTGACTGTTTTCTTACAGTCCCAGCGACCCTATACAAGCTCCCATAGGTCTGGAGTCCATTTGTGATTCGTATTCCACTTTTGGAGTATATGGTTTGTGTTGCCCCTAGACCTATGTTCACCTATTGCATCCTATTGTAATCCTACACTGTTTGCATTACTTTTCTTACTATTACTTACCTGTTTTGGGTTGTGTACATATAACTTGTGTATATTACTTACCTTCTTACTGAGGGTACTCACTGAGATACTTGTGGCATATTGTCATAAAAATAAAGTACCTTTATTTTTAGTAACTCTGAGTATTGTGTTTTCTTATGATATTGTGCTATATGATATAAGTGGTATAGCAGGAGCTTTGCATGTCTCCTAGTTCAGCCTAAGCTTTGCCATAGCTACCTTCTATCCGCCTAAGCTGCTAGAAACACATCTATTATACTACTAAGGGATAACTGGACCTGGCACTGGGTGTAAGTACCACAAGGTACCCACTATAAGCCAGGCCAGCCTCCTACATTGGTGGCAGCGGTGTGATAAGTACTTGCAACCGCTTTACCGCTTTGTCATGTTGTACTTTTCATAAGAGAATCATATACCAAATAGTTCAGTATATGTACACTTAACCAAAGAAGTTTAATTTTCTATCCTAAAACTTTTAACAAAGTTCTGAAAAGTTTTTGAAAACTTCTAAAAGTTTTCCCAAAGTTAGAAAAAGTTTTTTCTGTGCTTTCTAAAGTTCTAAAACTTTTTTCTTTCTCACTATCCTTAAACTTCTACTATCATGTCTGTTGTAGAGCCCACTCTCAAAACTGTTAATGCAACATATGAGAGTTTAAACTATAAAAGTTTGAGGGGTCTCTGCCTGGATAGAGGTTTGAGTATAGGAAAGAACCCTACAAAAGAGTTTCTCTTTAACATGCTTGTTGTAGATGACCAGAACCAGTCTGGACCATCAAATGAGAGGTTAGAAAATGGGGAAGCTTCCCAGTCTGACTCAGGAGAGTTCCTTGAGAAAGTTGGGGAGGGTTCTTATAAGGGCCTGCCCCCTAGCAGGGCACCTAGTGATGCTGGTAGTGATAGAGGTTCCCACAACCGTAGGGCATCCTTTACCCCTAGAGGACAGGTTACGAGGATCCAGACAGTTAGGGACAGGCCCCCCTCTGAAACTTCCCACATTTCCTCTGTGTCAAATCATTCCCAACCCACCCACCCTGAGGATAACTTGTTAGAAAGGGAACTCAAAAAGTTCAGGGTTGAAAAGACCAAACTGAAGCTTAAACAGCAGCAGCTGGCCTTAGATAGGGAATCCCTAGACATAGAGAGGGGAAGACAGAGGTTGGGGTTAGTTCCCCATGGTGACAGCAGCAATATTCCTGATAGCAATCCTGTTAGAGAGCAAGATTCCAGGAATCTTCACAAGATAGTCCCCCGTTACAAGGAGGGGGATGACATTAATAAGTGGTTTGTTGCATTTGAGAGGGCCTGTATGGTACAGTTGGTCCCTCAAAGGCAGTGGGCTGCTATTTTGTGGCTATCTTTCACTGGAAAGGGTTGGGATAGGCTCCTTACTGTTAGAGAAAGTGAAGCCAATAACTACAAAGTTTTGAAAGATGCACTCTTGGATGGATTTGGCTTAGCCACTGAACAATACAGGATTAAGCTCAGAGTCACCGGAAAAGAGTCTTCTCAAGACTGGACAGATTTTGTGGACTGTTCAGTGAAGGCCTTGGAAGGGTGGTTGCAGGCAGTAAAGTTTCTGACTATGAAAGCCTGTATAATCTTATTCTGAGAGAGCATATTCTTAACAACTGTGTGTCTGACTTGTTGCACCAATACCTAGTGGACTCTGATCTGACCTCTCCCCAAGAATTGCGAAAGAAGTCAGACAAATTGGTCAGAACAAGGGTGAACAGAAACGTTCATACAGGGGTGACAAGGATGGCAAGAAGAAGGATAGTAAGTTTTCTGAGAAGGGTGGTGACAAAAGTAAGCATTCTGAGTCTTCATCAGGCCCACAAAAATCCTCTGGGGGTGGTGGGTCCAAACCCTCTTCTAATAATCAACCATAAAAGCCTTGGTGTTATTTGTGTAAAGTCAAAGGCAATTGGGCAACTGATTTCACTTGCCCAAAGAAAAACACCAAACCTCCCACCACCACAACCCCTGGTGCAAATTCTAGTGCCCCTAGTAATAGCAGTGGTGGTGGGAAATCTACTACTAATAGCCAATTCAGGGGTGTAGCTGGGCTCACTATTGGCAATGTAGTTGGGGGTTGGTCTTGTTAGGGAGACCACAGAGGCTGTTTTAGTCTCTGATGGTAGCATTGATTTGGCCACCTTGGTTGCTTGCCCCCTTAATACGGATAAGTACAAGCAACTTCCCCTAATAAATGGTGTTGAGGTTCAGGCCTACAGGGACACAGGAGCCTGTGTAACTATGGTGATAGAAAAACTGGTCCACCCTGAGCAACACCCACTTGGTCAGCAGTACCAAGTGACAGACGCTCATAACAACACTCTTAGCCACCCCATGGCTGTTGTGAATCTCAACTGGTGGTGGGGTTACTGGTCCAAAGAAAGTTGTGGTAGCCACAGATTTACCTGTAGACTGTCTACTAGGAAATTATTTGGAGAAATCAGCTTGGGCAGAAGTGGAGCTGGAGGCCCATGCAGCAATGCTGGATATTCCTGGGCATATTTTTGCTTTAACCAGGGCTCAGGCCAAAAAGCAAAAAGGACAGGGTAACTTGGATCCTGGAACAATGGACCAAGTGCTCCCTAAAGCTAGGGGTAAGAAGGGTAAATCCTTACCCACTATCCCTCCGTCTACAGATGATTCCCTTTCTGAGGAAGAGGAATTTCCTCCCTGTGCAGAACCTACACCAGAGGAGCTGGCAGCAGACACTGCTGAGCTTTTGGGTGCAGGGGGGCCTGCCAGGGAAGAGCTGAGTGTCGCACAGCAAACCTGTCCCACATTAGATGGTCTCAGACAGCAAGCTGTCAAGCAGAAAAATGGGGATGTCAGTGACAGTCATAGGGTGTACTGGGAAGACAACCTCTTGTACACAGAGTCAAGGGACCCAAAACCTGGAGCTGCCAGGAGATTGGTCATTCCCCTGCAGTACAGAGAGTTTCTTCTCACCCTAGCACATGACATTCCTTTGGCTGGGCATTTGGGCCAGACGAAAACTTGGGAAAGACTTTTCCCCTTGTTTCATAGGCCTCATATGTCAGAGGACACCAAATACTTTTGTAAGTCCTGTGTGACCTGCCAAGCCAGTGGCAAGACTGGTGGCACTCCAAAGGCCCCTCTAATTCTACTACCAGTGGTTGGGGTGCCCTTTGAAAGGGTAGGGGTTGACATAGTTGCCCCCCTTGACCCTCCTACTGCTTCAGGCAATAGATTTATCTTGGTGGTAGTGGACCATGCCACAAGATATCCTGAAGCCATACCTTTAAGGACCACTACAGCTCCTGCAGTGGCAAAGGCCCTCCTGGGAATCTTTTCCAGGGTGGGTTTTCCTAAAGAGGTGGTGTCAGACAGAGGTTGCAACTTCATGTCTGCATACCTAAAAGCAATGTGGAAGGAGTGTGGTGTTACCTACAAGTTCACCACCCCTTACCATCCACAAACAAATGGTCTGGTTGAGAGGTTTAATAAAACTCTCAAAGGTATGATAATGGGACTCCCTGAAAAACTCAGAAGGAGATGGGATGTCCTGTTACCTTGCCTCTTTTCTGCTTACAGGGAGGTACCCCAAAAAGGAGTGGACTTCAGCCCATTTGAACTCTTCTTTGGACACCCTGTAAGAGGTCTACTTACTCTTGTGAAGGAGGGTTGGGAACAACCTTTGAAAGCTCCTAAACAGGACATAGTAGACTATGTACTTGGCCTAAGATCCAGAATGGCTGAGTATATGAAAAAGGCCAGTAAAAACCTTCAGGCCAGCCAAGAGCTACAAAAGCAATGGCATGACCAGAAGGCTGTTCTGATCCAGTACCAACCAGGACAGAAGGTGTGGGTATTGGAGCCTGTGGCCCCAAGAGCACTCCAGGACAAATGGATTGGACCCCATCTAATTGTTGAGAAGAAGGGTGAGGTTACCTATTTGGTAGACTTGGGCACTGCCAGGAGTCCCCTTAGGGTGATTCATGTCAACTGCCTAAAACCCTACTATGACAGGGCTGATCTCACCCTGCTCATGGCAACAGATGAGGGACAGGAAGAAGAGAGTGACCCTCTCCCTGATCTCTTCTCCACCACTGAAGCAGATGCCTTAGTGGAGGGAGTAGTTTTAGCAGATTGTCTGACTGCAGAACAGAAAGAGAACTGCATCAATCTCCTAAGCCAATTTTCAGACCTCTTTTCACTTGTACCAGGTACAACATCCTGGTGTGAACACACAATTGACACTGGAGACAGCCTGCCTGTCAAAATTAAAATGTATAGGCAGCCTGACCATGTCAGAGACTGCATTAAACAAGAGGTGCAGAAAATGTTGGATTTGGGGGTGATTAAACCTTCTGAAAGCCCATGGGATAGCCCAGTGGTGCTTGTACCAAAACCTCACACCAAAGGTGGAAAGAGAGAGATGAGGTTTTGTGTAGATTACGAAGGGCTCAATCAGGTAACCAAAACTGATGCTCACCCTATACCCAGGGCAGATGAGCTCATTGATACACTGGCTTCTGCCAAGTATCTTAGCACTTTTGATCTAACTGCAGGGTATTGGCAGATTAGATTGGCAGAAGATGCTAAACCCAAGACTGCATTTTCTACCATAGGAGGGCACTACCAATTCACAGTAATGCCCTTTGGTTTGAAAAATGCACCTGCCACTTTTCAGAGGTTGGTGAATACAGTCCTGCAAGGGTTGTAGGCTTTCAGTGCAGCATATCTAGATGATATTGCTGTCTTTAGCTCAACCTGGGATGATCAACTGGTGGCACTCCAAAGGCCCCTCTAATTCGACTACCAGTGGTTGGGGTGCCCTTTGAAAGGGTAGGGGTAGGGGTACACCTATGGAAAGTTTTGGAGGCCCTACAAAAGGCAGGCCTCACTATCAAGGACTCAAAGTGCCAGATAGGGCAGGGGAAAGTGGTTTATCTGGGCCACCTGGTTGGTGGAGAACAGATTGCACCACTACAGGGGAGAATCCAGACTATCATGGATTGGGTTCCCCCTACAACGCAGACCCAGGTGAGAGCCTTTTTAGGCCTCACAGGGTACTACAGGAGATTCATCAAGAATTATGGCTACATAGCAGCCCCTCTTAATGATCTCACAAGCAAGAAAATGCCTAAGAAGGTGTTATGGACAACTAGCTGTCAGAAAGCTTTTGAGGAGCTCAAACAGTCCATGTGCCCTGCACCTGTCCTAAAAAGCCCATGTTACTCCAATAAATTCATTGTTCAAACTGATGCATCTGAATTAGGGGTAGGGGCAGTACTATCACAACGGAATTCTGAGGGCCAGGATAAACCAGTTGCTTTTATCAGCAGAAGGTTGACCCCTAGAGAAAAGCGTTGGTCTGCCATTGAGAGAGAGGCGTTTGCTGTGGTCTGGGCACTGAAAAAGTTGAGACCATACCTATTTGGTACTCACTTTATTGTTCAGACAGACCACAAACCTCTACTTTGGCTAAAGCAAATGAAAGGTGAAAACACTAAATTGTTTTGGTGGTCCATATCTCTACAGGGAATGGACTATACAGTGGGACATAGACCTGGGAGTACCCACTCCAATGCAGATGGACTCTCCAGATATTTCCACTTAGACAATGAAGACTCATCTGGACAAGGCTAGTCTTATTGTCCTTTGTTTAGGGGGGGTTGTGTAGGAAAGTACAATCTTGCCTGGCATGTTACCCCCATTTTTCACTGTATCTATGTTGTTTTAGCCCTTGTGTCACTAGGATCCTGCTAGGCAGGACCCCAGTGCTCATAGTAGGTGCCCTGTATGTGTTCCCTGTGTGGTGCCTAACTGTATCACTGAGGCTCTGCTAACCAGAACCTCAGTGTTTATGCTCTCTCTACTTTCTACATTTGTCACTGCAGGCTAGTGACTAAATTTACCAATTCTCATTGGCACACTGGTACACCCATGTAATAACAATAAAAACAGAACCCGGGTACTGCCAAACTGCCTTTCCTGGGTTTCCACTGCAGCTGCTGCTGCTGCCAACCCCTCAGACAGGATTCAGCCCTCCTGGGGTCTGGGCAGCCCCAGCCCTGGAAGGCAGAAGAAAGGATTTCCTCTGAGAGAGGGTGTTGCACCCTCTCCCTTTGGAAATAGGTGTGAAGGGCTGGAGAGGAGTAGCCTCCCCCAGCCTCTGGAAATGCTTTGATGGGCACAGATGGTGCCCACCTCTTTATAAGCCAGTCTACACCGGTTCAGGGATCCCCCAGCCCTGCTCTGGCGCGCAACTAGACAAAGGAAAGGGGAGTGACCACTCCCCTGACCAGTACCTCCCAGGGGAGGTGCCCAGAGCTCCTCCAGTGTGTCCCAGACCTCTGCCATCTTGGAAACAGAGGTGGTGGGGGCACACTAGACTGCTCTGAGTGGCCAGTGCCAGCAGGTGACGTCAGAGACCCCCTCTGATAGGCTCTTACCTTTCTTGGTAGCCAATCCTCCTTTCTTGGTAGTCAAACCTCCTTTTCTGGCTATTTAGGGCCTCTCCTCTGGGGTATTCTTCAGATAACGACTGCAAGAGCTCACCAGAGTTCCTCTGCACTTCCCTCTTGGACTTCTGCCAAGTATCGACCGCTGATTGCTCAGGACGCCTTCAAAACTGCAACAAAGCAGGTAGACGACTACCAGCAACATTGTAGCGCCTAGTCCTGCCGGCTTTCTCAACTGTTTCCTGGTGGTGCATGCTCTGGGGGTCACCTGCCTTCACCCTGCACTGGAAGCCAGGAAGAAATCCCCCGTGGGTCAACGGAATCTTCCCCCTGCTAACGCAGGCACCAAAAGACTGCATCACCGGTCCTCTGGGTCCCCTCTCATCCTGACGAGCGTGGTCCCTGGAACACAGGAACTCTATCCAAGTGACTCCCACAGTCCAGTGATCCTTCAGTCCAAGTTTGGTGGAGGTATATTACTTACCGTCTTACTGAGGGTACTCACTGAGATACTTGTGGCATATTGTCATAAAAATAAAGTTCCTTTATTTTTAGTAACTCTGAGTATTGTGTTTTCCTATGATATTATGCTATATGATATAAGTGGTATAGTAGGAGCTTTGCATGTCTCCTAGTTCAGCCTAAGCTTTTCCATAGCTACCTTCTCTCAGCCTAAGCTGCTAGAAACACCTCTATTCTACTAATAAGGGATAACTGGACCTGGCACAGGGTGTAAGTACCACAAGGTACCCACTATAAGCCAGGCCAGCCTCCTACAGTGAGTGTGTGCTTATGTAAAAGAGAGTGTGTGTATGAGTGAATGCGCCTTTATGTAAGCATGTGTCTGTGTGAGTGAACGTAAACATAACATGGCATGTGATGTCTCCTGTGCTACCCCTGGCACTTTGGTGAATTGACATCCAAGGCAACACTGCATCATGAATATTAGCTTCTGTCACTATGTGCATGTGCCTACACATCTGCAGGTGCCTCAAGTGAAAAGCTAGCAGATTCATACATCTGTGGATCTGTCAGCATGGTGGGCATATATGTGAGTGCATTATGACTTTAAGAATGCATGTACTCGAAAAGACAATCCCCATAGTTATTCCTTTTCCTAACTTGTTTAGGAGTAGAGGAGACACCATGAATTTTACAGCTTTTGTTTGGACCCATCTGTCTTCAAAATCGATTCTAGCAAGTCTTTTGCATGTTTGAGCATTGCTAGAAATTTGCTAGAGGGCAGTTCGTTGAGGGAGCTTTGTCACTATTCTTGCTAAAAGCTTCATGCGAGTAAACATCTCTCACGTCTTGCTGTTGGCTGTATTGGGTATCCCTCCGCCTTTTGGGTAGTGCTTCAATTTGCAATGCCTCAGGGCTATTTCCATTTCTTTTTTCAGTTGCATTTTTTATATTCATTTGTTTTCTGCTCGTAGCAGCTTCTCTGCACTGCTGCTGGTGCAAGCATTTTGTGTTTTTATTTGTTGTCTTATCTATCAACACCCACGCTACACATAGAGGGACGAAAGCAGTGCCTGTAGAGCTCTCTACTGCTGAGAAACACCCATGCTGCACTGTCATGTCACCTTATGTACCCAACTCTACCTGGTTTGGTGTTGCTACCCCGGCTCATCCCCTTTAAGCTTTGTTTGTCCAACCATTATTGCTTCTTCTTCAAATAAGTTAACTCCTTAACCATTGTTTTCATCTTTGCATTTCCAAAATTTATATTTCAGGATGTCATTTAAGTGATTTGTATTCGAAGGGTCCTTTTACATCCAATGTATAGTGTACTGCTGGACACGTTCTAGTGTTTCCACCAGCCACTATGCTGAGGGCTGGCTTCCACACTCACCCCACACCCATCCATCACAGGCGTCACCGTCAGGTGACCCTGCTAATAAAAAGGACCGGACGCAGGTATCCGAGGCCAGTTGTGTGAATCCAACTACTGTGTCTGTGTCACCTCATTAATAGCATGAGGGCCTAGGGCCCACAACACTACACAATGAATCCACTACTTCCAAATCCCCCATCTAAAAAACAGTGCCAGAGACCTCGAGCCCCTCTGTCTGCTTTTTATTGCGCATTCATTTGTAACTTTTAAACTGCTATAAATGTTTTACTTCAAACTGCTAAAAATGTTCTACTTCAAACTATGAATGTTCTGCTGCAAACTGCAATTAATGCTTTTTTGGGTCCTGCAAAGAACTCTCCATGCACTCATCCCCACCTGCTTGCGGGTCTATAATAACAGAAGCCACTGTTCGAAACAACCATCCTTTCTTTTAGTTTATTGACACAATGGGACAGCTTTAATAATGGTTTGCAATGTCGCAATGTGACGCAGAGTGATGCAAAACAATGTAATTGTATATACTTTCTAGTACAAACGGTACTGCACCGGGGAGGTGCTGTTTTTCAGTGCAAAAAATGCTTTCCATTAAGTGCCATTTGTGGGGCATCACTTGAGCAGATCAGCACAAACACCAATAGGATGAAGCAAAGCCTGATTTGCTAAGCTGGCCAGAACTTGATTTGTGGCATAAACAAATGTCACTTTGAAGTAAGGATTATAAAAATTGAAATACTTTCATTTCTAAAAAAAAAAACACTTTCATGTGTGCTGAAACGAGCAGCACACAGCCGCTCCTGAGATCCTTCTGAAATGTGTTTAAGCATAGGAATTTACACTGGAAGGTCGTGCTCCCAATAGAAACATATGCTAGACAGCGCACACTTACCCCTGCACCATGGTGTGAGGCTGTGCACCACGAATGAAGCCTAATTATAAAACCAGGTGTAGGAGGCTGGACTGGCTTGTAGTGAGTACCAAGGGGTACTTACACCTTGCACCAGGCCCAGTTATCCCTTATTAGTGTATAGGGTGTCTAGCAGCATAGGCTGATAGATAATGGTAGCTTAGCAGAGCAGCTTAGGCTGAACTAGGAGACGAGTGAAGCTCCTACAGTACCACTAGTGTCATATGCACAATATCATAAGAAAACACAATTCACAGATATACTAAAAATAAAGGTACTTTATTTTTATGACAATATGCCAAAAGTATCTCAGTGAGTACCCTCAGTATGAGGATAGCAAATATAAACAAGATATATGTACACAATACCAAAATATGCAGTAATAGTATTAGAAAACATTGCAAACAATGTATATTTACAGTAGGATGCTATGGAGACACATAGGGATAGGGGCAACACAAACCATATACTCCAAAAGTGGAATGCGAACCACGAGTGGACCCCAAACCTATGTGACCTTGTAGAGGGTCGCTGGGACTATTAGAAAATAGTAAGGGTTAGAAAAATAGCCCACCCCAAGACGCTGAAAAGTGAGTGCAAAGTGCACTAAAGTTCCCCAAAGGACATAGAAGTCGTGATAGGGGAATTCTGCAGGAAAGACACAAACCAGCAATGCAACAATGACGGATTTCCAGTCGAGGGTACCTGTGGAACAAGGGGACCAAGTCCAAAAGTCACAAGCAAGTCGGAGATGGGCAGATGCCCAGGAAATGCCAGCTGTGGGTGCAAAGAAGCTTCTACTGGACAGTAGAAGCTGAAGGTTCTGCAAGAACGACCAGGGCTAGAGACTTCCCCTTTGAAGGATAGATCCCCCATGCCATGGAGAGTTGTGCAGAAGTGATTTCCTGAAGAAAGACCGCCAACAAGCCTTGCTAGCTGCAAATCATGTGGTTAGGGTTTTTGGATGCTGCTGTGGCCCAGGAGGGACCAGGATGTCGCCAATTGCGTCTGGGGACAGAGGGGGCCTCGAGCAAGACAAGGAGCCCTCTCAGAAGCAGGCAGCATCCGCAGAAGTGCTGGAACAGGCACTATAAAGTGGAGAGAAATGGTGCTCACCCGAAGTCGCACAAAGGAGTCCCACGTCGCCGGAGGACAACTTAGGAGGTCGTGCAATGCAGGTTAGAGTGCTGTGGACCCAGGCTGGACTGTGCACAAAGGATTTCCGCCAGAAGTGCACGGAGGCCGGAGTAGCTGCAAAAGTCGCAGTTCCCAGCAATGCAGTCTGGCGTGGGGAGGCAAGGACTTACCTCCACCAAACTTGGACTGAAGAGTCACTGGACTGTGGGAGTCACTTGGACAGAGTTGCTGGATTCAAGGGACCTCGCTCGTCGTGCTGAGAGGAGACCCAGGGTACTGGTGATGCAGTTCTTTGGTGCCTGCGGTTGCAGGGGGACGATTCCGTCGACCCACGGGAGATTTCTTCGGAGCTTCTAGTGCAGAGAGGAGGCAGACTACCCCCACAGCATGCACCACCAGGAAAACAGTCGAGAAGGCGGCAGGATCAGCGTTACAGAGTTGCAGTAGTCGTCTTTGCTACTTTGTTGCAGTTTTGCAGGCTTCCAGCGCGGTCAGCAGTCGATTCCTTGGCAGAAGGTGAAGAGAGAGATGCAGAGGAACTCGGATGAGCTCTTGCATTCGTTATCTAAGGAATCCCAAAAGACAGAGACCCTAAATAGCCAGAAAAGAGGGTTTGGCTACTTAGGAGAGAGGATAGGCTAGCAACACCTGAAGGAGCCTATCAGAAGGAGCCTCTGACGTCACCTGATGGCACTGGCCACTCAGAGCAGTCCAGTGTGCCAGCAGCACCTCTGTTTCCAAGATGGCAGAGGTCTGGAGCACACTGGAGGAGCTCTGGGCACCTCCCAGGGGAGGTGCAGGTCAGGGGAGTGGTCACTCCCCTTTCCTTTGTCCAGTTTTGCGCCAGAGCAGGGCTGAGGGGTCCCTGAACCGGTGTAGACTGGCTTATGCAGAAATGGGCACCATGTGTGCCCATGAAAGCATTTCCAGAGGCTGGGGGAGGCTACTCCTCCCCTGCCTTCACACCATTTTCCAAAGGGAGAGGGTGTAACACTCTCTCTCAGAGGAAGTCCTTTGTTCTGCCATCCTGGCCCAAGCCTGGCTGGACCCCAGGAGGGCAGAAACCTGTCTGAGGGGTTGGCAGCAGCAGCAGCTGCAGTGAAACCCCGGGAAAGGCAGTTTGGCAGTACCCAGGTCTGAGCTACAGACCTGTGGGATCATGGGATTGTGCCAACTATGCCAGGATGGTATAGAGGGGGCAATTCCATGATCATAGACATGTTACATGGCCATATTCGGAGTTACCATTGTGAAGCTACATATAGGTAGTGACCTATATGTAGTGCACGCGTGTAATGGTGTCCCCGCACTCACAAAGTCCGGGGAATTGGCCCTGAACAATGTGGGGGCACCTTGGATAGTGCCAGGGTGCCCACACACTAAGTAACTTTGCACCTAGCCTTTACCAGGTAAAGGTTAGACATATAGGTGACTTATAAGTTACTTAAGTGCAGTGTAAAATGGCTGTGAAATAACGTGGACGTTATTTCACTCAGGCTGCAGTGGCAGGCCTGTGTAAGAATTGTCAGAGCTCCCTATGGGTGGCAAAAGAAATGCTGCAGCCCATAGGGATCTCCTGGAACCCCAATACCCTGTGTACCTCAGTACCATATACTAGGGAATTATAAGGGTGTTCCAGTAAGCCAATATAAATTGGTAAAATTGGTCACTAGCCTGTTAGTGACAATTTGAAAGAAATGAGAGAGCATAACCACTGAGGTTCTGTTTAGCAGAGCCTCAGTGAGACAGTTAGTCATAACACAGGTAACACATTCAGGCACACTTATGAGCACTGGGGCCCTGGCTGGCAGGGTCCCAGTGACACATACAACTAAAACAACATACATACAGTGAAAAAATGGGGGTAACATGCCAGGCAAGATGGTACTTTCCTACACTAGGTCAGGGGATGACAGGAGCAGCCTGACCTTTGAGGCTTTGCACTGTTTTCCTCCTTTCATAATGCAGTGCAACAAGCGTGGTTGCTGGACTAGTTTGCATAATACATCTGCCCCAACCTCTTCTACACCACACTTTGGCCATTGGTAGGTACTCCATTGAGATAGGGCTCCCGATTTTGTGGCATTTTGTTACATTTCCGTCTGTAACTATCCATTTTTATTTTTCACTAATTTTGATTGTATTTAGCCATATTTAGTTTGTGCTAAGTGTAAAAAATGAAACTACAATGTGTATATTTACACATTAATTTAACCAGCAAAGATTTACTCAAGTTTCATTGTCCGAAGATATGGAGTTTAGGAGCAGTGGTTATTTGTACATTTCCAAATTTGTGAGCACAGGTACTAGCATATGATTTAGATGTATTTTTCATAATTTCTTTTTTCTTACATACTGGCTTACATCTGGAAGGCACAAATGCAGCAAAATCAAATTGGTAATAACAAATGTTCTACTGTTCTATGCTCCCACATGTCTTCTGATGAAAATGGTACCTTGCTTATGTGGGTAGGCCTAATGGCCTCGTCAGGAAACGACCCAAAATGCAACATGGATACATCACTTTTTTCTAACCAAAAATGACCCTTTTTTTTTACAAAGTGGCTAGCTGTGCATTTTGGACCCTAGCTCAGCTGGCACCTAAGGAAACATAGCAAACGTGCACATTTCTAAAAACTAGACACCTAGGTAAATCCAAGGTTGGGTGACTTGCGTGGCTCACACCAGGTTTTTAATACCCAGAATCCCTTGTAAGCCTCAAACTATGACAAAAACACCTTTTCCTGACATTTCTGTGATGGTAAATTCTGGAATCTGCGGAGAGCCACATTCGTCCATCCATCCAGCATTATCCCCAAAACCACCTGATAAAAAATGTACCTCTCTTGTGTGTAGGCATAGTGTTCACAACAGGAAAGGGCCCAAAAAGCAACATGAATACATACAATTTTTACATTTTTGGGGAATGAGGGGTTCCCATTGACCTCAGTTTGACACATTCCTGTTATGGGCATTGGACCCAGCCACACAAGTGACACAGCATTTTTATCGGCACAAGGGAGGTAAAGCTGGGTGGTAGGAATTTTGTGGATTCCTCCTGTTTGCAGAAATTTCCAGCACAGAAATGCAAGGAACATTTGTGGTTTTAGGCAACTCCCCAGGATGTCTAAATTTCAGCAATGTGTGGGTTTAGCAGTTTTCCTAGGTGGAAGCCCCAGTTAACGCCACTACCCCTACTGCGAAATAGGGTTAGTTGTTTGACAGGAAATTTTGATGTTTCCACATTACAGTTTGGGGCTTTTCCTGCCCATGTAATTTAATTCTATGTTTGCCACACATATAGTTTCTCAGTTGGAGAAACTTTACTGGGCTTCTTATAAGGTGGACGCACTGTCATCCATGTGAAGTCAGGCTCTTGTCACCTCCCTGCTTAAGCTAAGCAGGGCCCCTGAAGGTTTGTCATCATATAGACCACTGTCCCTCATGACCTTAGATTACAAAATTCTCAGTAAGTTGCTGGGCCAGAGGCTGCTCCCCTTGCTCCCAGATTTAGTGCACATTGACCAGTGCAGATTTGTTGCCCATAGGAGTACTCTAGATGCTGCGGAATGGACATTACATGCACACGCCAGATGCACGCGGTCTCCTATTGTGCACACAACATGATTATAGATAGGGGCGACATGACCATGGACCTTACACCCATTCCTAATACCCTTCAACAATTTGGAGATCTGCCTGGCCTGGGGTCAATCATGTAATATCAAGAGCGTTCACCTTCCGAGATGCCTTTCCTCCCGGAGTGATCCCACTGGGTGCACATGATATCCAGGTGGCCCAGCACATGTGTTGGTACCTGGACATTCACACCTAATGGTCCCAACCTGATTTGTTGAACAGAAACTAGTTGAAGGCTGTTTCAATACTGAGGTCCCAAGTGAAATTCTGATTACCCTCCCTCTGTCGGTGGTAGGTCATTTGGCCTTAGCTAAAATGGTGATGCTACCTAAATTATTATATTATTTTGTTAACCTCCCCATCATTTTCCCACAGCCTGAGTTTAGAATATTGGACCCTCTTCTAATTGACCTTATTGGGTCTCAGGCCACAGCCACATTAGTCTTCTCAAGGTGCAAGTGCGGACTGAAGAGTGGGCCCTGGGTGCACCAGATTTTCGATCCTACTGCCTGGTGGCACAGCAACAATGGCTCTCTTATTGGTTATTGGGAATACATTTACAAGAAATAGGTTTCACGCCAGCTAAACTACGCAACATAAGGCTACATGCATTGTTATTGCTAGGGAATAATCACCACCCCCACACATTACTGTTGCTTCTCCTCAGTGCTCTTGCATACTGGTGCAAAGTACTCCACCTTACATGTGCCACAACTCCATATGCACCTGACATTCAATTGTGAGGACTACCCACTACATTGTGCAACCTCTGAACAGTTATACTAACATATTGGGAGGTGCAGAGCGAGACTGCAGTTGGGGACCTCTTTGAAGAAAGCATGCTGATCCTACACTAGGAATTTCTACATTCACATAATCTTCCTGGGGCCCTCTTCCTTACACATGACCTTATACTATGATACGAAGGCCAGCATTGTACCCAACTGGGACAGAACCAGACACACCTTTTTACATGAAATTTATGAAAGGGGTACAGGCAGGCACTTGGTCAAGTGGCTTTATAAGGGCCTATGCTCCCATCTCCAGGTTTCGCTGCCCCCCACGTGACAAATGGGAAGCACACCTTGTTCGCCCACTTCATAATAAGGAATGGGAGTTCCTGCTGAAGTCCCAAACTCTCTTACCTTGAACTACACAATTCAAATGTATTCATTGTATGATACTACACAGGGCGTATGTGACACCCTTCAAAGTACTCACTCTCTTTCCCACTGAAGCATCCTCTTGTCCCCAATGTCATACTGGGAATGCAGACCTACTACACAAGATATGGGCATGCCATACTTTGTCATCCTATTAGTAAGGAGTCTGTGACTCACTTAGGTCACTATCAGAGCATGCATAGTGGATCACAATGGAACATTGTATATTGTGTCTTTATTCGAGATTGAGGGGTTCCTTGAAGGAAGCACTCTTTGTACACCTGCTGCTTCTTCTCGCTAACTGGCAAGTCACGTGCCATTGGAAGTCACCTGCTCCACTTTTGGTGTTGAGCTGGTGTGAAGAGGTATGCCATTGGTGCGCTTTTGAGAATTCATCAGTGCTTAGGGAGGAATACAGGGGAATACAGGGGTTACACAATAGACCAATTGCTATGGTATGTGGCACAATGGTGTAACAGATCTGATTGCAAGGAGCAGGCAAAAATTGAAACATCTCACAAAGATTCAAAATCTGCAAGTATATCCACTGGCTTCTACTGGCCCCTTCCAATCTGACGTTTAAGAATGGGACTCATTGCTTTAATTCACCTTACTGTAGACATGCTCCATTTTCCTCTTATTGTGTCTTTTAAACAGAGAGGGCCCGGCTATCTTGGTAGATGAGTTGGGATGTGTGGGAGAGTGGCAATTGGGAGTTATCAGCCCCAGCATGTATTTCATAATATGTGAAATGGGTAGTAACATGGAATAGAGAATTCACCTGTCAGGTTGGTTTCTGGATCCTTCATGACTCTGCAAAGACTTTGTCACCCATACTTATCTTGCTACTGGTGCACCCAAAGCAATAACTCATTTATTGCTTTACAATGCTGGCTGTTTATGTTTATGTTAGTGAAAAACTAATATAGTATGTTTAAAGAAAAATCTAAAGGTTACATAGGATAACAAAGTTGCTGATTCACAAATCCATTGGCTTCCCTGCATTCTATATCCGCATAATTGAAATATATAAGGTTAGAAGATTCTTGCAAAGTTACTTACTTTGTCATCAAAGTCATTTACTCCCAAAATTTAAATCACAGAAGTATTTAGATTTCCGAAAATGTGGAAACCCGCCAAAACTGTAAGCATGGAAAAGTATGTCTTTCTTTTCCAGACCTCTTCCTGTACAAAAGCTATGCTTACCACAATGCAGACACTCTTGCACTATGGCACAAAAGTGTCTGAATTGGCACATATCAGCCAAAAGCTCACCCTCGAAGGGAGAGAGCGCAACAGCTCCACATCTTAGTACAAATGGTGTTGTTCTACTCTCTCCCTTTCATGCAAGGCAGTGCAGCAATTTTAAAGGCTCCCATGGGTCGGGTTACTGCTTGATAAATCTGGGCCCTCGTGTCTCTTAATTATCACCTGACTCACACACAACACACAAGTACCCTTTCCGAACACGTGGCTTCCATTTTGGAGGGGCGCTAGTCACAAAACTTGTTTTTGCACCTACTACATGTTAATATTGATTGGCAGGATCCTTCAATAATTGACATTGGTACATCTTTTAGAAATTAGGCCTACCGTTCTGCCCAGAAAAAATACAAATACACACTTTATTATTTTGTGTTTAGTTACATTTTGAAGATTGATAAACGCGCTATTTTGGATGATTTTTTATTAAAATCCATATTTACTTTTTTGGGTTGTTTTATATATTAGTTTGAAGAATATTCCCTTTGTTCCTTCCTTGAAATTAATTGTGCCTTCATGAAGTTTTCTAATGCTATTTTATTTTTGTCCTTATAGTATTCTATTTTCATCTTCATAACTGTTAAACAAATGTTAGTTTTAAAGTTTAATAGTTAATATAGCAATACCCTTACCTATTCTTTAAACAAAGTATTTTTTTTAACAAATAGCAAACTTAATAAAACTATGTTCACCTACTTTCCAAGGCATATTTATTAACCACTTAGCTACACTCAATTATGTTGCATAGATGTATATCTCACCCGATTTTCCGCATTGAGGCTCTTTTTCAAACCTTCAGTGTATGTTCGTGCTTCATTTTAGTTTGGTATTTCCAAACTAGATCACTTAAAAGCAGTACACGAACATCGCATTCAGTAATATGTGTATAGCACAACCATTGCACAGTCCTGAGCAACAGGTACATTGAGCTAAGTTCTGTAATAAGAAATGGATTTGTATGACCACTGCTACCAAAGAAAACTAAGCCTGTTGTAGAAGAACCAAAAGGATAGCTTCAAAAAGACTTAATTGGCACACAATCCTAATCAGGTTTAAACAAATATCAAAACAATCATTCTGTTCATTCACCTACCCAATATCCAATACCTACGAAGTTGATTCACCACGATAACAGGAGAACTATTGGCGAAGAAACATGTTTCCACTGTAAATCAAATATCAATTATGGTAGAATTCCCTAATGAACATTTCAAAGTGTGCATTAATTAGTGGAGACAACTGCAGTTTCTTTCACAGATTCACTGGTGCATGTTCATACCAGCGGACACCACTGAAAGCAAATACTGATGTTCGAACACCACAATGGATAAAACAAGCACATCGGGGCATCTTTAACTTCATAGGCTTCCTTTGCTCCGTCGGGGTCCTTGCTTGTCCACTCTTCGTCATCAAGAAGAACTAAAATACGAAGCCCAATTAATCATCAAAACATTGTGATGTCATAGCTCGACAGAGACAGATCCATCCTGGGCACCAGAGGATTATTGGCACAAATAAGAAACATAGATAAAAGAATTGTGTCCAATGACGTGAGTAACGTCAACCCCAATGTAAGGAAATCATTTAAAATACATGTAGATAATATGGTACTGGGAGTCACTAACTAGCTACGCCTTGACATTACAGCTGCAATGCTTTGAGTGATAAGACACCTTCGTGAACAATGTGCCAGTTGGCACCTGAAAGTAGGCGCTGGGTTGGGCACACTGCCCCACAGCGCAAAGCACTTCCATGTTTGATTCCCATAGTTAAAATACCTAAATTACCCACTTTCACACAGAGGTGACAATAGATACTCTTAAGTCATGATGGCTTTAATAAAACCAACCACCAGAGAGGAGATGAAATGTAGCAGTGCAAATATGCTGAATAAGGGCATATGCCAGAAACAAACCACCCCACTGAATGATGGAACCTGCTGAAGGTCTTAATCAAGCTTCATACAATTCTATCAATAATCATTTATCAGTCTTTAATGGAGAAACTCTCCAGAGCACAATGATTACTACTCTACTTTACCGTGGTACTGCCAGGCAACTTCTACCCCAACAGCACATAGATATTGCTATCAAGCACAGAGCTGGTGTCGGAGTGAAGAAATCAGCCAACACCAAGCTGATGGAGAAGCTGTTTGTTATGTTAAGAACAGCTCATATGTTCCATCCTGCTTCTTCCCTGCTTTTCATGTTTCTTATCTAACCCACGTGCCATTCTAGAATGTTATGTGTATATAGATAGCACTCCCTACGAACAACATTCCATCAGGAGACTAGTGCAAGGATGGATCCCTGACACATAAATAAATGCCAATAGATGCAAAACCATATGTATGCTTTCTCCTATGAATCCTTCAGTCCATAGCCACCTGGTAAGACCATTCGTACTTACGTTATGTTTAACAGGAACTAAAGAGTTCGGAGGATTGTACATAACACCAGAAGCACAAAGAGAGAAATATGCTGATGCTAATAAAAGGGAAGTGGAACGTGCAGTAGATATTACATGCACATAATGCTTACAGCAGGAAGGGAGGCCTTCAAACATTCTGAAAGTGCAATATAAATCTAATGGATTTGCCATTCATTACTAGACCCATTATTGTCCCTCTGCAGAAGCCATGTCGCCTGACAAGAATAATTGCCTCTAATACCTGTGAACTTGCCTCAACATTATGCTTACACCTTGTTGTATTGCATGATGGAATTTCCGAACCTTGGAATGTGGATTTTTGAAGGGACAATCCTGGCGATTAGTGGGAAGCTCTGCCAGGGTTGGATGCATGTACTGGATGTCGTGTACTTTAATTAATAAAGACAGAAGAAAAGGAAAAGGGAGCTGTAGCATCTTTTCAGTAATATACATCAAGTAGTATACATCAGCTTTGAATGAATTTCCGACATTTATTGTTGGTGTACGGATATTAGAACTGTACAACAACATTTCTGAATCTGCACTTGGATCGGCGTATAACAGTGGTGACTACTTTTTGTATTTTAGTTTGTTATTTTCATTGACTTATACAGTGTAGTAGTCTTGTAAAAAAAAGGAAAAAAAAAATGAAAAGAAAGAAGAAGAGATTGTGTGTGGGTATAACATGCAGTCCATAGTACCTCCACCGATTTTTTTGGCTATACCTGGAGAACCAAGCATGACATGGGAGGATTGGCGTGATGCTTTTGAGACATATCTGTAAGCATTGGGGGATGCTATTTTTACAGCAAAAAGGAAATTAGGGCCAGATGTAGCAAAGCTTTTTACCCATTCTGTGTCTATGGGAAAAAGTGTTCGTACATATGGCCCTTAGCTCTTTTGAAACATAATCTGGGGGTAGAGGGATGGAAGGTATTGAAAACTTTACTACAAGTGAATAGCTTAGGAGAAGGAGAGGGTGCTTCAGATGAAGTGAACGATGGTGATGATGTGTATAAAAGGGCAATGGGGGCGTTGGAATCTCATTATTGTAAAGGAACTAGTATTGTGGTAGAACGTCATAGGTTCTTTTCGAGGGTGCAAGCTCCTGATGAGTCACTTGATCAGTTTGTGTGTGCATTGCGTACTTTAGCAAACACATGCAAATTCAGAGAGTTGCATGAAGAGATTATAAGGTATCAACTGATAAACCAAACAAAAAATTTGAAAATTCAGGAAAAGTTGTTGCATCTGAAGGATCCCTTGTTGGACAAAACAGTTACAGTTGTAAAGCGTGTTGAAGACACCTCCTGCTACGTTGAAGAATTGGGAAAGAAGGACGTAGGAAATGCGCCTGTGCAGGTGATTGATAATGAGAGAAGCAACAGGGAATTGACATAAGGCAAACCTTTGAAGAAATGGTATAGATGTGGGAGTACAAAGCATCTAGCATCCTCTACACATTGTCCAGCCATGGAAGCCAAATGTTATAAATGTAATAGGAGAGGACATTTTTCTAGAGTATGCAATCAGAAAGAAACACAAAGAAAAAAGAAAAGTGTAAATTTCATTCACCCGGAGGACAAGAGGTTAGAGCTAAGTGATGAGGAAGAAAGTGGTCAAGTAGAAGTATTCATGTTGAATGATATTACAATCAATGTAACTGAAAAAAAAGATTTCACCTTAAGGGATGTTCAGTATAGACCACCAAAATGCAATGTACAAATTAATGGAATGTTGGTTAATATGTGGGCAGATTCATGTTCTCCTCACACATTGATCGACAAGGAAACGTGGCACAATTTGGGCCAAAGTAGTCTATCCGAAACTAATGTCAAGTTGGTGGGTCATGGTGGAAATCCAATACATATATTGGGGTGTTTTCATGGTACATTGGTGTTCAAATACAGAGAAATTGCATGTTGGGTGTATGTAGTGGAGAGGGGTCGATGTCTATTAGGTTGGAATTAGCAGAGAGAATTGAAAATGTTGTTGAACCCTAACTCGATAGAACAAGTTTTGTCGTCTCAAGTTTTGTCTGTATCTAATGATCAAAACGTGATGAAGTGGAAAGGAGAGTTTCCTAATTTATTTGGAGAAGGTTTAGGTTGTTTGAAGAGATTTCAACACAAAATTATTTTGAAAAAGTGCTAGGGATTTGAACGATAACATTTAGATTGATAGGCACCCTTTGCCAAACATTAATGAACTTTTGGCTGGAGTTCAAGGAGGTAGATTGTTCTCGACATTGGATTTGTCAAACGCCTACCTTCAAATAAAGTTGCACCCCGATTCGAAACACCTCACATCATTTATTACACCAGAGGGTGCATTCAGATTTAAACGCATGCCGTTTGGTCTTGCTTCTGCATCTACTGTGTTTCAAAGAGTCATGCAAAGTTTGCTGGGACAGATAGAGAACGTGAGGTTTTTCCAGGATGATGTGTTGGTGTGGGCTGAAGATGTGGTTAAACATGATGGAGTAATGAGAAAAGTGTGTAAAGTTTTGGAAGAGGCTGGACTAACAGTGGAGTTGAGCAAGTGCAAGTTCGGATGTTCCAGTGTAGAGTACCTGGGATATACAATTTCAGGTAGTGGAATAAAACCAAAGATCAAGTTGCTGGAGGCAATTGAGAATGCGCCAAACCCTGTGAATAAGGATCAATTAAGATCATTTGTTGGTTTGGCGGAATATTACGCAAAGTTTGTGAAGAATTTTGCTGATGTGGCGCAACCTTAGCATGAATTGATGAAAAAGAATCAAAAGTATATCTGGTCGGAGGAGTGTCACCGGGCGTTTGAGGAACTTAAAAGTGCGTGGTGGGTGCAGTGGAGTTGAAACCTTTCATAGCACAAAGTCCCACTATTATAGCGACAGATGCCAGTTTGCATGGATTGGGTGCTGTGTCGATGCAAGTAGATAAAGGAAGGGAGCATGTGTTGGCGTTTGCATCAAGGGCATTGAAGGGTGCTGAAAGTATGTATTCTGCAATAGAAAAAGAAGCACTTGCATATTGGTGGGGTGTCCAATATTTCAGAAACTATGTATGGGGAAGGAGATTTGAAGTGTGTTTGGATCACAAACCGCTTGTTGATTTGTTCACAACCAGAGGGGCCAGTCGGGCGTCGTCCAGAATCCCAAAGTGGTTATATCACTTGCAAGAGTATACATTCACAGTTAAATATGTTCCAGGGGCGAGGAATGTGAATGTGGATTGTTTATCAAGATTACCGTTAGAGAATACCAGTGTTGAGGATGATGAAGATTGGTTGGTGGCAGATATTCGTGACAGGTAAATTAAAGCAATATCAGAGGACGTATGGAAGGCTGCTGTTGCGGAAGACGTAGACATGCAAGTGTTGAAGGGAAACTTAGATAAACCAAGGCACAAGCTGGATGAAAGTGTGAATAGGTTGATGAACTACAAGAATGTTTGGTCAGAGTTATCTGAACAAGAAGGAGTGGTGAGAAGAGGAGACAGACTGGTTGTACCTAGCAGTTTAAGGAAGCAAGTGTTGGAAATTTTGCATGTGGGACATCGTGGCATGTCAGCCATGAAGAGGAAGGTGAGAGCAGATTTTTGGTGGCCAGTTATGGACAGAGATGTTGAGCGAATTGCGAGAAACTGTATGAGTTGTGCTTGCAGTGACAAAACACATAGGTGTGAGAAAGTTCCGGTTACCCCGATACCATTTCCAAGTGAACCATGGAAAAAGGTAGGAATGGATATATGTGGTCCGTTTGAATTTGGCGGCAGCGGAATTATGCTTTAGTAATGATGGATTATCACTCTAAGTGTCCGGAGGTAGGTGTGTTTAAAGATGTTAAATCTGGAGCTGCCATTGAGTTTTGTGAAGAGGTAAGGAGAAGGGAAAGGTATCCTGAGGTTTTAATCACAGATAATGGTCCTCAATTCACGTCAAAAGAGTTTTGTAATTATTTAGAAAGTTGTGGTGTCAGACATATTAAGACAGCTTTAGCCCATCCTAGGGAAAATGGTCTGGTGGAAAGGTTTAATATAGAGTTAAATGAGAATGTACAGCTGTCACTTCAAAGTGGTTTGGATTGGAGAAAGGAGATTAAAAATCTGCTATCGAGTTATGATACCACCTGCATTCTCTTACGATGGAGACTCCTTTCATGTTATTGAAAGGAAGGAAACCCTGTACTATTGCCGTTCCAGGATGAATGGGAAGAGCTGGTAAAGGAAAGATTGACGAGGAGAAGTTGTCAGAACATGTGAAAAAAGAGCACAAGAAGTATGATGGTAATGTAAGGGGTGAGGTAAAGAAAGACCGGTTCGTGGAAGGAGATTGGGTGCGAACTAGATTATATGATGGTAGCAGGAAAGGTTTATCAAAGTGGTCACTCCCAAAACAGGTGATTGACGTAAGGAGATACAGTGTGATTTTGGAGGATGGAAAGAGGTGGAGCACAGAAGATGTGGTGAAGTGCAATAAAAGAGACTTGCATAAATGTGATGATGGCGTGGAAGGTAGTGAAGAGAGTACTGATGAGAATGTACAGGTAGAGAAGAGATTGAGAAGGAAGCCAGGTTATCTAACAGAATATTATTTTGACTGAGTACAATATTTTGTTCTTAAAGGAAAACAAAGTGTGTTTATATGTTTATTTTCTAAATAGCATTATGCTTACTATTCCATGTACATATGTTTTGATTTTGTTAGATTAGTCTCATGTTTTGTTACGATGGCGAACACCTGGTGTCTCTTTCTTCATTCAACTTTACCAGATATTAAAGGTGAACTACCTTTAACAAAAGCATTGAATATACCAAATATAACACACACTCACACTTGTCATGTTCTTTCCTTTACTGACAGGCATATCGTGTTGATTTTTTTATTCTCAAGGCTCATGAAATGCTGCCCACTCTTTTTACATTTGGTTCTCTGTCAGTCATTCTGAACACGCAGTCATTCCCTGTCATGCCACTTTATTTAGGACTTCATCAGACTGTGTGACTTTGTTCCACTCTGCCTAGACAACCAACATTCCTTTTATGGTTTGTCAGGAAGACCTTACTTTCCATTATCCCATCTTTGCCCTCCACACTCATGGGTCAGCCTCTTGCCCACGCTGTCTCCTAAGCACACATACCCTACACAGACATCAGTGGTGTCTGTGTCTTTTGCAGTAATGGGCGGTGCATGGGACTCTGAAGTGTTTATTGTCTTGATCAAATCCATTAGTACTCCAGAGCATCCAACCCATTTACATCTGCATTCAAATACCTCCCGACCCTCTATTGCTTAGTTTTAAGCTGTCATAGGCTGTGTTGTCACCTCCCACCATAGTAGGAATGAGGAGAGAATAGATTGTGTGACCCCCCCCCCCCAAGGTAATGTAAACATGGGCTTCTGGCCCACAGTGCATGAAGACCTTGCATATGGTGATGTCAAAGTTAAAGAATCCACGTGCCAAAGACATGCAGAAGGAAGGGCAGGGTGCAATAGAGAAAAGTCATACTTGCTTAGTGTCAGGTCTAAAGAGAAGCTTTTTGGTGGACCACCCGAAAGTCTATGCGTGTAGCAGCACATTTGTATCGATTAGTGAAATTTCATGATGTGTTCATCCTAGTACATGTTTAGAGGGGCTTACCTATCATGGTGGATGCATGAACTGATTTATTTTTAGTGCTAACCGTCACTATGTTACTACCTCAGACAGATAGGTACTCTCAAAGAGATTCTCCATCTGGGTAAAATTTGGTTCTTTAGAGGATTCCCTCACCTGTTGCAGCTGTTTCCTGCAGGTTGGCTTCTTTGTATAGCAATAGCGGTTGAATCATTTCTTACATTTCATTTACAGTCTGGTTTTGACTTCCACTAGATTAAACCTTTGGTATATCTAAGCCATGTTCAAATATTGGTGGCCTCAGTCACAGTCAGGAAGGCTTCATCAAACAATGTATAATTTTCAGCAACACACTCCTACACCATAATCTCTATTTTTGTTACTGTTTTCTCTCTCATCTACTTGCTTCTCTCCCCTAAACTGCTGCTCTCAGTCATTCAAGTACCCCTATGCTCTATGGTGCTCTCAGTACATTCGTGGTTTTCTCCGCCTCTTGTGGTTTTTGGCCACCCTTTGTACTGCATTTCAACTTCCTTCACCTACTCATCCTTTGTTGACCCACCACCAAGACCTACAGTCCCTTTTTCAGAACTTTTGAGCTAAAAAATTAAATCATTTTTTTAATTTTCTGATCCCATTGGCATCCCCCTGAAAGTTGGATCAATAAATAAAGGAAACCAATTGAGTTCTGTGTCATTCCCCATACAGGTTGTGTTTGTATGTGCATGTCAGAACAATTGTCCTTTTTTAACATTAATAAAAAAGGTTTTGAAAACACCTTATTGCTTTTAAAACCAAAAATAAAAATACAACCTTGTTTGTTTTGTTGAGCTTTTTGTTGGAGTTCATTTTGTTTAAGAAAAAGACATCAACATGAAAAAAGACAGAATCACTGAATTGCATTACTCCTATTTTGAAGGAGTATGTTTTAAAATTAAATATTCATACTTTTTTGGGGTGTTTGGACATTGGTAATAATTCACAATAGTAATGTCATGTAACAAAGAAGATTGCTTCTTGGACTTTGATTTGTGTTTTTGGAAAACCTTAGAAGAAATTGATTTTAAATCTTTCAGACAATTCAATTTTTTCAAAATATACTTCAAATTTTCAAGTTGTGGATTGTGGTTTATAGTCAATCATGATGACTTTAAGAAAGAAGACAACATCAGGTAGGATAAAATCAAGGATGTACACTTAAAGCAATTTTGAAAAATGCCTATTGAATTTCAAACCAGCAGAGTAATGCTTTTTATTTATTAGTCTCATTAGTAATGTAAGATGTATGCAATATTATCAAGGTAGTCTAAAGCTCCTAACATTATAAACTGGTGGATTTTGGCGAATAATCTTTTAGGCATTTGTTTTCTTCTTTTTGAGAACTAAGGATTCAGACTAACTGTCAATGGTCACACCTGTCTCATTTCCAGAAATGAATCCCCTTTTTTCAAAATGTTTAAGAAATGATACAGCTTAGAGTGACTTCTGTTGTTGGAACTGTTAAAATAATTATGCCAACCCACAATGGCATTGTTTGTCATTGCACCTCCCTCTAAGCAGGTGGAGTAGTAGTTCAACCATTCCAATGAAAATCATGGTTTCCACCTAAAACCCAACCTATTTAGATGACTAATCCATGTCTCTTCAAAGTAATTTTAGTGTGGTGCCAATTTCTCAACATTTTGTCCAAAAAATTGTTTAATTCATGTATAGAAGTCATCTACACATTCGAGAGGAACAAAACACACAATTCTTTAGCTCCAATTGCAGTTTATCACAAAACATGTACATCTCAGCCGAAGAGTGATGGTGTTTATTTATTTTAAATATGCCCGGGGGAACAATATTGATTTTTGAATAAATTCAATACACTTAATAATGGTATTTATCATTTTAATTCAAAGTCAATTATTATTTTACTAGGAATTTTGTTTGATTTTATTACTTGTGCACATTGATTGTATCATGAGGGGTGTTTGTCAGGTAGTAAATCATACAATAATGCTATTAGTGCTATAGTATTGTTATTTATGTTAGCCTGTCTAGAGTCAATTTGGGCAAATGGATGGTGGGTTGACTTAAATAAACTACCCAACATCCACATTTTACTGTTTGCAGGGGTTATTGTGTTATGCAGGGCTGTAGTGTTTAATATACATTTCTGAGGGTTCCTGTTATCATAAGGAAGGAAAGGTCCATGGTTAAATTATTCGGTTAGTTAAAGGGGAACGTAAATATTAGAATCTTTTAGGGCTTTTTAGTTGTGCATAACTGGCCTGTTTTTGTCATTGCACCACTCTTCCTAAATTTGGGATTGTGGATATACTACTTACAACATTCATGGGGATATTCTGGGCTGCCTCCCTCAATACCTAAGAACAGGGCTCATTGTAGGTGGCAGTGTCTTTATGTTCTGGACTTTTTCTCTTACTTCCAACTCCATTTCACAGTAATTATGCTCTGTTGTTCTCTCAAAAATGTAACCAAGAGTGACAGTTCATAAATTGCAACAGGTTGAGAAGTCGTCCACACACCTTATTTCATTGGAGGTGTGTGGACAACTTCTCAACAAAAGAGCACAACCACTATGCAATGTATTGAAATTTAACTTTTATGATTTTATAGTGATTTTCTGTATAGGAGTCCACCATCTTGGTTGGGGCAGAAACTTTAATGGATTTTAAACCATCCTTTTAAAGCTTTTTTTCTAGAATAATTGTGTTGTTTTTCCATTATCACTAGTGTTTTTAGCGTTTAATAAATTAATATTTATTAAGAAAAGATGTTGTACAGGTAAAATACATGTTTTCTTGTCTAGATGCATGGTAAAGGCATGTGTGGTAAAGGTCTATGTTGTTATGTCATATATTCCACCCCATGGCTCAACTGCAATTGCACCCATACCATTTATGCCATACAGTGCCCCTTTAATTTATATCACTTTGACAAATATGATCCCAAGCAGCAGCTAGTGGAACATTTTCTGAAATTCCACAGGTCACTCTCATTCACTGGAATTGAAAAGATACTGTTTTGTAGCCATTTTAGTTATAGCTCCATGCATGTTAGTTTAACATACTAGGCCGCTGTGCACTTTGACTTAGATATATTTTATTCGGCTTCGCATTGTTATTTTTACAATAACCAGTTTTACGGTCTTGTTTTATTTTCATCTATCTAACTGTTTTTGCTTAGCCCAGCACTGTGTTCTCAAATAAGACATTCTTGATCACTTTGTGCTTCAGACAAGGCTACAGTGTGGTATATTGCCTGTGAACGTGGTAGAAGTTTAGTCTCCAACATTCATAGAAAATACACATCCTTACATAGGGACATTTTCTTAGAACATCAGCTGTGTTATTATAAAAACACTTCCTAGTCCCATTACACGTTAAGAGGGAGATTCCAGCCAGGGAACCACGACTGTATGCTGATTGCTGAATGCTTCACTGCTAATGCTAATTCAGAGTACAGGCCTTTGCTCAGGTATGAGGGTTGATGTCCTCCCTGGGGAATCTGAAAGGCGGAATTAGAGCTTAACATGCTGTGCTCAGATTATGACTTAGATAGGAAATAGTCCATAGACTCTAGTGACAATATGATAGTGTTATTCTTATGCTTCACTCTCCTCGTTGCCATTTTAATATTGTCATGTTGTGTCCTCCTGGTTATTGCAGCTCACGCTTTGCTATCTAAAATGCAGTTGTTTTAGTAAACCAATCTTTAAAACTCATACTGCTTCTTATTGTCATTTATATATGAGACCGAATTGTGAATGAGAGAACCGGATGCGACCTGAGTGACCATGACTTCCCTGAGAAATAAATTATGTCATGCGCTCGGCTGCCCAATCATCTCTATCTCTTGGTAGAGATGAGGCACTGCTAGTTAGCCGGAGCAAAACCCGGATTTAGAGAGACAGGTGTCAGACTCAGTCTCCCACACCGTGGACGATCTTCCTGCTCCAAATCCAGTAGTTTCATTAGAATAATGAGAGCCTACGTGACAATACCACTCAACACTGAGGTTGAGAGCCATGAACTCTCACTAAGGAAAAAGGAGAATGAATTGATTCTGAGGTTGGATACAGTATGTAAAGGTTTGAAGTAGGATAAGAAAAACATTATTGACTTCTCTAAAGCCATATTTGGCATATTGATAACAAGAACTCTAAAATTCACCACAACCCTGAGTGGGTAGTATTTGAGGCCAGAACTACTAGCCACCCAAACTCAATCAAATGACATAACTCAATTCCTTGCAACCACTCTGAGGTAAACTGACTTAATAGCTATAAATTGAGATTGTAATAAAGTATTCACACAAATACTTTTTGTCACTTGACCTTTGTTTCGGCCACCAGGGCTATAAAAGTACAACACAGTACAAATAAAATGGATGAATACAACATTTAACAGATACATATATCAACAACAAAAACACAACAAAAAACACTTAACAAAAATATAGATCACAGAATCCTCAATATAAACAACCTACAATTGCATAAAACACTGTGCATACAGGGACAATGTCACATCAACAACAATAACATTTTTGTTCTAAGAAGCCACATGGCTCCAAGAAACCTCACAACAGAAATAACTAGCACCTGGTGGGTATATGATTTAAGAATACGAAGAGTGACAGCATGGTTCGAACACCTAGTAATTTTCAGGCAGGAGCAAGCCAATTCCTGCGAGGCACTGCATAGACAGGACAAGCAAATAAGACACAGGTACATTTTCAGTGTGGGTGTTGCATGCTGGACAGGTCACTACTCCCACCGGTGAACAATTGCAAATAAATAATCTCAACGGTAGAGATCCTGCCTGAAACTGAAAATAAAGCTTCTTGTCCTTGGGGCCCAAAATCCCTTCCCAGAATGATTCATATCTACACACATCTTTGTAGTCAGAAAAATCACACGACAGCTTGGATCAAGTCACAATACGCATCTCATTAGTGTCTGCCACCCTCCAATAGTATTTCTTTAAGTCACTCTTCGAAGGAAATGAGGCAACATCTGGGCAGTCGCAGAGCTCATACAAACCTAGGAGGTATAACAAATATTTGGTATTTCTAAGCCAGGGGACATAAGAAGAAGGATCGGTTTTCAAGTCAACCCAAATGGCTGCAGTATAGGAGGAAAGCCCTGGGGTGGTCCAGATCCACCTCCAATATAAAAGACGACACAAACAAGCTTTAAGCTCTATCCTCTTGATCCCCTTGATACCCAAATTGCTAAAAAGAGGAAACAACAGAGTGCTCTGAGGGAGGGAAACAGGCTTCCTCACAAAGGTATTTTTGATAGAGGATAGTTCTTGGACATTGGAATAGCCCCATAACGCTGCACCATAAAGGATGGAACTAATGGCCTTAGCCTCATAAACCTAGGCCAGGTGAATAGGTTTGGAATAGGAAACATCAAATTATTTGATCAGGGCACCAGTAATCTGCTTTTGTTTCAATGCCACTCTTGCACTTGCATACTTTTTTGCTGTTGGTGTAGTGTGAGATGTATGATGTCATATTTTGGACGAGTAAGGGATATTTATTTTCAAACTCATTATGCAAATAATAACTACATGTTATGACACCTTACTACAAGAATCTTACCTGACTGTTGCCACAGGCAAACTGTGCCCGCAGCAGCTTTCTCTTGCAGTCCTATGCAGTGGGGCACCAATTTCACCTCAGGGAAACAGCGGCATGTTTGTGCAGCTCCCTCTTGTTTCCTTTGGTGTTTTGGATTTACAGACTGCAGAGAGGAATATGGGGGTGAGTATCCCTGCATGCCGGATTTTGGGAAACACTGCTTGCACAAGAGTTCCTACAATTAAACTCCATAGAACATACATTTAATAAACCAATATTAAATACATCATTTGTGTTATTCATAGCCTAATTTTTATTTCATACCTTATTTTTTATATTACACTGCAGATGTTTTGCTTTTTTTAACATTCTTATCCTAATCCAAAACGGCTTTATCTCATCTTGGATGACGTCATGTCCTATTTTTCACTATAAGCATAGTTCCATTGTGAAGTTTAGTTTTGTCATAATGTTTTCCTATTCAATGTTTGTACACTAGACTCTGTGGACGCTCCATACTCTCTCGAGTTCCTGTAACTGTTCTGCTGTTATTTGCCCTTTTGCTGCACCTGGAGACTAGAAGGTTTTCTGTGGTCTCCATGTTTTTTCTCCCTCTGGAGCATTGCTAGACTATCTGTACAATCTGGTGTCTGGCACCACCTCTGAAGTTAAACAGCCGTTTCTTTGAACAAAGAAGTCTCTTCAAGCATTGCCTAGAGGTCCCTTGACAGGTTGTGAAACATCAGATTCTGAAAAAGGATCAGGTCCAGGAAATGGCTCAAGTGTGAGAGTTACTGACTGCTGTTAATAACGTGTCACTGCAAGTTCAAAATGTTGAGCTTCATCAGCTTTCAGCATTTTACTGTAAGGCATCTTGAATCATCCTCTGGCTGATTTGGTGGAGTTAAAATTCAATGATAACTCAAGGAATTTAATAGGCCTTTTTAGATACCTGCCAAGTGGTTTTCACCTTTAAAACCCACATTTATGCCTCTGATGGTGGGGTCTCTTATTACTAATACTATCTGAAATGTTTTAGATTGGACTAGTCCCTTGATTTGCATCCCCTTGGTGTCCTCTCCTGGCCAACTGTGCAACTTTCCTTGTGGAATTTAAAAAAATGATCAACCACAAAGACTACAATTTATATGCCCAAGAAGAGATTCTCAAGCTTTTTCAAGGTTCTGAAGATCCTCATTGCTACATCTCCCAATTCAAGGGCCTGGCTAGAAAAATTGATCGGGCTGATTTTACTCTCTTCACTGTTTTTTGGAAAGGGATATAGGATGAACTTGCAAGGGTTGATAGACCTTCTACCGTTAAAGAGTCCATCCATCTGGCCATCTAAATAGACAGTCATCATCAGTATTTCATTATTCAAGGTTACACCTAAGTCCTCTGCATCAGAAGATGAGCCCATGCAAGTATGTTTAAATAAAAGACACTTAATGGAGGGAGCGAGTACATGGAGGCAGAAAATGGGATTGTGGTTATATTGTGGTCAGAGAGGAGACCTTTTGAGTTCCTGCCCTGTGTGCACTGTTCATAGACATGAGAAGTCAGGAAGCTAAGAAGCATGCCTCTGATGCAGGGAATTGAGGTGAGTGATACCCAAACGTCCCCCTCTTTCCTCTAAAATCTTCCAGCTTCATCCTCCTACAAAGGGATATTTTCATCCAACAAAACCATCTCCTGGTGCCAGTATTTTTTGATTGTGGAACCTTCAACTTATATATGGGCATGCAATGGCCCTCAAATCACCACATTCCAGATGCAAAAAAGGAAGTAACAGTGGCTATAGAAGTTGTGGATGGACCTCCAGTGTCCTCTGGCTTAGGGGTAGAGGAAACTCAACCTGTGCCTCCCAGAATGGCTGCTTATTATTTAAACCTCACTTTTGATTTGACTTCATCTTTCCAAAATTCCATAAATTTAGGGTTTAACTGGCTAGCTAGACATAAAACTTATATCAGTTGGTCTGTGAAGACCTTCTCTCTGAGCTTAGTGTTGTATGTCTCCCACTGCACTGACAAATATTCTCTTGACAATCCTGAAGCTCACCATGACAACCCTGCCCAGTCTATCTCTCAGTTCCTTGAGATTCTCTCTTATTGTGGGTTCCTTAATGTATTCAAGAGTCAACAATTAAAACGCTCCCTCCTAGTCACGTCTTTGACTGCTTCAACAATATCTTACCTGATGTTATTGTTCCCAATGGGAAAACATTTTACTTGTCTCCTCTGAATCGAAAGTCCTAAAAGAGTACCTTGGTGCTAATCTGGCGAATGGCTCCACAGCTCCATCTAAGTCCTCTGCCAGAGCTTCTTTATCTTTTGTTCTGAAGAGGGAAACATCTGAACTCCAGCCCTTTATAGATTACAGGGGATTGAATTGGGTGACTGTCAAACTGTTACCTTTAGGCTCTTATATCAAACATTTTGAACACCATACAGAGAGCAAGGTTATCTATCAAACTAGACCTAGGACGAGACGTCACCTGATACATTTTCAATCACAAGATGAGTGGAAAACAGCATTCAGTATATTTTTCTCGCATTTAGAGGATAGGGTGACACTGTTTGGCCCATGTAATGCCCTTATTGGTTTCCCTGCTGTGTTTACAGCTGTTTTCCAGGGATTGATGAATGTGATCTCCAATGTGATCCTCAACTTTACAGCTGTTTATCTAGATAATACATTGATTTTTTTTCTAAAGTCTATGCAGAGCATCCTATCCAATGTCAAGCAATCCTGCAGAGTTTAAGACAGAACAAGTTACTGGCCAAACCCAAAAATGCATGTTTCAAAATAGTAGAATATTTAGGTTACGTCTCTTCTACTAAAGGGATTGTCAAGGATATTTGAAAAGTGAAAGTTATTCTTGACTGGCCCTTTCCTGCCTCAGTGAAAGAGACACAATCTCTTGGTCTAGTAAACTATTGCTGTAAATTAATCAAGAACTTACCTAATCTTGTCTCACCAATTACAGGTCTTTTACTGGAGCAGGTTGCTACTCTAGCCTTTGGGGGACTGAAGGTAACGTGTTCAAGATTTGATTTAGTCTCACAACAACCTGATGTCTCGAAGATGGAGAAGAACATCTCATCACCTTGTTTTCAAAGACATTTTCCCCAGCATAAAAGGATTATTATGTCTAGAAAAGGAAACACCCAGCTATTAGGACAGCCTTTATCAAATGCATACATTCTTTACTTGGAGTCCAACATGGAGTAGCCATCCATCCCAATCACAGAAACCTTCAAGTACTCCAACAGCCTGAATGCCAAACACTAAGCAAGCCTACTGGGCATTTCTTTCCAACAATCTGATTTTTTTCTTACAATTTTGGATTTGAAAATGTAATTGAAGATTGACTAGCCACTATACAGAATCTGAGAACCTCAGAATGGTGGAGAAAATATTACTCCTTGGGCCTTGATTTCTGCCACAACTAATACATTTATTGAGTGCATTCATTATGAAACTAAATTATTTCATCTTTGCAAACTGAAACATTTGTATCTTCATTTTTAGCCAAAGAACATAAATGGTATGATTTTTGTTTCGAATTACTCTTTATTGTAACAAAGCATTTGCAGAACTATATACTGCGGCTATGTCAAGATACAATATTCTCTGGACACAGAGATCAACAAGTTACTTAAGACCTAGTCAGGATGAAGTTCTGTTTTCCTTCGCTTCTCTAGGATGTCCTAAGATTTGTTGACTCCTGAAAAGTCTGCATCCAGAACAAATCTGAAACACATGGAAAGGCAGTATTATTATTTAGTCCCTTTCCAATCCTTGGGAAATTATATCTACATACTTAATAGTTAAGTTACATCTGTCCAGAAACTGTATAATTATTATGGCTCATGAGAATTTGTTTACTAAAATTGCCTAGATTCTACTCTTCCTAAATTACCAACTAAATCAGATATGGCAAAATTGTTTGATTCTGAATTATTTTGACTTTAAAATTATTTCTGATCGTAACCCTCAATATGTTTGAATTCTGTGAACATTCCCATATCATGAACTAGGCATTCAAAGAGCCTTGACTTCCAGTTTCCATACTCAATAAAATGGAAAAACAGAGAGGTTGAATAAAATTGTTGAATAGTTCTTCCGATGCTATAATTCAGCCTCGAAAGATAACTGGAAATGTCTTGTACCTGCAGCAAAGTTTGCCTATAATAATACTATTCATACCACTGGCTATTTCCGTTGTTCACCTTAACAGGATTCCATTCTCTAACTATTCCTGACCCTTCAGAAACTGAAGATCTGTATCTGTAATCCAAAAGCTTTTGGATATACGAAAGAGGGTTCAAGGGAAAGTACTCCAGAATTTACAAATTGCTACATCCAGGCACAGGTTTCAGGTATTTTACAAAGACACTTTGATTTCTTAATGATTGAAAGGTTATAATTCCTGTGACTATTCCAGTGAACCAGCAGACAATGTTCATGCTCCCCGTTTGATCAAATAATTTTATTCTATGAATTGCCATAAACCAGCAGCTCCTAAGAGAAAGCAGAGAGTAAGGATCTTACCTGACCTTCACCACACATGGGCTATGTCACAGAGACTCTGTCATGTGGTCTTGAATCATGGGGCACCCTTACTTTTCAAGGACATGGTTGCATCCTTTTGTAGCGCTGTCTTGTTTTCTCTGGTGCATGTAGGGTTTTCCAACTGCACAGAGGATTATGGGGTGAGTCTCCCTGCATGCTAGCTTTTGTGAAACACCACATGCAAGAGAACTACTTCAATTAAGCTCCATATAGCATGTTTAATGAACTAATAATACAGAAAGATTTCTATTATTCAACCCTAATTTTTATTTCATACCTTATTTTTTGTTATATAGTAGATGCCATGTTTTTGTTTAACATTCTAAACATATCACACATCCTTACTTTCCATATGCTATGTATTCATGTTACCCATATATAATTTGAATGGAAATTCACAGACTCTGTTTAAAAATCTGTTTCCATTTATAAATAGTCATCAAAGCATCATACGGCCTGGCAACCACTATAGGAGTACACTCATCTAATCAGATTAGCCTAAATGCCAATATTAGAAATTGTAACACTCAATTATAAACAATGAAAGCACAACAACATGGCAACCAGCTTTCACCCGTATAGTAAAGAACATTTGCCATGTAAAGATGGCTGACTCATCCATCTCTGGAACCTTAACGCCACCCAAACCAACAAGGCTATCAAAATCACTCTCTACTTCCTGTTTAATTACTTCACACACCATGTATCTCATACCTTTACAAACAGTGATATTCGAAACTCACACTATAAAAAAAATTCCAAAACCGAATTATTAAGAATGAGATTGCAATAACATGCCAACCAGCTGTGTCGCCTGCAGCAAGATAACTTCTACATTTAGACATGATGAACCTTCAGCGCCAACAAAGCAACCAAAATCAGACTTAAGCCATCATTATGAACACGGCAGTCGAAACCGCCGTGTTCATGCTGGCGGTCAAACCACTGACCGCCAGCATCCCCGGATCCCCGCCGGCCATTTAATGTACATTCCTGTGCAGCTGCACCCGTCGTGCAGATCACTGCCTGAAAATCGGGCAGTGACCTGCGCGATAGGGCACTGCACAGGGGCCCATGCCAAGTGCATGGGCAGTGCAGGGGCCCCCAGGGGTGCCCCGGTGCACCCCTTCCGCCAGCCTTTCCCTGGCAGGGAAACCCACCAGGGAAAGGCTGGAGGCTGAGGAATCATTATCCGACAGGGTAGCCTCCGACCGCCGCCAGGCTGCCTGACGGAGGCAGCCTGGTGGTGAGTGAGGGCCACATATGGCGGCCCTCATAGGGATCATTATGTGGCGTGTGGCCCGCCATGCCGGCTGGCGGGTTTTCCCACCACCTCTGACATGGTGGGCCACACCGCCAGGTTCATAATGACCACCTTAATTTCCTGTTACATTTTTCCAAGCACCAAGCGTCTCTGATGTTTTTATGTTCTTACGCTGAAGATAAGGTACATCAAGAACCATTTATACATACATTTTGCACCGGACTGAGTTGGTCCAAAATGGTAGCCTGAAAACAGTGACACTGTTTTTTAAACAATCTTGCATTCTCTGTTTTAGGCTTAACCCAGATAGACATGTAAAATTAGATAAGGAAATGCTTGTATCTAAGGGTACCAATTGTTGACAGTATTAATTCTTTGGTCATCCTAGAAACCAATAATGTTTAGATGCAAGCAATCCCTGTGCTTTTCCCAGAGACTGTCAATTATCAATATACAACAGCACAGCATTGATACTCACCTCTATAATAAGGGTAGAATGCTCCGCCCAAAAGGTACCTTTAACCGCTTACCTGTTCACAGCTCTATGAGGATGATTATAGCTACAAGCCAAACTACAGGAAAACCTAGAATAATGAGACAAAATAATGTAACTTCAGCATTATGAGTGTGGTGCCACCCCCAAATGCCTCTTGAGACTCTCTGGTACTCACCCAGAAGTCTACCTCCCTTGCAAGCTCCCTGGGGTCAGAGAACTCACACTCCACCTGGTGTTGGCGTAGCTCTGGAAAATAAAGACTAGACATATGCTCTCCAGCAATTACATCACTCAGCCCCTCGCATGTATTAACCAAAGTACCCTTCACCCAACCATCCAGTGACTCAGCCTTGAAAAAGCAGGTACTTTGTGCTTGAAAGAGACTTTGGCGGTCATTCTGACCGCGGCGGTCGGCGGTCGCCGCCCGCCAAGCGGTTCCTGCCGAAAGACCGCGGCGGCCATTCCGGCTTTCCCGCTGGGTTGGCGGGCGACCGCCAGAAGACCGCCGGCCGGCCCAGCGGGACAGCCCCTTCAACAATGAAGCCGGCTCGGAATGGAGCCGGCGGAGTTGAAGGGGTGCGACGGGTGCAGTGGCACCCGTCGCGATTTTCACTGTCTAAGCAGACAGTGAAAATCTTTGTGGGGCCCTGTTAGGGGGCCCCTGCACTGCCCATGCCAGTGGCATGGGCAGTGCAGGGGCCCCCAGGGGCCCCACGGCACCCGTTCCCACCATCCTGGTTCTGGCGGTGGACACCGCCAGAAACAGGCTGGCGGGAAGGCGGTCGGAATCCCCATGGCGGTGCTGCAAGCAGCGCCGCCATGGCGGATTCCCTGGGCCAGCGGGAAACCGGCGGGAAACCGCCGGCTCCCCTTTTCTGACCGCGGCTTTACCGCCGCGGTCAGAATCGCCAAGGAAGCACCGCCAGCCTGTTGGCGGTGCTTCCGCCGCCCTCCGCCATGGCGGTCATGGACCGCCAAGGTCAGAATGACCCCCTTTGTTTGCTTCTAAAAGACTTAAGACACTTTACATCACTTTTTAGTGATATCTCAACATTTACTTATTGCATTTTAATCGTTTTGACCTGCATTTACCCAGATAAATATTATATATTTTTCTAAACACTGTGTGGTGCATTTTTGTGGTGCTATATTGTGTTATTGTATGATTTATTGCACAAATACTTTACACATTGTCTTCTAAGTTAAGCCTGACTGCTCAGTGCCAAGCTACCAGAGGGTGGACACAGGATCATTTGGTTTGTGTGTGATTTACCCTGACTAGAGTGAGGGTCCTTGCTTGGACATGGGGTAACCTGACTGCCAACCAAAGACCCCATTTCTAACACCAGAGATATGATATTTTAAAGATTAAACATAAAAATAGTGCTTAGGAGCAAATAGCACACAAAGGATTAAAAAAGGTCGCACTGGACAGGGTCAAAGTCCAGAGTTCAGGCCGCCCATCATGTAACACTTTTACACTTACTTTTAGAAGTGTTTCTTGATTCAGGAAAGTGGTGCATAGCACCAGCCAAGGTTTCAGAGACTCTTGTATGCCTCTTGGGGTCTGGCACCACACCTCCCACAATGCACCACTTCAATTTATGGAGCTTTTTACAACAGTTGCTCCAAACTGCTCCAAACATCTGGAATATAGTTCCCAGAATGCTGGTCAGAATCCTCAAGTGGCCACTAAACGTTTGTCAGCTGGACTTGATGCAGGGGACTCTGGTCAGCTTCTTTGTACCTTCAGCTTACATGGAGTCCACTCCTGGAGTTGCAGAAGCAAGGTAAAGTAATTTTCTTGGTGAAGCCCAAAGTGTGCAGCCAGTATCTTCTTCCAGCAGGGATCTGAATTGTTGTGCAGCTCTGCCACATTTATTCTTGCTCCTGGGGCAGCACAGACCAATGGGGTGCAGGCTGACATCTTCTGGGGTAACCACTTCCTCTGAAGTGTGGCAAAAAGCAATCCAAGAAAGCAACATGCTCTAAAAATCCAACATGGAGGAAAACTCTCCTTGAAGGTTACATCTGTCTGAGCCCACCCACTGGTGTGGCCACGTTTCCCTAACACACCCCTTCCAGCCCCTCTCCTAATCTAATTATTGGGGCTCCCATCTGGCAGGGGTAATAGGAATTGAGGGTCCAATTTCTGTCCCAGGTGGCTTTCCCTCCTTTGAAAACCAGTTGGGACACTCTCTCCTATCCTGCTCTGCCATCTGCTGCAGCAGTTCTCCTCCCACCAGATGCTTCCTTTGTTTAAGCCCAGGCCACTTCACACCTCATTAAGGCAGCTTGGCTCAGACTGCCAGAGACTGGAAAGGGCACTACAGGGCTGATTTTGATTCTAAACTCTTTCTCTGTACTAGTTATAATAAATCCAACAAGGGCATGTTTTGAATGTATTCTAACTTTTAGTTTTATCCCACACTTCACAGACCTAGCTATAAAGTCTCCCAATGCTAGCCTATGGAGCTTATGTACTACAACTGGGGACACAATTACTTTGGAAGTTTTTTCCTCACCAGGGTTTGTGAAACATCCTTTATAAAATCTATGCTTATATTTACACTGCATACCAACCCTGGGGGCACTTAAGGCAGACCTTAGGGGTGACTTATATGTAAAGATAAGGTAGTGTAGGACTTTGGAAGTGCGATTAATTGCAAAGTCGAATTTGGGGTTAATTTGAACTTCAAAGCCGCTAGCAAGACAGGCCTGCCTTTAAAATGAAACTGGACACCCCAGAAGTGCACCTATGGGTGCACTAACTATACTTGGGTCCCTAAGCTTATATGCCCTACATTACACTAGGGAATTATAGGTAGAGTGTCAGAGCCAATTATAATTATGCCTAATTCCCATATTGCATTTAATCAGAGCACAGGTCTAGGGACTGGTTAGCAGTGCCCAGGGCACCATCAGAGTCAGAAAACACCAGAACTAGTTACAAATGGGGGAAACAAGTCAGGGGGCTTCCACAATCAGTCCAGTTACATACATAGAGCAGCTACCTAGGGAGCTCTGTTGCAGGGTTGGTGGCCGGAAATTACTCTTTGCCCTCAATCTTGGCACTTTCTTAAGTGGAAGCAGACCACTGGGGCAAAATGCCATTAATCAAGATGTCTAAAACTTCAAGTCCTAATTGGTTTCACTGTGGTTTGACCCAACATGTGAATGTGGGCAACACAATGGCTGAAGTTGACTGACGCACTGCTGAACGTCCTGTATGGTGACTGTAGGGTGATACAAAATGTGAACGATAATAAAAGCTAGCAATAGTTGAAGGGGCTGACCCAATGCCTTCTTACATATTGTTGTTATAGAGTATTTTTATATATTCATTTCAAAAGATCCCGGTAGGTGGTTAAAGCTCAATCCTTAACAAATTTAATCGCATAAAAACACTCAGGAAGTTGAGAGCTTCAGGACTTACCAACTGTTGGACTTTTTGCCTTACGCAGGGTCATCCCCAGTCTTTTTGCCTCCTTCCTCCTGGTTTTTCTGACCTCTCGCTGTTGGCTCTAGGACTCTGAGCACTTTATCACTGCTGACCAGTGCTAAAGTGCAGGTGCTCTCCCATCTAAAGTTGGTATGATTGGCTTATACCTATTTGGCATATTTAATTTACCTATAAGTCCCTTGTACAGTGGTATCTCTATACCCAGGGCCTGTAAATTAAATACTACTAGTGGGCCTGCAGCGCTGCTTGCACCACCCACTGAAGTAGACTTTCAAACCTGTCTCAGGCCTGCTAGCGCAGGGCCTGTGTGCGCAGTTTTCTGCCACAGGGACCTGGCATCTACACTTACTTGACAGGCCCAGAACTCCCCTTTTACTACATGTAAGTCACCCCTAAGGTACGCCCTAGCTAGCCCTATGGGCAGGGTGCCATGTATGTAGAAAGGCAGGACATGTGCCATATTGCATGGCCTGTCCTAGTAGTGACAAACAGCCTAACTTGGTGTCTCACTGCTGTGAGTGCTGCCTTCTCATAGGATTGCATTAGAAATGCCCTGCCTTATGTGTAAGGGGTATTGTCTGATTTATGAGGGGTTGCGTAGGTGTGTTTTGTATGGTTGTGATGTGATAATAAATGCTGTTTACTGGTGTGGGTGTATATTTATTACTATCACAGAAATGCCACTTCTAGAAACTGCACATTTATCTGTGCTTATGACTCTGGTGTTTTGCAGCTTGACTCCAATCCACGTCTGGGCAGAGTGACAGTTGGGGCTTTGTGCATACGTTTCAGACAGCCTGTACACAGGGAGGGTGGAGGTGTCACAGAGGTGCATCTGCATACTGAATAGTCTTCCTGAGCTGAGAGAAGGGAGAGGCGGGGCACACCAGCATTTGTAAAGACTGTGCCCTGGCCTCACACAATAGGGTCGTTAACCCCCCACTGATGTTTGGAGCCTGTGCTGAAAGGAGAGAGGGGGCTCCCAGAGTATAAGGGAGGCCCCCGTTTTGCGCATAGGAGCGCCGGGGCCCCATTGTTCGCCTTCTAGGCACTGGAGGTGCCTTCATCCAACCAGGTACTGTTTAAAGGACCAATATAGTTGCAATCCAAAGTTCTTTCTACAGACTTTTGTTTGATTCATATATTACCTACCTGCGTTTGATGTTTTTACATATGTGTATGCAAATGTTGCTTTCATGGACATGCTTGCTAATATGTTTTTCTAACTTGCCATATGTTTTCTAATGTTCCTACTATGGACATTTTATGATATTCTCATGACAAGTGCTGTGATGTAATAACGTGTTTTCCTGACTACTGCTTATGTTGCAGAATACTGAGTAACCTGTGTGTTATGTGTGACTACTGCTAGGTTGCAGAGTAACTAATGTGTAACGTTCTGGCAACTGCTAAGGTAGCAGGATAGTACTAATATGTAATGTTTGGTCTGATAATTGCCTTGTGTACAATACAGTATATTTTCATATAATCTGGTGTTGTGTTTCCTTTGTGGTGGGGATATTGCGTCACATGTGTTGTGTGTGTTGTGCAAACGCTTTACACATTGCCTCTGGGTTAAGCCTGACTGCTCGTGCCAAGCTACCAAGGGGGTGAGCAGGGGTCATCTTGGACGTGTAACTCCCTTGCCCTGACTAGAGTGGCTAAGTTCTGCCTGGCTGAGGTGCATACCCTAGCCAACCAGAAACCCCATTTCTAACACCAACGTTTGTCAATTTACCAGACAGAAATCAGAATAAATTATGTTTTCCCTCGCTACTCTTAGAGTTAACAGATAGTTACCCACTAAACAAGGACAATAGACTTTTCGGATGTTAATTTAAAAACAGAAATATGGTCTGCTGAAGTACAAAATGTCAAGTGGTGTCAGATTTTAAAATGAAAATGTAATGATTTTCAGTACAAACGCATGTTTTCTTGAGAAATAAATTGAGACAATTTGCATACAGAACTGAGTGATTGGTTCATTATCATAAATGCATGTAGCTCCCTTTGTCCTATGTAAATTACCACCGCATTACGTTCAGGTCATTTGCAGTTGTTCAGAGGTTCAGAGATTAACTGTTCTGGATTCCTTTCATCGGCTGTCTTGGTTGGATATTCAGAAAATAATGCCCTCTCTCAAAAGAATTATCTCTCTTCGCAAATCATTTGCATTTAGACAAATTTAACCTCTCTGCATATTTTCAAAGAGGCTGCAGAATTAATTAAGTCTTCAGAATACAACCGAAATGGGATAGCTCTAACCGATTTCCAAAATACTATTCTTGCAAACACACGGTTGAAGGCTGCAGAGTTGTAGATAACATGGTTCTGGCTCATGTGAGACAGGTGGTAAAGGATGAAGGGCCAGATGTATCAAACTATTTTGCTTTTGCAAACGGTGCGAATCGCAAAAACCGTCCGTTTGTGAATGCAAAAATGCCCCCTGCAATGTATGAAAGGCATTCGCAGTGTGAAAATACGGAATCGCTAAATTAGCTCATTTTAGGGAATATCACATGGTTTTGCGTGTCGCAAACAGCATATCGCAAAATCCTGGTGCAATTTGCAATATGCTGATTCCGACACGCAAAACCATGTTGCAATGTGATGCATCACAAATTCGCAAATTGCCAATATTCGCAGAATGGCCTTTTGTGCATGGAATTTACCACAAATTGAAATCAGGTGGTAACCAGGTGCAACCTATATAAAGAGGCCCAGAATGACTCAGCCGCTTTTCCACAATGGAAAATGCTTTCTACGTGATGGCGAGGAGAATGAGGATCTTGGCAGGTTTGAGGAGAGGGAGGAGGAGACAGGAGTGCATTTTCACAGTGCACATAACCCTATTTGACCAGACAGAGGAGGAAATTGATGCGAAATACAGGTTAAGCTCAGCCATGATACTTGATCTGATAGCAGATCTACAACCCCTACTGCAGCGCACCACACACAGGAACAATAGCATACCCACCCATGTGCAGGTATTATGCTCCTTGCACCTATTAGCCTTAGGGAGCTATCAAAGGGTCATTGCAGCAGCTGGATGGGTCTCACAGAGTGCCCTCTCACGGTTCTTTAATGCATTTCTGACTTCCATGCTGAGTAAAATACAAGAGCACATAAGATTCCCCAGCACCCACAAGAGTTACAACAAACGAAAATCTATTTCTATCAGATTGCACAATTCCCACATGTCATAGGTGCCATCGATGAGACATGTAGCAATCTGTCCACCATCGGCCACCGAGTATGTGTATCTCAACCATAGGAACCATCATTCCATGAACATACAGGTGATTAGCAATGCCTCTGACATCATCACGATTTCGTGGCCAGATACCCAGGTAGCACACATGACTCGTACATCTTTCGCCACAGCGGGATTCACACAAAACTGCTAGCTGGGGAGTTTGGCGAAGGATACCTACTGGGTAAAGTAATAGTTGACAATGTTGCATTGAAGTTATAATGACTGCAGATTTCAACAGTACTCATTTTACCCTCTGTACATTCCAGGAGACAGTGATGACGCAGTGCGCTCCTATATACTGACACCCGACCTGGGCCCTGCAGCGCCAGCAGAGAGCAGGTACATTGCTGTACACAGGGCAACCTGCAGTGTGGTGGAGCAGACATTTGGTCTGCTGAAGAGCCGCTTCAGGTGCATCCATAAAAGTGGAGGGGCACTACAATACAGCCCAGAGGCGACATGTAAAATTGTGGCCACATGTGCAATGTTGCACAACATTGCAACGAGAAGGGGCATACCAGTTGAACCAATGGAGCCTGACTCAGATGAAGATGGTGATCCCTTACCACCCCATCACCCAGTAGACAGGACCATTGCAGCAGAGGGCAGGCATAGACATGCTGACATCACACACAACCATTTCTGATGTAAGTAATGACAACACCACTTCAATATTATGTATTTCTGTAGTTAGCAACTTTATTACCTTGACATCAGGTAACGTATGTGTCAATAGGACATAGCCATGAACCATAGGCTACCGTGTGCGAATAACAGTGTCACACTATTAGCATCATAGTATAACTGTACAGCTACATGTTACAGTAGTCCCCTGTAGGCCTTAACATTACTTCCTACATCCACACACTCCACTTGAGTGCTCAGTGGCGTCACTGGGACCTCTTGTAGCAGGTTCACAGGCAGTACTGTGTCTGGTACTGTGATGCCCAGGATCCATCACATGGGCTGTAAGACTGCTGAGACTAGAGAACTCCTCACTATCCCCATCACAAGTTCACTGTTTGTAGCACAGCGTGCTGTCTGCATTGCATCCAGGGCATTGGTTATTTGCACTAATCACTGTGCAACGTCCCAACTGCAGTGTGCCATCTCCACCTGTATGCCCACAGCACGTCGTGAAATCAAGGCAGTTGAGCTAGCAAGGTGATTGACCGATCTGCAGAACCCATCAAACCTTCCCATAAATCGATGGCTGACAGGCTCCTGCTGAATCTCAGTGCAGAGGTCCCTAATGGCATTTGTCAACTTCTTTGTGGTTTTGGCTGCTGTTTGCTGTCCCTCATTTATAGACTCCAACTGCTTGTTCATTGTACCCATGTTCTGATTGATTGACACCAACTGCCTGTGCATTGACCTCAAGTGTTTGTGTTGCAGGCGCTGCACATTCAGCATGGAAGCTTCAGGGCCGCCAAAGATTGATGGGCCCTCTCCTTCCTCTGTGCACTGTCTGCCTGCATGGTGACGCCTCCTGAGGGGAGTTCACTGATGCTGGGACTGCTGTCTTCCTGTGGATCTGTCCTCTGGGGGTGGTGTGGGGACTTCATCCGGCATCTTATCTGAGTCCACATTGTACTCTGGGAGAGGTAACACCCTTGTCCTGTGTCTAGTTGGTGCAATACTAAAAGACTCACTTATGTTGGAGTCGGACTGTGGCAGTGTTTCAACTTCCCTCACATTTCCACCTTATGCTGCAGCAGGGCCCGGGACATCTGCAATGACAATGTGAAGCATGCCATTACTATATATATCACAATAAGTTGCACAATAGTAAATATTGTACTCTGAAATTGTATCACTGTGACTTGTGTGTGTTGTTTCTCTATGTGGCTGAACACCATCTTCCTTTTAATGTGGTATTTTGACCTTAAGGTTGTGGGCTACCTAGGCATAGTTTTGTTGTATGTAAGATGTGGCATGGACTACTAATCACAATGCATCTAAGTAACACCTCTTTCCTAGGTGGCTTTTGTACATGCACATATGGGGCTACACATCATAGCTGACCTTATCTTTGCTGGTGCTGGGTGTCCCTGAGGTGTCAATGTCAGTGACACCACTGACAGCTTCCGGAAGCAGTGTGGACTCCACCATGTCTTCCATTAGTGTGGACGGAGTCTGGATGGGTGGTCCTCCTCCGGTGCTCCTTGCCTCCTTTAGCCTGCTGGCTACACTTTCTTTGTCACGGGAACGCAGGTCATGCCATCTCTTGCGTATCTCCTCCACAGAGCGCTGCACAACACCCACTGCGCATATTTTGGTCTGGATTTCCAACCACAGTTTCCTTTTCTCACTTTCTGGTACCTGAAGTGAGTTCTTCCCAAACAGTTTGGCATGGTTCCTGACAACCTCCTCAGTGAGCACCTCCAATTCCAGCTCACTGAATTTGAGCTTGCGCTACCTGTCTCCCTTGTCCTTCACCTTCCCATCATTGTCTATGTTGCATTTTGGTCCTGGCAGGCTCACAAAGCTGGCTCCCTGGTGCTGGGCTGTGTCTCCCCGCCTGCTCCTGTGGGTGTGGCTCCTGGAAACAGCATGGGCTGACTCACTTCCTGGTTGTGACGTCATCATCTTGCTCCGGTTTCCGTTTTCACAATTTTCAATTTTCAATTACTGAATCGCTATTGAATTGCGATTCGGTATTTGCTAATCGCATTGCATTTATGAATTTTAAGAAATCGCAATTACCAACTCACAATTTTGATACATCCCATTTTGCATTTCTAAAATAGCGATTTCTTAAAATTCGCAATTTAAGAAATGCAATCCGGGAGCCTGATACATCTGGCCCCTAGTATCTTCTGTACTATCCAGTTCTGTTGGGGCTTTTTTTTTGTGGGAATTCACATTATGCCTGATACCTTGGTCCCAAAGGTACTCCATTATCTCGCTTTGCGTCACTATATACCACTTTCAGTAAAAATGCACCTCAGCCGGATGATGGTACGACGCCACTGCTCCTTGAGGGGGCTCCATGCCCACTGTCTGGCCTTGGGGAGTGCAAAGCCACAGTCTATCAAGTCCCTCAAGTGGGTGGTTTGCCTACTGCTTGCTCCTGGGGAGTGCAAAGCCACGGTCTCTCAAGTCTCTCAAGTGGGTGGTTTGCCCAGTGTTTGGTCCTGGGGAGTGCAAAGCCACAGTCTCTCAAGTCTCTCAAGTGGGTGGTTTGCTCACTGCTTGCTCCTGGGGAGTGCAAAGCCACAGTCTCTCAAGTCTCTCAAGTGGATGGTTTGCCCACTGCCTGGTCCTGGGGAGTGCAAAGCCACAGTCTCTCTAGTGGATGGCTTCTCCACTGGTTTTGGAGGGGGGTTTGCGCCCAGAGTGCTTCATCCTGCCAAGGACTGGGTTAGTGGATGCTTTTCTCCAGTGGTTCTGGAGGGGGCTTTGTGCCCAGAGTGATTCATCCTGCCAAGGACCGGGTTAGTGGATGTTTTTCTCCACTGGTTCTGGAGGGGGCTTTGTGCCCAGAGTGCTTCACCTAGCTAAGGACTGGGTCAGTGGATGCTTTTCTCCACTGGTTCTGGAGGGGACTCTGTGCCCAGAGTGCTTCATCCTGCCAAGGACTGGGTCAGTGGATGCTTTTCTCCACCAGTTCTGGAGGGGGCTCTGTGCCTGGGTGCTTCATCCTGCCAAGGACTGGGTCAATGGATGCTTTTCTCCACTGGTTCTGGAGGGGGATTTGTGCCCAGAGTGCTTCATCCTGCCAAGGACTGGATTAGCGGATGCTTTTCTCTACTGGTTCTGGAGGGGGCTTTGTGCCCAGTGATGCTGCACCTGAGGTGTGGCAGTTGACTTCGTCTCACCTGGGTGTCTCAGCCACACAATGTACCTGGAACAGGTAGCATGATACTCCATGGAGGCAAACCCACACTCCATCCTGCGGCGACTTAGGCTGCCAATTGCTGGTTCGTGTCAGGGCTGGAGGTGGTGTCTCAAGTGGCGTGTCCAGGGTCCAGGATGTCACCTGCAGACTCTGACGGCTGCACATTGGGATTGGGGCTGACATCTGACAGAGTGGTATCGGCTGTGCACGTGGCGGTGCTGATGGTGGTGCAGTGGCGGTGGCTGCGGTGGAGATGCTGCCAGTGCTGGCCGTGGTGGCAAGTGACTGTTGCGGTGGATGGAGACACAATACCGTCTCCTGCAGCCTCAGATGGCTGATCCTTGGGGAGCATGCTGCAGACTGACGTTGTGGCAGTGGCTTTGCAGGTGGCGGTGCAGGTGGTGGTCGGAGCGGCGGTGGTGACTGTGGTGCATATGGCTGCCATCCCTGATGATATGGTGTTCACCAGCCCCTCACTAGGAGACATCGTGCCCAGAGGTAATGTGCCCTTTGGCTTGTGGTCCTTCCCCTTCTTGACAGTCGCTGCAGGGACCTTGGCACTATCCACTCGCTGTGTGGGCAAGGCCTTGCTGGGTGGGTGGTGTGACTGTCCCCTGCTGGAAGCCAGATCCTTTTTTACCTTTGCAGGTGGTGGTATAGAGTGGTCCTTCTTTTCTATCAGTGGAACACTGGCAGCTCTGACGGGTGCCCCCTTAGACCATACTGGAGTAACAGGGACCACAGCAGATGCAGATTTTGTGGCTTAGGGGCTGGGCTGGGATCCAGACATCCTGGCCCTAGGGGAAGGATGGGGGGAGGTGTAGGAAAGAGGTCAAAGTTAGCTAGGAAAAGTTTTTTTGACACATTGGGACGGGAAGATGGAGGGGGTGTTGGAGTGGAGGAAGAGGTGGTGGTAGTGGTTGTAGGAGGTGTACGTCTGATGAGTTTGGGTGAAGATGCATGGGTTGGAGGCTGTTGTGAGGTGGATGGCTGTTGAGTGGGTGTGTGCCTGTGTTTGTGTACTTTGGGAGGAAGGCTCACAGACACACTGGGAGAGGACGCAGGGGGTATGTGAATGGTAGTGGGGGTGGTCATTGCACATGAGAGGTGTGTAGTGATGGGTGTGCTGTTGATGGAGGTAGTGGCTGGGGATGTAGTGCATGCAGGTGTGAGTGGAGACGAGACTGGGAGGGAGGTGGAGGACTTGGAGGAGGGGAACACAGTGGAGGCAGTGGATGTTGGTGTGTCTGTATGAGTATTGTGCTTGTGTGAGTGCCTGTGGGATGTGTGGTGCTTATGTTTGCCTGAGCCACTTTTGTGTGTTCATGTGTGTGCATGCTGGTCTGGTGGTGTGCTTGGGATAGGCTGAGTTAGAGGGGATTGAATCTGGGTAGTGGAAGTTGGAGGGGGGAAGGCTGAACACAGGGACAATGGCTGCCATCAGTGCTGGGGCCAGAGCCTGAAATGCTCTCTGTTGGGCCACCTGGCCAGAATGAAGCCCTCCAGGAATGCATTTGTTTGCTGCAAATGCCTGTCGACACCCTGGTTGGAATTCAGAATGGCTGACTGCCCAACAGTGAGGGATATCAGGAGGTCTATAGCCTCCTCACTGAGGGCAGCAGGGCTGACTGGGGCAGGGCCTGGGGTGCCAGGGGCAAAGGAGATGCCCACCCACCTGGGTGAGCGGGCACGGGAAACACGCGGAGGGGCTGCTGGGAGGGTGGTTCTGATAGGGGGGGTGGTGGCTTTACCTGCTGTTGCGGTGGGCACAGAGGTGCCCGCCACCACCAGGGAGCTTCCATCAGAGGAGGAGTCGCTGTCGCTGGTGTCCCCTCCTATCCCCGTTGTGGAGCTCCCCTCGCCCTCTGTCCCACTGGTGCCTTCAGACTAAGGAGATTCACCCTCCAGGGCCATGTGGGATGTAGCTCCCTCCGTCACTGGTGCCTCTGCTCCTCCACCAGATGATGCTAATGCACACAAGGACAGGGTGACAAAACAAGAAGGGGGGAAGACAGAGGAAACACATGGTCAATGCCAGCAACACCACTACCGTTGGTGGACACAACACACAGGAGCAAACCTATGCAGTAAGCCATGCACTAGCAGTTAGTAGGGAAATCACCAGCCCATGGGGTACTCTGCCTAACACCATTTGCTGCACACCTGGAACCCACAGGAGCCTGCCTAGTTGTAGATGTCCATTAACACTATTGGGGTTGGAGTGCCTCAGAGCCTGCCCAACAAGGTACCTACCCTACCAAGTTCACCCTGGCCTAGGGGAACCCACAGCACCACCCAGACACATCGTAAAGCACGCAGAGTCAGCTTAATGACACTGTCCTCACCCCCTTGTGGCTGCTGTGATGGCCTCAAGCACCCATCCAACTCCTGATATGCCAGCGCCAGGATCCGGAACATTAGGGGGGTCATGGTGCGACGGGCACCCCTTCCATGTTGGGAGACCAGCCCCAGCTGGGCCTCCGCTGTCTTCTTGCTCCAGTGGCGCAGGTCCTCCCATCTCTTGCGGCAGTGGGTGCTCCGTCTATGGTAGACCCCAAGGGTCCGCACTTCCTTGGCGATGGCACATCAAATACCCTTCTTCTGGTGGGCGCTGACCTAGAGGAAAGGTACAGGATGAAAGGAAATTACTCTCCCGTCTGGACCGTCATACTCATTGCCCACCTGTTCCCATCCATGCCCTGACGCACATACACTCACCATCCTCACATGCTGGCCTCAGCCCCCCCACATGTATCTTCCATCCTCACCACTCAAAACAGGCATTTCCCACACATCATGCTCACAGTGTACTCACCTGTTTGTCTGTAGGACCGTAGAGTAGCGTGTACTGAGGGAGGACCCCATCTACCAGTTTGTCCAACTCCTCCACGGTGAAGGCAGGGGTCCTTTCACCAGACACTGTAGCCTTTGTCGCTTCTAGACTCAGGTCACAGTAGCACTTGCAGTGTAGGTCCTCTCCTGTTGAAGGTCAGGTATGAAGTGAGTGAACAGATAGAAAATGGCAGTCACGTCCGCAGTGGTACGTACCGCCACCGCCTGCGTACATCGTCATTGGCTCCTGGAACCCATAGGGCCCAATGATAACCAATGCTAAATTGTGCTGCGGTCTTCAATCGCCTACCGCGACGCTGCACAACGCCAGCGCAGTTACCTCATTTCCCCTTGTCCCTCCTTACAAGTCAGGCAGCTGCCATTTCAGGGGGGCACATGGCATGGCACCTAACTGCGTCACAGCACAATTTGGCACATATACGGACAAACTACGCCACACACGGATTTACTCACATTACTGAAAACACACTTGTGCAAACTATGTGGTACATGACCCTCTGCTCTCCATTCTCCTCCATAGGGCACATCCGCTGCGGCAGATGATGAGATGGCATCATCCTCCAGTGTACAGACCCCTGGTGCACCTGTCGACAATGGAAGACAGACACATCATTATCAACTACAGACTTGATCGTGCCACAATCCAAGACCTGTGTGCCCATTTGGAGCTAGACCTGATGTCAGCTATCTGCCATCCCACAGGAATAACCCCTCTAGTGCAGGTCCTGTCAGTGCTCCATTTCCTGGCAAGTGGCTCCTTTCAAACTACAGTGGCCTTGGCATCTGGGATGTCTCAGCCAATGTTTTCCAACGTGTTGACCACAGTGTTGTCAGCCCTGCAGAAACACATGTGCAGCTACATTGTGTTCCCCCAGGTGGAGTATTTGCCCACAGTGAAAGCTGACTTTTATGCCCTGGGACATATCCCCAAGATCAATGGTGCCATTGATGGTACACATGTGGCATTTGTCCCCCCCCCCCCCACAGAAATGAACAGGTGTACAGAAATCGAAAAAGCTACCATTCTATGAATGTGCAGATGGTGTGTTTGGGAGACCAGGATATCTCCCATGTGAATGCCAAGTATCCTGGCTCTGTGCATGACGCTTACATTTTGAGGAATAGCAGTATCTCTTATGTGATGGGCCAACTCCAGAGGCACCAGGTATGGCTAATAGGTGAGCCCAAGTCCCACACAGTATAAGTAGGTGTCTGGGTATGGGGTCATCCCTAAGGGATAGTGTGTGTCTAACAGATATCCCTCGACATTTGAAGGTGACTCTGGTTACCCCAAACTCTCATGGCTACTGACCCCAGTGAGGAATGCCAGGACAAGGGCAGAGGAATGCTACAATCAGGCACATGGACAAACTAGGTGTATTATTGAGAGGACGTTCAGCCTCCTGAAGGCCAGATTCCGGTGCCTCCATGTAACAGGTGGCTCCCTATACTACTCACCAAAGAAGGTGTGCCAGATAATTGTGGCATACTGCATGTTGCACAGCCTGGCATTGCGACACCAGGTGCCTTTTCTGCAGGAGGATGGGCCTGATGATGGTCTTGTGGCAGCAGTGGAGCCTGTGGACAGTGAGAAAGAGGAGGCAGAGGAAGAAGATATTGACAACCGAACGAACATCATCATGCAGTACTTCCAGTGACACACAGGTAAGAGACTGGCACTGCTCCTCTCATATCTTACTACTGTAGGACATTGTATAAGTCAGCCTCTTAACATCGGTCTATGGCTTTCCATTTCACAGATCTGGGTACCTCATTCTGCCTTCTGCTATATTTACTGCTGCCCAGCAACTGTCATACATTGGTATGAGCAAATGAACATTTACCTTGATATTTGTGGATGATGTTGTAATTATACATTTGTGAAAGAACAGACTGACTCCAGATTGGTTTGTGATTCAAGGGTGTTTATGTATGGGCTAATATGTATAGGGGTATTTGGAAGGGGCTGGGGTGATGGTGGAGGAAGGTCCATAGTAGAGTCCAGTCTCTTGGTATCACAGTTGCATTGTCCAAGGGGGCTTAGGAAGGGGAGCAATGGCAGTACAAGGTGGGCAGGGTGACAGAGTGGGACACAAGGGTGACATTGAGAAGAGTCTTATTTCCTGGCGGGAGTCTTGGCAATAATCTCTGTCTTCTGCCTGGATCGCAGGGACCATTTGAGGGGTGGTTTTCCTCCTGCAGGGAGTGGGGTGCTGGTGGGGTGTTGTTCCTGTGGCAGGGCCTCCTGTCCACTGTCGCCGGCAGAGGTGGAAGACTGTTCATCGGTTGGCCTAGTGTCAGGGGCCCGGTGGTATGCCACTTTCTCCCTCATGGTGTTGGCCATGTCAGCCAGCACCCCTGCAATGTTGACCAGGGTGGTGTTAATGGACTTCAAGTCCTCCCTGATCCCCAGGTACTGTCCCTCCTGCAGCCTTTGGGTCTCCTGAAACTTGGCCAGTACCGTGCTCATGGTCTCCTGGGAATGGTGGTATGCTCCCATGATGTTTCAGAGTGCCTCGTGGAGAGTGGGTTCCCTTGGCCTGTCCTCCCCCTGTCGCACAACAGTCCTCCCAGCTTCCCTGTTGTCCTGTGCCTCCGTCCCCTGAACAATGTGCCCACTGCTACTGACCCCAGTATGGGGTGAACCCTGCAAGCTGGTGCAGTCAATGCCTATACATGCCCAGACGTGGGTCACTTGCTCACTATGCCATTGCATTCAAGCTACCCTGGCTGATGAGGGATGATGTTTTTGGGCTAAGGAGGACCTGGCCTGGCACTTCTTGCTGGACTGTTCCCATGGGGAGCTGGGTCAAGACGGAGTTGCATATGGCTGGGTCTAAACTGGGGTGAGCAAAAGAACAATGGATTTAAACCAGATCTGTGACTGGGGGTGAATGTATGAAAAGTTTTAGCACTCCATCCATCACCTTTTTGTGTTGCTATGTTTGTTCCAAGTTGTGCTGCTAATTTCGCCCCAAGTGTCCAAGGTTTGCCAAGTCTTGGGCCCCTTGCTCACTGTGCCACTGGATTCAAGCTAGCCTGGCTGATGAGGATTGATACCACAAAACTGGCCCCAGGATGCTTGTTTCTGGTCCAGGGAGGACCTGGCCTGGCAGCTCAGGGTGGACTGTTCCCATAGGGAGCCGGGTCACGTCTGACTTACATATGGCTTGGTCAAAAGTGGGGTGGCATGATGAGTAAAAGAACGATTGATTTAATTCAGATCTGTGAGTGTCTGAAAAGATTCAGCACTCTGTCCATCATTTTGTTATGCTGCAGTGAGTGACTACACCTGTGTACATGGAGATGACTTGGAGGGTCCATGGAGCCCTCTTTCAGCCTCTTTGAAAGAGTGACCTCTGAGAAGTCTCACTGACTGTAAGCCACCTCTTTGTGGCCCACCGTCAGTGGGTCCTTTAATGCCCTGTTTGTATCCAAAATATGTCACGGGTGCACATGAATGAGGGAACTCCTCACTAGAATCACACCAGTGCTATATGTGTATGGCAGAACTTTCTGTGTCACATCAAGGGCCATGAAAGCCCAAGCATAGAAGTGTGGTGCACATGCTGTGTACCCAGCAAGTTAAATGTTACCAGTGGACTACAGCACACATAATCCCACCACTGAAATGACAGGTTTGCCACCAGTAACCTGGCTGTGCGGGTTGAAACTGCAAATTGAACCTGTTCATGTAACACATTTTTGACAGGTGAAAATCCATGTTTTTATATATTATTAAATATCCCTCAGTAGGCCTTAATGCCCAATAGAGCTGAGTGAATGGTGTTTAAAAGTAGGACATGTAAAAGCTCATTGTAAGATGGCCTTACAGTGTCAAGGCCCCAAAAGCTATTTTCACTGTAGCAGATCAAGCTGATCCATAAATTACCACTGGGATTTAATATTAAAATTAAAAATTTATCTCCATCTAGTTACCAGCTGAACATTTATGTCTGGATGTTTGAAAATATTCACAAGCTCAATTCATTTGTAAAGTTGGGTTTGTACCACATACTTCACTAAGGGTACTCTGAAAAAATCAACTTTTATCCTGCACAAAGCCTCTAGGAGTCAATTTTCATGAGCTTTCAACTGTCACCCAGGAGCTGAATAGCTCCTTGATGAAGTGTGAACTTGCTCACTGATAGAAGGGCCTTGGCAATGTGGAGGCATTTTGTTCCCCTTTCAGAATGACATCAGAGCAGTGCTCAGGAACTCAATTATCCTCAAAGAGGCCTACCCTGTCACAGGCATATGTAGCTAACACTATGGCGTGCCCCCTTCCTTTGTCTGCACAGACATAATCCTAGTGGGAGAGGAACGGGTCCAGAATCAGTTTTGAGTGACCACATAAGAGGGGTTGCTCTTTTCCATAGCCACATCTCTAGGGTGGGCACAGAAGCTCTGCACAGAGAAAAAATGTTTCTGCAATGTAAATTTGAGCAGAGAGGGGAGGGTGCACTGTAGTATTATTTGCAGAGGGCACACAGAAACTGCTGCAAATGGTGGTAGGGTTACCATGAGGAACTTTTTTTCCTATTGTTTAGCGAGTTTAGCGAGTGGTCAGGAGCCACCACCCCCCACAGGCTCGTGTAGTCTTAAATGTAGAACCCCAGGCACCTACTTCAGAAGACGTCTGAGCCTGTGAAAGATAGAAGCAGGATTGCACCTCCTTTTGAGACTTGTGAGGAGACCCCTGACAATCATGATCTTCTCCCACTTGTACCCAGGGCTCCAAGTGTCAATTTGATTGACCTCCCATTAAACTACAGGGACCTAAAAGCTACATGTAGCCCACATTCCTGTAAAAGCCCAGTTGAACAGTTTCAACTGCACCTGACTTGACCCTGATTGTGGCTTCTGTGGAGTGAGCCCTGACAACCAAGTCCTGTTCCTGAGGTCATGGAACCCTTGACTGGTATCAGAATGTACCCTTTTTGCCTAACCCTAAAACATGGGTTTTAAAAACTTGTTCAAGGATTTTGCCTGGAGAGCTGACAGAAGAAGACTTGACCAAGCGGCTCAAAAGTGTATTGCCTTTGGGCCTGACTTCATCACAGGTCCTGCTACATTCTTTTCAGAAGCAACAAATCCCATTTAATGGGCTTGATGCCGGCCGTAATCTGGCAGTGTTAAACTTCTTCCTGCCACAGACTGTAGCCTTGCTTCGCTGAGGGAATATGACTTCCAGAAAAGAGTCTGAGTGTAAAGATGGAAATCTTCACCAGATCCTGTTCCTAGTACCATCCAATCGACGTTGATGGCTTCAGGGCATGAACTCCAGACTTTTCTTTCTTGGAGCTTTTCCCACATTTTCAACAGCTTCACTCAGACCTTGTCATTCATCAATCTGTCTTTTCTGTGCCATAGGTTCCAACGGGAGAGCTCAGGTTTATATTACCAAAACCTTTCATGGACCTAACAAGGGCAGTGACATTATTACTTGTGGTGGTTGACCATTCACCCCACCTAATAATCCACTTTCTCATTGGCAGGAAATGTGGATCACCTGCTCCTCTGCCAGCCGTGCTCTACCCTGCACATTAGCTGGTTTGGTGTTTCACTTCTTGTTTACTGCTGCAACTGTACACAACTTAAAGTGTGACTGCTATGGGGAGATGTAGTCTCCTACATGTCTAACCCAGGGAGGTAAGAGTGTACCTAAGGTAGAGAGAACCTCTCCTACATGGTTGTCAACACATCTGCATGCCACTTCAATGATGGATGCTGGTGGGCGATGTATTCTCTAGTGAGTCTGATTTGCTGTATATCCTGTAGTATTGTTTTTAAGATCACCGTGCATGTTGGTTGGCCACATATGTCACTCCCACATCTCTCACCTCAATGTGCATTACAATATAGCTTAACCTGTGTCAGCCTCCAGTTTACTAATTTAAACTTCAAGTCATTTTCAGTTGTCTCTTCTTTTTACTTTTAATTTATTTTTTCATGTTACTTTCTTTTCATTTTGTTTCATAAATAAATTAATAAGCCTCCAAAGTGCTAATGTTTTTCCCACAATCTATACCCCATGGATACTACTCAAGTAACCTTTTCATGAGTTCTGAGACTTAAGCGTTCATTATGCTTACTTCAGTAAATGAAAATAACTCTTTACATGATGTTAATTGCAATGGTCTCGCTCTTAGATTTTTCACTCTTTGTTTTCTTTCAGTTTAGTTGCCTTTTGCAAAATGAGAATCCTTTGGCTGCTTCATCAGCCTTCATTCACAAAAAGATGAACCTTGCTTTTCCAGTGACATCTGCCCTGTTAGGGCCACTACCAGCAGGAAGACCCTTTGGAAAACTACTTTATAAAGGTAGACTGAATTTACTGGGAGAGGCAGTCAGACAAGAAGATCCTATAAAAATGTGAAGGAGGGTGTGGGTTGGGTCACTTTTGGCATTGGCACTATGGATAATGTGACAGCTCTATGTGCTTTTAAAGTAAGTATTCTTTATTTAGTAGTCAATGCAGAGAGATGGGCAGTACAAGCAACGTTTGTTGATGGGAGGTAAGAAGATTGCCCAGTAACAGAAAGTCATTAAAGGGGGCTGAGGGTTTGGTGTGTTCAGTTTTCTAGCACGAATAGAAGGATGGTTTGGTTAGTGGACTGGAGGTGATACTGGTAGCCTGTTGAAGGACGTCCTACAATGATGGATTAGAGAGGACAATGGGGATGGGCACAGCTGGACAATTTCTTTGTGATGTGATCATGGGCCAGATGTATGAAAAAGTTTTGCACTCTCAAACAGTGCGAATTGGTAAATTCGACCATTTGCGAGTGCAAAACAGTGGTCTGCGATGCATGAAAGGCATTCGCAGACCACACATAAGACATCGCTAAAATTGCGATTTCTTGCGTTGCGACCTGGAAATTGCAAGTCGCAATTTGCGATTCGCAAATTCCAGGTCGCCAGGCTATGCTGCAAAAAATCGCAAATTGCGATTTTTCGCAGAATGGCATTTTGCACTTGCAAAATACCATGATATGCAACCAGGTGGTAACCAGGTGCAAAATTTTAAAATGCAGTTAAACTGCATTTTTAAATTGAACATGTAAAGCACACATGCCCTTTTGGCATGTGTGTACCTTACATGTTGCTAAAAATGATTTTGGGGTGCAGTAGAGGGGGCCTTAGGCCCCCAGCACCCTGGCCTTTTGCATTTCCAAAATTGTGATTTCTGGTTCAGAAATCGCAATTTTGGAAATGCAAAAAATTTGCAACTATGGGCCAGCAGGCCCACAGCTGCGAATGGGGCCGGTATGGCAATTTGCGATTCGGTAATAGCATTTGCGATTTTTAAGAAATCGCTATTACCGAATCGCAAATGTGATACATGGCCCTTTGCGAGTCGGTAATATCGATTTCTTAAAAATCGCTATTACGGAATCGCAATGGGCCATGATGATACATCTGGCCCCTTGTGCGGTAAGTACTACATAGAGGGATATTTCCGTTTTGATTAGCAGAGATGTTATTGCTACACAGTAATGCATGGGTTAAAAGAAATATTTAAAAAACTAATTTAAGTAAGCCTATTTATAGCAAATAGCACACTCACCACCACCCACCAGTCACCCACCCACATTGCTGATCTATAAATATACCTAAAACACACTATCCCTTCCCCAACTGTTATCACCTATACCACCAACAACTGATCCACCTCCTCCCTAAATCCTATAAAACAATTTACCTAATCTAACTAATCTACCTCTTTCCCATCTGTTCCCACCCACACTATTCCCAATGTACAGCCTCCCTCCTTAAACCATAAAAACCTCTAACCTAATCAAACCTCTCTTCCCCAACTGGTACCACCACTACCACCCTCAACAGGCCCACCCCCTGCCTGATAATATTTTTAAAAGACCCTCTATGATGTACAATTTCCCGGGACCTCCTTTTGGGTTTCTCTGACTTGTCTTAGGGCTTGGAGCACCAGCGCTGTGGTAGTAGCTTTGGAGATTCAAGTTCTGGTGTTTTTTTATAAAGTGTTTCATAAAAATATGTAAGTTCTACCCACACAAACACTGGCACCCGGGTGTGAGTAGTGTCAACTTTATATATACATTTACTTAACAAAACAAAGGTTACAGGAATGTTATGATTAGGCTCACATTTTAAACATGGGAAACCATAAAATTCACCAGGTATTGTTAGTCTTACCTCAAAGAACTATAACTCATGCCCTAGGGTAACTATAACTATAAAATATTTTTTTTTTAAACAGAAAAGGGGCCAGGGTATGGACAGCTCTCACTTATTAGAAGTAAAGGTTTCCTCTGTTTCCCTGCCCATGGAGATGCAGGCAGGGAAACAGAAGAAACAATTGCTCTCACAGACAGGGAGCTGCATGTTCAGCAGCTCCCTGTCTGTGACAGCAATGCTGGATCCCACAGGAGGTGTGGAGCGGCTCGGGCCGTGGGGACCTCAAGGCTCCCCCACAGTGACTGGGTGCCCTTTGGGCTTCCTTGGTGACATGCTGGGCCCCGGGGGATGAGGTTGAGATCGAGAGGGGGCCGCGTTCCCCCCCCCCCCCAAAACATAAATGTTTAGGCTAGGCCCCAGGAGCTTGGGTCCCCAGGGGCAAGATCTAATGTTTAGGCCCCATTCCCCAGGGGTGACATCGGCCCAGGAAGGGGGGGGGGGGCTACACAACCCCTCTCCTCAGAAACAAAATAATTATATTAATGCTGGGCCCTGGGGGGTGGGGACCCTGGGGCTGAATTTGGCCAGGGGATGGGAGACGGGTGGCCCCCATCTCCCCAAAAATAAATTTTTAGACGGCCGTGTCCTGGAGTATGGGGTCCCCAGGGCCAAGAAAAAAATACACATAATAATGCTGGACCCCTGGGGATGGGGTTCCTGGGAAAGAAATTGGCTGGGGAGGGGGGTTGCATGGCCCCCTTCCCCTAAAATGCAATTTTAAAAGGTCGGGCCATGTGGACCTGCGGCCTACTCCTGCTGTGCATGGCCAAAGATCTTGCACACCATGGGGTTGGGTGGTTAAGGGTGTTGTCTGCAGGGACTGGCTGCAGGCCAGGCCCTGTGGCGAATCCCTGCTTCACACAGCAGAAGGCCTATAGCAGTGGAGGGTTGGGTGGTAGTAGGGGTTGGCTTCAGAGCCTGGCCTAGGGCCAGGCCCTGCTGCCAACCCCCACTGTGCATGGCTAAATGCCATGCACAGCATGTGGTTGGGTGGTTATAGGAGTTGGAGGCAGGGCCTAGTCACAGGCCAGGCCCTGCGGCCAACTGCTGCTGTGCACGGCCAGAGGCCGTGAGTGGCAGTGGTTGGATTAACTTATAGTTATGAAAATAACAATGTTAAAAAAACATAGAAATTCACTGAAAAAAGACAAAGGTTATGGGGATGTTACAGTTAGGAAATATATATTTTTTAAAACATAGAAATTCACTTAAAAAGCAAAGGTTACAGGGACGTTTTAGTTAGACTCTAATTTTAAACATGTAAAACCATGGAAATTCAACTATTTGATTTATAGTTATCTCAAGTAACTATAACTAGTGCCCTAAAGTAACTATAACTCGCACCCTCGCCAGGCACTGCTAATTACCCCACATATAACGGCATTCATTACATCTTTGGTAACAGCATTGATAATATAAATGTAATATTTGCAATGAAATTTGTATCAAAAAAACTGTGCATGGTGGGGGTCCGAGTCCATGTGAAGGAGTACACTGGTTAGCCTTTTCAAAGTCTAAATCTCGCCAACTTTGCAAAACATTGATAGCAAAATTTACATTTCACAAACTCAGAGTTGCAAAAATATGGTTGCCTAATTTTCTTTATCCATATCACTATATCACTGCCATTTCAAGCAGCCTGTGTGACATTTTAGTGATTGTGCCATCGTAGCAGTATCATTGCTCTACTGCAGGACAACAAAGTCTGAATGTTTTGTTAAATACGAACAGTTCAGTGTTTACTTCATATGCAGCTTTCCCTCCTCTCCCAGCCTATCTCAACCAATTTGGAACCGCTATTTTAGGGCAAATTGAAAAACCCTGCACTGTCCTTTTCTTAATTGATGCCTAATTGCTACTTAATTTGTGCAGACAATTACAAGCGGTGTGCACCAGGATTTTTGTGGCTGGAAACGTATTTGCCATCATCCGCCTTTGACTTTGACGCAGAGAAAAGAAGAGAAAGTCAGAAAAGAAAGAAAGAATAAGATAGAGAAAGACAAGAAATACGGGACAAATGGAGAAAAAGAGAAAAGGAGACAGGAAATAAAAGGTGGTGGATGAAAAAAATATGAGGTAGAATTATGAGTGCACAACCTTGGTATTCGACAGCACTGTCACCCTGTAGTTCTAGCATTATCTCGTTAGGTACTTAGATAATGTAACTTGTTTATTTTTTATTTATTTAATTGCTTGTTTGTTTGATTGTTACAAATTAAGCTCTTATTATCTTTTAACAATAACTGTGAATTGCTCTACCTCAAAAATTGCCAACATACTATAATATATTTTTTACAGAGTTACATTGTGTAAATATTGTGAATATTCTTTAAAGATGGTCTGAAGATAGCACTCAGGGCTGGTGAATGAAAAACGAAGTTATTCTAAAAAGAAACTATAAACCACATTCCACATTTTAAGCAGCACTGCTTTGTTGGCATTGATGGGCCTTAGCAATAGTTAAAATGTGAATTTATATTCGTTTTATTGATTTTTGCTTGTGGATCTTGGTTAAAAATGAAGTATTTTTCTCCTATAGTATTCAAAATGATATGAGTCCCAAAAAGATCATAAACGTATGAATGACAGACAGATTAATCAATATTTACAGTGTACATCTATGCCATTACGCTTGAAGCACCTCATGGGAGTTGTGTGACAATGAAAAATGTCTAGATCTTAAATGCGCAGTTCATGTCTTTTTAAAATTATTTTCTTGAAGGCGCAACTGTTGTTGGGTTTACAATATGTACTAGTTTACCAATGTAGCTCACCAAAGGAGACAGGTGACTCTCTAATTGACATAACATTAATATAATCATAAAAATTGTATTATATTAATTAGAACTTGGTAAACGCTGTAATTAAGGTAGATGGTGACCGATGTCTTCTGTGTCCCCAAACACAGTAAGAAATCTCACAAGGCTATTTAAATGTGATCTGTCAGCTGTCCAGTTTCACAGAAGCCATCTGCTGGCAAATGAAATCTCTCTCCAGATACGAGCGTCGGGAAAGCTACAATCCAAAGAATAGATTTTGTTGGGCGAGTTCTAATATCACATGGAAGTTTAACATACTTAGGGGCAGATTTAAGAACCCCTTGCTCCATATTAGCATCATTATTTTTTTATGCTAACGTGGCCAAAATCACGGCGCCAAATTTACAAAGTGGCTCCACGCATGCATTGCGCCACTTTGTAATCCTTTGCGCAACTTTATACCTGCGCCAGGTATAATGTATGCAAAGGGGCGTTCCCCCGTTAGGGGGGGTGAAAAAATGGTGCAAAGAAATTTAAGATATTTCTTTGCATCATTTTTTTCGGCACCTTTAACGCCTGCTCAGAGCAGGCATTAAAAGGAGGCACACCATTGGCTACAATGGGCCTCAATGGGCTTTGCAGGATTAGCGTACACATTTTTGATGCTAATCCTGCAAAGCTTCAAACTAGCATAAAAAATTCTGACACTAATTCCCTAACTACCGGGATGGGGTGCTGTATCTTAGATACGGCAAACAAATGATGGCATTAGGGGGGCTCTAGGTGGCGCAAGAAAAGTGCTGCTGCACTGGGTGAAGCACCATTTTTCTTAAATCTGGCCCTTAGGGTCATGTTTACAAGAAAGTTGTGCATCATAAATTAATGATCAATAAATGATGTGCCACTTTTCTTGCGCCCCATTGTGGCCACCTCACGACACCATGTGTGTGCTGTATTTACAATACGGCGCACCATGGCAGACGTTAGGCCAATAGCGTGAAAAATGTTGATGCTATTGTGGCGCTTTGGTGGATTAGTGCCATAAATAATGGCGCTAATCCACCAAAGTCAAGAGAGGCCCATTGCAAACAATGGGAGAGTCACTTTAATGCATGCCTAAGGCAGGCATTGAAAACTACACTAAAAATGGCACAGTGAAATCTTGTAGATTTCACTGAGCCATTTTTATGGGTCTCCCTGCTTCGGTATACCCCCCTTGCATACATGATGCCTGGGGCAGGCATAATGTGTCACAAGGATTTGGACTTTGTAAATGTGCTGAAACGAAAATGCCTCCTTAACGCCACATTAGTATAAAACATTTTTTTTGCTAATGTGGCGCAAGCAGGCACAAGGGGCTTGTAAATATGCCCCTTAGATCGCAAGCCATCATGTCCATGCTTGCAGTCCCTTAAACTGTAAGGAAGGATTTTGCCACATAACTGCACACAACTGCACACCTGTACAAATAATACAATTATGCCCAATGCTATATTTCATTGTTTTTCGTCATACATTTTAACTTTCAAATCATTGTTAATTATTCTGTGCACATTCAATATTGAACTGGTGGAGGTGTGTTCAAGCCAGGGCACCTAGAGATGCTTTTTATTTGCTGTTCGAATCCAGTTCTTCTAATATACTGTAGATCAATGAGAATTAATTCGTGTCTAATTTACATACCCAGTTAGTTTACAGCAATAGTTTGATATGCAAGAACAGCAGTTTTTCTTTCGTCGGAAGTACTAGTGAATGTGGACTGTGCCCACAATATTCATCTGGTGCATCTGTCCATCAAAGACGAGTCATATGTGTTAGCAGATTCAGTGCTGATCTGTTAGACTGGAAATCACTGATCTTAACTCCCACCAGATTCCCTTATTCAATTTTCTGGGAGTGTTTAAACTAAAGAGATTTAAAAAACATGGCGACTTTTTTTTAAAGTCAAGCTCTACAAATAGTGTCAGAAACCACAGACAGAGGCCATTGAAGTAGCGAGCAAGATTTGGTGGACGACCCAGAACACAAAGTCTGGAGAGTCAAATCGCCCCATCATCTACTCATTTGTAATAACCGTAACCATTTTTCTTCTCTCTAGCTCCATTCTCACACAATGTGCTTCGATTAACTAGACGGACTTCTACTATGAATATAAATGTATTTTCAATTTTAAGGACACATGTCTACCTACATTGCAGTGGTTCTAAACGGGAACAAGGCTGCTTGTGTCCACCCTTGTCATTAGATGCACATCAAATTTATTCAAAAGAGATATGAATGGGATACCAAACTGTGTGAAACTCTCTTTAAAGTAGAAAACACAACTTAAAGTGTGATTGTACAATTTACACAATTATGTTTTCTGTCATTGTATTACCATGAGGGAAAGCAAACTATATTTATGTCAATTGGAACACCTCTTGAACTTCTTCCACAAAATACAAGCTCCTTTTGGAAATATGAGTAACATCATTTATGAAACAAGTCTATGACCTTACAGTCATCTTACCTTTATTTCAGATAACCTTTTGTGCACTGAGCTGTCATGTTTCCTTTGCACTCGCAGTGTCTCTCATTTAACCCCTTTGCTGTCAGGCCTTTTCCCCCTCAGGTGCCAAGCCTTTTTTGGCTATTTTGGGCAGTTCGCGCTTAGGCTCTCATAACATTTTGTCCACATAAGCTACCCACGCAAAATTTGCTTCCTTTTTTTCCAACACCCTAGGGATTTTAGAGGTACCCAGACTTTGTGGGTTCCCCTGAAGGAAACCAAGAAATTAGCCAAAATACAGCAAAAAGTTTGTTTAAAAAAATAAATGGGAAAAAAGGGCTGCAGAAGAAGGCTTGTGTTTTTTCCCCTGAAAATGGCATCAATGAAAAGTTTGCAGTGCTAAAATCACCATCTTCCCAGCTTTCAGGAATAGGCAGACTTGAATCAGAAAACTCAATTTTTCAACATAATTTTGGCATTTTACTGGGACATACCCCATGTTTACAATTTTTTGTGTTTTCAGCCTCCTTCCACTTATTGACAGAAATAGGTGTGAAACCAATGCTGAAGCCCAGAACGCTAAACATTTCTGAAAAGTAGATGAAATTCTGAATTCAGCAAGGGGTAATTTAAGTAGATCCTACAAGTGTTCCCTACAGAAAATAACAGCTGAAATAAAAAATATTGAAATTTAGGTAAAAAACAGCAATTTTTCTCCACATTTTACTCTGTAACTTTTTCCTGCGATGTCAGATTTTTTAAAGCAATATACTGTTACGTCTGCTGGACTCTTCTGGTTGTGGGGATATATAGGGCTTGTAGGTTCATCAAGAACCCTAGGTACCCAGAGCCAATAAATGAGCTGAACCTTGCATTGGTTTTTCATTATCTACCGGGTATACAGCAATTCATTTGCTGAAATATAAAAACTGAAAAATAGGTATCAAGAAAACCTTTGTATTTCCAAAATGGGCACAAGATAATGTGATGAGAAGCAATGGTTATTTGCACATCTCTGAATTCCGGGGCGCCCATACTAGAATGTGAATTACAGGGCATTTCTCAAATAGACGTCTTTTTTACACACTGTCTTACATTTGGAAGGAAAAAATGTAGAGAAAGGCAAGGGGCAATAACACTTGTTTTGCTATTCTGTGTTCCCCCAAGCCTCTGTGGGGCTCTGACCAGGTTACATTACCCAGAATCCTTTGCAAACCTCAAAATTTGGCCAAAAAAACACATCACATTTCCCCAAAGAAAACAGAGCTGTTTTTTGCAAAGTGCCCAGCTGTGGATTTTGGCCTCTAGCTCAGCCGGCACCTAGGGAAACCTAGCAAACCTGCACATTTTTGAAAACTAGACACCTAGGTGAATCCAAGATGGGGTTACTTGTGGGGCTCTGACCAGGTTCTGTTACCCAGAATCCTTTGCAAACCTCAAAAGTTTTGCCATAAAAACACTTTTTCCTCTCATTTCCGTGACAGAAAAGTTCTGGAACCTGAGAGAAGCCACAAATTTCCTTCCACCCAGCATTCCCCCAAGTCTCCTCATAAAAATGGTACCTCACTTGTGTGGGTAGGCGTAGCGCCCGCGACAGGAAATGCCCCAAAACACAATGTGGACACATCACATTTTCCCAAAGAAAACAAAGCTGTTTTTTGCAAAGTACCTAGCTGTGGATTTTGGCCTCTAGCTCAGCCGGCACCTAGGGAAACCTAGCAAATCTGTGCATTTTCGAAAACTAGACACCTAGGGGAATCCAAGATGGGGTGACTTGTGGGGCTCTGACCAGGTTATGTTACCCAGAATCCTTTTCAAACCTCAAAATTTGGCCCAAAAACACTTTTTCCTCTCATTTCGGTGACAGAAAGTTCTGGAATCTGAGAGTAGCCACACATTTCCTTCCACCTAGCGTTCCATCAAGTTTCCTGATTAAAATGGTACCTCACTTGTGTGGTTAGGCTTAGTGTTTGCGAAAGGAAATGCCCCAAAACACTACCTGGACACATCAAAATTATCAAATACAAAACTACCTGTTTTTGTGGGTGTGGGGGCACCTGCGTTTTTGGTCCTGGGCTCAGCAGCTATCTAGGGAAACCTACCAAACCCAGTCATTTCTGAAAACTAGACATCCGAGGGAGTCCAGGGAGGTGTGACTTTCGTGGATCCCCCACAGATTTCTTACCCAGAATCCTCAGCAAACCTCAAATTTAGCTAAAAAATCACTCTTTTCCCACATTTCTGTATGGGATCACCGCACCAGGACAAATCTCCTACCACCCAACGTTCCCCTCAGTCTCCCAGTAAAAATTATACCTCACTTGTGTAGGTGGGCCAAGTGCTTGTGACAGGGAAGAGCCAAAAACATGTTGAAATTGAGGGGGAACCAAAGCGGGTCCAAAAGGGCAGTTTGAAAAACAAAATTTAGGCTAGCAAGTGCAGCAGAATTTTTATCGGTGTAGATGAGTAAATGTTGGGTGGTAGGAATTTTGTGGATTCCTGCGGATTCCGGAAGGTTCCATCACAAAAATGTGGGAAAAATGTGTGATTTCCAACAAAGTTGGAGGTTTGCAGGGCATTGTGGGTAAGAACATGGACATGATGGACAAGAGCATGGTGCGGGGTGCATGTGAAGCACACCACCCTGGAATCAACCAGATGTTTCGTTTTCAGATGTGTCTGGGTCTTGTGGATTTTTCTACATGGCAGCGTCCCGAAGTCAAAAAAGTGCAGCCCTCACCATTCCAAGTGGGACGATTTTGAGAGTTACCAAGCTCTCATGGCCCAAATGTAAAACCAAAACCCAAAATAATCAAATGTCTTCTTGCTTGCTGTGGGATTAGATGTTTTAGTGTGCGGGGGCAGAGCTGAAAGACTGCTACCCCCTTCAGTTGAGGTGGGGGCATAACCAGGCCCATACTGGTTGGTAGCCACAACCGCATTATTTTTTGTTTCTTTTAAATTCCATGCCATTTGTAGACTTTCTGCCCCCCTTGGGTGTAGATCGGCCCCATTTATTTGGGGTGGGGGTATGGCCATATCCCCACCCTCTTATTTTGAAAAAAAATCTTTCCTGGTCTCTGTTGGGCAGATGGGCCTTCCGAATATAGGCAGATATGGCCAACAGTAATGTGCCCCCCAAACAAAACACACACATACACACACCAGTCCCTGATGTCTAGTGGTTTCTGCCCCCCTTGGGGGCAGATTGGCCAAACAAAAATAGGCTGATCTGCCCCCAATTGTCCTAAATACAATTTGCCCCCAGGGGAGCAACCCTTGCCTAGGGTCGCACCCAGGGTCGCGCCCCATACATAAAAACATAAACTAAATTAAAAAAGTATATATATATATATATATATATATATATATATATATATATATCCCTGATGTCTAGAGGTTTCTGCTCCCCTTGGAGGCAGAAAAGGCCTAAAAATATTTTGACCCCCCAGGGGTGCCGCCCTTGCCCAAAGGGCCGCTCCCCTTATGTGTTAGTATAAAAAAAGAAATTCCCTGGTGTCTAGTGGCTTCTGCTCTGCTAAAAATGATTTGCCCCCCTTAGGCAAGGGCAGCACGATCTGGCAGCATAAATGCTTGCAGAGACATGAAAGGAAAGGCTTTTCCTTTCCTTTCATGCCTCTGCTGGCACCCGTCACTAGGGGGATCAGGGGTGGAAGGGGAAGCGATTCCCCTTCCAGCCCTGACCTGGGGGGGCCGGGGGAGGTGGCCCTCAGGGGGAGCGCTAGTGCTTCCCCCGATTGCCGGTAATCGTACATAATGGTTACGTCCGTGGCGCCCGAGAGCCGCAGCCACAGATGTAACCATTACATCCATGGCCCTCAAGGGCTTAATATTTCAAAGGAGGAGCATATTTCATCTTACTGTGAGGAGAGTGAAGTAAGTATTTTTCTTATATAGTGTAAGATAATTCTCCGATGGACGTGTACCCTTGTGGTTGTTTGGACACCACAGGAAAGTTTGAAGCTTTTTCTGAGGAGCTCCAGAGTTTCAGTGGGATCTACTGGAAAATGTATCCAACCTGTAGTTCCACAGTGTCAGATTGAATTTCAGCTTCCTCCCACTCAAAGCTCCTAGAATCTCTAAAACAACAAGTCCCATTCTGCGTTAGGACTTAGAAACTTTTCAGTGAGAAATCCCCAAACCTCCAAAGCTCCAGCGGGTCAACCCTACTTCAGGTGTCTATTCTTCAGTTCCACACCTGTAGCTTAGAGAGGATTTTTCTTCTCAAAAAGTGACAAAGTGTCATTCTACATAGTAACTTAGAAAAAATGTTACATTTATTTTTTAAAAAAATGGCCGTCCATTTCTGAAGTGGAATTTAGAAACTGTTTAGAACTTTGGGATTTCCAGACTTTTCACTGGGACAAATACATTTAGGCCCGTATTTATACTTTTTTGGCGCCACGTTTGAGTAATTTTTTTACGCAAAAGTGGCGCAGACTTATAAAATACACTTGTATTTTGTAAGTTTGCACCGTTTTTGCGTCAAAAAGCGGTGCAAATGAGGAGCTAAAAAAGTATAAATACGGGCCTTAGTGCATAGGACCAGGGTTTTATCTTGGAAGGCTTCAAATTGCTTCTAGGTCCAATTTACCTTTTCTATCGGACTATTATTGATACTTAGTGCTTAGTGCTTTGAGCTGCTATTTCCAGTTCTCTTATTTGATTTTTGTCATTTTGGCAGTATTTTACTTATAAAATGTTTCATTTATCTTAAAACGGTTGTAGAGTTTTATTGTGTTTGTGTGACTTTTCCAACTGTGTACTCACTACATAAGTACTTTACCCATTGACTTTATTGAAACCTGATTGCTTAATGTAACGTTACTATGGATTGAGCTCAGTTTTTTTTGATTTGATATGTGGAACATCTAGCAGGTGGTGGCCTTATTTCTTGCAGCCTTGTCACTCATAGTATCTATCATCACCTGCAGTCAAATCAGTGTGGCACAAGAAAAAAATGCCATGGTCATTGCAAAATATCCAAGCAGCCTACCTCTACAAAAATAATGTGAGATTGGCTTGTCACCAAAAACAACCACAATGACCTTTTCCCTCCCAGCCTCAGACACTCCCGCCAGTACCTGCAATGCAGAGCACAAGGAAAGTAGGCAGCGCTGACACTGCGATGCAGTAGGTGCACAAGCAGGAAAGCCACGGCCAGTGTCAGCCAGAAGCAGTCCAGAAAGTTCGGCTTAGCAGCTGTTCCCAGCATGGACACCATGGCATAGGAAACTAACTCGCAGAGCTAAGAGCGGCGTACGATCACAAGGAGCTGGTGCAGGGTACGCGCACGCGTCCCCGCTCCTAATCCAGCCCCTTTGCCAAGCCAGGAGCAGGCAGCGGGAGTCCTGTACCTGAGCTTTTGCTACCCGAGCCCCTGCACACAGACAACTGCGTAGAGTGATACAGCATCAGATATAGATCCAGAGATTTTCACCATGCAGGCGACTGGGTTCTGTGTTTGGAAATAACATTTCCTCTCGGATAAAGTTTTCGTATTGTTGGGAGATGATTACCGATTTCAGTTACTTGGATTGTAGATGAGTGATAAGTGGCTGAAAACCTGAACTGGCAGCAGCTGAGCAGGCGCAGCTCGCTCTCCTCCTCCCGGGGTCTGTAATGTAGTATGATAAAGACCAACCTGTGATCTTGGTGCACAAGTGCGAGCTGCAGGGCTCACCGCCGCCAGTAACCCGCATTTATCTGAAGACTTCTCCATCGCGATCTCGCACCAACCTGTGATTTTGGTGCACCTGTGCAAACGGCTCGGGGAGCCGGAAAGTTGCCTAGTCCCGCGTGACTCGCACTTTTACGCACCATTGGACCCAGCAGCGCGGGACGCGCTGCTGTAGAACTCTCTCTGGGGGCCACGCTTAGACTGGGGTGAGACTTCCCCCCCCAGACTGCTTTGCTGTCGACCCTCCCCCTTGTGACTCGCACTTTAAAGCGCTATTGGACCCCGCAGCACAGGACACGCTGCTGTACAACTCTCCCTGGAGGCCACTCTTAGACTGGGGTGGAACTTCATCCCCCAGACTGCTTTGGGGTGGAACTTCATCCCCCAGGGCTGCCGGCCCTCCCCTTGTGGCTCACACTTTTAAGCACCATCGGACCCCACAGCGCAGGGCGCGCTGCTGTACAACTCTCCCTGGAGGCCACGCTTAGACTCGGGTTGGACTTCATCCCCCAGACTGCCTTGCTGCCGGCCCTCCCCTTTGTGACTCGTGCTTTTAAGCACCATCGGACCCCGCAGCGCCCGTCTTCGCCCATCATTGCCTGACAGAGGCTGGACTGGGCATCTTTATTTAGCTGTTGAGAAGTAAGTTTTTGCTCCAGATTCGTGTTGTACACTTTTGAAGCTGGTAAGGATATGGGGAAACGCAAAGCTGTGGAGGCTTCTGCACATATGTGTGGTCCAAAAGAATCTAAGAAACGACCAAATAATAAGACCAGCTCTTTGGGCAATAAGGAAAGTAACACCTTAGAAGACATTTATCCTCTAATTGAAGAAGTAGAGGCCATTTTGAGAAGTAATACTAATATTTCCCCTGCAAACTATGGTGGCTTAGCCAATAAAATCCCTGATATGTTTAAAAAAGGCACCACCCAGTGCAGTGGCCTGGACGCATCATTGCGCGATATAGATGGCTCTGCTGCAAGAGAAGAGGTCCTCATCCCCCCTCTCTAATCCGTGAGGTCCTGGTGCTCCTGAACATTTTGTGCTCTAATCAGTATGGCCCTCTGGCAGAAATTGGGGGGCTTCATGATACTGCTACTCATGCACGCATTGGAATTTCTGTTGATGACAATGTCTTGACCAACACATCCTTAGGCATGGGAAGGCTGTCAATGCCGTGTAGCAATTCTGAACTGGCATCTGATCACCAGAAACTGGATGAAGTTAAGAGACTGGTGTTGATTTTGTTGAATAAAATAACGAGGGAACCTGATCAGATCTGTGGGTGCAGGTGTTCGAGGCTAAGTATCGGTGGGACCTTGCCTGTTTTTGGGGGAACGTCCACAGGCACTGTTGTGCCAGAACTTAGGCTACCAGCTGTCAGCCATTTCTCTGGGCCTGCTAATAATCTCCCTTCTACTAGTTCTAACAATTCATCTGATCCCCAGACGGAAGTAACACGGGTCCCATTAGAGGACGGCAGGCGTAAGTGCAGTCTCAACGCTAAGGGCAGGAATTATGCTGAGTTAAGCAGATCTGATGAAGTTCAACCAGTGGAGTGTACAAGGGGCCCTTATAGAGCGGTTGGTTCTCAGGTACCAGCTGGAGAAGTTACCCCAAGAGCATACCAAACTAGGTTATTAGATTGCACCCCCCAACAGTTCAATGTAAGATTGCTAACAACTAAGAAACAGGCCCAAGGCCCAGGAAGATCAGGAGGCACTATCTTTATAGTCAAGGTACCAAAGTTGCAATTAGGGACTATGGAAACACAGGATTCCCTGATAAACAAGGTCATTAACTGGTTGAGAGTTCAGCGTAACTGTCTTTCTGTTGTCTGAGCAGCCAGGTCAAATTTTGATTTTATTTCCATTTTTCTTGTTGACAAGTTGTTAGCAAATAATCTGATTGACTTTGAATTGCGCACCTGTCACCTTAGGAATCCCAGAGGGGTTGGCATTAAATTAAAACTATCCCCACCCGCCATCAGTTCACCCACTATACGTAGGGGAGCAGTAGGAGAGAAGTGCGATCCTAGTCATAATCATACTCCTGCATTGGTAGCTCATAATCTCCCCGTACCTACAGATGTTGACTGACTATTCACTGATGTCTATCCAATAATTCCAGCAGTGGCTTCTTCGGGTAGGTGCAGGGTGTCAGACAGGTCTGTAAACTGTAGGAAAGTTCAGCGACATGAGTTTAACATCCTGGAAGATAGTACCAAAATATCTATTATGTCCTGAAATCTAGCTGGACTGGGAAATAAACTAGTGGACCCAGAGTGGGCCACATGCATAAATGAGCAGGATATATGCTTATTCAAGGAGACTTGGGCCGAAGGCCCAGTCTTTCTGAATGGTTTTCTGTCTCATTATGTGGTGGACCAACCTGCAGAAGGGGGAAGTGGCTGGGCCAAGGTGGGGGCTATTGACAATGATAAATAAGAATTTGCAATGTGATCATTCAGTACTAAAAATAGGCTCACCTGACATATTAGGTGTGTAGCTTGAATTCAATTTAGGCTTTAAGGTAATAATAATCAATGTCTATGCTAGGTCAGTGTCGCGGGGAGTAGAGTCTCAGACTCTGGTCCAGCTAACTGAACTTATTGATACCTTGCATTATTCTATTGAAATAGTGGTTGAGGGGGGATAAGAATTGTACATTTGAACCCTCTCCTTTAATCTGTAATCTAACGGTGGAAGAGGACGAATATTGGGGTATACCACAACTGACGGGTGAACGATTGCGTATTCGCTCTTGTGTCGCCCTTCAGTTGATGTCACTGTGTCTTAAGCGAGGGCTCAGGACATGTAAAAGTTGTACGCGATCTGATCTAAGCATCACTCAAACCTTCAAGCGTGGGAAGTCCACTAGTGTTATTGACTATTTTCTAGTGGATGTTAGGATGTGGCCAGTGCTGGAAGATATGAGGGTTGATTTTTGCCATGACAGTGATCACAATTCTCTGCTTCTTACCTTGCACAGTGTTGAATTTAGAAGGTCTCAGAATACCCCCTACATCTTGGTCCCCGAGCCATTAGTCGTCATTAATTACAAACATGTTTGCTGGCCAAAAGTAATGTCTAATCCGCACCTACTTAAGGAGATCTGTAAATTGTTTGTTGATGCCATGGCTAATTATGAAGGGTACGAGGTTAGAAATATCCCGATTCTTAATATTCATGAGACACTGTTATCTGAATTACAGAACATTTTTTATAGGAAGATTACCATCAAGCGATCGGCTGTCACACACAAAACAAAAGAGTGGTTTAACAAGGATTGTTCCAAGGCTAAGTTAGCACTAAAGTTAGCCATTGCATCTCGTTCACAGGGGTGATTGGAACAGCCAAAAGTGCCTATAGTAGGGCTATAACACTAGCAAAGAAAAGCTGGGAAGATTCAATCTGGCAGAACCTGCTTGATGCAACTAGGCATAACGATAATGTGACCTTTTGGAAATTACTCTCCAATAGACACAATGAGGGTGGGAGCATTATTCGTACTCATATTCAACCAGAGAGTTGGGTGGAACATTTTTCCAATCTTTATGCTCCGCCTTGCGATATTTTTATCCATGACTCTCCCCCAATTGGTTGAAATGCACTCACTGTCAGGTGGCTCAGGGGCAAAAGTGTGCAATTACGATGATTACATTGTCTTTACTCTGGGGGAAACTATAGCCGCATTTGACTCCTTAAAACCATCTAAAGCCCCAGGTCCAGATAAGATACCAGGGGATTTATATAAGTCTGAGTCGAAAATTTGATCCAGTTATATCAATATATTAATCCAATGCAATAGCAGCTGGGGGCCCAATGCCCAGGACCTGGAAAGGGGACAAAATGATGCCTATTTATAAGAAGGGTGAAGTGAGTTCCCCTGCAAACTATAGGCCCATCAGCCTTATCGACAACCTTCAAAAATGTTTTGCTAAACAGTTACTGGATCGGCTGTTGGATTGGGTTGTAGTCAATCATGTGATGTCCCCCCTGCAGGTGGGCTTTCATTCCAAAACCAGCACGGTGGAGCAAGTCTTTCGGTTGGCGCTTCTTTATTGGAAATATGTAACCCTTGCCAAACAAAACCTATTTGTTGCTTTTGTGGACCTTCAGTCTGCATTTGATTTGGTCCCCAGAGAGAAATTGTGGGATGTCTTACACAATATAGGTGTTCCAGGGAACATAATCCATCTCCTACAGCGGATACATGAGGGCACATATGCTCAGGTGAGATGGGGTAATCAGGGTGAACTAACAGACCATATCGCTATCCAGCGGGGGGTCCATCAAGGCTGTATCCTGGCACCAAAACTATTCACCCAATATATAAATGAGGTCGTCCAAACTGTGTCTTTTTGCCAGAATGATGCTCCCTCCTTAAATGCTCACAAAATCCCTATACTCTTTGCAGATGACTCTCGTCTCATTTCTAAACCTCCAATGGGGCTCCAGATCCTTGTAAATCAGTTTACAGCATTTTACGCTGATAGTGGGCTGGAACTGAATCTTAGCAAAACCAAATCGATGGTTTTTAGCCCGGGGCCAGCCACAAGATGTACGATTACTGTAGCGGGGGGTTCCTTTGGGCAAAGTCAGTTCAATAGAATATTTGGGCATTAGGATCTCTAATAAACTTCATTGGGAGGATCAGATTAGTAAAAGCGTCTCCCTACTCCAACATAGATCAGGAGCCATTCTGCGCTTACACAAAAGCACTGACACAAAAGCCGTTTCTCTGGCTATTAAGATCTATTTGGCAAAAGTACAATGTGCCGCTGCCTATGGGGCTGAGTTGTGGGGCTTTTGCAAAACCCAAAAACTGTCTGTGAGTGAAAACTGTTTTGCAAGAGCACTACTTGCGTGTCCAGGTAGTACCCCCCTGGTTCCCATCTTTCTGGATCTTGGTTTTATTCGTATCTCAGATATGTTAGCCCTAAGACCGTTACTTTTTTGGGTAAGGGTCTTGACTACTTCTGAGCTTATTACTTATAGGGACTCACTTCTTGATCTTTTGGATAGACCAACTGCAGCCCCTATTCCATGGTTTAGGCATTTGTCTAATTTCATACTTTGGGTCTCTGGAGATATTGATAGAATGCACAGGACCTAGAGAAGGCCCAGAAGTATTCTTTGAAGTTAGCCTATTGGTCTCATGTCAGTAACAACTATCTCCTTGGTACATCTCATGGGCGGTTGACCAATCAATTTCTTGATTTCAAATGGTTCCCCCAGTACGAACTGTAACGGTGCCCCCGAATCAGTTGAACATTTTCTGTTTTTTTTGCACAGCTTACGCTTTTAAACTACGTAGGTGGATTCGCCCCATTAGTCAGAACATGGGCATCAGACAACATGTTACCGCCCCTCGGATTTTAAAGAGTGACACCTCTATTGTTTTGGTTCATGCAGTTAGCAAGTTCCTTGTGGCTGCATGGCACACACGTACTCGTCTTTTAAAAAATCTGTAATTTATATATTCTCTTCCTTTTTTATAAATATAAATGTGATTGATTATTTGTGCTAATTGTCTGTGTTTTAGAGTAAGGACTTGGAGAAGCAATTCATTTTTACTGATAGTACTGTATGATGTCCTTAATAGCTTTTAGCTTATTTAATTGTGTAATCATATGGAGTATTATGGTTGTATGCTCTGATAGTTTTATGACCGAATAAAGCTTATGCATGATTGAACCACAATAACCCGTTATCAAGGCTTTATTCAGCAATGAGTCCCTGTACCATCAAATCCATAATCGTGTCCTATTATGCATTTTGCAACTGCTCAATTTATACTAATGTTGGTTGCCAAATTGGGGCTAATAATGTTCCTGTTCCACATTGTTAGAGTTGGCATTCATGGCCTGGTCTCCCCCAACTTTTTGCCTCTGTTTCCCAGATTGTTGATGCATGCTGGACTTTGTTTTTGCTGTTTTTGATACTCTGGGCACTTTACCACTGCTATCCAGTGCTAAAGTGGAAATGTTCCTTTGTAAAAATGTATGTGTAATTGGCTTTCCATGATTGGCATATTTGATTTACTAGTAAGTCCCTAGTACAGTGCACTAGAGGTGCCCAGGGCCTGTAAATCAAATGCTACTAATGGGCCTGCAGCACTGGTTGTGCCATCCACATACGTAGCCCTGTAAGCGTGGCTCAGACCTGCCACTGCAGTGTCTGTGAGTACAGTTATAAACTGCCAATTTGACTTGGCAAGTGTACCCACTTGCCAGGCCTAAACCTTCGCTTTTCTTACATGTAAGACACCCCTAAGGTAGGCCCTAGGTAGCCCCATTGGCAGGGTGCAGTCTATGTTTAAGGTAGGACATATACTAATATATTTAATATGTCCTGACAGTGAAATACTGCCAAATCGGGTTTTCACTGTGCAAGGCCTATCTCTCTCATAGTTTAACTTGGGGGCTGCCTTTAAATATTATTAAAGTGCAAATTCCCTTTGGGAGCAGATACAAATCTGGAATTTAGGATCTCTGAAATCACAATTTAAAAATACATCTTTTAGTAAAGTTTGTTTTTAGATTGAGGGGGTGATTCTGACCCCGGCGGTTCCTTACCGCCGGGGCCAGGGTCGGCGGGAGCACCGCCAACAGGCTGGCGGTGCCCCGCAGGGCATTCTGGCCACGGCGGTTCAGCCGCGGTCAGAAGAGGAAAACCAGCGGTCTCCCGCCGGTTTTCCGCTGCCCTGGGAATCCCCCATGGCGGCGCAGCTTGCTGCGCCGCCATGGGGGATTCTGACAGCCCATACCACCATCCTGTTCCTGAGGGTTCTCCCGCCGGGAACAGGATGGCGGTATGGGTTGTCGTGGGGCCCCTGGGTGCCCCTGCAGTGCCCATGCCAATGGCATGGGCACTGCAGGGGCCCCCGTAAGAGGGCCCCACTTTGTATTTCAGTGTCTGCATTGCAGACACTGAAATACGCGACGGGTGCCACTGCACCCGTCGCACCTTCCCATTCCGCCGGCTCAATTCTGAGCCGGCGTCCTAGTGGGAAGGGTTTTTGCACTGGGCTGGCAGGCGGCCTTTTGGCGGTCGCCCGCCAGCCCAGTGCAAAAGCCAAAATACCCTCAGCGGTCTTGCGACCGCGGAGCGGTATTTTGGAGGGGGGAAGTCTGGCGGGCGGCCTCCGCCGCCCGCCAGACTTAGAATGACCCCCTGAGTGTTTGAAAATGCCACTTTTAGAAAGAAGGTTTCTTGCTTAAATCCATTCTGTGACTCTGCCTGTTTGTGGATTCCCTGTCTGGGTCAGCTTGACAGTTGGGCTGTTTGCACCTCTCTCTAGACAGTGACACAAAGGGATCTGGGGTGTAACCTGCATATCCTGATGAGCCATCTGTGCTAGGAGGGAGGAGAGGAGTGGTCACTTACACCTGAATGGGTTGTGCTTGCCCTCACACAATGCAGTCTCCAACCCCATAGTGTGTGTCAGGGGCCTGGCCTTGGCAAGGCAGGATCTTTCAAACAAGAGAGTCTTCCCTTTGAAGTAGGTCTACTTCAAAGGCAGAAAGGAGTATAAGAAGAGGACCCAAAACCCCTGAAAATCAGATCACTTCTGGAATCAATTGAACCTCTGCCAAGGAGAAGAGCTGAAGAGCTGAGGAGAAGTGCTGTCCCTACCTGTGACTGTGCTTCATTAGGCTATCCTGCAGTTGCTGCTTCTGCCTGTGAAAGGGGACAAAGAGTGGACTTTGTGGTATATATCTGCTTGACAAGAATCTCCAAGGGCTTGGACTGAGCTTCCCCTCTGTTTTGAAGTCTCAGGGCCATCAAAGACTTCCCTTACCAGCACCTGGACTCTCTGCTGAGACTCCTGCCCTGATAAGAGGTGCCCTATCCAGCCCCTGGGCCCTTGAAAGGAGAAGCTGGTGAAAATCCTAGAAACCCGACTTTGGACGATTCCGGACCGACGCCGCTGCCGAATACCATGATGCCGCCTGCAACTGACTCCGTGGCCCTCACTGGAGTGCGACGATCATTATAGGCCGACATCGCTGCAGCCCTGCCGAAGTCCGGTACTCCATGGATGTCACTGCACCACGTCGTGACCACCGGATATTTACTCTGCCCAAAGGATGTGAATTCAACGCTTCGCACCGATGCTGCCTTACCTCCACTACTGCACAGCAAAGACCCGACCCCTCTCCAGGATGCCTCCACTCCTTTGCCCACAGCACTGGAACCAACACCACCCCGGATCCAGCGACACCTCGATCCCCTACTTCACGCACCGGCTTGTTCTCACATTTTTACTAAGGTACTATACCTTGGGGTCTGTTTGACTCTGTACCCGGCGCCATTGGCATTGGATTGTTGGGAATGACTCTGTTACGACTCTGTGTTATCATCTCATCGAAGCAGAATGTGTTTCTAAGCGCTATTTTTTAGTTTAATCTTAAAAAATTCATAACTTGACTTGTAAATGTCGGATTTTTGTCGTTTTGGTCTTGTTTTGTTTAGATAAATATTTGGTTATTTGTCTAAACCTGTGTTGAGTCAGTTGTGGTGTTTTTATTGTATTACTGTGTGTATTCGTACAAATACTTTACACATTGCTTCTGAAGATAAGCCTGCCTGCTCGTGCCAAGCTACCAAGGGAGTGAGCGGGAGTTAACTGAGTGTGATTCTCCTTTACCCTGACTAGATTGAGGGTCCCTGCTTGGTCAGGGAGTAACCTGACTCCCAACCAAAGACCCCATTTCTAACACACATACTAGTGCCTTTTGCAATTTTGACTCAGGAAGGGAGAAAGGAGGATTGTACAATGAGTTAAGCCACTCCATTGTTGCACTTTTTTAAAGCCAATTTGCATAAGATAGAAGGATAATATACCCATGTAATTGAAGAAGCAGTTTGTTAGAAATGGGGTCTTTGGTTGGCACTCAGGTTACCCACTGTCCAAGCAAGGACCCTCACTCTAGTCAGGGTAAATCACACACAATCCAAATTATCCTGTGCCCACCCTCTGGTAGCTTGGCACTGAGCAGTCAGGCACAACGTAGAAGGCAATGTGTAAATTATTTGTGCAAAAAAATCATACAATAACACAATATAGCACCACAAAAAATACACCACACAGTGTTTAGAAAAATATATAATATTTATCTGGATATTTGTAGGTCAAAACGATAAAAGATGCAATAAGAAATTGTAGAGATATCACTGAAAAGTGATATGAAGTGTCTTAAGTCTTTAAAAAGCAAACAAAGTCTCTTTCAAGCACAAAGTACCTGGTTTGGAGTGAAAAATCTCCGCAGAGGGCCGCAGAGGGGGAGATGCGTGGAAAATGGTGTGTGCGTCGGTTTCGCACCTTCACACACAGACTTGCGTCATTATTTTTCATGCAGGGAAGACGTTGCATCGATTTCCGGTGCGCGGACAGGCCTCCTCTGTGGGTCGCGGGGTTTTCAGATGCCCCGGGGTCTGTGCATGGAATCCTGGGCTTGTAGTCCGGCTGTGCATCGTTCCGGTGTGCTGTGAGTGGAATTTTCTCCCTCACGGAAGGTGCTGCATCGATTTCCTCTCTGGAAGTTGGGCGGCGTTGTCCAGGCAGGCCGTGCGTCGAAGTTCCGGTCGCACCGCAGGCGCCGCGTCGATCTTTTCCTCGCGAAGTCGAGCGGCATCTTTCCGGTTCGGCGTGCGGTGAATTTTTCACCATGGAGCAAGCTGTGCGTCGAATTTTTCTACGCACAAGGAGTCCAGTTGCAAGAGAGAAGTCTTTTTGGTCCTGAGACTTCAGGGAACAGGAGGCAAGCTCTATCCAAGCCCTTGGGGAGCACTTCTACAGCAAGGCAAGAGTTCAGCAAGACAGCAGGGCAACAGCAAGGCAGCAGTCCTTTGTAGAAAGCAGTCAGGTGAGTCCTTTAGGCAGCCAGGCAGTTCTTGTTGTCAGGGTGCAGGTTCTGGTTCACGTTTCTTCTCCAGCAAGTGTCTGAGGTGGTAGGGCAGAGGCCCTGTTTTATACCCAAATGTGCCTTTGAAGTGGGGGAGACTTCAAAGAGTGGTTTAGAAGTGCACCAGGTTCCCTTTCAGTTCAATTCTGTCTGCCAGGGTCTCAGTAGGGGGTGTGTCAGTCCTTTGTGTCAGAGCAGACCCTCCACCCTCCCAGCCCAGGAAGACCCATTCAAAGTGCAGATGTATGCAAGTGAGGCTGAGTACCGTGTTTGGGGTGTGTCTGAGTGAATGCACAAGGAGCTCTCAACTAAACCCAGCCAGACGTGGATTGTCAGGCACAGAAAGATTTAAGTGCAGAGAAATGCTCACTTTCTAAAAGTGGCATTTATAAAATAGTAATATTAAATCCAACTTCACCAGTCAGCAGGATTTTGTATTACCATTCTGGCCATATTAGATATGACCTTCCTACTCCTTTCAGATCAGCAACTACCACTTCAACAATGTATGAGGGCAGCCCCAATGTTAGCCTATGAAGGGAGCAGGCCTCACAGTAGTGTAAAAATGAATTTAGGAGTTTTACACTACCAGGACATGTAAACTACACAGGTACATGTCCAGCCTTTTACCCACACAGCACCCTGCTCTATGGGTTACCTAGGGCACACATTAGGGGTGACTTATATGTAGAAAAAGGGGAGTTTTAGGCTTGGCAAGTACTTTTAAATGGCAAGTCGAAGTGACAGTGAAACTGCACACACAGGCCTTGCAATGGCAGGCCTGAGACAAGGTAAAGGGGCTACTAACGTGGGTGGCACAACCAGTGCTGCAGGCCCACTAGTAGCATTTAATCTACAGGCCCTGGGCACATATAGTGCACTCTACTAGGGACTTACAAGTAAATCAAATAGTCCAATTGGGTGTGATCCAAGGTTACCATGTTTAAAGGGAGGGAGCATATGCACTTTAGCACTGTTTAGCAGTGGTAAAGTGCGCAGAGTCTAAAAGCCAGCAAAAACAGTGTCCAAAAAGTGGAGGGAGGCAGGCAAAAAGTTAGGGGTGACCACCCTAAGGCTGTCAGGTGTAACACAGTTGATATGGTCAACAGCTTAAACCCTCATCTGGATACAAACGATAAGCTGCAACAAGTGATTATTACTCCAAAGTGTACATATGTGTCTCTATACTAGGTCCATACTACAAACAATAGCTATCTGTTTCCTTTTTCCTTTTTCAGTTGTGGATGTCCCTTGTTGTAAGAATTGGATCATCAAGCAAGTAATTGACTGGGATGATGAAAGTCTTCAACTTTAAGAGCAAAGAGAAATGAAGTGCTGTCTTCACCACACTTTAGAGACCATGATGTTTGCTTCAAGTCCAGAAGCATGTTGCAACTTGTAGCAGCAACATCTTCCAGTAGTGAGCAATCACCAACACAAGTCGTACCTTCTACTAAATCAGCCACTCTAAGAGCATCAATATAACAAACCTGTGCACTAGGTTGGTTTATGGCAGTTCCAAGACTTAAATAATCCATTCATGTGCAGGAATCTGGCAAACATCAAATGCCAACAACCATGGGAATGGAGAGGATGCTACAAGACTACTTGGATGATTAAATAGAAATCTACCTGAATCAAGACTTGGGGGGTCATTCTAAGTCTGACGGGCGGCGGAGGCCGCCCGCCAGACTTCCCCCCTCCAAAATACCGCTCCGCGGTCGCAAGACCACTGAGGGTATTTTGGCTTTTGCACTGGGCTGGCGGGCGACCGCCAAAAGGCCGCCCGCCAGCCCAGTGCAAAAACCCTTCCCACTAGGATGCCGGCTCAGAATTGAGCCGGCGGAGTGGGAAGGTGCGACGGGTGCAGTGGCACCCATCGCGTATTTCAGTGTCTGCAATGCAGACACTGAAATACAAAGTGGGGCCCTCTTACGGGGGCCCCGGCAGTGCCCATGCCATTGGCATGGGCACTGCAGGGGCCCCCAGGGGCCCCACGACAACCCATACCGCATCCTGTTCCCGGCGGGAGAACCGCCAGGAACAGGATGGCGGTATGGGCTGTCAGAATCCCCCATGGCGGCGCAGCAAGCTGTGCCGCCATGGGGGATTCCCAGGGCAGCGGAAAACCGGCGGGAGACCGCCGGTTTTCCTCTTCTGACTGCGGCTGAACCGCCGCGGTCAGAATGCCCTGCGGGGCACCGCCAGCATGTTGGCGGTGCTCCCGCCGACCCTGGCCCCGGCGGTAAGGAACCGCCGGGATCAGAATCACCCCCTTGATCTTTTGGCATGGAGAAAAGAAGCAGTGGCCAGAACTATTGTGCATGTCCTTTAGCCCATGTATGGATTTTCAGTACAGCTGGTGCAAGTGTCATGTTGTGAAAGTCCAGCTTCTCTTCCCAAAACGTGGAGAGACTAATCATGATAAAATGAATAAATATTTAATCCATCAAAATGATCAGGCTTCGAAGACTAAATGGTAGATGAAGGTGATTTCTCAAACATCTTAAGTATGGTCAGTCGCCAGACAAAGTCCCTGAACTTGAAGATGAACTCTACATTCTGGACTATAAAGTAGTACTCTAGTAAGACAGTAGAAATGCCTGCTAAAAAAAGAACACCAATCATTTTTAATTTATATTTGTATGTCTGGCATGACAAATGATATAAATAAACTTACTTGAAAAGAGTGCAAATCACAACTAAATAAACACACTCATTTTGGCATGGTAACAAAGTGGTGACAAATCAATATAACCTTAGTGGCAATCAAAGACTTTGCAAGGTGCAGTGACCTCTAAATCTGCAATGAATGCTTCTGTTTCCAGAAAGACCAAGATGTCTCCCATATCTAACCATTCATTCATTCCCATTTTTGGCTGTCAGTAACTAGTCAAAGAACTGTGCTGCTTATGTGTGTGGCTCCCATGGAAAAATAGGTACATGGACACCACACTTTAAATTAATTTCTTATATAATTATTTCATGGCAAATTAACATTCATGTTATGAGTGGGGGAGGGTTATCTTTATTAGGTATTTCTAATGTTTAGTAGAGCATCATGGGTGTACACCTCTTAATTTCTGTGGGAGCATTATTTGAATTGTCCTTGCATTAACTACACAGTAGCATTTATCAGTTCTTCTGAGACATATGGATGTACCTTAACTTTAGGTCTCAATTAATTTAATTTTCTTTTTAAAGAAGTCTTTTTAAAAGAAGATAAAATCTGCATCTCACATCAACAACATTCAGGAGATGAAGCAATCTCAATCTACGGGAAAAGGCTCATAGAAGCATATCCCTATGAACTAGAATTAGGTAATATATTTACAATAATGTTGACTACTGTTGGTGAGGCAGATTAGAAGTAATTAATGTTGTGGCCATAATGGGCATAGATAAACTTGACTATTTTATTGTTTGGGTGATCAGTCTTTCAGAATACAAGCAGCTAGGTGTCTGCTTCCAGGGATTGTGCCCTTACTCTCACTGAGGGCCAGATGTAGCAAGGCATTAGCGCCTCGCAAACGGCGAAAAACGCAGTTTGCGAGGCGCTAATGTCCACACGCGATGCAGAAACACATTTTGCGAGTCGGAACCGACTCTAAAATGTATTTCCGACTCGCAAATAGGAAGGGGTGTTCCCTTCCGATTTGCGACTCGCACCGCGATGTAAGTTGATTTGCGACCGCGAAAGCGGTCGCAAATCAACTCGCAGTTACCATCCACTTGAAGTGGATGTTAACTCATTCGCAAACGGGAAGGGGTCCCCATGGGACCTCTTCCCCTTTGTGATTGATCACAAAATTATTTTTTCAGAGCAGGCAGTGGTCCTATGGACCACTGCCTACTCTGAAAAAAACCGAAACAAAAGGTTTCGGTAATTTTTCCTATTTGCAGCTCGTTTTCCTTTAAGAAAAACGGGCTGCAGATGGAAAAAAAAAATGCTTTATTTAAAAGCAGTCACGGACATGGTGGTCTGCTGTCTCCAGCAGGCCACCATCCCCGTGAGTGCCTAGACTCGCTATGGGGTCGCAAACTGCGACCCACCTCATTAATATTAATGAGGTGGGTCTTTGCGACCCCATAGCGAGTCGCAGAAGGTGTCTGAGACACCTTTCTGCATAGCAAATTGCGAGTCAGAAGGACTCGCAATTTGCAACTCGCAATTTGCTTTCTACCTACATCTGGCCCCGAATTCTTTCATGTCATGTTTACCTAAAATCTCAAATATCATCTCTTTTTAATCAATATATCTTTTCTTCTTCAAGGACTCTCTATGGCACTCTGTGGTTCCCAAGAAAGAAAACTTCAAAGTGCAGTTGCACTATTTGGAAAAACACATTTCCTTTCTTCCACAACACTATTTGCCATTTCACAAAACTCAACTTTGCTATATTTTATATAGTTTCTTGGCTCCCCACAGGGATATCCACTAATCCTTGGTAGGATTAGAATCCCCAACATCCGGGGAAAAGCATGCAAATCTGGATACCTTTGTGGGAAAAAGTCATGAATGTTTGAGCATGAAGTGTCCCTACCATTACAAACATGCTCAGAATTCCTCCATGCAGTTTGTCACTTGAAATGGGATCCCTTTCCCATTACAGACTCGAGCAAACCCATTTCCATTTTATTCCTGCCATTCTATATGCTTTTCAAGTTCCTGGAGCCCAGGTTTCCTTGATAAGCATTGAAGATGCGTGCAAAGCCCTGGCACCTCATAGACTTTACTGAAATTCCCCAAGCCACTAGAATCACCAGAATCAGTTGCTCCGCCAATATCATCTCTTATATTTCTCATGATGGCTCCAAAATTATGTCCTGTAACACTGTTAATACTAAGGGGTACAACTCTGATATCTCCAACCTTATAGAATACCAAGCCTGGGACCGCCATACGGTTAACCACCTCTATTGTTTCCACCCACCTTCTCACCATCAATGTTACTCTTGTTATCATTGCAATTAGATACAATGCATACAGTCTTAAACACCTCCAACCCTGTAGAAACTCATGTACTGCCCAAGCCTCCTGATGCCAAATAGTACACCTTTCTACCTGACACACAATTGAACTGACTGCAAAGAGATCCACTCCAAATGTGCCCCATGTGCTGTTTATACTAAAGAAATTTCCTCTGTTCAACTTCCTATTGCTGGGAGGATAAAGATTCATTGAGTACCAATCTGCCACAACTTTCCTTAAAGCCAGCAATGTGCTCTGCTTGCACAAAAGTTTTTCCCGGCAAGCAAAACTCCCCAAATTTAGTTGTCAATTCTGTTAACCCTTTTGAACATAGACCCTAACCATATTGTTGACACATTTTCTTGCAGTCCCACTGTCAATTTGTAGCATAATGGAGCAAAACATTTAATTACAAAAGAACCCACTAACTCTTCTAGACAGTTTATGTGCAACAATTTATCTTCCATGTATCAACAACCACCTATCTTCAAAGAACCACATCTGGCTCCCCATCCTAATAAACCGACATCTGATTTGATGACTAAATGTAAAACATCTCCAAAACGTTCTTGACCAATAAAGGCCTGCACACGTTTTAACCATCAATACAGCTTTTCTGTCTATTCTTCCATAAAACATATTTATGCAGAATATCTGCAGTGATGGATAATGTAAAAATGGTACATCACTAAATTGTAAATGGCAAAAAATATAAAATTCTTGCCAACATTTTGACAAAAACTGATCTAGTCCTTACCATCTCTCTATGAATATTCCTCAGCTGCTCTTTTAGACATTTCAAAACAGCTTCTACTGTATGAACCGTGAAACTGAGTTACCTGACATGGATCTCAACTTGATTTTTTCCATTCAGAACAAACCCCAAATCCTCTAGTGGTCTCAAAGCCATTATTGTTTGATGAGACAGCTCCTCTCTGTCCTAGGCCATAATTAAAATATTGTCTTGGTAAATGAGAAGCCTGATTAATTTTTCCCTGAGCAAAGTTTCTTTCAGTCACAACACCTTGGTGAAACACCAGGGTGGAGAAGGCAGCTCAAATCGAAGGCAGCAAGCTCTCCACAATCTCCCTGTGTACCAGAATTGCAGGGTCATTTGATGCATATCCCAAATGAGAACTGTCAAATATGTGTCCTTTAAAACTACCTGCATGAGCCAATCCTTTTTTTGCAAATTGTCTCTATGAAGATAAACACCTTCCATTTTGCAATGTCTCTAAAGTCCTAGTCATTCAAATCTCACAAATTTATCATGGGAAGCATACTCTTGTCTCTTTTACCTAATGGTAAAAGAGACCTCCACTTTCTGGCTAGGCTTCCACAAGTGCTCCTTTTAACTTCAAATCTTAATCCTCTTGATCTACTAACTTCCTTTCCTGAATAGAAATTTGTAACTCTCCTGGAACACATTTCTGTACTGATTTTGCCACACATTATACCCATTAACCTTGAACTGTATTCAAGACCCAAGAATCCTGAGCTATGCTTAACCAGTTTTGAAAGAAATGGGCAAGATGGATGCCAAATGTAATTGTCTAACAGAAAGGTCTAGATCTGAACAAACCTTGAGAACCTCTAGTATGAGACTCTACATTCATGCCTCTTCCTTTGCTTCTATGCAACCATGGTGATAGGGGTTGTAACCATGGGCAAAGAAGCCTCTGGCAATATCTTGACCCCGGCTGAGGAAGGACCCCTTGTTCACCCAGCTCTTACAAAAACCCCAATATTAAAACCTCTTTTACTTTATCTTTGGGATTTCTGTGTCAAATTAAATGCCCCTAAATACAGCAGTATCTTTTTCTCCAAATACCATTCCTTGTGCAGAAAGACCATACTCATTGATAGACAACTCCACTAACTTTGAATCAATCTTTAAAAGTATGCTCTTCCTTCTTTCTACAGCTAATGCAGTATTATCATTAACTAAATGACAACAGCATGGTGAATTCTCTAATACAAATATTACCACCATTGATCTACACATCTTTTGTCAAATAAACAAAATTTGTCAAAGGGCAATTGACATCCAAAAGGGTATCCTGACATGTTCTCAGGCCATTGTCCTACACCTTTCTTGGATTGTGTCAATCTTTTGAAATAAAAGCAAAGATCTTTGAATCTAACTTATTCCGATCTCATACATACTCTGACATCTTTCGGTATTTGTCTCTGTTGGACTTTTGCTTTTGCAGGGTCATCCCCAGACTTTTTTGCCTCCTGCCTCCTATATTTTTCTGACATGTTGCTGTTGGCTTTTCAACTCTGAGCACTTTACCACTGCTAACCAGTGCTAAAGTGCATATGCTCTCCTGTTTAAATTGTATGTAAGTGGTTTATCCATGATTGGCATATTTGATTTACTAGTAAGTCCCTAGTAAGGTGCACTAGAGGTGCCAGGGCCTGTAAATCAAATGCTACTAGTGGGCCTGCAGCACTGGTTGTGCCACCCACATAAGTAGCTCTGTAATCATGTCTCAGACCTGCCACTGCAGTGTCTGTGTGTGTATTTTTACACTGTAAATTCGACTTGGCAAGTGTACCCACTTGCCAGGCCTAAACCTTCCCTTTCCTTACATGTAAGGCACCCCTAAGGTATGCCCTAGGTAGCCCCAAGGGCAGGGTGCAGTGTATGGATAAGGTAGGACATATAGTAATGTGGTTTATATGTCCTGACAGTGAAATACTGCCAATTTCGTTTTCACTGTTGCAAGGTCTGTCTCTCTCTCATAGGATAATATGGGGGCTACCTTTAAATATGATTAAAGTGTAGATTCCCCTAGAGAGTAGATGGACATGTGGAGTTTGGGATCCCTGAACTCACAATTTAAAAATACATCTTTTAGTAAAGTTGATTTTAAGATTGTGAGTTTGGAAATGCCACTTTTAGAAAGTGAGCATTTTCTTGCTTAAACCATTCTGTGACTCTGCCTTGTTTGTGGATTCCCTGTCTGGGTCAGTTGACAGTTGGGTTGTTTTTCACCTCACACCAGACAGTGACACAAAGGGAGCTGGGGTGTGATCTGCATTCCTGATTAGCCATCTCTGCTAGGAGGGAGGGGTGGAGTGGTCACTCTCATCTGAAAGGACTGTGCCTGCCTCTGACAATGCTGTCTCCAGCCCCCTGGTGTGTGTCTGAGGCCTTGCCTGGGCAAGGCAGGATTTCACAAGAAGGTGTGAGTCCCCTTTGAAGGAAGGTGACTTCAAAGACTAAAATGGGTATAAGAAGGGCATCCAAACTTACAAACTTTAGAAACACTTCTGGAATCAAGAGGAACCTCTGCCTGGAGAAGAGCTGATAGCTGAGGAACAAGTGCTGCCCTGCCTGTGACTGTGCTTTGTGGAGCTTTCCTGCAGTGCTGCTTCTGCCAGAGTAAGAGGGCAAAGACTGGACTTTGTGTGCCTTCCATCTTGAAGAAGAAATCTCCAAGGGCTTGATGTAGAGCTTGCCTCCTGTTGTTGAAGTCTCAGGGATAGCAAAGACTTCTTCCTGCCAGCACCTGGAGTCTCTGGAGAGACCCCTACTCTGCTCTGTGGTGCCCTTCCAGTTCCTGGGACCCTGAAAGGAGAGGCTGGCAGCCTAAGGACAAAAATACACGCACCGAGCACCGTGCGGAGAAAAGATCGACGCGAATCCGATCGCGGCTGAGAAAACGACGCGACGCCGGCTCCGCAGCTGAGAAACGACGCCGCAGGAAACGCGACCGGAGAATCGACGCCCGGAGCAGGAGAAACGACGCGCAGCATCGCTGACGAAGGCTGAGAGATCGCACCCTACGCCGCGGGACTTTCGGACCGTCGCGTGGCTGGCTGTTTCGACGCACATCGCCGTGCCGAGTTGTTTTCGACGCATATAACCGTGCAGGGTTATTTTCGACGCACACCGCCCGTGCGGGGTTATTTTTGCCGCAAACCAGGTACATTTTCACGCTAGCAGCGCTAGTGTGGTGTTACAACTACCTAAAGACTCTTTTTATTTTAAACCTTTAAAAAATCATAACTTGACTTGTGTATGTTGGATTTTTGTCGTTTTGGTCTTGTTTTGTCTAGATAAATATTTCCTATTTTTCTAAACTGGTGTTGTGTCATTTTGTAGTGTTTTCATTAAGTTACTGTGTGTGTTGGTACAAATACTTTACGCCCAGCACTCTGAGGTTAAGCCTACTGCTCTGCCAAGCTACCAAGGGGGTAAGCAGGGGTTAGCTGAGGGTGATTCTCTTTTATCCTAACTAGAGTGAGGGTCCTTGCTTGAACAGGGGGTAACCTGACTGTCAACCAGAGACCCCATTTCTAACATTGGTGACCAGCGGTCGGGATTTGGACTTGTATTTGTACTTGACATACAGTAATTAAGTGTACACTACTGTTGTTGATCTCAGACCACTACGTGACCACATACTACTTGTCTTGTGATTCTGCTTTTTGTTCTCTGATGTCCTCCTGGAAGTATTGATGATATTTTTGGACTTTGTTTTTTGGTTGTGAAGCCTTTGCAGAAATGGAAGTCAATTTCTGGCACCTATCTATGTATAAAAAGTGGCAGCTTAAAGCATTCTGCATGGAAAGGGGACTGGCTGTGAACAAGGAATCCAGAAGGGAGGATCTTGAGTCAGCCCTGCTTCAGGATGAATTGAAACGTTGTCAGGCAACACCACCAAATGAGTCTGAGGAGGATAACTACTCTGAGGAGGAGGATTACTCCAAAGAGGAGGGCAGTGGCCCTGAGGAGAGAACAGAAAGAGATGATAGGCTCCTAGCTCGAATCCGGAGTCTGGAAGAGTTTAAGAGGGCCGAGGAGAAGAGAGCCTTAGCCCTGGCAGAAAGGAGGAGGGACTTAGAGATTAAAAAAATGATTTATGCTTACGAGCTTAAATTGAAAGAGCTGGAAGTCATGAGGGCTGAGTCCAGCTGGAATGGTGGCAGCAACAATTGTATATCCAGTGATGCTGCAGAAGTGCACATGCCCAGAGAGGTGGTGCCCTACTTGAAGGAGGGAGTTAACACACGCCAGGAGGTTCAGGGGTATGAGGTAGCTCCAGTGATGCACAGGGTCTCTGAGGTAGATTGGGGAACTGGCATGGGGAGTCATATTCCTACTGGTGGGAGGGACACTCTACTGACTCTAGGTGAGAGTGACAGGGAGAGGGGTTCCCCCCAAGTAGAAGTCCTGGTTATGGAGTGTGAAGACATCCCAGAAGAGTGTGGGTTGAGTGTCAGGGACAGTCAGGTACTGTCTCACCAGTCTCAGGAGGGTGATGTGGGGTGCTTTTTCAAAGCAGAGTCACTGGATGGTTGGGTGAAGGGTACTTTGGTTAATTCATGTGAGGGGCTGAGTGATGTAATTGCTGGAGAGCATATGTCTAGTCCTTATTTTCCAGAGCTATGCCAACACCAGGTGGAGTGTGAGTTCTCTGACCCCAGGGAGCTTACAATGGAGGCAGACTTCTGGGTGAGTACCAGAGAGTCTGAAGAGGCATTTGGGGGTGCTCCTGAGAGGAGTGGTCTAGGTAGTTCCCAACCAGGTGAGGTAGGGAAGGATTGTAGTGTCCCAGGTAGGTCCCAGTGTAGTGGGATGGGTGAGGGACCCCATGTCCAGTCTCAGAGGAGAGGGAATGGGGATGGGTTGAGGCCCAAGGTGCCCGAGATCCGGTCCCAGGTCCTGGAGGGTTCCCTGCGGGAACACCAGGAGGGGAGCCTAGCCTGTACCATAGGGCCATCTGTTGAGGGAGACCCCACAGTGTCAGGAGAACTTGGGGGGGCGGCTGTAGCCAGCGTCCCACCAGTTCTGGTGTCTGGCAGTACCACTCCTAGTGAGGGGGTGCAGAAGTCCAGACAGAGGGTTGAGAGGGGGTTGCGGACCCCAGTGGAGAACCTGGAGGGTCAGGGGTCAGCTCTGAGAGCAGAGCCCCCCATGAATGACCTTGGTGAGACCATTTCTGGGTTGGGGGGAATCCAGACTCTGTCAGATGGGCAGAGGTCAGGAGACCTGCACCAGCCAGACTCTTGTGTGGCCCTTCGGGACAGTGTGTCCCTTGAGGGGGGTAAGTGTGCCCCCCTGGAAGTCCTGGTGTGCCAGGCAATGGTTCAACCGCAGGGTGGTGACTCTGGGTTGAATGATCAGGTTCAGGGGGTAAACTCTGACCTGATGGGGGGTAAGTGTGCTCCCAAGGAAGTCCTGGTGTGCCAGGCAGTGGTTCAACCGCAGGGTGGTGACCCTGGGTTGGATGACCAGGTTCAGAGGGTAAACTCTGACCTGGTAGGGGGTAGGTATGCCCCCCAAGAAGTCCTGGTTTGCCAGGCAGTGATCCAGTCTGTGGGTACAGGCCCTGGATTGGGAGGCCAGGTTAAGGGTGTCCCCCCTGACCTGGAGGAAGGGGCTACTGCTAACAGTGCCCCTACCATGTTGTCTTCTGGGGGGGCCGCTCCTAGTTGGGTGGTTCAGGACCCCAGAAGAGAGGGCAGGGGGAGGGAAGCCTCACCCCTGGCCCTGGTCCAACCTGAAGGTACAGACCCCAGGTTGGAGGATCAGTTGCAGGTTAACATCCCTGCACTGGTGGAAGAATTGTGCAGGACTGCTTCTACAAGCACCCTGACAGTTTTTGACTCTGGGGGTGCCGCTTCTGCAGGGAGGTTACAGAGCCCCAGAGGGGAGGACCAGGGTCAGGTTGTCATCCCTGACCTGGTGGAAGAGAGAGTGGTCAAAGGGTGCCAGGCACCTGGGGCTACCGCCCCCCACTCTCCACAGTCACAGTGGTTAGAGAGGCCTGAGGTCGGGCTCTCATCCCTGACAGTTGTCTGGGGCCACTGTGGCTTGCTGTCCTGGTGGACAGAGTTGCCCCTGGGGGGGGGAGGACGAGAGTCACACCCCAGGGGTGGAGTGGGCAACACCATTGTGTTGGCCCTGGTGGTACTATCTGCCCATTGCAATACATCTGTGAGCAAAGTAAAGTTAGGTGTTGCACAGATGGTGTCTGTAGATGTGGAGAAGGGTTCCCCATGGGTTAGCTTAGTGGGCCCTGAGAGTATGGACAGAGGGATCCAACTGGAGTCAGGAAGGCGTAGAACTGGAGCATGCCCCTGCTGTTGTGGGCCTGGGTCCCTGTTCTATCGCCCCAATCAGGGAAGTACATCAAGGTATTGATTGTTCTCCCCTGGCTTTAGGCTGGTAGGGGGTCGTGTTGGACTTTTGCTTTTGCAGGGTCATCCCCAGACTTTTTTGCCTCCTGCCTCCTATATTTTTCTGACATGTTGCTGTTGGCTTTTCAACTCTGAGCACTTTACCACTGCTAACCAGTGCTAAAGTGCATATGCTCTCCTGTTTAAATTGTATGTAAGTGGTTTATCCATGATTGGCATATTTGATTTACTAGTAAGTCCCTAGTAAGGTGCACTAGAGGTGCCAGGGCCTGTAAATCAAATGCTACTAGTGGGCCTGCAGCACTGGTTGTGCCACCCACATAAGTAGCTCTGTAATCATGTCTCAGACCTGCCACTGCAGTGTCTGTGTGTGTATTTTTACACTGTAAATTCGACTTGGCAAGTGTACCCACTTGCCAGGCCTAAACCTTCCCTTTCCTTACATGTAAGGCACCCCTAAGGTATGCCCTAGGTAGCCCCAAGGGCAGGGTGCAGTGTATGGATAAGGTAGGACATATAGTAATGTGGTTTATATGTCCTGACAGTGAAATACTGCCAATTTCGTTTTCACTGTTGCAAGGTCTGTCTCTCTCTCATAGGATAATATGGGGGCTACCTTTAAATATGATTAAAGTGTAGATTCCCCTAGAGAGTAGATGGACATGTGGAGTTTGGGATCCCTGAACTCACAATTTAAAAATACATCTTTTAGTAAAGTTGATTTTAAGATTGTGAGTTTGGAAATGCCACTTTTAGAAAGTGAGCATTTTCTTGCTTAAACCATTCTGTGACTCTGCCTTGTTTGTGGATTCCCTGTCTGGGTCAGTTGACAGTTGGGTTGTTTTTCACCTCACACCAGACAGTGACACAAAGGGAGCTGGGGTGTGATCTGCATTCCTGATTAGCCATCTCTGCTAGGAGGGAGGGGTGGAGTGGTCACTCTCATCTGAAAGGACTGTGCCTGCCTCTGACAATGCTGTCTCCAGCCCCCTGGTGTGTGTCTGAGGCCTTGCCTGGGCAAGGCAGGATTTCACAAGAAGGTGTGAGTCCCCTTTGAAGGAAGGTGACTTCAAAGACTAAAATGGGTATAAGAAGGGCATCCAAACTTACAAACTTTAGAAACACTTCTGGAATCAAGAGGAACCTCTGCCTGGAGAAGAGCTGATAGCTGAGGAACAAGTGCTGCCCTGCCTGTGACTGTGCTTTGTGGAGCTTTCCTGCAGTGCTGCTTCTGCCAGAGTAAGAGGGCAAAGACTGGACTTTGTGTGCCTTCCATCTTGAAGAAGAAATCTCCAAGGGCTTGATGTAGAGCTTGCCTCCTGTTGTTGAAGTCTCAGGGATAGCAAAGACTTCTTCCTGCCAGCACCTGGAGTCTCTGGAGAGACCCCTACTCTGCTCTGTGGTGCCCTTCCAGTTCCTGGGACCCTGAAAGGAGAGGCTGGCAGCCTAAGGACAAAAATACACGCACCGAGCACCGTGCGGAGAAAAGATCAACGCGAATCCGATCGCGGCTGAGAAAACGACGCGACGCCGGCTCCGCAGCTGAGAAATGACGCCGCAGGAAACGCGACCGGAGAATCGACGCCCGGAGCAGGAGAAACGACGCGCAGCATCGCTGACGAAGGCTGAGAGATCGCACCCTACGCCGCGGGACTTTCGGACCGTCGCGTGGCTGGCTGTTTCGACGCACATCGCCGTGCCGAGTTGTTTTCGACGCATATAACCGTGCAGGGTTATTTTCGACGCACACCGCCCGTGCGGGGTTATTTTTGCCGCAAACCAGGTACATTTTCACGCTAGCAGCGCTAGTGTGGTGTTACAACTACCTAAAGACTCTTTTTATTTTAAACCTTTAAAAAATCATAACTTGACTTGTGTATGTTGGATTTTTGTCGTTTTGGTCTTGTTTTGTCTAGATAAATATTTTCTATTTTTCTAAACTGGTGTTGTGTCATTTTGTAGTGTTTTCATTAAGTTACTGTGTGTGTTGGTACAAATACTTTACGCCCAGCACTCTGAGGTTAAGCCTACTGCTCTGCCAAGCTACCAAGGGGGTAAGCAGGGGTTAGCTGAGGGTGATTCTCTTTTATCCTAACTAGAGTGAGGGTCCTTGCTTGAACAGGGGGTAACCTGACTGTCAACCAGAGACCCCATTTCTAACAGTCTCTGTAACCAAAATTCTACATAATTGGTTACATTATCTATAAAGGACCTCTCAGGTGACAAAACATGTTCAATCAACAAAGGATCAAACATATTCTTCCCCAAGAGATCTGTGTAAAAATATATATCCTTGTTCTTCTCAATCCTTTGCTCCACATTGCCCTGAGCGTCTGAATCAAAATCAGATAAACAACTCACTTCTATCTCAGCACTTTCTAACAAGTCATCACAAAACATTACCTTATGGCTTTTATTAGACTTAGAACTTAATTTATCTTTATTTGGGCTTCTACTCTGCCAACCACCCAAAGAAAACTGACTGAAAAAAACATTAACTGGAGCTCCAATCTATCACTAAAAATGCATGTAGCCGTTCATTCAATAATATGCATCCCAGTCCATCAATGTGGCTGCCAGAGGTGTATCAAGTTGTATGTACATACTGCAAGCCCAATTTCCCAAAATAATCTTAATCAAACTAAACGAGTGTCACATACACATGCATGGCCTTGCTCCTCATGCTACGAACTGCAGTGCTTATCCTGATCATGTTCTGCATACGGGTAGGCGGAACTCGCAGTTTTGCGCTCCATGGAATTCCATAAAGTTACATAAACATTATGCGAAATTCCACAGAGTTCTGCCAACGGGTGGAAAAAATGCAAGAAGTGCTGCGATTTAGCACAAGTAGCATGTTCTAGGCTGAAATGAAGTGAATGGAAACACACAGTGCACAAGAGCAAGCAGCCATTTGAGTTGAGGATAAAGGGGGTCATTCTGACCCTGACGGGCGGCAGAGGCCGCCCGCCAGAGTTCCCCCCTCCAGAACACCGCTCCGCGGTCATAAGACCGCTGCGGTGATTCTGGCTTTTGCACTGGGCTGGCGGGCGGCCGCCAAAAGGCCGCCCGCCAGCCCAGTGCAAAAGGGCCTTCCCACGAGGACGCCGGCTCAGAATTGAGCCGGCGGAGTGGGAAGGTGCGACGGGTGCAGTGGCACCCGTCGCGTATTTCAGTGTCTGCAATGCAGACACTGAAATACAATGTGGGGCCCTCTTACGGGGGCCCCTCGGCACCCCCTACTGCCATCCTGTTCCTGGCGGGAGACCCACCAGGAACAGGATGGCGGTAGGGGGTGTCAGAATCCCCATGGCGGCGGAGCGCGCTCCGACGCCATGGAGGATTCTCAAAGGCAGCGGAAAACCGGCGGGAGACCGCCGGTTTTCCAAATCTGACCGCGGCCAAAGCGCCGCGGTCAGGATGCCCTGCGGGGCACCGCCGGCCTGTCGGCGGTGCTCCCGCCGGCCTGTCGGCGGTCTCAGACCGCCGGGGTCAGAATCAGGGCCAAAATCTCCTTTAGAAGTAGTCCTCTAACCATGACTGCTCTGGTGACCACAGACTTAAGAAACTTGCACCTAAAGGCTTCTTATTGACTAGAAATCATGATAGATGACTCAAAATCTCACTTGTACTTGCTAGCTCACTTGATGGGCTTCGTGTTATTTCTGTGGTCATTGAGTTGCTCGAAATGGGGAAAAAATTCCACCATATGGTGATTTCCAGAATTTTACTGGAAGTCTATGTTTTAAAGTCAGGTGTAGTTGCCAAATTCCTCCATTTCCATGAGCTGAATTCAAAATTCCACCCTAGCCTAGTTCTAGAGCCCCTGCTCTCATGTTTACCGTTGCTTCCTTCAATAGTGCAACCTGCTTCTGAACGCTTGTTGAAATTTAAATTTTCCAAACTGTCAAGCACGTGTCCTATACTAGAAAGCAAGAAAAAACAAAGACCAAACCCCATAGTGGGGCATCAAGAAGTCTATTAGAAAAATGAAAATTACTCCCAATTGACATTCACTTAAGTGTAAAATCTAGAGTTATTGGGACAAAATATATTTTAAAACATAAACATATTATTACCTTTTTTCAACTTATATTTTCAACACACAGGCATACTTTAACCATACAATCAAAAGGCATCACACTGCTTATGTGCTGAGAGCAGCAGCAAAAACAAGGAGGATGGCTGCTTGTTCACAGCTTTAATTGCATTATATTTTATGGGAAATATGAAATATGACAACATGGTGCAATAGTAGACAGCAGTAGAGATTGTTACACTGCCACACATGGTGTAAGAGCAGTGTAGGCCACAAACACATGTTAAAGAGAGTATGGTGAAGAGTTCACTTTAGGACATAATAGAATAAATAACTTGAAAGGGTTGCAGTTAAAGTCCAACACGCGTTTATTAAGCATGAAGGAATTTATGGCCCTAGCACACAGCCACGTATTCTGTTATCCTAGTTAAACAAATATATGATTGAAGGTGACTGAAGGATAGGAGCGGGAGATTGAATTAGTCAAAGGGCACACAGCATCTGACAAAGGATTTGGGCAGCAGTATGATGAAGCACATATACAAATACACGTGCATTCAGGCATGGACAATACTTAAGCCTTGATTTTAAAAAAAGTGGTGCTACTCCCAATGCAGCACAACTTTTCTTGTTCCTCTTAGCGCCCCACTAACACCACCATGTGTCTAAGATATGGCGTACCATGGCAGTAGTTAGGGAACTAGTGTCAACATTTTTGATGCTAGTTTGGAGCTTTGCAGGATTAGTGTCCAAAACCTAGACGCTAATCTTGCAAAGTCCATTAAGACCCATTGTAAACATAGGTGTGCCTCCTTTTTATGCCTGCTCTGAGCAGGTATTAAAAGTGCCAAAAAAAAACGACGCAAAGAAATCTCTTAGATTTCTTTGCCCTATTTTTTTGCCCCTCCTAACAGAGGAACATCACCGTTTCAAATAGTATGCTGGTGCAGGCATAAAGTAGAGCAAGGGGTTACAAAGTGGTGCAATGCACGCATTGCACCACTTTGTAAATTTGGCGCAGTGATTTTGGCCTCGTTGGGCCACATTAGCGTAAAAAAAATGATGCTAACGTGGCACAAGGAGGAGCTAGGGGCTCCTAAGTCTGCCCCTTAGTTTGTGAAGCATTGTTAGAACTGCAATGAAGGATGTGTAGGAATGTAGGTTAAAGCTTAGGGTCTGAGGGTCACTGGTGGCATGATTTTTTTTGTAATGAAGTACAGTCTGACTCTGTATAAAAGAAGCTGCCTTTGAAGCAGCAAACTGAGACCGGTTGTTTACTGGTGTAGCCTTGCCACTCTCCCTGTCGCGACAGTGAAAAGCAGCTTCTACATTGCTTAGAGGCGTTTTTCTTTTTATTCTTTAAGTTACCTTGCAACATATACAATGTTGTGCTGTTCTAAAATCATTTAAAGGTGCTGTTGCCTGTGGTGACATTAAAGAGGAAATACATAATGTGAGACTCTGCGGCACATTTGCACTCTGTTTGCACCGGATTTGCATCATTTTTTTACGCAAATCCAGTGCAAACTTAACCCCATATTTATATTTTGGCACTAGACATGTTTAGCGCCAAAATATTGGAGTTAAAGTTATTTTTTGTCTGCGGAAAACTACCTTGCATCAATGAGATGCAAGGTAGGCATTCCCGGGCAAAAACCGACTCTAAGGCTCTAGCGCCTTATTTATCCTCCTGTGCAAAAATCATGTACGGGGGAGGAGGGGTCAAAAAATGGTGCAAAGCTTGCTTTGTATCATTTTTTAACGCCTGGGTAAGGGCAGGTGTTAGGGGACCTGTGGGCTGATCTTCATGGTGGAACACCATGGAATAAGCCGACAAATGCCCTCCCCAGGCCCCAGGGACACCCTCACCAGAGGGACAGCGGTGGATGGAAGGACCCCATCCCAGGTAAGTATAGGTAAGTACAGGTAAGTATTTATTTTTTTAAGTGCCATTGGGTGCAATGGCCATGCCCAGGGGACCCTGGTCCCCTGTGTTGGCCATTGGGGTGGTGGGCATGACCCCTGTCTTTCCTAAGATGGTTTTGCATCAGAAAAAGACTCTTGGCAGATTAGAGTAATTTTTTCTAACTCTAACCTGCCTAACGTCATTTTTTGGTGCAAAACCCCCTTCTTCCATACCACCAGCCCCACCCGGCTTTTTTACACTTGCCTACCCTTTGCACCAGCTTGCACCATTCCATAAATATGGTGCCCGGCTGGTGCACAGAAATGGTGTCAGCCGGCGCTAAACTTTTTGGTGCAAAACTGCGTTGGTGTAGTTTTGCACCAAAAAGTATAAATCAGGGCCCCTCTGCCTTGATATAACCTTTAGCACATTTCTTTGGCATGTCTCATAATATCCTTTGTGGAAATTATGTGAGTTTTCTTCTGGGTTTGAGATCTGTCTAACGAAGATTAAGGTGGAAGAGTCAACATTTCCATAACAAGTATTTCACACTCAATATTTCCTTTCCCTTAGTAGTTGCTTGGCAAAATTATGTATGCATAATTACTTTGACTATGACTTTCTTGTTTTACAGTGTGTTACTTCATGTTGCTGTCCAAACCCTACTTTGATTGAGGTATTTTGGACAACCTAAACATATATGTTTTGTAATCCTATTCAGGTGCTCCTACAGTTGTTTGAAAAGAAGACATGCACCTGGCTCATTAACAGTGACAGTAAACAGTATTTAGAAGACATGTTGAAGAAACATTGTGGGAGAATAATGACTTTATCTGCCATCAATTTCCTGTCATGTGTTCTCAGCTCAGATTTCATCTAGAACCCATCCTCTGTTATTGGTTACTGCCTAAAAAAAGAAAAATACTGGCAAAGCCAATAGGTCTGACTTAAAGTGCAGATGTAGGCAAACACAGGAATGCACAAGTCTGCAATTGTACTGCCTATGTTTGCTTGTGTTAGCATGCTAAAGCTAAACTTGTAGCTTTTCCTATGCATTGTTTCATGTAGTCAATAACAAAATGGCCACCACATTGATTGTAAATGTGGTGGTCATTTCGAAATTTCAAAACAATTATAATGAATGCATAGCACTGTTCCTAGATGCTTGACACATTGATTTTAAATGTGGCGGCAATCTTTAAATTGCATTCTACATTGTGTTTCATTCTTTACTGTTCCAAGGTAGTTGTCAAATTAATTCTAAACTTGGTGGGCATCTTGAAATAGTATGATGTATCATTATTGTATTATTCAATACTGGGCATCAAAATGTTTCTAAATGTGTTGGCCATCGTGGCACGAGGAAACAATGATATAATATGGCCAATTTTTTTCCAAGAAAGCTATCATTTTTTAAAATTAGTGGACATGCATAATGTGCGTGAGAACGTCATCCTTTTTGCCCTGATCATTCCCATATTTTGACTGGTAATGGTGGTTACTGACTCTAACTGGGTTCTGGGCTCTGCTAGCCATGCCCATGCTGAGTGCTCTGTTAAAAAGGTTTATGGTAATTTGGCATAATTATAATTGGCTCTGACAGCCTACCTGTAAGTCCCTAGTGTATTGTAGGGCATATAGATCTAGGGACCCCAGTGGATTTAAACCACTTATGGGTGGAGTGCTGTGGTGTCTGCTATCATTTTAAAGTCAGCCCTGCCTTACAGGCTGCTTTTCAAATAAAATAAGCACAAATTCAACTTTGGAATTAAAAGTACTTCAAAGTCTCAAACTACCTTATACATATAAGTCACCCCTAAGGTCTGCCCTTGGCGCCACCAACGTGAATGTAATTATAATCAGGGGCATGATAAAAGATGGTTTGTATGGCCTGGTGAGGGGAAAACTGCTGATTTTGTTTTCCTCACTGTAGTACATTAACTCCATAGACTGACACAGTAAGGGTTTAGTTAAAACTAATAAAGTCTATCTTTTGAAAGGAATGTCCCGGAAACTTAATTAAAAGTGTCCAAATAATAGTTAAAGTAAATCCAACAACTTGCCAACGTTAGATTTATCATAGCTAATACAGGGAAAGAGCTTTAGAACTTTTTTACCAAAAATTTGTTACCTAAAATCAGCCCTGTAGTAGCCTCTCCTGATTGGTCAGACGTTGACTGGGTTGGGACAAAGGAACCATCTGGTGGGATGAGATCTGCAGCAGCAGATGCCAGGACAGGAAGGGAGCTAGGTAACCAAACTGGTCTTCAAAGGGAGAAGGATAGATGTTTAGGACTCAGGTCCACCCCCACTTGCCGCACAACCAGCCAGATGGGTGCTACTTTAATTGAATTACTGAGGACTGGAAGGTGAGTATATTAGCAGGCTAGCCACACCCGTGAGTGGGCTTAGTCGGACCTGAAACTCCAGGAGAGATTTTCTCCTTTTGGGATATTAGGAAACAGTGCTTTCTGTGACAAAAATGTGCCATCAGAGAGGGTTGCACCCTGTATCCCGTTGGTCAGATGTGCCCACTTGCTTGCCAGCCCAGAAACGTGGATAAAAGTGGAAGAACTCCCAGGCAACTCAGATCCCTTCTGGACGAAATCAGAGGCAGACAGACTGCACCTGCTGCTCCACAAAGAGGACTTTGCCTTGCTTCAAAGATTCAGAAGTGGAACCCTTGTAAGCAAAAGGTACAACAGAGCTACCAACAGTTCCATGCATCAACCCCTGCAAAAAGAGCCCAGCTGACCAGCGTCCAGGAAACGTTTAAGGATTTGACCAGGTGCATTGTGTGAATTGTAGTCTCCAAGGAGCAACTCAGAGCTTCTGGAACCTTGGCAGGTGTTTGTGAGCAATTCAAGACCCCAGAAAGACCTCCTGGAAAAAGATCCAGAAGTTTTGAGACATTTGGAGAAATTTTGTGAAACAGCTCCATCAGTGGGCTGACCTATCAAGGAGAGGTAAGCCAGGGATGTTGAACCTCAAAATGGTCTGAAATTCAGATTCACCCCACTGAAAGCACTGCAGCTCTGCCCGTTGATGATGAGAACCAAGACCTCCAGGATTTCACTGAAGCCTTGCACTGGACAAAGCCGAAGATGATGACTTGCAGCCAGGCCTGCTGAGGAGCTACGCTCGACATTGAGGTTAAAAAAAACAAAAAGTGACAAAGTGCAAAGGTAAAATTTTGAGCGAGACCTACTGCTCAGCACATCCGACTTAGGATCCATTGCGGGTGGCCTCAAACTTTGACTTTGACCCAGTCAAGCGCGTCCAAATAGCCACGGTTGGGGCTTTTCACTTTTAGGCACCAGAAAGTACATTTTTTATTTAATCTTTAAAACTTCATACTTCCAGTTCCCTCACTTGATTTTTGTCATTTTAGTGTCATTTTAAAGAAAAAAATTATTCCTAGCTTTTATAAATTGGTGTTGGATTTTATGGTGTGTTGTGTTTTACTTAAGTGCCTCACAGACCTGTCTCCTAAGTTAAGCCTGACTGCTTATGGGCCAAGCTACCAAGGGATGAGAAAGGGTTATTTTATTGAGACCTTCACTGGACCTTATTCGTGATAGTGGTGTTATTTCTAAGTGTACTTACTATAAACCACTTTCCAACAAAGGGAAGATGCAAAGTTGAGCACTCACAAAAATGGGTAAAAAATTGATGGTGCAGTAAAAATGTAAAAGTATTGCATTGTAAATAAAATGCTTGTCTGACATAAATAATTGCGCCAAAATGTGTGATGATTGACAATCCTTTTCAAATGTTAAATAGTCCATTGTACATTTAAGGGTAGGTGAAAGCATATATGCGATCAACCAGTAGATACATACTGAGACTAAAATATCCTGATCCATAATTTAATTAGTGATGTCTCAAGCCAATGACTGATGGGTCCTGAGCTAGTTGGATAAAGGCTTAAGGAGGTTGATTGAAAACCTGCCAAACAAAGGGCTTGCCTTATGCCAGATCTAGAAATAGGAATATTATTAGTTCAGAAGAGTTATTTTTCAGAACTCCGCACATTAAAGTTATTGATAGAAAAATTACCGTAGATCTTTATCTAAGAAAGGACCATCGGAGCTTAGCCATCAACCCAGATGATTATGAACCAAAATAGTGTGCAAAACTTCAATGTCTGTGCATTAATACAAACTACATTATTCAAGTTCAGTACATCATATTTCTCCAATGGAAGATATTTAATATAACAGAGATTTTGAAGGCAAGAGTAGACATCGTTACAAAGCGTGTAGCTTTAGCGAAGGCGGCACACCAAATCTAGAGATAACCGAAAAATAAAGCTTCCCAGCAGTGTCCACGAACCAATAATGGCAAGATGAATAATGTAACTTTCTAGACTCAAATTAATTGGAAAGGACATCATTCTAAGGCATCTTCTGAACAGGGAATGATTTTTGACGATGTGTTATGTGCCTAAGTGAGGGTCATCAGATCATTCCTGCTTAGTTTTGCCTAATAAACTAAGGGACATATTCAATGGCCCCTGGTGCCACCAGAGCGTCACTTTTAGTGATGATCCGGTGGCGCTATGCCCTGCTCCGTATTTACAAGGTGGTGTCAAGCCACCTTGTGAATACAGCCCCTTCACACGCAGCCCTTTGTGTGGAAGGGGCGTGCATTGGGTGTTGCTGTGGGCGTGCCACAGCAACACCCATTGCATTTTGACGCTTCCTCAGATTTACTAGATTTCGTAAACCTGAGGCAGCGGTAAAAGGCGCAATGAGGAGGAATACTTTTATTCCTCCTTGTTTTTTGCTTTTTCTATGTGTACTGCATTCTGAATTCTGCAGCACGCATAGAAAGAGCAAAATGCCAGAAATTATTGTTCATGTGCGGGAAGGTGTCCCTTCCTGCACATAAACAATAATTTCAAAATTACGCTTTGGCACATCTGTGTGTGCTGCATTATGCAGCACACACAGAAGTGCCAAATCACCATTAGTGATTGTTTATGTGCAGGAAGGGACACCTTCCCACACATAAACAATCAAACCCCTCAACGCAGACAAGCTTGCACGATGGTGCAAAGGTGCCTGCGTTGGTGCAGGTAGCTTAATTTAGCACCAGCACTGGAGACAATAAAGGAATGCAGCGTATTCAATTAAATATGGTGCTTCCCTGCATTGTGAAAATGACGGAGCTCGGCACTGCCAAATTAGGCGCAGGGTCGCGCGCCATCATTTTCTTTTAAATATGGGCCTAAATACCAGTATAAAAGACTGAGAACTGCAAAACACAAAGTTGAAAAAAAACATTCTCAAATTGCAACTTTTATAGGAAGGACAGCTTTAGGGCTAAGGCATATGCCTTGAAGAGAAAACACTCAATACAGTCAGGCATGGGACATCAGTGAAATGCTCCTGATGAAGACAATGCAACAGCACTTTCATCTATACCTGCTAACAATATACAGAAGTTAAAAGTAGCTTAAGGCAATCACATATTATTAAAAAACTTTGTGGAGTGTTATAATGTGAAATTAAAAAGCAAGGGTCTGCAGAGCAAACCGGTAAACTTGAGAGGTTAGTCCCAGTCAATGTATTACATTCACCAGAATAAGGTGCCTGATCTTGCCATGCATTTATTAGTACTTCATTTCACTGTGACACTATAGGGATGATTGTTTTATATAAGCTTTGGTTCCAGTATCCAATTAACTTGTAATTGCTTAAACGCAATCCATTCATAGGATTTTTAATAAGTTGTGGAACAGTCATCTTTCTGTTTTGAATCGTTTGAGTTTTTCGTCTTAGTAATATTGCCAAGCAGTGAGCACTGATAACTATGAGAAGAATTTGACATTTTACATGCAACAAACATCTGGGAGGTTGACTGTTGTCAGTAGAGACACTGTGAAATTTGCCTAAGAAATGCTAACAACCTCTACTATGGTCATGAGTCACAGAGGTTTTACTATGATTTACTCTTGTAGTACTCCTGAATTTTAGGATTGAGCTAGAAGCATGCCACATGGTCTCTTGGGTCGCCCCTACAATTCGTGAGTAAGGGCTTGATTTAGACTTTCTCTGGCTGTCAATCTGTCACAACTTTGATAGGAAATAATGGGATTTGTATTTCAGCTGATGACATATCCATCACTATTGTGACAGATATGTCTGAAATCTAAATCAGGCCCTAAATCATGAATACTAGAAGTATAAGTGACACCTACACATGCACTAACCTTTGTGAGTCAGGCCGCTTAAGAGTAGATTTACTCATAGAGAAGTTCTACCTTACTGGCAGAATTTGCATTTCAGTAAAACCCTTTTATGAGTACAACAACTCATCTTTACACTTGAATATTAATAAGATCAGACTGAGCAAATTAGATGAGATTGTCTTTTAATAGCAGTGAGGTCAACTTCAAAAGATCTTCTAAAGTTAGACAGTGATTACTACCCTGTGTGGAAAAGAGTAAAATATGCTCCTTTATTGCATGCTGTAAAGCAGCATGCGGAAAAGATTTGGTGGACATGGCTTGGAAAGAATCAGTAGCCCACACACCTGCATATATTTGGGCAAAGACACTTGGGCCCAGATTTAAGAAGGCCTAGTGCCATTCCAATACCACATGAGCATCTTTTTTTTTACCCTAATGTGGTGCTGGAAGGCCAAAAATGCTGCGCCATGTTTACAAAGTGATGCAATGCTTGCATTGCTCTGCTTTGTAACCCGCTGTCCCTCATTATGCCTGCACCAGGCATAATGTATGCAAGGGAGGCGTTCTGTTGCTGGGGGGCGGGAGGGCAAATAAATGGTGCAAAGAAATCTAGGAGATTTCTTTGTGTCATTTTTATCTACGTTTTTAATGCTGCTAAGAGCAGGAGTTAAAGGGTGGCTCCCATTTTTTTCAATTGGCCTCTGGGTGCTTTGCAGGATTATCGTCAAACTTTTTGATGCTAATCCTGCAAAGTGCAGGTCTAGCATAAATAATAATGACGCCAGTACCCCTTAATACTGCCATGGCGAGCCGTATTTTAAACATGCCGCACACATGGTGGGTTTAGTGGGGCGCTATGGGGTGCAAGAAAAGTGGACTTTTCATAAATTTGCCCCTTGATTCGAAATCAAGACAAGTAGATCAAATTTTAAGGGAAAGGGTCCTGAAATGGCAAGTCTGTCTCATTAACCGTAGCATACAAATGACAAAAGAAAATGAGATAAGAAGAAGAAGTATCCAATGGATAGAAGAAGATTTGACAATTAAAAATCATTGCACGGAATACAATATTCTATGTCTTGGCAAAAAAAGCACTTTTTATCAACATAAGGGTCACTATCATCCAAGTAAATAGCACCATCGCAAAATGTAATCCAGTGATGTCGGTGTCTTGTCTTTGTGATTGTTGCACGTCAGGCCCAGGCGAATCTGAAGCTGAATTGCCCTCCTTACAATAAAACGAGAGGAAAAAAATTATCAGATATTCTTTGACAGGAGACATTGACTGTAATCGGAAAAAATAAGAGTGCAATTTTATGAGCAGCGATTCCTAGAAGGATACTGTTTTAGCTTTTATTTTCAGGCGAAGCTGAAATGCATTCAGAAGCTTGTTCGATACATATTTTACGCAACTGTGCAACAAGCACGTGCTTATACTTACAGCATTTTTATACTAACTGTGCGTTTTAGTGTTTTTATTCTTAAAGTGTTATTTTATTTGTTCCAGATTTGTTTAATAATATGCGTGTTTTTCACCTGGATATATGAAATGTTATTTCACCGAGAAGTTTAAAATAAAAAGACAAAAAACGTGGTTTTCTCATACAAACCAGTCAGCTGTCATCCTCCTTAGTCAAACACCACCAGCAAACTCGCGTGCTGAATTAAGTATGCTCCTTTACAATTCTTGACGGAAACTAAAGCGACTACTTTGCTATGCAAAAACATCTTAACATTATTTCTATCAATGTATTACTTAGTTGTCAAAAAAAAAACGCATAATACTAGGGTCTTTTTACTTGGAGCGGAATACAAGTTTTATGGGAGAGTGGAATAGAAAGTCCGTGCATCGTTTTATGAAAATGTACCCTTTCTTTTCTACCTAATGAATACTATTTTTCTGTGACTTATACTTCGGTGACAGGGAGCTGCGCAGTTTAGCTTCTTGGACCCAGAATGCTCTACAAATCCACTTCTTAAACTTAAATGTAGGCTGTGCCAAATTGATCATTTTTGACAGACAGTGATCTGTGTGTTGGATGAAAAAGATGCATCGTTTTTTGCTCTAGGTAATTTTGTAGTGAATCTTTGTAGTGATTCATCATTCACACTTTCTATTGCCATCTTTAGATCGTTTGTGATATATTTATCAAACATAGGTGTTCTTTTTAAGTATAAGCGTTTAAGCTTTTCAAAAAACGTACGCAGTATGTTGATTTCACTTGAACGCATTCTCCCTTCTCTGTGCATTTCGCTTGACATTTAAACAAGTATTTCCAATTTTCTGCAAATAAATATCATTGCGCTCTTTTGAGAATGTTAGTGGACTGTCACGCATAGTTATGCACCTGGAGAGGAGCATATTGTGAGAATCTTACAATTAATGTCTGTTGACATCCTGAGGCATATACATGATAAAGTTATTACCACATGCCTGATCCCCACCTCATCACCACCTCATACATAGACACACTCTACGGCTTCCTCTGTCTCCTTTTGTCCCCGAACACACATTTCATGTAATATAGTTCATGCAACCAACTCAGTTAAATAATGTATTTTAACTCTTACGATTGGCTGGTTCAATTGAGTGTAATTGTCCTGTGTTCAGGGCATTAATCATGGAATTCTGTTACCAAGCTGAAGGTTTAGGTTAACATTTATTGAACTGTTCGAATGTTTAAAATCATTACAGCAATAGAATGTGACCCCCCCCCACCATTGACCCTTGCAGAGGAAAACCTCATTACACATTCTGAAAAACCTGACCCTCATTTCCAAGAACGTAGCGGCAGTGATGCGTCAGAAATAGTTGTGCGTTAAAAAGGTTTATGATGCCATGTATGCATCATATTTACAATACGGTGCACCATGGTGTAGGTTTACAGGATGAGTCAGAAATACTGATACATCTGAGGGAATGATGCCGCAAGGCATCCACCCAAAACCTGATGCATTGCTGAAGCTGGCATCAGAACGGAGGCAACTTCAGCAATGTGTCAAAAATCTGAGGGGATGCGTCAGTTTAGATTGACGGAAGGAGCCTAATGAGCGAGGACCAATGTAAAAGACTGTAAAATTGTGAAATATCACCATCTACACTTTTACATTGGTCCTGGACGTAAGAGGTAATGTATGACTGTGTGTCACATTACATTAGGCATAGTCTACTGATGTGACTATGTAGAGGCCTGAGTATGTGTGATATAGTGAGTGACAGGTCAATGTAAGTGAATATATGAAAGTATATGTTGGATTGTAAAGTGGGAATACATCTGTTACCTACCTTATGTGTGTACTTATTTCTTGTCTTTAGGAGTACAGAGACCTGAACCAGGGGACCCGTTCCTCCTTGGAAGCCTGTCCCTTGCAAAGAGTACACAATGTCACATTGACTTGCTGCAGCAGATGATGGGATCAATGGTGCCATGATCCCAGGCTGTTTAATGATTCCTACAACATGACTGGCACATGTGTAGACCTACTGCAAACAGTGGGGAGGTGCAAAACAGACATCTTCCTGACTTTAAGTGGCCAGATTTTTGTTTTTAAACCAATGCATCGGTCCCTTCCACTGAGATTTGGTGGCATAGGAATTCTGGCACATTGCAGGCTATGCGTGATGCATCTTGAAGAAGCGTCATATGTGGAGAATGTTGTAATTACCACTGCGTCAATTGTAAGTGACTTTTTCAGATGGAATGTTCACTCTGCATACATTAAAAATTATATGACACAGTCAGATCACCTGCATGTTTTTTTTATGCAGGGGCAGGAAAAGTGATGCATGTGGCCAAATGTGTGACTTTGTAAATATGGAGCTAGCAGAATGCTGCCACTGCATCAGATAAATGATGCAAGGGCGTCACAAGCTCATTGTAAGTGAGACCCCTGGTTTACACATTTATTTTGTGAGCCAACCACCATCAATCACATCTTTAACTCACAATTCTCTTGTGATGATTATCCTTCAATTAAAAATTATCACAATTCTCCCCAATAAAGACTACCCTCTTTGCTTAAAAGGAGAAACCACCAATAAAACATTGCCAAATGAATTAGCATTTTGATAGATGTAGGAAAGTGTCCCATTTTTTACATGGTCATCCCCACTTTTTGCCTGGTATTTGATGCAATTTTGACTGAAAGTGCACTGAGTTCCTGCTAACCAGTTCTCCAGGGCCAGATCTCTTTCCCTAAAACTGTGCAATTGGCAATATCTTTGCCTTCCTATAAGTCCCTAGTAAATGGTACCCCTGGTACCTAGGTCATGGGTACCAACGAGGGTGCCCAAGGGCTGGAGCATGTATTGTACCACCCTCAGGGACCCCACCTAGCACATGCAGACTGCCATTGCAGGCTGCATATCTTGGTGCAGCTAAAAGTGAAAACATAAAATGGCACACAGCCTGTGTGCCATGTCCCCTAATACTGCATGCAATATATGCAATCACCGCTACATCAGGCCTTACAGCCCTAAGGAAGGGTACACTATATTACATGTGACGGCATATCTGCACAAGCAAATATGCCCCTGCTATGTCTCTGTCAATTACTAAACTATTTAGTGACCAGGGAAGCCATTTTAAATACATGTGCTGGACACTGGTCAGTACGACTTCCCCAGCTACATTATGGTTTCACTGAAGAGAGGGATGTTTGGTATCAACCATCTCACATTAATAAGCCCTCACTACTGCCAGTGATGGATTTATTAATACATGCACCCAGAGGGCATCTTAGAGGTGCCCCCTGGAAAACCTACCAATTACCTTTGTGCTGGCCGCCTAGTTATAAATGGCCTGCCACCACCAGACATGTTTCTGACCCACGGGGTGACAGCTATTGCTCTGGGGTGGACAGAAACAAAGCCTTCTCTGGCAGGGTTGTTAACACACCCCTCCCAACAGGGTGACCTGCGAATCTGCATTCCAAGTCAGAGGACTTCAAAAATTAGTATTCAGAGAAGTGTGTCCATCCCTCAGATCCATCCCACCCCTAAGCTGAGCTGCCTGATGTGAACACACTTAATAATCTGCCATCTTGGTGATGGCAGTACTACAAACTCTGGCACAGGGTGATGCCCACTCCCCAGGGAAGTGGTCCTACAGGGGGTGTAGTGACCCCAGGGGTAGGTAGCCGAATGGCTACTTCCCTACACGCCCCTAATGCCCCTAAATGCAATATTTAGGGGATGCCCTGGCACCAGGAAATCAGGACCCTGCTGACCTGAAGAAGGACACTCCAGAGATGCAAATGGCAAAAACTGAGGATCACTGACTGACTCTGCACAAGCCTTGCCAGCCTGCTTGCTGACTTTGACAATTGTGAGAAAGACATCTCATCCTCCAGCTGCTAAACCTTTAAAAAGCCCTGGAAGACTTACAGCCTTCACCCCAGCACAAGGAACTCCTGTGGAGCAGTGTGCTTGCTTCCTTGCACCTTTGCAGGCACCCAAGAATGTCTGAAGAGGACCATCAAAACCTGGTGCGGGACAGCATCACTGCGGCTGTGCCCCCTAGCCAAGTCGAAGTGGGCCAATGGTGCCAGCGTGCTCCCCAGCCTCTCCAGAAACAAAGTACATTGTGGGTTTCCCCACTGTGACCTGCAAACCAATGCCTGCAGCAGGTGCTGTGCAGATTTGTGCAGGCCCTGCTCAACTGAGACCACCTCCGGGGACGGCAACCCAACTGTCCGCTGCACCTCTGCACCCAGACACCCCAGACCGAGGAAAAGAGGACCACTGGTATCTCTGTGTCCCCCAGGGTCATGAGACTTGAGCTCAGTTGTTTGTTCATCCGGAATGGTCTCCCAGTCCAAACCTGCAGCCTGTTTCTGTGGGCCCCCTCCACCGCGACCGCCATCGGTGATGGACACCCAATGGTCCAAGAGTCCTCTGCAGCTGGACTCCCTAGACTGAGGAAAAGAGGACCACCAGTGTCCCTACATCCTTGAGCATCGCTAGAATTGAGCCAGCAGGTTGGTTCACCCTGACTGGACCCCGAATCGTAACCTGCTGCCTCTTTACAACTGGATCAATTGCCATTGACTAACATTGGGCACCTGATGCTGTTCTATACCTCTGCACCCAGACGCTCCATTGCCACCCAGTGTGACCTGCTGGTATGGCCCTGATCCTAGCCTAATACCTACCTGAAGTCCACGAGATTGGTCTCATAAGTCGCTGTGTTGTACCTGTTTGCTGAATTTGATTTTCCTCCATAGGATAATATTGCAATTTCCAAGGATTGTACTGTGCCGACTTTTCTAAACTGTAAAGATTTTCTGTGCAAAATGTACTTACCTGATCGTATTGATTCTGGTACCAAAACATATATAAAGATACTTGCTGTTTGTGTAAATTGGTGTAGAACTCCTAATTGTGTCCTGTGTCTTATTTATTGACTGTGTGTGTATTTGCAGATGTGCAACACTCCTCTCTGATAAGCCAAAGGCTGCTTGACCACACAACCCCCTAAAAAGAGCACATTGGGATTGCTATAACAAGCCCCTCTCCACTAGGAAAGGAACCCCTGGACTGTTTTCACAATATATCTCATTTTGATATGTCGTATAAAGCTTCTTACAACAGGTATAGTAGAAATTGCACTGTTCCCCAATATTGCACTCATGCTCATCTAGCAACATCCTTACTCTTGTTTACCTACTGAACTACTTACTTAAATCCTGATAGTCCAGAGTTGCATGCAAGATTGCCTAAAACATACCATAACCTTGGTAGTACTTTGGTAAAAATTGCACCAATCCCATTACTGCACACTGCCCTTCTCAGCTCTTGACCTCCTTCAATTAAGAGATTTCTCAGTTCACCTTAGGTGACCCCTACCTTGAAATGTTGAAATCATTATACAGTACACAATACCGCCTGAACCATGCCCCATGTCCCTCCCTCCTTCTGTGTAAACAGTTAAACAGTTAAAAGGCTAAAGTTAATATTTGGATCACCTATAAGAGCTTGATGCACCCTTAAAGGGAATAGAGCATATCTGGGTTGCACATAACATATTGTTCAGTTTTCTTCCTTGAGAATTAAATGTCTGTAGTGCCAGCCTGTTACTGTGGATCTGCCACTGCTTTCATATACCGTACAAAGCAGCTTGAGAGCTGACTTGATTTGCCACATAAGCAACAGATAATAGCACTCCTAGAAGATTAAATATTCAAAGTACAAAACAGGTGTCAGGATACTTCAATTCGATTTCCTCAGAAGCAGAAGATAACTCCTCAGTCCCGACCCGAGCTACTCACAACGAATATTAATCCTTCGTGCTGAGTACCCCGGAGGGGGAAAGGGGAATGGGATGGTAGAGAGACTGCCACAGAGATGATGAACGCCAGTACTCAGTCTGCCTCTTCACATCTAAGATTGGATACAGCACCTGCAAGAGTCACAGTCGCAATTACTAGGGACATACAACATCAGTTTTTCACTTTCTACTCTCAACACTTAATTCTCTTTAATTCTATTATTTCTTCACTCACCCTGAGTTCTCTGTAGCCTTGCTTCTCTCTATAAATGATAGCTCTTCTTAAAAAAATGCTTATTACTGATTCTGGAAGAACTTCTCAACCTTTGTTAGAGATTGGTTTTATGTTGCTATATATATATATATATATATAGTTGGTGATAATGCGTTCTTCAAATCAGCTGATGTTATTTAATTTCTCCTGTCTTATTGTGACTTCTGTCAATACTTGTATTTGTAAATGCTTGTTTATTAAAGTTCGTTTCTCCTTTCTTACTACGACATTTGTTGATAACTTGTATTTGTAAAAGCTTGTTTATTACAGTTAGTTTCTCCTTCCTTACTTCGACATCTGTCGATAACTTGTAGTTGTAAATGCTTGTTTATTTCAGTGCTTTTCTCTTTTAAACTCTATTTTGGTTTATTACCATTGAATTTGTAAATGCTTATTTGTTAACAGTTCGTTTCTCCTTTAAACTTGGCCTTTGTTTATAACCTTGACATTTGTAGATACTTGCTCTTTTAAAGTTTGTTTTTTCTTTGACTTTAATATCTTAAACAAGAACCTTGTAAACATAAGGTTAATTCATACATTAACTCTGTAGCCTTGCCGACTTCCACGGGAACGGTCTACTATCAAACTGTTCGAATAAACCTTGACAATATTTATCCGTTTTCTGTAATATAATCTTCAAATGTAATTTTACCTCACAGGAGTTTCTGTTCTGAAGCGCGCTCTCTCTCCACACAGCTGATTCCTATCAGACCTCAGTTGAAGTGCAAGGCTTCCAGCTGGAGAGCTGGTAACCTAGCAACCAACCGATTGCAAGACTAGAACTGTAACTAACCTTCAGGACTCACAGCGGCCATCTTGGATCTTCTCTTCTTGATTCTTCCTTTGAAATAATCGCAAGATTACTCTGCAAACCTTCTTCCAGTTTGGGCTTTGCTGTCTCCACTGAGGATATCTCTTTGCTTTTCTCATGCACTTCTTTGATTTCACTTGGCAAGTTTGTGTGGTCATGACAGTACTCCCCCTCAAGGAACAGTTCTCCAATTTAGGTTAGCTTGGGTAGGTTCTATGAAAGTTTCTCACTAATCTTGAAGCATGTACATACTCGTGCGGCTCCCAGGATCGTTCCTCTGGACCATAACCTTTCCAATCTATTAGATAATAAAGCTGGCCATTACTGATTTTGGAATCTAAGATTTGATTGACCTCATACTCTTCTGCAGAGCTAATCTGGATAGGAATTGGAGGGGAGTTTTGACGTAAATTTGGAGGACTGTTCTTTAACAAGGAGACATGGAAAACAGGATGTATCTTTAGATGAGCTGGCAACTGCAATTTAACTGCCACTGGATTGATCATCTTGTCAACTTTGAATGGGCCTATAAATCGTGGCTGAAATTTGCGATTTCCTTTGAGACGTAAATGACGAGTGGATAACCAAACTTTGTCTCCTTTTGAATAAATGGGGCTCTCTCTTCTTTTTCTATCAGCCTGAGTCTTATATGGGTCTTTTGCTTGAATGATGTTTTTTCTAGCCCTAACTAACGTGGTCTGCAAATCCCTCACGATCTCTTCTACTGCAGGCACTGAATCATCTTCTTTACCCAACATTACATTAGGATGTCTACCATGGTTCAGATAAAAGGGGGTGAACCCAGTGGTGGAATGAACAGCATTATTGTAAGCAAATTCAGCTGCCCACATCAACTCGGGCCATTCCTTCTCTTTATCGAATAAATTGAGTCTTAAATACTGTTCTAACACTTGATTCACTCTCTCTGTTTGCCCATCGGTTTCAGGATGGTAACTGGTAGAGTAACGAGAATCAATTCCTAATCTTTTACTAAAGGCCTTCCAAAAGCGAGAAACAAATTGGGACCCCCTGTCTGAAACTAGAAATTTTGGGATACCATGGGCGCGTACTATGTGTTGTGTAAACAACTGTGCAACCTGTGGGGCTCGAGGGATTTCTTTCAAAGGAATGAAATGCGCCATTTTAGTGAAAGTGTCTACAAAAACTAGGATAGTGTTAAAACCTTGGCTACTAGGGAGGTCCACTATAAGATCCATAGTAACAGTATGCCAGGCATGGGGTGCAGTGGGCAAAGGTCTTAACAGACCTTGTGAAGCTGTTCTATTTGATTTCCCTCTTTGACATTTGTCACAAGTTGACACATATTGTCTTATCTGAGTTTTCATTTTTGGCCACCAAAATTCTCGTTGTATTAGATTTTGAGTCTTTTGAATTCCTTTGTGTCCAGCCAATTGATCGTCATGATAAGCCTGAAGAATTTTTTCTTGCAGCTCCACAGTCGGAACATACAGTGCACCTTTAAAGTATGGCAAATCTCTTTTGATTTCTCTTCCTTGGCCTTCTTTGGACCACTTCAGCATTCCTTCGAATGTTAAGTTTTCTTGAATTTCTTTGGTTACATTTTCATACAATATGGCAGATATGAACTTCTCTTGTGGAATAATCAATTCTTTTTCTGGAGGCTCTTTAACTGCACCGGTATCAATTCGAGATAGAGCATCTGCCTTCCCATTTACTTTTCCTGGTCTGAAAGTGAAAACAAAATCAAAGTCTGCAAAATATAGGGACCAACGCAGTTGTCTAGTGTGAGAAACTGGGGCTGATTGCAGAGGCCCCCTAACTTTTTGCCCCCATTTTCCACTTTATGCTGGTGTTTTCCTGACTCTGATGGTGCCCTGGGTACTGCTAACCAGTCCCAGGGCCTGTGCTCTGTGTAAAATGGATATGCAAATTAGGCTAATTATAATTGGCTAAGTTAACCTACCTATAAGTCCCTAGTATATAGTAGGGCATGTAGGTTTAGGGACCACAGCATAGGTGGTGCACACCTAGGTGCATTGCTGAGGTGCCCAGTGTCATTTTAAAAGCAAGCCTGCCTTGCTGGCTGCTTTTAAATTAAAGTTATATGCAAATTCGACTTTGGAATTAAAGGTACTTCCAAAGTCTTCAACTACCTTATTTTTACATATAAGTCACCCCTAAGGTGTGCCCTATGTGCCCCTAGGGCTGGGTGCCATGTAACTATAAGCAGGGACTTTATAAAAATAGATTTATAAGCCCTGGTGAGGTAAAAACAGCCAAATTCGTTTTTCCCTCATTGAAGTAAATGGCCTTCATAGGCTAGAATGGGCAGACTTTATTTTAAATTTTAAAGTCCCCTTAAATGTTACATACCAAGAATTTGGTATCAAATTGATTGTTATAATAAATCCCCCAACTTCCAGTTGTTGGATTTAATATAACTAGTGCAGGTAAAAAGTTTAGACTTTACCTAAAAAGTTGCCAATTTCAGCTCTGCATTGTTTTTGCTGCTGTGCTCTGATTGGCCAGCCTGCAGCAGCTTCTGCCAGGCTACTTTAATGAGGTGTGAAGTGGCCTGACTTCACACAAAGGAATGTGCTTGGGGGAGAGAATCTCCCCTCAGCAGATGGTGAGGCAGGAAGGGGGAGGGCTGCCAAACTGGTCTTCAAAGGCAGAGAAGGACATCTGGAGCACCCAGCAACACCCCCACATCCTGCAACCCCAGACAGCTAGGTGCCCCCTTGATTAGATTAGGAGAGGGCAGGAGAGGGGTGTGTTTATGATTTTTAGCCACACCAGTGGGTGGGCTCAGCCAGATCTCTCCTCCAAAAATCAGATTCATCCATTTTGGATTTTTAGAGACTGTTGCCTTCTGGGATGGAATTTTGCCACACTTCCCAGGAAGTGGTCATCACAGGGGGACGACCCTGTCCCTGATTGGAGAACCAGGGCCCCCCTGCTTTTCACCCAGGAGCAAGGATAAAACTGGCAGACCTGCACCCACGCCTCAGATCCCCACCAAATTTCAAGAAGAAAGAACTACAAGGAGAAGAAGGACTGCCCTGCTGGACCCCTGGCCTGCACCTGGACCCTGCACTCAGAAAGACTGCACCAGCTGCACACTTGGGCTTCACCACAAGAAGGACTTTGCCTGGCTTCCACTGGTTCAAGGAGGGACTCCCTGTTTGCTACAGGTGAAAAATTGCTAACCAGAGTCCCCTGCACCAACTCCTGAAAAAGTGACCAGCTGACCACTGTCCAGTGGCCAAAAAGGAGTTTGCGCCAGGTGTATTCTGGGAGTTGAAGTCTGCACTTCCCAAGGACCATCACAGAACTTCTGGACCCTTGGGGTGAGCTGTGGACCCCAAAAGAACCTTAAAAGAACATCTGGGTGAAGCCCCAGAAGTTTGGAAAAGATTGGAGAATTTTTGGAAAAAAGCTCCATAAAGTGACCGACCCGACGCGGAAATTCTAGCCGGCTTGCCTCAACCGCGACCCGGCCTGACTTCGTGGTTCGTCCCGGTAAAGAAAAACATCCAAAAAAGAGACTAAGTCCGAACGTAAAAAGTTGACCGGGACCTTCCAGCCATCGTATCCGAGAAGGGCTCCACGGACGTCGGATCAAGATCCAGGTTTACCCCGGTCGAACGATTTTCATCTCGAAAAAACGACTAAGTCCGAAGGTAAAAATCACCACCGAGGAAACCGACTTCGCGTATCCGGACAAGGGCTCCAGGAGGTCGGATCCAACTGGCAGGTTCGTCCCGGTGAAGAAAAACTTCAAAATAAAGACTAAGTCAGAAGGTAACTTTTTAACCGAGGCTTCCCGCGACCTGTAGCCGAGCAGGGCTCCATTGCGGTCGGCCTGAAAGTTTGACTTTGTCCCGGTCCTGGTGCAACCAGATGACCCGATTGGCGCTTTTTGTTTCTAAGTGCTAGAAAATAATAATACTTTAAAAATTCATATCTCCGGTTCCCCTGAACCGATTTTAATCGTTTTTGTGTCATTTTAAAGATAAAAATATAAGCTATTTTTATAAATTGGTTTTGGATTTTTAAACTGTTTCCTGTGTTTTATTTAATAACTGTTTTGTGATATTTGAATGCTTTACACTTTGTCTCCTAAGTTAAGCCTTGACGCTCGATGCCAAGCTACCAAGGGTAGAGCTGGGATTAATTTACTGAGACCTAACTGTACTTTTGTGGAGGTTTGTGGCTTGTTGCTAGGTGTAGGTACCTACCTGCCCTACCAATAACCCATTTTCCAACATAATTGGAAGCAGCAACGGGATCCTGTACTTGTGTTCAATATCACGTTACAGTTTTAGATAAAACAAATTAAAAATCCTTTAAATTGTCCTAGTGCAAAAAAAATTTTTAATTATTTTTTTTTTTAATTAATTTGGATTAATTTCAATTATTGAATTTTTGTAATTTTTCTAAATTCTTGTTACCAATTTTTGCAAAAAGTTTTTGTTGACACAAAACTAGGGAACCATGGAGCTTGATCTGGCTAGCCTACCCACATTGACAGTAGTCCAGCTTAGGTGGTTGTGTATTGAGAGAGGGTTGCCTGCAACCCCTGATCTCAGGAAGCAAATCCTGATTAAATCCCTGACAGCATGGGCTGAGGCCCAAGAGGTAGAGACAGAGGAAGCTCCAGAGGGGGAAGAAAAAGAGGAAGATGCTAACTCTAACCACTCAGGGGAGGGAAGGCATCAGACCCCAAGTGAGGAAGAGGAGGAACGGTCCTCAATGGATACAGTCACTAGGGGCAGACCCAAAGCTAGTGGTAGGAAGAGGGTCCTTTCAGGAGGAGAGAACCCATCCATCAGGGAAAGAGAGCTGGAAGCCCAGCTGGCCTACATAGCTTTGGAAGCAGATAAGCTTGCCCTGGAAAAGAAAAAGTGGGCAAGCAAAGAAAAAAGAGATGGAAGCAGCGATAAAGAAGCTGAGGTGTCCATGGGTGGGGGAGTTTGCCCCAGATTACCCAATGGGGTGGTCCCTGCTTATGTAGAGGGGGATGACATAGATAAGTGGCTGGAGGCCTTTGAGAGGGCACTCCAAATGAGAAAGGTTAGGCCTCAATACTGGGGTTCCCTTTTGTGGGAGTTGGTCCCCAACTCAGGGAGGGATAGGCTTCTGACCTTAAGGGGGGAGGAGGCAGATTCATACCCTAGTATGAAGAGGTGCTTAGTCAAGAAGTTTGGTCTGACCCCAGAGCAATATAGAATGAAGTTCAGGGACACCCAGAAGGTCAGTACCCAGTCTTGGGTTGACTTTGTGGACATTTCACTAAAGGCACTAGAGGGCTGGATTATTGGCAACAAAGTAAATACTTATGAGGGGTTATACAATCTGATCATGAGAGAGCACATCTTGACCAATTGTATCCAAGAAAGGTTACGCCAGCATCTAGTGGACTCTAAGCAGACCAACCCTAGAGAGCTAGGGGAGGCAGCTGATGAGTGGTTGAGAACCAGGGTGGTTGTCAAGTCCCAGGGGGGAGACTCCAAGAAGGGGGGGTCAGGTCCCCAAAAACCTAAGGAGGGAGGTGGTAAGCCCACCACAGAGACTCCCTCTGTACCCCAGAACCCTAAGGAGGAGGAGAGAAAATCCCACTCCCACTCTGACAAGCAGAGACAGGGAGACCCAGGGTTAAAAAAACTCTTGGACAGTAGGGCTTGCTTTGACTGTCAGCAGACAGGTCACTTCAGAGGAGATGCAGCCTGTCCAAGGAAGGTGGTTAGCACTGGGCTGTCCAGTGTAGCCATAGAGGAGGATTCCTCAGATGATGAAGTCCTCCTAGCATTGTGCTGGGAGACAGGACCAGATGGTAAGCTGGTGATCCCTGAGGGTGGGAGTAGGCACTTCCACCACATTCAAGTGAATGGGATCCCTACCAGATGCCTGAGAGACACCGGTGCCAGTCACACTATAGTGAGTGACCGGTTAGTGACCCCAGACATGTATGTCCCAGGAAAGACAAAGAAAGTCAGGATAGCCACAGGGGAGGTCACCTCCAAACCTGTAGCCATAGTGCCCCTAGAGAGGGAGGGTATCCTTGACTGGATTAGGGTGGTAGTCAGTGCTGACCTCCCCCTAGATTGTATCCTGGGCAATGACCTCCCAGAGGTGAGTCTGGTCACAGATGGGGTGGTCGCCCAGGGCGCCCCCCCAACCCAAAGTCCTGGGGAGTCAGTCCCTACAGTTAGGAGACAGGGGTCCCCAAGAAAAGGAAAGAAGAAAAGGAAGGGTAGGCCACTCTTAAAGAGAGTTCCAGGGAGCCAAGGGCCTTCTGCCCCAGTAGGGGGGGAGCCCAGAGTTGGCACTGGTGAGGCCTCACCTGACCCCAAGGAAGTCCTGAGTAGTCAGGCAGCTGTCCAGATGCAAGGTGTTGCCCCTGCACTGACAGAAAGGAGAGTGGAAGGAGGGTGTCTGCCACAGGAGGTGGTAGCCCCCCACTCTAGACAGCAAGAGGGGTGCCAGGACCCCAAAGATGCCCCTAAAGCAGCTCAGCCACCTGTCAGTGGAGAGCTTAGGGTGTGGTTCTGGGTACTGACAGCTGTCAGTAGCCTCTGCTGGGTGCAAGCCTTCCTGGCAGCACTGTACTTGGCCTGGGAGGCAGACCCCAAGGCCAATAGCAAAGTAGGCCCCCTGACCCTGTTGGTCATGGTGGGGTTGCTCAAGTGTTGGGTGACCTCTTTGGGTAAGCTAGGTGTTGCCCTAGCAAAGTTAGGAGTAGGGGAGGTGGGCACCTCACTACCCAAGTTGACAGAGAGAGAGGAGGAAGACCCCCCTAGAGGGAAGTTTCAGTTTGAGTTGGGTCCTTTTACTGTTGGGATGGCTTCACTACCCAGAGGGAGTGACCCTGACAGGAGGATGTAAGGCAGAGTAGGCCCTGCAAAGGGACAGACAGTTTTCTTCACTGTCTTCCTCGCCAAACAAGCCAGGAAGACTCTCCCAGGGTTGGGCTGAGTCTCCTGGGCGTGTGGGCTGGGGGGGGGTTGTGTGAGAAACTGGGGCTGATTGCAGAGGCCCCCTAACTTTTTGCCCCCATTTTCCACTTTATGCTGGTGTTTTCCTGACTCTGATGGTGCCCTGGGTACTGCTAACCAGTCCCAGGGCCTGTGCTCTGTGTAAAATGGATATGCAAATTAGGCTAATTATAATTGGCTAAGTTAACCTACCTATAAGTCCCTAGTATATAGTAGGGCATGTAGGTTTAGGGACCACAGCATAGGTGGTGCACACCTAGGTGCATTGCTGAGGTGCCCAGTGTCATTTTAAAAGCAAGCCTGCCTTGCTGGCTGCTTTTAAATTAAAGTTATATGCAAATTCGACTTTGGAATTAAAGGTACTTCCAAAGTCTTCAACTACCTTATTTTTACATATAAGTCACCCCTAAGGTGTGCCCTATGTGCCCCTAGGGCTGGGTGCCATGTAACTATAAGCAGGGACTTTATAAAAATAGATTTATAAGCCCTGGTGAGGTAAAAACAGCCAAATTCGTTTTTCCCTCATTGAAGTAAATGGCCTTCATAGGCTAGAATGGGCAGACTTTATTTTAAATTTTAAAGTCCCCTTAAATGTTACATACCAAGAATTTGGTATCAAATTGATTGTTATAATAAATCCCCCAACTTCCAGTTGTTGGATTTAATATAACTAGTGCAGGTAAAAAGTTTAGACTTTACCTAAAAAGTTGCCAATTTCAGCTCTGCATTGTTTTTGCTGCTGTGCTCTGATTGGCCAGCCTGCAGCAGCTTCTGCCAGGCTACTTTAATGAGGTGTGAAGTGGCCTGACTTCACACAAAGGAATGTGCTTGGGGGAGAGAATCTCCCCTCAGCAGATGGTGAGGCAGGAAGGGGGAGGGCTGCCAAACTGGTCTTCAAAGGCAGAGAAGGACATCTGGAGCACCCAGCAACACCCCCACATCCTGCAACCCCAGACAGCTAGGTGCCCCCTTGATTAGATTAGGAGAGGGCAGGAGAGGGGTGTGTTTATGATTTTTAGCCACACCAGTGGGTGGGCTCAGCCAGATCTCTCCTCCAAAAATCAGATTCATCCATTTTGGATTTTTAGAGACTGTTGCCTTCTGGGATGGAATTTTGCCACACTTCCCAGGAAGTGGTCATCACAGGGGGACGACCCTGTCCCTGATTGGAGAACCAGGGCCCCCCTGCTTTTCACCCAGGAGCAAGGATAAAACTGGCAGACCTGCACCCACGCCTCAGATCCCCACCAAATTTCAAGAAGAAAGAACTACAAGGAGAAGAAGGACTGCCCTGCTGGACCCCTGGCCTGCACCTGGACCCTGCACTCAGAAAGACTGCACCAGCTGCACACTTGGGCTTCACCACAAGAAGGACTTTGCCTGGCTTCCACTGGTTCAAGGAGGGACTCCCTGTTTGCTACAGGTGAAAAATTGCTAACCAGAGTCCCCTGCACCAACTCCTGAAAAAGTGACCAGCTGACCACTGTCCAGTGGCCAAAAAGGAGTTTGCGCCAGGTGTATTCTGGGAGTTGAAGTCTGCACTTCCCAAGGACCATCACAGAACTTCTGGACCCTTGGGGTGAGCTGTGGACCCCAAAAGAACCTTAAAAGAACATCTGGGTGAAGCCCCAGAAGTTTGGAAAAGATTGGAGAATTTTTGGAAAAAAGCTCCATAAAGTGACCGACCCGACGCGGAAATTCTAGCCGGCTTGCCTCAACCGCGACCCGGCCTGACTTCGTGGTTCGTCCCGGTAAAGAAAAACATCCAAAAAAGAGACTAAGTCCGAACGTAAAAAGTTGACCGGGACCTTCCAGCCATCGTATCCGAGAAGGGCTCCACGGACGTCGGATCAAGATCCAGGTTTACCCCGGTCGAACGATTTTCATCTCGAAAAAACGACTAAGTCCGAAGGTAAAAATCACCACCGAGGAAACCGACTTCGCGTATCCGGACAAGGGCTCCAGGAGGTCGGATCCAACTGGCAGGTTCGTCCCGGTGAAGAAAAACTTCAAAATAAAGACTAAGTCAGAAGGTAACTTTTTAACCGAGGCTTCCCGCGACCTGTAGCCGAGCAGGGCTCCATTGCGGTCGGCCTGAAAGTTTGACTTTGTCCCGGTCCTGGTGCAACCAGATGACCCGATTGGCGCTTTTTGTTTCTAAGTGCTAGAAAATAATAATACTTTAAAAATTCATATCTCCGGTTCCCCTGAACCGATTTTAATCGTTTTTGTGTCATTTTAAAGATAAAAATATAAGCTATTTTTATAAATTGGTTTTGGATTTTTAAACTGTTTCCTGTGTTTTATTTAATTACTGTTTTGTGATATTTGAATGCTTTACACTTTGTCTCCTAAGTTAAGCCTTGACGCTCGATGCCAAGCTACCAAGGGTAGAGCTGGGATTAATTTACTGAGACCTAACTGTACTTTTGTGGAGGTTTGTGGCTTGTTGCTAGGTGTAGGTACCTACCTGCCCTACCAATAACCCATTTTCCAACATCTAGCTGTTAGAGTTCGAGCTGATTTTAAAAACTGTAGATTTCGGTGGTCTGTGTAAACGGTCACTTTATGCTTAGCTCCCAAAATGTAATGCCTCCACTCACGAAAAGTTTCTTTGACTGCCAATAGCTCCTTATCCGCAATTGAATAATTTATCTCTGGTGGTGTTAGTTTTCGAGAGAAATAGGCCACTGGATGTAATTGACCTGTATCTTTATGACGCTGGGAAAGGATACCTCCTATGGCAACATCTGAAGCATCTGCCTCCACATAATATGGCTCATCTGGATTGGGGTGGAGCAAGATTGGAGCTGAGACGAAGGAATTCTTCAAAAAATTAAAAGCATTTTCAGCTTCTTTTGTCCACTCAAACTTCACTCCTTTCTTCAACAATCGAGTAATGGGTGTAACTGTTTGAGAAAAATTGGATATGAATCTTCGATAAAAATTAGCGAACCCCAAGAAACTCTGGATCTCTTTGACATTGCAAGGAGAAGGCCAATGTTGCACTGTCTTTATCTTGGCAGGATCCATACTAACTCCTTCTGGTGACAAAATGAATCCTAAGAACTCAACTCGTTCCACATGAAATGCACACTTCTCCAATTTTATATAGAGATGGTTTTCTTGCAACCTTGTGAGGATGGATCGAACATGGGAAATGTGCTCCTGTAGATTGTCGGAAAAGATTAAAATGTCATCTATATAAACCACGGCAATCCGGTCGAGGAATTCTCGTAATATATCATTAAAGAAATGCTGGAAGGCAGCGGGAGCATTGCATAACCCATAAGGCATCACTTGATATTCAAATAATCCGTATCGAGTCCGAAAAGCGGTTTTCCATTCATTCACTGAAGCCACTCGAATCAAATGATATGCTCCTCGCAGGTCCAATTTGGTGTCGATTCTAGCATTCTTTACTTGATCTAATAAAACTGACACTAAAGGCAGTGGGTATCGATTCTTGATGGTAACCTGATTGAGGGCTCGATAATCAATGCAAGTTCGAAGACTCCCATCCTTCTTTGGTATGAAAAATAGTGGGGATGACACTGGAGATTCAGAAGGACGAATAAAACCATTAGCAAGATATTGATCCAAATACTCCTTTAAATGTTGATTCTCTGCTTCGGTCAATGCGTATATTCTGCTACATGGCAATATCTCACCTGGCTCCAGTTCAATTTTGCAGTCGTAGGGTCGATGTGGTGGCAATCTCTCAGCCTCCTTTTCATCAAAAACGGTGACTAAATCTTCATATTCTTTTGGGATTTCTGCTGTCTTTAGTGCACAGATCATTGAAGAGTGTGATGATAAACAGGCCGCTTGGGACTTGGTGGACACTTCACTCCATCATGTAAGCAATTCTCTTTGCAGTAAGAGGAATTCATCTTGATCGTTCTTTTGCTCCAATCAATTTGTGGATTATGTTCTGTAAGCCAGGGCAGACCCAAAATGAGTTGAAATTGTGGAGCATCTATCAAATTAAAGATTATCTGCTCCTGATGTCCACCAAAACCTTGCATCTGAATTGGTTCGGTCTCATGGGAAATGGGTCCTGAAGAAAGATTGGTTCCATCCACAGCTCTTACTACTTCCAAAGTAGATTTCTTGATAAATCGAATACCCATTTTACGAGCGTATTTGATATCACAGAAGTTGCCCGTAGCTCCAGAGTCTATCATAACTGAGATCCCTTGAATTTCCTTCTCAAGGGTCTTAACTGATACTGTTTGTACCAAATGTGGCGCTGCGGTTTGTAAGGTATTCGCCACTCGTTGATCTAAAGGAGTTGTCTTGGGTTCTGCTTTCATCAGGGCAACTTCCTCTACTGATGAAGCTGGCCTTTTCCCGACTGAAGAGCTTTGGGTTTCTTGGGACAGTTTTTAACAAAATGCCCAGATGCACCGCAATATAAACATAGTTGATTCACTCTTCTTTTCTCTTTTTCTTCCTTAGATAAAGGGCCTCGGATGGAACCAATTTGCATTGGTTCTTCTATCGTTATCCCATCTCCGGCTCTCGTATGATCATTTCTTACACAATCAATTCTCAGGGGAAATGGTCGATACTCTCTTCTCTTTTCTGCTCTTCGTTCATTTAACCGGTGGTGGCACTTCAATCTGTCAGGATACTTCAATTCGATTTCCTCAGAAGCAGAAGATAACTCCTCAGTCCCGACCCGAGCTACTCACAACGAATATTAATCCTTCATGCTGAGTACCCCGGAGGGGGAAAGGGGAATGGGATGGTAGAGAGACTGCCACAGAGATGATGAACGCCAGTACTCAGTTTGCCTCTTCACATCTAAGATTGGATACAGCACCTGCAAGAGTCACAGTCGCAATTACTAGGGACACACAACATCAGTTTTTCACTTTCTACTCTCAACACTTAATTCTCTTTAATTCTATTATCTCTTCCCTCACCCTGAGTTCTCTGTAGCCTTGCTTCTCTCTATAAATGATAGCTCTTCTTAAAAAAATGCTTATTACTGATTCTGGAAGAACTTCTCAACCTTTGTTAGAGATTGGTTTTATGTTGCTATATATATATATATATATATAGTTGGTGATAATGCGTTCTTCAAATCAGCTGATGTTATTTAATTTCTCCTGTCTTATTGTGACTTCTGTCAATACTTGTATTTGTAAATGCTTGTTTATTAAAGTTCGTTTCTCCTTTCTTACTACGACATTTGTTGATAACTTGTATTTGTAAATGCTTGTTTATTACAGTTAGTTTCTCCTTCCTTACTTCGACATCTGTCGATAACTTGTAGTTGTAAATGCTTGTTTATTTAAGTTCTTTTCTCTTTTAAACTCTATTTTGGTTTATTACCATTGAATTTGTAAATGCTTATTTGTTAACAGTTCGTTTCTCCTTTAAACTTGGCCTTTGTTTATAACCTTGACATTTGTAGATACTTGCTCTTTTAAAGTTCGTTTTTTCTTTGACTTTAATATCTTAAACAAGAACCTTGTAAACATAAGGTTAATTCATACATTAACTCTGTAGCCTTGCCGACTTCCACGGGAACGGTCTACTATCAAACTCTTCGAATAAACCTTGACAATATTTATCCGTTTTCTGTAGTATAATCTTCAAATGTAATTTTACCTCACAGGAGTTTCTGTTCTGAAGCGTGCTCTCTCTCCACACAGCTGATTCCTGTCAGAACTCAGTTGAAGTGCAAGGCTTCCAGCTGGAGAGCTCGTAACCTAGCAACCAACCGATTGCAAGACTAGAACTGTAACTAACCTTCAGGACTCACAGCGGCCATCTTGGATCTTCTCTTCTTGATCCTTCCTTTGAAATAAGCGCAAGATTACTCTGCAAACCTTCTTCCAGTTTGGGCTTTGCTGTCTCCACTGAGGCTATCTCTTTGCTTTTCTCATGCACTTCTTTGATTTGACTTGGCAAGTTTGTGTGGTCATGACAACAGGTTAGAACCAAAACATCCTCAATAGTATTAAAGTCTAGCAGATGCAGATTATGTGCAGCAGTGATTTCTCTGATTTACTGCAAAGTAAACAATGCTTACTCATCTTTCAATTTCGTTGGCCATACTAGTAACATTTAGGAGTATCAAATCATAATGCCATCTCATGAGACTAATTTTTGCCCTGATGGGGAGCAGCAAGCTCAGATACATTTGAGAGGCAGTCTGGAGTGTACAGCTCTGTGGCCCAACTACCATGCTTCTTGTTCCCTGAGTCCCTTAGGTCTTGTGCAGCCCAGAGGGCGTTTGCGTTCTTTTTAAAAGTTTAGCCATAATCTTTATGGGGAGATCTGAGTTGATGTCAATTTCTGCATCCGGTCCTTGAACTGACTTCCTTAAGAACACACCCCATTCAGAGTTTGGCTCTTGGATTTTAATCCACTTCAACTGTTATAGTATACTGGTCATCGCAGTTTTTAGTTTTTAAAAATACAATATCTATTTAGCACACAACACCAGGTTTTGCTTGTAGATGTAAAACTGCCTAATCTAGGATTGGTTGATACAGTCTGGGAGAGCAAACATATATCTATATTGTGAGCATTGTTGTGAGTCCAGCAGTTCAAATAGTTGATCTTTAAACATTATGGCACAAGAGGACAGAGTAGGCATCACTTTACAGGCCACAACCGTCAACAGAGTTTGTTAATTTGAGCAAGCCAATCTGCTTTTATAAATGCCCCATTACACATGCTAAATACCAGGCTGAGGACTTGTGCCCTTTTGCCACCTTTTTCATCAAAATGAGCTTCCAGATATTTAAAATGTGAGGGCCCTCCACATGCCAAGCCCCTTTTATAATTAGTTTCCTGCCAAATATCACTATTTTGGTTTTATTTAGATTGATCTTAAGTATATTAACATTGCAGTATTGAGTCATGGCATTGAGAGAACGTTGTAGGCCAACCGGAGTATGGCCGGGAATAACTATGTCATCAGCATATTGGAATATTTGGACCTTCCGACTGGCTAGCCATTAAGGACAAGATGTGGGGTTAATCAAATTGATTTCCAAATCCACCATAAAGAGGTTAAATAACATGGGAGCAAGACAATCCTTGTTTAATGTTATCTGAAGTGGACCAGTTAGTTGCCAATTTGATGTTCACCTAGGACTTACTACACAAGGAATTGAGTGCTTTCAAAATGCGAGGTCCATTCCCCCAGCTATGTAGCTTTGCCCACAGATGGTTTCTTGGTATGTTAACAAAGGTATTAGTGAAATCAATAAACACTGCATAAAGTTTTTGGGCAGGCAGAATCCTTAATAAAGCAGCTCAGAGTCAGCAGATTGTCCTCAATGTGGCGGTTTCCTTGGAACCTAGATTGGAACCATAGGATCAGTTTTTTCCTCATTGGCCCGCTCTTCAAGTTCTTATTCAAGAGTAGAGCATAACATCTAGAAGCACAATAATTCAGTAGCTGCTTGGTGATTGGCGTCACCCCTTGTTATATATTGGAACCAACATGGACCCCTTTGTAGGTGTCAGGGATCAAACTTGTGCCAAAGCAGTCAGCATTGACAATTATTAAACGCAGTCCCCACAAGGAATCATCTGACTTAAGAAGAGCAGAAGGCATTTCATTAGGAACAGGGGCCCCAGACCCTCTTAATTTACTTAGCACCATCTTGACATTTCTTATGCTGAGCCATTGACTGCTTACATCGGGGAATGCCTCCTCACTTAACAGGGGCTCCATCCTTCCCAAAGGCACCATTGGTGTCTCACGGGCCTTACAGTCCAACAACTTTGGAGCACCCTTTTATATAGCCAACAATAGTAGAATCTTCTTCCTCATTGCCACTTATTTATCTAGCTATACTTTGTGGCCCTCCCTTATTAATGGTGTACCACTAGTTGTTGAGGGCGGGGGAGGCCGACTGTATAGCTGTTGAATATACTCTGTCCATTCTTTTAGTGAAATGTTACAATATATTTTGTTTTTGCACCGAGTGAAGCTAATAACGAGGCCCCAGAATTTCCTCCAATACTTTAGTTTCTAAGCCACCTGGAGTCTTACCCAGCTTCGTTCATCATTCTTTGACTGCATCACCCATCTTAGCTTTCTGTATGAGCACATCAGGAATTCAATATTTTCTTTCAACTCCATGCTTGTACCCTTTTTTCTACTGTTGTGATGCAGAGCTTAAATCAGTTTTTCCTTAGTTTCCTTGCTTGCCACCCCCAACAGGAGGGTGGGTCTGGCTGGTAAGCATGTCCTACCCCTATTATGACTAGTTGAGCTTTCTTATAAGGATGTTATCACTCTTTGCCACCTTAGCTTAGGGTTACTGTTTTCCTTGTAGATCACTGCTATACTGTTAGCCAATTTTGTTGGGGTCATTTTGGTACTATTCAGTTCATCCCACTTCCAGGTGATCCAGTTAACAGGGAAATGTCACACTGATTCCTTATCACTGGTAATCTTAGGCAACTGTACTGGCAGCAGGTGATGTCACACAATAATACTGCATGATCACTTGAGACTTTGGCATAATCTGAAACCAGTGAATAAGAAGGAAATGATCCATGGAGATCCCAACATAGTCTAGGGTGGCACATTTTTAGGGGGATACATGCCTATATGTGGCCAAAGTGTTGCTCTTGATCCCACATTTGAGGACCGAAGGCTGAGGGATTTCAGATTGTTTGCAATAAGTGTGCCACAGACATTTTATTCTGGTCTAATTGGGAAGTTGGAGGAATATTCCAGTAGGTGTTCTCTCTATCATTCTAATTCTCAGATTTGCTAGACCTCAGCAGGTTTGAATTACAGTCACCACCTATTCAAAATATAGCACCCATATACTCTGCCTTAACAGCATCTAGTCTCTCCAATGATATTCTGGCTGTGTCCTGCTTCATAATCACTGCAGGATGGAGATATATATTTCCAATTATGACAGCATTCAGTATTTTCCTATTGAGGGATTTGATCAAAGTGATTTTAAAAAAAATGGCATCTCCATGATCAGCCCAGATTTTAGAGGTGTTAATGGCTCAGTTAGTTTTTATTTGGATCGATACACCTCCACTTGGATGGCCACCTCATATAGAGGGTCTCACAGGACCAATGAATTCGACATAATCTTGCAGTGGGTCTTCGTCCAGCCTCCAGGTCTCCTGCAGCCATATTACACTGTATGCCATACATTTTTCTACATGCCTATTTTTGTTCTCATCGCCTGACATCCCTATCACATTCCCGAAGCACACTTAAGTGCATATTTATGGTTTTTGCTGCAAAACAGTGCTAATGCAGTTTTGCAGCAAAATCCTTAGTGCTGGCTAGCTCCATTACATAGCAGCAGACTTGAGACATGTCTATGGAAAGGTGCACGCCAGTGCAAAGGATAGGCTATCGTCTAAGAAAAAAATGCTAGCTGGGGAGCGATGGTGGTAGGGTAAAAGGCAGTAGGGGGCCAGAAATGACGCTAGGCTGGTTAGCAGCAATAAATATGCTGCTGACCAGCCTAGAGTCATTTTCTGATGCACTAGCACCCAAAAATGACTCCTGTCTTACTAAAGACAGGAGTCATGCCCACCACCACAGTGGCCAGCACAAGGGACCAGTGTCCCCTGGGCAAGGCCATACGACCCAGTGCCAGGCGGGGGGGGGGCAATGTTAGGGGCCCCCAATGACACATTAAAGGATAAAAAAAATACTTACCTATACTTACCCAGGGTGGGGTCCCCCTTCCTATGGTGTCCCTCTGGTGTGGGTGGGAGTGTTGCTGGGGCTTGGGGTGGGCATCTGTGGGCCCATTCCATGGTGTTTGACCCTGGAAATGGGTCCACAGGTACCCTAACACCTGGTCTGACCCAGTCTCTAAATATTGGTGCTAAGCAGGCTTAACGCCATTTTTTGGGTCCTCCAATTCTGTGTGTGTCATTTCTGTGCTGGAGTATAAATAAGGCGGTGGGGGTTAGCATCATGTTTTTGACGGGAACACCTACCTTGCATCTAATTAGTGCAAGGTAGCTTGCCGCATCCACAACATGACGCTAACTCCAATATTTTGATGTTAGACGGGTCTAGTGTCAAAATATAAATATGGAGTTAGCTCAGCGCCGTTTTAGCATCAAAATTATTGATGCTAAAACGGCACAAGCAAAGTGTAAATATGTCCCTTCTTGTTTACTCAACTGCAGCACTCCCTGTTCAGCATCAGGAATGCAGCTTTATTGTCCTGGCTATCCGATCCCAATTTGTGTTCTCTTGCGAAGATTTATTCTGGGCTGTGCTCTATTCTCTGGCCTGGCCGTTGTACCCCACAATGTCAATTATCCGGTCATAGAGATTTTTGTCTGCATCCTAGTTCTATTTGATGGCACTGGGAGTTTGCCACTGTGATGCCCTGGTTTAACTGGTGTGTTTTCCTCCCATACAGCTCCTGGGGTAATTTTCCTCCTCTGACCTTGTGTTCTGCGAGTCTGTTGCCCTTCCAAAGAGTCACTTTGTATTCACTTTTCTTCTTGCACGCTTTTGGTGTTCTTCCATATTGATAATGGTTTCTCAGAGAATGACTGTTTTTCCTCATACGCCCTTATTAGATGAGGGGATGGGTTGAGTATTGCTGGATATTGATCGCACTGATGGCATGAAAGCTTTATACCTCAGGAGGCCAGCAAAGGCACCATTTTGCTCAAGCATAGGTGGAAATAATTTCTCCTTTACCCTATCTCAGTTTGTTCTTGATGCTCCCCTGTCCAATGGGCCTTAAAACCATGTCTGGGGACCGTTGGTCTTCCAGTCCTGGGATTGTTTTATGCCAGCCTGAGTATATTCTCCCTGTTAAGGACATCCCCATTACCTTGTGATGTATATTCCGACTGGAAAGTAGCTCTACAGATTATTTCTGTCTTGCTACTGAAGCTATTGCGTGTTTTTATTACTGATATTGTTAGCTCTTCTCTCGCACATTGTGTGGGAGTGTCCACCGGAGAAATTAGCAGGGGAAACTTTCTTGCAGCTGCCATCCTTTCTGACGTGGCCTGCTGCGCGTGATGCAATAATGATGGTGGCTGCATCTTACCCCTTCATTCTGAGGGGTTTTCGATCTCCTGGTCTGAGGGTAGGGGGGCAAACACGGATGATGGAGGGATGTTACTTCTGGTGTTGCTTTAAGCCCACCCTTTCCAACACTTCAATAAGCTTCCGAGTTTGCTTATCAGTTTTCACTACTGCTGTTTAAGCTCTCATGTCTGTATTGGTGCATGATGTGAGGATCTCCTGATGCACATGTCCTTCCATCTATAGTCACCCCCAGCCCTTCGGACTATGGAGCGCTACTCGTTTATCCAGTTCAATTACCCCTTTCTCTTACTCTAATTTTCCTACAGAAGACTTTGAGACTGCTTGGACTGTCCTCTGGACAAACACCAGATAAACCAAGCAATCCGAGTGTGGCACGAATAGGGCAATTGATACTTTATTAGACCCTTCCTATTTAATTTCTTTAAGCCTTTCTTGATTTACCTTGATAGGCCATCCTAAAGATTAGCCTATGCTTTGTTATCATTATTAGTCCGAAGATTAATTTTGACCTCCATAACGCTCAGGTCTGCCTTTGACTCACTGACTATGGAGCCCACAGTGCTTCCGTTTACCTCTGGTGATATAGCTGTATTCATACTGCCTTCTACAACATCTTTATTCCTTGAAGTCTGCCTTATGTTTGAGTGCGGTTTATCTTTTTGATTTCATTTTGGCTTCTGTTTTTGAGCAGGGATGTTACCCCCGCTATGAGATCCGGTGGTGTTAGGTCAGCAGCCTTCTCCAGGAAAATAAGATTCCCTTCCCTTTATAGATCACTCTATTCTAGTTTTAATGCTTGAGTCAACTTCCTCCCTTAAATCTTGAATTAGAGTGGTCAATACCTCAGGTAGTTGAAAACTTTATTCACAGTTAGATCACATTGGCACCACACCGGCTTGTCTTTAGCAAATGCTTGAGCCTGCTTTTAAGCTGATTCAGATGCTCCGGCTTAGTGTCAATAGCCATAGTGAAATTGACGAGCATTTGTAATACCGCAATTTGGGTATCCAATTTATTGGCATGGACTTTACTAGCATTAATGATCTCCAGTAATCTCTAACCAATATCTCGCCTCCATAATGTGGCACTTCAGATCCCAATAAACTCCATTGCTCCTCTTGCTTTCGTTCAGCCTTCTCCCGCACGTGTGGCTTTGCATCATCATTTGCTCCTGTAATAGAGGCAAAAGTTTTATCGTCCTCCTCCATTCTCATTATCATTAACAGATCATTGTTTTTATCCACATATATATTTGGTGGATGCTTCTAGAGTACAGCAGAGTTATCTCTGACTATAATCACTGGCGATAAAGGGACTGGTGGGGGGCGAGAAAACATTCTCCTGGGGTTGCTTGCTAGACTATGTCTGCCTTGTCTTTGTCTGATTGCGGGCTCTCACCCCCTTCACCTCGCACCCCCGAATTTCAGGCCACTACGCTGCAAATCTTGCACAACAGGTCGTGGATGGGGGAACTCACTAGCAACCCACCATGTAGGTATTTATCAATTTTGGAGCCCTAACTCCCTGATCTAATATTCGCTCTCGAGGGAATAAAATCATGACCTGATTTTGACCTGAAGAAGTATTTTATTGTTTGGTTACTTGACTTTAATACTTTGGATCTTGGGGGTTCCAAGTCCTTCTCCGGTGTTTTAGGGGCCTCTTTTTCACTAGCTGCAGAGTAGTCTGATGTTGCCATCCTTTTTTCCATAACTGTCCCTTGCTCTGATTTTGCACTGCCCACTTTGAGGAGGTGTGAGTTTTGCGTTCTCATTCCCAGATGGTTTCTCGCACAATGCAGCCTGGCCTACACTATGTCAGGGTACAAAAAGGCACTTGTGCTGAGGAGGGCAAGGAGCCGAGAGGGGAGGGGTTGCTGTACAGACATGAGCAGGTGGGGTGGGCGCAGGGGTCACAGAGCTAGACCTGACTGCCAGAGTCGCAGATGAAGGGGAGGATGGACAGTGAGGAGAATGACAATTAACAGCTAGAAGTAACTGGCAGCATGCCTACAATAAGACTGTTAGCACGTGTAGTGTCATCTAACAGGCGGAAAAACAGGCAATGGTCAGGCTAACTATGTCTACTTTATCTCTCTGTTTCACAATCTGTCACCAAATTCAGGATGCAGACAAACACAATTAGCTTCAACACTACACATTTTGATTAACTAAGACCTCCAATCGTTTCACATATCATACTAATTAAATTTAAACACATGGCATTTTCAGGAATACATGATAGGGCAAATGTTACCAGCATAAAACAAGGAACATAACAGGTGATTTGAACCCCAGCAAAGAAAGTCTGCCTGATCCATCATCTTAAAACCGAATCTCAGAAAAGAATAGACCATAAAATATTAAGATCCTGAGTTTAAATATTGTTTTCAAGTTTCATCTAAGGGGTGCAAACGCTTCCCCAATCCACGAACAAATGTAAGACCAGATGAACAGTTTCCAATGTTAAGTTCCTTTATTCCTTCCCTGTGCTGTTGCAGGACAGCGAGTAGTTGAACGTGCAACAGTGTTGGCAAGGCTTGGGTGACCATGCTGATTCTTTATTTTAGTGTTGTCAAATTGTTTCCCTTACCACTTGCCTTATCGTTACTGAACGGAAGAAGGAAAAAAATGCATATTAGGGCATGGGCCTTTTAAGGCCCTTATATATTGCGCATATCCAGTGCTCAGGTGGGTGGAGCAGAGGGAAATGCTGGCATGAGCAGATCTAGGATCATCAGCCCACATTGGTAATGGGAGCCAATGAATATCTAGAAGGCTGGCACGTGCTTGATACCGAACTGTCATAGAGTTCGAGAAGGGATACCGAAGTTCAGGTGTTGTTAGCACCTTCCATCCTTGCCTTACCATGCGGGTTCCTTCTGTGAATCGGATACCTGTTTTTTTTCCACCCCCTGTCAAGGCTGAGCTGGTCACTGAGCGCATCGTTTTTTGATAGCAAAGGTGAATCAGTCCTTATGGTTGCACATTTTCTAATGAATTCTAAATAATCTATCGTGCAGTTTCAAAGTTATTCAAAACCTCCCACAGTGCTTTCTTTACAATGTCCCATAGGAATTAATTATGAGGTTTCAAAAATCCCTGTGCGAGAAGCATTTTTACTGGTGGTACAGTTTCCTCCAGACAGTAGTTAGATCCCTCGTGTTTGGCCATTGAGCATTGATGATACATTTCTTCAGATGTTCCCTGCAGGGTTTCTTGCATTGCTGCAAAAGCTATCAATATCCTTTAGTCATCAGTGTCTCAGGCTTTGGGCTTTTTAATAAGTATAAATTCCCCAAAAAGAGATCTTTGCCGAGCTGCTAATCTACTGTACCATCCGTTAAACGGATTATAATGTTTCTTGTTGCAGTTTCATGTTGTGCTAATATAATTAAACCCGGGGGTTAAAACTGTCATGTTGCTTTCATCCTTTGATGCAACAGTTCTGCTGCGGTTCGAATAGCAATCCTCATTAGAAAGACGATGACAGATAAACACAAACAAAAAGGGAATGAACGGGCCGTAATTTTATGGACTGTATCAAAAGAAATGCATAGCTCTGATTTGAATTAATTGCTGTGTTGTGCAGAATTTGACTGCTGTTCATTGAAAGTAGCAATGAACATTCTTATAGTTGGGTATACGATTTCAATTCGAAGGTATGCAATACATTTTAAACTTCTGGCATGATAGGTCTTATGAGCGTTGGGTCTGGTACTAAATACCAAGGAAAATTCAGACAATTGACCTGCAGTGTTACTGGAATACCGAGAGAAGACATGGACTCACACATTATGGACACCATAATCACCTTAAGTACGTTCAAGGGCAATGAACTGACTGAAAGGGCCAGAAATAAATCTTGCATAGGAATAGGGCACTCGTGGACTTGCACAGGGTGGTGGATCCTTACAGCTCCATGTTGCAAAACAATAATTTCCCTGTAGACTACAGGGAGTGAAGTCGTCCACTCATTGTGCTCTAAAAGTACATGATGCACTTAGGAAACACTTATATTTATACCTACTGTGATTCTAATGATATCTACTAGTCGTCTGACTAGAACAAACACAAACACATCACCCGACTTGAAAAGTCATTAATGTGCCCATGTTGGCTTGCACTTTGCTTTTAAGTTCATTGCTTACTTATCAGGAGTTCATAAAGCATTCCAGGGGTGTTCTTAAGATACTGGAAATGTGACTGAATTTCAGGAGTTCTCGCACATGTATGCATTTGTGTACATGGAAATGTTCAGGTACATATCTTTACATGAATCAATGTAATGTTACAATGTATATTCTTTTCTCTTGGTGGAGACGAATTTCCCTAAGAAAAACCCCGCTCTTTACAGCACAATCTATTTTGGCTCAAATTAATGAGTAAATCACAGTTACTGCAAGAGTCAGTTACACCAAATTATGCATCTACCTTGTGAGTCTAGAGTAGATTTATGCATACAGAAATTCTACCTTAGAGCCACAATTTAAATTAGAGTAAATCCCTTTTCTGAGGGCAACATTTCCCCATGTTTGATTCTGAAAATCCAGAATGATATTCTGACATTGAATATGCAAGTTTATGTGTACGCAACTTTCACTTTGGTCTCAAAATACCCTTTTTGATTGGAACTCTAATCAGGCACTTGAAAAATACAAGCAGTGTCTGTGAAAGAACATAATTAATGCACTGCGGACACTGTAATTTGTATTTTCATCCAGACGTGGGCCTGACTCACAAAGGTAAACTTACAGTTTTGTGTAAGTTTACGACTGTTTGGTATACACAAAGGTATTTTACAAGTAGTATGTTTATGAACGTGAAGTCTCATAACACAAAAATATAGGACTGTTGTTAGACTTTTCATCCTTGGCGTGGTCTCCCTTAACTTTTTGCCTCTGTTCCCCAGGTTGTTGATGTGTGCTGGACTCTGATTTTACTGTTTTTGTTATTCTGGCCACTTTACCACTGCTAACCAGTGCTAAAGTGCAAGTGCTCCTGTTTAAAATGTGTACGTAATTGGTTCTCCATGATTGGCATATTTGTTTTACTGTTAAGTCCCTAGTAAAGTGCACTAGAGGTGCCCAGGGCCTGTAAATCAAATGTTACTAGCGGCCCTGCAGCACTGTTTGTGCCACCCACACAAGTAACCCAGTAATCATGTCTCAGACCTGCCACTGCAGTGTCTGTAAGTGTATTTTTACACTGTAAATTCGACTTGGCAAGTGTACCCACTTGCCAGGCCTAAACCTTCCCTTTTCTTACATGTAAGGCACCCCTAAGGTAGGCCCTAGGTACCCCCAAGGGCAGGGTGCAGTGTATGGATAAGGAAGGACATATAGTAATGTGGTTTATATGTCCTGAAAGTGAAATACTGCCAATTTCGTTTTTGACTGTTGCAAGGCCTGTCTCTCTCATAGTATAATATGAGGGCTACCTTTAAATATGATTAAAGTGTAGATTCCCCTAGAGAGTAGATGGACATGTGGAGTTTGGGGTCCCTGAACTCACAATTTAAAAACACATCTTTTAGAAAAGTTGATTTTAAGATTGTGCGTTTGAAAATGCCACTTTTAGAAAGTGAGCATTTTCTTGCTTAAACCATTCTGTGACTCTGCCTTGTTTGTGGATTCCCTGTCTGGGTCAGTTTGACAGTTGGGTTGTTTTTCATCTTGCACTAGACAGTGACACAAAGGGGGCTGGGGTGTAACCTGCATTTCCTGATTAGCCATCTCTGCTAGGAGGGAGGGGTGGAGTGGTCACTCTCATCTGAAAGGACTGTGCCTGCCTCTGACAATGCTGGCACCAACCCCCTGCTGTGTGTCTGAGGCCTTGCCTGGGCAAGGCAGGATTTCACAAGTAGGTGTGAGTCCCCTTTGAAGAAAGGTGACTTCAAAGACTAAAATGGGTATAAGAAGGGCACCCAAATCTACAGACTTTAGAAACACTTCTGGAACCAAGATGAACCATTGCCTGGAGAAGAGCTGATAGCTGAGGAAGAAGTGCTGCCCTGCCTGTGACTGTGCTTTGTGGAGCTTTCCTGCAGTGCTGCTTCTGCCAGAGTAAGAGGGCAAAGACTGGACTTTGTGTGCCTTCCATCTTGTGAAGAAATCTCCAAGGGCTTGAGTTAGAGCTTGCTTCCTGTTGTTTGAAGTCTCAGGGACAGCAAAGTCTTCTCTCTGCCAGCACCTGGAGTCTCTGGAGAGACTCCTGCCCCGACAAGTGGTGCCCTATCCAGTCCCTGGGCCCTTGAAAGGAAAGCTGGTGGAATCCAAGGAAATCGACTTCGGACGACTTCGGACCGACGCTGCTGCTGAATCCGGTAACGCCGCCTGCACCTGACGCCGTGACCTTCGCTGGAACGCGAGGCTCTTCGCAGGCCCGACGCCGCAGCAGCCCCACTGAAGTCCGCGACTCCGTGGAAGTCGCTGCACCACGTCGTGACCGACGCCGCTCAAAGTGCACGGATTCAACGTTTCGCACAGACGCCGCGATCTCCGACTTCGCGTATCGGCTTGTTTTCACTCTTCACCAAAGGTACTGTACTTGGGGGTCTACACGACTCCGTGTCCGGCGCCGCTGGTGTAGGCTTGTTGGGAACGACTCCGTCACGACACCGTGTTAACATCTCATCGAAGCATTTTTGTTTCTAAGCTCTATTTTTGAGTTTAATCTTTAAAAATCCATAACTTGACTTGTGTATCTCGGATTTTTGTCGTTTTGGTCTTGTTTTGTTTAGATAAATATTTCCTATTGTTCTAAACCGGTGTTGTGTCATTTTGTAGTGTTTTTATTAAGTTGCTGTGTGTGTTGGTACAAATACTTTACACCTAGCACTCTGAAGTTAAGCTTACTGCTCTGCCAAGCTACCAAGGGGGTAAGAAGGGGTTAGCTGAGGGTGATTCTCTTTTACCCTGACTAGAGTGAGGGTCCTTGCTTGAACAGGGGGTAACATGACTGTCAACCAAAGACCCCATTTCTAACATTGGTGATCAGCGGTTGGGATTTGGACTTGTATTTGTACTTGACATACAGTAACTAAGTGTACACTACTGTTTGAGTTCAGACCACTACGTGACCACATACTGCTTGTCTTGAGATTTTTGCTTTTTCTCTTTTTGTAGATTTTTCCCTACGTCCACTTTGTTTTTTTTGTTCGCTGATCCTTGATTGACTTTGAACTTCATGTGGGAACTTGTTTCTGCATTTGGAACTATGCACTCTTTTTACCTTTCATCATGTCTTTACTTGGAGATGCATCAGTTGGAGCTGACTTTGAGAAATTGGAGAGTTATACCAAAGCTCAGTTGAAGCAGTTCTGTAAAAGTTTTGACTGTCCCATTAAGAGCTCATCCAGGAAGGAGGAGCTGCAGAAGGCGCTGAGGGCCTGGGTGACAGCCAAGAGCACTGAAGGGCACACGGAGGATGAGGGAGATGAGAAGGATGAGGAAGAGTGTTCAGCACACAATGGTATTGTGGGTGGGCCTGTTATGTCCAGGGAGAAGGTCTCCAGGGCAGGTAGCAGTGTCTCATCCAAGGGTCTGACAACTGAGGAGTTGCAGGACAGACAGGCAGAGAGGGGATACCAATTGGAGCTGCAGAAGCTCAATCTGGAGAAAGAAAGAGATGAGAGAAGAGCAGTCCTTGAGGAAAGGAAGATGCAGCTGGCTCATGAGCTTAACTTAAAGGAGTTAGATCGGAGGATCCAGTCCAGTAGGGATGGTGGCAGCAATCCTACAGTGCAGCCGGAGAGAAGGGTACACATCCCAAAAGACCTTGTGAGGGATTATAAGAGGGAGGATGATATCTACTTCTGGTTCAAGGGTTATGAGTCAGCTCTCCACATGAACCTGGTCCCTGAAGCTCATTGGGGGGCAGCCCTGTGGAAGCATTTTGAGGCAGAGGGGAGGGACACACTGACGGCCTTAGGGGATGCTCAGAGTCTCACCTACCCTGTCATGAAGGAGGCCTTACTCACCAGGTATGGTCTCACCCCTGAGCAGTACAAGGAGAAGTTTAGATCCTACAAGAGAAAGGAATCCCAAACATGGTTGGAATGTGTTGATTCTTTTTGCAGGTCACTGGATGGTTGGGTGAATGGCAATAAGGTAAACACATATGAGGGGCTTTACAATTTAATTGCTTGGGAGCACTTGTACAGTTTATGTTTTCCAGAGCTGCGCCAGCACCTCATTGACAGCAAGCTGACTGACCCCAGGAAGCTTGCGCAGGAAGCGGACCGCTGGGAGAGCACCAGGGTCCAGAAGAGGTATAGGGGAGACCACGCCAAGGGAGGGCAGGGTCCCTCTCAGAAGAAAGGGTGGGGTAAGGGCAAACAGGGGGAGTTCTCTAAAGGGCCCCAAACTGATTCCCAGGGTAAGGATTCCCAACCCCCCAGTGAAAAGAAGCCATGGTTGTCCAAAGGGAAGCCAGTGGCAGGTGGTCCCCCACGTAAGTGCTATGCATGTGACCAGGTGGATCATGTGAGGGGGGACCCCAAATGCCCCAAAAGTACACCGGCACCCACTGGTGTACCGTCCCAGGGTTTGGCCAGTGTAGCGCTTGGGGAGGAGTTGGTTTCAGGTGGGTGGGAACCAGCAGAAATGACCCTTGTCTCACTAGGGGACAGTGAGATGGTCCAGAGAAACCTAGTGCCTGATAACACTAAGAAATACAGGCAATGGGTGACCATCAATGGACAGAGGGTGGAGGCTCTGAGAGACACAGGAGCCAGTGTGACTACAGTGAGGAGTCACCTGGTGTCTGAAGAGCAGATTGATCCCCGGGTACTTCACCAAGTAGTTGCGGTAGACAACTCTGAGCACCTCTGCAGAGTGGTTCAGGTTCCATTTGAATGGGGGGGGGGGGTCTCAGGATCCTGGAAAGTAGCTGTGAGTCCAACCATGCCTGTTGATTGTTTGCTAGGTAACGACATGGAGGATTCCCCTTGGAAGGAGGTGGAACACAGGTCTCACTTGGAGATGTTGGGTCTGCCTGGGTGGGTATGTGTATCCACCCGGTCTATGGCAGCCAATCAGGGTAGTCAAGAGCCTCTGGAGCCTGAAACAGTGGCCCAGGGGACCGCCAAGAAGAGGAAGGGCAGGGGGCGTGGGAAACCGGCCCCAGAAGTTCCCACAGTCCAGGAGGAGGCAGAGCCTGAGGGTGATGCCCCAGAGCCTACAGGGGAACAGGTGGCTGAACTGGGGGAGGTCCCTGAGCTGTCGCAGTGGCAGCAGGAAGGGGGACCCACCAGGGAAGCATTCTGCACATCACAGAAGGAGTGCCCTACTCTTGAGGGCCTACGGCAGCAGGCTGCAGCCCAGGGACTGGCGAGGCGCAAGGTACTCACCTGATTTATTGGGAGGATGGCCTCCTGTATAGTGAGCCTAAGGTTCCTGAGCCTGGGTCATCTTGTATGCTGGTGGTTCCCCAGTGCTTCAGGGCCTTCCTACTGGGTATGGCTCATGATGTGCCGTTGGCAGGACATCTAGGGCAGGACAAGACCTATAAGAGGCTTGTCTCCCACTTTTACTGGCCCTTGATGCACAAGCAGTCAGCTGCTTATTGTAGGTCTTGTCAGACTTGTCAGGCAAGTGGCATGAGTGGGGCGAAATGCAAAGCTCCCCTCCAACCTTTACCGCTAGTCAGTACTCCCTTTGAAAGGGTAGGAATTGACATTGTTGGGCCTCTGGATCCCAAGACAGCCATGGGCAACAGGTTCATCCTGGTCTTGGTGGACCATGCCACACGGTACCCAGAAGCCATTCCTCTAAGGATGGTCACTGCCCCCGTGGTGGGACGTGCCTTGATGGGAGTTTTTACCCGCATGGGGTTCCCAAGGAAGTGGTATCCGATAGAGGTACAAACTTAATTTCCACTTATATGAAGTCTCTGTGGAAGGTGTGCGGGGTAACGTACAAGTTCACCACACCTTACCACCCCCAAAGTAATGGGCTGGTTGAGAGGTTCAACCGCACCTTGAAAGGCATGATTCAGGGCCTGTCAGAGCCCTTGAGGCGTAAGTGGGACGTCCTCTTGCCATGCCTTCTGTTCGCTTACAGGGAGGTGCCTCAAAAGGGACTTGGCTTTAGCCCCTTTGAGCTCATCTATGGTCACCCCGTGAGGGGACCGCTCAGTCTAGTGAAGGAGGCTTTGGAGAAAGCTCCTAGTAAGCCACCCCAGGATGTATTTAGCTACATGCTGGCACTAAGAAACCAGACTGCCCGCTTCAGGAGTCTCGCTCAGGAGAACCTGGAAGCAAGCCAGGAGGTTATGAAACGGTGGTACGACCAGAATGCCACTCTGGTTGAGTTTCAGCCTGGACAAAAAGTGTGGGTCATGGCACCAGTGGAGCCTAGGGCTCTCCAAGATAAGTGGACTGGGCCTTTTGAGGTGGTGGAAAGAAAGTGCGAGGTCACCTATCTGGTAGACTTGCAATCCCCCAGGACCCCTTTGAGGGTCCTACATGTCAACCGCTTCAAACCACACTTTGAGCGAACTGAGCTATCCATGCTCCTAGCGACAGATGACGGGGTGGAGGAAGAGAGTGAGCCTCTTCCTGACCTCCTGTTTGCAGGAGAGAAAGATGGGTCTGTGGAGGGAGTGATCCTCTCCCCCTCCCTGATTGAGGAACAGCAGAGGGACTGTCGCCACATGCTGGGATAGTTCGCCTCGCTGTTTTCCCTGATCCCAGGAGTCACACACCTGTGCACACATGATTTGGACACTGGGGACAGTACACCTGTTAAACATAAGGTTTACAGGGTGACTGACAGGGTCAGGGCTTGCATTAAGGAGGAAGTCTCCAAAATGTTAACCCTAGGGGATATTGAGCACTCCAGCAGTCCTTGGGCCAGCCCAGTGGTCTTGGTCCCAAAGGCTGCTGCTCCTGGTGCCACTCCAGAACTTAGGTTCTATGTGGACTACCGGGGTCTCAATGCGGTCAGCAAGACTGACGCACACCCCATCCCCCGAGCTGATGAGTTCATTGATCGGTTAGGAGCTGCCAAGTACCTCAGTACGTTTGATTTAACATCTGGGTACTGGCAGATTTCCTTAACTGAGGGGGCAAAGGAGGGGTCAGCATTCTCTACCCCAGATGGGCACTTCCACTTCAATGTGATGCCCTTTGGGATGAAGAATGCCCCTGCCACCTTTCAGAGGTTGGTCAACCAGGTGTTGGCAGGACTGGATGAGTTCAATGCCGCCTACCTGGATGACATTGCTATGTTTAGTTCCACATGGGAGGAACACCTGCAACACCTGTGGAGAGTGTTAGAGGCCCTGCAGAAGGCAGGCCTCACTATTAAGGCGAGCAAGTGCCAAATAGGGCAGGGTTCTGCGGTGTACTTAGGACACCAGGTGGGGAGTGGCCAGGTGGCACCCCTACAGCCTAAGATTGACACGATTCTGGCTTGGGAGCCTCCCAAGACCCAGACTGAAGTGAGAGCCTTTTTAGGTCTCACAGGATATTACCGGAGGTTTGTTAAGGGATATGGTACCATTGTTACCCCCTTAACTGAGTTGACTTCTAAGAAGCAACCCAAGAAAGTGATCTGGACAGAGGCTTGCCAGAACGCTTTTGATGCCCTGAAGGCTGCCATGTGCACAGAACCTGTGCTGCAGGCACCTGACTAATCCAAGGAGTTTGTTGTGCAAAGAGACGCCTCAGAGCATGGTATTGGAGCAGTACTCTCACAGCTTAATGAAGAGGGCCTAGATCAACCCATAGCCTTCATTAGCAGGAGGTTACTACCCAGGGAACGTAGGGGGAGTGCCATAGAACGCGAAGCGTTTGCTGTGGTCTGGGCACTGAAGAAGCTAAGACCCTACTTGTTTGGGACTCACTTCCGAGTTCAGACCGACCACAGGCCC